>NW_027269264.1:33598243-34276993 GCF_023055355.1 Agelaius tricolor | reverse complement strand
CAGCCTGGAAGCAGGGCCCTCTCTCTCCATAGAGTCTCCCACTGGACCACAACCTCCCCCAGGCATCCACCTGCTCCAGCATGGGCAGCTGTGAATCTCTGCATCCCCCATGGATCCCCATGGGCTGCAGGGGCCCAGCTGCTTCACCATGGTCTGCACCATGGCCTGCAGAGGAATCTCAGCTCCAGTGCCTGGAGCACCTCCTGCCCCTCCTTCTCCACTGACCTGGGAGACTCCATGTTGTTTCCTTCACACATTCTTACCTCCTCCTCTTCTCTTACTAGAAGCAAAAACTTTGTGACTTTATTTTGATTTTCTTCTTAAATATGTCATCACAGAGGTGTTCCCAGCCTCTCTCATTGGCTCAGCCTTGGCCAGCAGCATGTCCATCCTCAGAGCCATCAGGGATTGGCTCTGCTGGACATGGTGGAAGTTTCCAGCAGCTTTTCACAGGAGCCAACTTTGTGCCCCTCCCTGCTACCAAAAACCAGGCCATACAAAACCAATACAATGACTATGTTTAATTCCCTATTAATCATTCCTTCAATTCGCTATTCACAGGTATCTGAACGATATTTTCTAAACCCCTATGTCCCTTGGCTTTCATAAAGTACTACCTCAGAGCCAATAAAAGAACAGAACAGAGTCCAACTGTCCACTGTATAGCATATATTTGTTTTCTTTCTAGATCTTTTCTGTTTCACCCAAACACACACCAAGTATCGCTGGTTTCAAATTGCTATCCAATTTCCAATTAAACAAATTTGTTTTACAAAATAGGAAGAACAGGCCAAATAATTACTATGTCTATTTCACAGTCAAATAATGCTGCAAAACAAATGCCTTGCAATCAAAGCTTACATTTTAAAGGAGACTGTCTAAATATTTTTATAAAATAGACTTTTCTTTTTCATAATAGAATAAAGAATTGAATAACAACAATGGAAATTTATTTCTTCAGCAAATTTCTGTCTTTCCTCCATGCATATACACTGCAGGTTTCTGTATGGTTCCTCAGGAATAATAGAATACTGGCAGATATTCAATTTTTTTAGAAAACACCATTTATTTAGGGAGGAAAAGAAGACATAAATACTGTAGTTTTGATTATGCTTGTTTTTACAAAAAGAGAAACACCTATGGCAACTCATAATACATTATTTTCAGAAGCTCCTTTCTGTTCTGTAATAGCCAATACTCCTCAAAAAGGACTACAGCATTAATTCCAGGCACTCCTAGCTGCCTTGTAAGGTGTCCATTACATTTCCATGAATCCCAGCAGAATAAGGCAGGAAAAGGACACCCAGGGAGTTCTCCTGACCAGTATTTTGCCATTCATCATCAGAGGTCTCCCTTGAAACTCGCTGCAATTATTTTTCCATCAAAACACAAATATTTTCTCTTGAATTTGAGATGAAATTAAGGCTGGTTGTAATAGCATTGCATGGATTTAGTGCCTGGCAGATTGAGGGAAAAGCAGCCTGCAGGAAAGACCAAAGACCTCAAGCCATACTTTGCATGTTTTGGACCTACTCATATGGCTGAGACTGTAAAGCTTGAGGCTATTAACTACAGAACATCATAACAGCAAAACAGCAAAAAATTTTAGTTGTATGTGACCAGCCCATTGAAACCAAACCTAACTGGTGAATTTCAAGTCAAATATAGGAATGAGCTGGGGCTAAAGTGCTAATCAACCTTCCTTGAAACTCATTTTTTCAGTATGCATCATTTGAACTGATTTATCTTACACAGCTAAATAAAGAGCTTCTTCAAAGCTCACCACAGTACACATGGAAAAATACTGGAAATCTTCTGCAGCTCTCAACTGCTGTGATCAGTTTGCTCAGATGGCATTAATTTTTGAGGTACTTTGTTCCTCCATACTGAAAACACATTGAAAACCACATAGGGCTGCAACTTTAATTTAGCATCCTTTATTACTGTATTTTTTATTTAACTTGAATCTGTCAATAAGCTTATGATCTTACAGCAGATTTATTATCTCCCTTGCAGAACTCAATGGAGTTAGAGTAGACCAAAACGGGTTTGATCTGGCAGAAAAATATCAAGCTTTCAATCTACAGAGACAACCTTTTAGATCATGAACTCCATTATCTCTGCAGTCAACATGAAAGGCTTTTATTTTTCTGTCTTTTCTTCATGGCATGTAGATTAGGTTGGTGATCAAGAACAGTAGAGAATTAATACAGGAATTTTTTTTTCAGATACAGTTTTATGAAAATCTACTCCTCCAGGCTGGGGTTTGTTTGGATGGGAGAGTTGGGGGTGCTTTTCTGGTTTTTGACTCAGCGAGTGAAGCACTTGGTAATTTTTCAGGGAAATTATCATAATTCTAAAGGAAAGACAAGCATTTGTTTTGCCTAGACTGGTAAATCTTTGTGTCAGTTTTGCAAGGCACTTTAATATCTTTCTCTCTCTTTCTCTTTCTCTCTCTTTCTCTCTCTCACACGCGCACACACACAATTACAGTATCACATGTAACTGGGAACAAAGACTACAGGGAACAGAGTTTAATGGACTGTGATTACTGTTCTGGAACAGATTGAGTCTTTTTATAGCCTATGAGAAGATGATGTGAACTGAATTCAAACAAAGAACAGATAATGGATTTTACTGAAAGCTACACAGTTAAAAAGGACACTCTCATAATTCATAGCCATAGAAGGTACCTCAAATAAAAAAGGGATTTTAAAAACTAAGAGATAAATTACACGTAAAACAATGGATTAAAACATTTTATCTCTAGATAGTACTTTACTTTCAATAAAGGAAAATCAATAATTACATTTTCTTTTATTTTAAATATTTTCATTAGTAAATAGAGTTATGTTCTGACTATTTTGCACTAATACAGTAACCTACCCTTTCTTGTTGTTTAGGCAGTTGAGTTCATGTTTCTATCTAACATAAGCCTCTGTTATTACCAAATCAAATCAACAGTACTTCAACCATTGTCTTAAAAATAAAGCATATTTCATGTTAGCCATTCTGTTTCCCTATCCTTCTTATTCCAAATCACCTACCCAGACATTTTTTTCTTCTCACAAGATGAGGGAAGATGGGATTTTTCAGCTATTTGTAATGATTCTTCTTGACTTGTTCACAGCATGGGGGAGGGAAGCACCTCATCCCTACATAAATACCTCCCTTTGTGTCATTTCTGATGTGCTATCCTAGGTGTCTGTTTTCTTTAATCTGATATCTCTCTAAGCAGTGGAGGCTGCCTGTTTCTGAGTAAACAGTTTATGAATTTTAGACAGTAGATGAGAAAATCAATTTAAAAGATATTAACTATAGTGCTATCTGGTTCAAATTCTACCTTTTATACAAGAAGGAAAATACTGTTTGTAAATCAGAATATGCCTTATTAAAATTCTTACTAAATGAAATTGAAATATTAAAACAATGCATAGATATTGCTGTGTTGTTACCAGTAAAACTGATCAGTTAATTAATAAAAATCACCAAATATCCCACGTTCTGATTTCTGAGACACATTTTCAAATGCCATTTTCATAATGTCTGTCTTAAGAACTGATTCAGTATTAAAACTGGGCCCCAAATCTATCCCAAACAGAAGAATCTTCATGGTCTTTTTTCACTGTACTAAAGAGGATTAGTTCTGCATATGAACAATCATTTCCATACCTCTAATTACATTGTACAAATATTTTAAAATTTAAATACTGTCAAGTTTGTAATAAGCAAGCTCAAGCTGAAGTTTTTCTAATAGGTAATTTTCTTCTAACTTTGAATCCTCCCACCAGACACCCACATTGTCCTCGTCTTTTTGTACTGCCTGTGCTACAGACATCTCCACTAGAAAAGACTGAAACAATTACCTAATGGTGCAGAACTAGCATGACAGCGCTTGCTGCTGTGCACCCCATTTCAATGAGAATGTGTTTTGTATGACTCAGAATGAATCAGACTGGGGAAAGAGAACTGCAGTTCCAGAAATAATAAACAGCAGCATACAATTTGGAAGAAAGATCCTATGCTGCTTAATCATTACCGCTCCACAATTAATTGCATTGCACATTGTATATTGCATGCCTAAATAGGACAAACTTGTGGATGTATGACTGTGTTTATAATGAGTTGCACAAATATTAATCAAGGCCCTTTGTTGAAAATATCAAGCCCTGATCCCTCATAAACAGATACTGATATAATTCTAGATGCCTTAGCAAAAGACACCAAGACATTAAGAAGTCCACTGCCATACCCATGCTTCTGTCCCCACAAGCCAGACCAGTGCTGTGAAGGCAGCTGTGAAAGGGGTGCAAATCACTTAGGAGGCCCAAAACCCCTTCTTCTAACTATCCAACACATCAACATGATGAATTGTGGACTCAAGATCCTCCAAAGTGGAGAATGCTTATTCATACTGCCCTTTCACAGTCAGACTCAAAGCTAACACTGAATGTTTTTAGAGGATCAACTGAGCTGTCTACCCAAGTTCTCCAAGGAACAGGGAGATTGCTCCTTATTTAACAAAGCCCAGCTGCCAGATCTTCACAGCAAAGCCACACACACGATATAAGACATTTAATAATTTCCATCCTTAGCCGTGTGTGTAGTTGGGGCACAGCATAGATGGGCACTGGCAGACCCATACCTCTGACAGTGAATCTGACCTCACATGAATCTTCTCTGTGGAGGTACAAAACTTACAGACAATGTTACACCTGAACTTGTGTCTAACCAGTAATCAGAGCTGTGTAACTTTCAACATGTTCCCCAAATTGGGTCAGATTCATTTTCTAGAATGGTGATGTTAAATCCCATGTAAGATACACACTCTGAAGTATGCCTTAGTCTAGCCAAAGCATCTACTGAGTCCTCCAGCTGAGTGCTGCTCTCTCACTCTTCATCACAAACTGGTCAGAACCCCACTACCACCTGTTGGGCACCAGTTTTGTGACAGCTGTTTTTAGTACAGAAAATAATACTCTCTTTCTTCATAAAAACAAAAAGGAAGAAATCCTTTATTAAAATACTACCAGCATAGAGTATTTTCAGTAGAGAAGAAAATTAAAATCTCTCCTTAAGAATATAAACAATAAAATTACTGCACTTCCATATCATGTTTCCTTTTTTCCCTCCCTAATCCTCCATGATTTACTTTCTGGTAAATAGGTTTGGTTTGCCTAGATTTTTCCTTCATATATTGATGCTTCTAAGCTATTTAGTCTGCTTCCTCCTACATTTATGTAGAAGCCTTCCATTATTTGCATAATGTCTCTTGTTTTCATGTATTTTTAGACAAATAGATTTTTAGATCAAATTTTAACAATCCACCGTGAAGAGCAATTATCCTTAGTAAAGTCACCAAGTCCAGTTCCTTCACTTTTAGGAAGAAGTCCAATATTTAAAATCACTGCACACAATCAAAAATCCTTGAGATGTTCTGTACTGCACCATTTTATGGTCAACTGCATTTGTTTAAAAGACCTTAAAGTACTGCAGTACTCCTTAACTTTTCAAAAGAGGATTGCATTTCCTGAGGTAGTGTCTCAGGGGCATCACAGCTGCATAGATTTCCTCAAAAACATTTATTTGTGTTTTCAGTTCATTACGTTTGGCCATGAACAACGTGACTACTTCTTAAATCCCTAGGGCTATAATCTCAGGAAGGGCTTCCTCACAGGATTTCAGCTTTCTCCACAGGATAAAAGAAAGCCAGGAACGTGCTTCTTTGCCAGTTTTACTCCGACATTTATTTAATTTTAGCAATTTAAATGTCAGCACTTTTTTACCTTCAAAGGTGGAAGTACCAAATATACAGGATAAATTATCTCAGCAGTCAGCAACTATAATTGCTTTTGTTTTATACTGTCTTTAGCAACTTTCTTTTCTATCAGAGGACTGCCTACTGGTTTTGGTTTCCTATCTAGCTACTATTCTGTACTTCCTTACAAGATAAGAGAAAAGAGCTCTAGGACCATCCCAGATAGATTGATAATGGCTTAGAGGCCCCACTCAGAGGGCCCCATTCAGAGGCTATATTATGAACCTCCAAGACATTCTCTCCCTATGGAAAACAAAAGAAAGAGGATATTGGAAGGAACAGTAGTTAGTATACAGCTATCTTAACTTCATTTGTTCTTTTTCTTGTCTTTTGCCTTTCTGTCAGGCAATCTCTGGAATATTCAAGAAGCAGCTTTAGAGTGTTTTGTGAAGTGCAGATATGTTTTGGCCTTTCCTTGCAGACCTTGACTGAGAGCACCCCACAGCCTGTGTCGCATTAGCCTGCTTCCAGGGAGGCTCTCAGAAGCTCACTTAGGGAGAGAATTAGCAGCAGGGAGGAAATGCAGACCTGGACTGGCAGTGCATTAATCCACAGGACTGTCTGAATACACAGATCCCCTTGGGCATTCAAAACTGAACTAGTATTTGTAGTCTCATTCCTGCATCCCCTCTGAGGACTTGGAGGACAATTCTGAAATTGTTCTGAGAAAAGAGGCTAGACACACACACAGAGAAAAAAAGTTCTTTATTGGTACTTTTTTCATTTAAAATGAGCCAATAAATTTAAATCTAAGTGATCCCTGTTACTATTATACTTTTTATAAGACTTTTTTGATCCATATACCTGTCAAATCAACACTTCTGTAACCAGGCCGTGAATTTCACGATAACTAATACCAAGAGAAAACAAGTTTGTATTTATTGTGTGCTAAATAAAAGAGAGGTTTCATGACTGAAGGGGACTATTATCATCAGATCTGTTGCTTAAGGCAGTCCAGTGAACTTCACCAGCTGAGTTGAGTACAGAACTTCTGTTTGAATCTTAGAAAGATACCCAAGTAACCAGGGAAAATGGAAATATTATCTACCATGCAGATAGCACAAAAAAAAAAAAAAAAAAAAAAAAAGAGCAGATGCAAAAAAACACCTACTTTCTGGGTTGAAAGTACTGGTGGAACACTGTAGTGGGGGTTTTGTGGACAGGTTTTAGTAATAGCAGGGAATACAGGGGTGGTTCCTGTGAGAAACTGCCAGAAGCCTCTCCATGTTCAACAGAGCCAGTACCAGCCGGCTCCAGAACAGAGCCAAAGCTAGGCCAATCAGAGATAATAACCTGTGATAATAGATTTTAAAAGGAAAATAAGTTATTGTGTAGATGTAATTGCAGCCAAAGAAGGGTGAACTGGGAATATGTGAGAGGACAACTGTGCACACACCAAGGTCAGTGGAGAAGGATGGGGGCAAGATGATCCAGGCACCAAACTCGGGATTCCCCTGCAGCCTGTGGTGCAGACCATGCTGAAGCAGCTGTGCCCCTGCAGCCCATGGAGATCCATGATGGAGTAGAGATCCAAATGCAGCCCTCATGAGGACTCCCTGAGGAGTCCCTCATCAGAACAGGTGGATGTCTGAGAGGAGGATGTGAATGTGTGGGAAGCCCTTGCTGGAGCTGGCTCCTGGCAGGGACCTGTGAATTCATGAAAGAGGAGCCCACACTGTAGCAGGTTTCCTGGTAGGACTTGTGACCCTTTGAAAAACTCATGTTGGAGCAGGCTGCACCTGAAAGACCACATCCCATGGAAATGGACTCATGCTGGAGCAGTCCATGGAGAACTGCTGCCCATGGGATGGATTCACACTGGAAAAGTTTGTGGAGAACTGTCTCCCACAGGAGCAACTCACACTGGAGCAGGGGAAGGACTGCTCTCCCTGACCAGAGGCATAAACAATATGTGATGACCCTAACCCCTATTCCCTGTCTCCCTGTGCCACTGGGGGGAAGGAGGTAGAGCTGGGGGAAAGGAAGGAGGCATGGGGAGGAGGTGTTTTTAAGATTTGTTTTAGTTCTTATTATCCTGATATGATTTTGATTAGCAATAAATTCAGTTAATATCCCCAATTCAAGCCTGTTTTGCCCTTAACAGTATTCAGTGATTGATCTATCCCAGTCCGTATCTTAACACATGAACCTTTGTGGTACTTTCTCTCCCCTCAAAAGGGAATGATTGAGAAGCTCTGGTGAGCGCCTGACATCCAGGCATGGTCAATCCACCACAAATACTGAGGAGCATTCCCAGGCTCTGGGTACAGGTATTTCAGATTTCTGCAAAAATATTGTCATCCACATCTTAATTCCATGTGTCATTATATCAGACTATAACTGCTTGTTCACTTTAAAGATTTGGTTTATTTAACAGATATTATTATAGTTTATATTGAGAGAAACACTGTGCCATTATCTACACACAATAATGGGGAAAAGATTTATTTGTGCTTTAATAAGTAAACCAACAGTAAGAGTGTTAAAATTTGAAGAACTACACTCGGAAAAAAAAATATTAGCCATGGACTAAAGATACTGTCACTCAGTAGAGTCAATTCAAAAGTGCTGTGAAGTTAATGACTAAAAAATGGGTTTGAAAATGCACATACTTAAAATGATGAAAAAATATAATTCAGAAAGCCACAGTCCACAAAAAATTTTTAACATCATCTTTATAAACTTGCGAGACACTGGTCTGTTAATGGTTAATGACTTAATCAATGTTTAACCTCTCAAGTGCAGAGGGCATGCACACCCATCATCAGAGGCTCACTGTGAAAACTCCCCTCTGGACAAGCACCTCACATGCAGCCTGAAAGTATTCATCCCTGCTGACAGGCCATAATTAATTCAACTTCTCTCATGTCAGAGGCAGCTGTAATGTCTTAGGAGGTGTTATGAGGGCTTCCAAGTGTCCTGTGATCCAAAGTATTACATCACCCAGTGTAAAATACCCTGAGTTAGGGAAAAGTACCTGGGCATTCCCACCTGAATATAAGCAAATATACACTCAATGGATTCTTTGTTTCATGGGGTTCCCCCACCCTTGACAGATCAAGACAGTAGCCATCACTTCAACAAGACTGGAATCATTAAGACCATAAGAAAAGGACCAACAGGATCCATGAAGTGGGAATATTGAATCTGCCTTTTTCTTCCACAGCCCCCCAGCCTTTTCCTGTTTCTTCCTATCTCTTGCTCTCTCTCTCACACACTTACTGTTAAATAAAAATTCATATTGACCTTGGTATATGGTTTCATTTTCATAATTCAGGCAGAGACATTCCTCTTCTTATTTTAATTACTGAATCTTTAAAAAGCCTTGAGGAGAAAATCTTATTTCCCTGCTTGAACCAAAACTTCACATTCTCTAAAACTGGAAAACTTCACATTCTCTAAAACTTTCATGCAAAAGGTGCAGTCTAAAGCTATCAGCCCAATGTTTCACTTAAAATTAAATTAAGGGATACTTAGAGAAGTATATAGACTAATTGTAAATTATGAATTTCAACCACTAAGGGGACGATTTGATAAATTTTTCATGCTAGGAGTAACATCAGATACAAATTGCCATGGTGCTCATTGAGATCCTGAAGACAAGAACTTTTCAGCATCAATTTGAATCTTAAACCAGAAGTTTCCTTGGAAGGTGAAATGCAGTTTCCTTAAGGAAAAATATGGGCCTGGAAGAAATTTTCCAGATACAGAAAAACTGTGAGAAACCAGATATATTTCAACATATCTAAAAATTTCCATATACAAATATCAAGTGAATATAAGAAAGAGTCCCTTTCCTATTAAAAAAATGTTCTTTTTTTCATTAACATACAGTTACAAACTATCTGAAATATGCTGTCAACAAAGGATAAAACATTCCTTCAAGATGATGAAAAATTACCAGTCCCAAAAAACAATATACTTACTTACTTTATTGTAATGATAATTATTAAATAAAGGCACTGTAACAGGAAACCATGTAAATTCCATTTCCTAATTTAATGATATGCTAAAATATGCTTAAAGCATTCAGGGTTATGCTTCCAAGCCTGTAACCAAGACAATGTTGCATTGTCTCTTGATCTCAGCAGAAATGTTGACAGAGATTAAAAGCACCACAGCGCTTGGTGTTTATTCATATTTGCTCTTAAGCCTTCTCTCAAACCCACTGAGAAAAAAAAATCTTCAAACTTTAGATAATCAGGTCTGGAAATACTTTCATCAAGTTAGGAATAAGCTACTGAGCTTAACAATATCACAGATTTGAAAAACCTCAAACTCAATTTCCATCATCCATATACAGACCTCTGACATTTTAAATAACTCCAGTTTCTCATCTAATATAGTATACCTGCTGCTATATATTATATATTTGCTGCTGTTATATTATAGCTGCTAGGTCAGAAGGTATCCCTTTAGCTGTGCTTTTCTGAATAGTGGAAAGTTCTTTTAGCTTGCCATGTTTGCAAGTGGTTTCATTCATCCGTTTGAGAGGCAAATATGAAGTTTGTATGGATGTTCATCTTCTTTTATAGCCTAAAACAGCAACACAGAAAGTAGGAATATACTTCCCTCTGCTTCATTGTGGACACAGACCATGATTCACCTTTATCGAAGCTGGAGCTTTTTTGTCTCTGGAGGTGAGTATGTGCAAAACAGAGCACCGAAGAAGAATCTGGTCCTGTCATGGTCTCAAGGGCCAGAGGAAGCTAGTGCTGTGGAAATGCCTGCAAGTTACACCTTGAGAGAACATTTGGGAGCTACATGGGTTGAACTCCAGACTTTCATGCATCCTTTGCCTTCTATGAGTTTCCCTTTGTAAAGTACATTTAACTTGTAATCTGTATTTAAGCTTCACAGACAGAAAATACTACCATTACAGTTCATTCTCACATACATATAGTGGCTATAAAACTGTACTTTGTAAAGTAGCATCAAGCCTCACCCTTTTGTGATATTATTTCAGATTTTCCTGCTAAGTATCAGCCCTCATCTCAATATCTAATTAAGGTTTAAAAACATAAAAATTATTCAAAATTTTCATACTGACATATTTTTCCTTCTGATTTCCAGTACATGGTCACACTATGTATGATCAAGGGAAATTGTTTTGTTAGCCTCTTATTTCTTCCAAGTATTGTGATTTTTGGAATCTGCTGAAGATTATGTCTTAACAACAACCAGAAATCCTCCTGAACAGTAGAATATACTTATCTGTGTAAACTCCTAAAATACTCCCTAAAAGATCTTTGTCCTGTACCTCTTCCAAATAGGTCCATGAACAAAATTTGGTAGGCAGATTGTTTCAGGAACTAGTCTTAAAAGGCAGCTTGTATTCAACCATCTTTTGGAGGATAAGAGAGTTTGCTGAAGTATGTGCACAGTATCACCTGCCAGTTAGTCCAGTGCTTGGGAGAGATTTGAATCTATTAGTCTAGAAATTGTCTACACTTAGCTATGGGGTTCTTATAATGAAGGTAGAGGTAGTAGCTGACATTGTTCATTTGATGGCCAACATTATTGGGGCAGCTGTTGAAAACACTAATAATGAGTGAGATCCAGTGAAGATCCTGTGTGGCTCATGAGAAGTACTGAATATTCTAAAATCTAACTTCTAGGGGAAAAAAATTCCCTGCAGTGTCCCAGAAGGGAAGGCACATAGGATTAGGCATGAATGTTATAATAATAGTCAATAAACATTCAAATTTAATGGTAGGACAGTTCACTATAGAGTAAACCCTGCATCAGGGAACATAACACATATCATAGAAGCACTGTCAGCAAAAAAAAATTAATTGCAAATAGTCACACTAGAAAAACACGCTCAAGGAAGGAGCTGGAGGGATTAATGGGGAAAATAAAGAAAAAAGCAGTAAGGACTCATGACAACTTTGTCTCACTTCCTCCTCATGTTTTGTATCATGTGAAAACTACCCTAGCAATGATTAGGAAGTTTGCATCTACCCATGACATTGTAGGGTATATTTTTTTAATTACCATTTATAAATTTTTTTAATTACCATTTTTAATTACCATTATAGTATTTTAAGTGGATGGATTTCACAGCACATTTTTCCCTCCTTCCTACTTTTCAATTTGCAGATATTCCTGCTAGAAAACGCACATGTTTTCTACCAAAAATATCTCTGCAGCAAGATGTCTTTACATAAGGAAACTTCATTTCTATGGAAGCCCAAATAGCTGAAATAATTTTTTCATTTACTGCTATAAGAAAATTATAAAATCTTCTTTTGACTAAAAATATTTCATTTAAAAAAAAACCAACCCCCCCCAAAAAAGTTAAGACCAAAGCATGTTTTTTCATCATTCTTTTGTTAAAGTGTCAGACTGAAACAATTAAAAAGTACCCAGCAATTACATCAATTCAGAATAAAGAAGAACCCCAAGTCTGAGTCTTGTCATAGTCAGTTGCTATACATTGTCACAGCCAGATGCTTCACTGCAGGTACTCATATCAGCAGAGCTCTGGCTCACTGTCAGAGAAGCTAACAGGAACAAAGGAAATGACCAGGCTGAACTTGGGCTAGCTAACCTTACTTCTGATGATAAGCACGGGGATCCTTAAGAATCTTACTGGACAAGCTCTGAACGGTACAATCCATTCACACAAGACTTTGTCTAGAGTGCTTATACTACATGACTGAAGGAAAGGGATGGGTTGTGGCTAGTAAACATTTCCAAATATTCAATGATACTACCTGACAAGCAAGTTCACACGTTCTCTTAAGCTCTACATACAATGAGCACTTGCAGCTCCTACAGCTTGCAAAAGCACTTGCAGCTTTTGAAAGAACCTGAGTACTCAGCAGGAAATCCAAA
Organism: Agelaius tricolor; assembly: GCF_023055355.1. Taxonomy (NCBI): domain Eukaryota; kingdom Metazoa; phylum Chordata; class Aves; order Passeriformes; family Icteridae; genus Agelaius; species Agelaius tricolor. The sequence goes on along the minus strand of NW_027269264.1, from coordinate 34,264,335 downwards.
ATGAAGTCTACCCTCAGTGGAGAACCTTTCTATCCAACTCTTGTTTATCTTATAGTCAGCACATACAAATGGAAACATACAAAATTAGCACCTGATTGGAAAACAGTGAGATTGTAACTCTCTACATTTCAATTTCTTATACTCTTAAAGCCCAGGAATAGTACTGATGAATGATATTTAGCGACTTCATTATTTAATAATATTCGAATATCAAATGATTATTAAGACCTATCAGTTGTAGGAATACAAAGCTTACTCAAAACTTCCTCTTGACCAGGCCTATATTTGTTCCACTGAATCTTTCCTTGTGGGCACTATAATTTCTTTCTTTTCATTCACTTCTCTCCTTTTTCAAAATGTGGTATAAGTTTGCTGGAAGAATTAGTTTCAAAATTTTACATAACTTTCCAAGAAAAGCCACCTTTCTCTAAATACATCCCAAAAGTACATAGAGAAATACTATATCACAAATCTTCACAAAAACTTTTGTGTGTTGGTATGCAAGATTATATGAAATTAACTGGTAAACAGATAAATAATTACAGAGGCTATCAAAGAAGATAAAAGCTAAAGCATCTGAACATTATTCAGTACCACACTTTCAGGAGCTTACTCATAAGCTATTTTGGGAAGGGAGACAACACAAAGCAAACTACACAAACACTCAGAAGATCTGTATTTGTGTGTACATTCTGAAATCCAAGGAAACCTTGCAGTCCTATTAAGTTGCAGACAGGGGAGGAGCATGACACGCTGCAAAAGTGATAAGTCTGCAGTACAACATAACTGAAATACCAATGACCAAATTTGAAGAGTCCCTAATAATAAACATTGTGTTATGGAAACATAAGCAAGATCAGAAAAAAGGATAAATACCGTTGTCACCCCATATGCTAAAAGTCATGTAACTTCTAGGAAAACAAATATAATTAGCCTAACAAATATAACCATGACATTAGTATTGTCTACTGGGAAAAACTGTATCAGAATATTCTGGACATGGTTTGGCACTAGAGAAGGCTTTCCTAAATATGAAATTAACTTCATAAGCACTGCTCTGTTAAGATAAGATACCACCAAATATCAGTAAAAACACAAAAAATGTAGCTTTTTGAAGATGTATTATAGCAATAAATCAACTACTCAATCAAACAAATTATAGCCCTGTATCTATAAGATTTTAGAAATATAGAACAGGTTAAAAAAGAAAAGAAGAGTTAATGCCTCTCAAAGACACTAATTAGGAATCCATTCACCTTGTAGGTTTCCCAGCCATGAGCAGCGTCAGTCATTTGCAAGTGTCAGGCTTCCCTAAGCTGTCCTTTCAAATTTACCATTTCTCATTCTGTTTAGCTGCTGGTCTCATTGAATGGTGCTCATGATCTGAATGTAGAAGGAGTAAATAAAAAGACAACAGATGAAAAAGTATGTTGGATCTGATAACTTGTTAGGAATAGAGATTCTTTAACAAATAGGCATGCTTGGTTGCACATATTAGTATGTTCTCTAGCAAGGTTTCAAAGCACTTTGAAACATTTTACAAGGTCAAGGAGCAACCAGAGCTCCTTAATCATTTTCTCAGTCAGGAATATTAGATCCTTCCTTTTATCAATTATTAGCAAGGATAGGCAGGACTATCTCTGGAAATCATGATTTTCTGTACAAAAAAAAAATAAAACTATGCCTGTCTAAACAGACATAGTTATGATGTAGAGTAAATTGTAGAGTCTGTATCACTGAGGGGCTGACCTAAACCTCCATCTCTAACTAAATATAAAATAACATACAAGCACTTTAATATTTAAAATTGTCCCTTCAGTACTAGGAATAAAATGAGCTACAGAGCTGACAGTGTGATGCATTCAGTATACAGAAATTCAAAAAGTCCTCTAACAGTATCTTAGGTGTCATATATTCTTGCCATATAATGTAAGTGATGATAACACTTAACTGTTCTGCACTGATGCAATGCTGCATCTGAGAAATCAGGGGAAAAAAAGAAGGAAAAACTACTTTTTGTATATCACTGAGTTTTCTTAAGGGTTGCCAAGGCCACCAGCTAGTTAGAGTCATTATGTAATTTACTTCATATTGCATTTCAATTGTTCCTTTTAAGAGTAAAAAAAAAAATATAGTTATTTCCAAGACATATCAGTATCTTTGAAGAAGTAAAACTGAAATTATAAAACTGTAGCATGAAGCAACATGAAGAAGAAAAATAAAACGCAGTCTTGCAAATAGTGTCTTGACAACTAAAAATTAATGTACAGATTGCATAACCATGCTTCACAATTATAGCTAAGACAATGTCTTATTTCCTTAAAGTATGTTAAAAGTCAACACAGATCACAGTCTCTACTTACTGTACACACAACTTCACAGTTTTTTAATAAAGGTCTTCAGGAACAAAATCTATTAGCACATAGTGTCCTAAATGGGGATGTTTAAATCTTTGAGTCAATTAAAATTGTAATAACATTTTAAAAACTAAAGCCTATGAACTTGCTGTACTGAAACATATCTTAACTATGTCATCTAACTGGAGAAAATTTGATTCCAGTTATTACTCAAATACCTCTTTTATTTCCAGGATTCTAATTGAGACTATGGTTTTTGAAGAATCTGTTCACCATAAAACTAAAATGCAGCACTTTCAGTAACGTCTCACAGGAAATGTTCTTGGTGCATTAATAATTTCCATCAGCAATGCTAATCTTACTTTCCTTTTCACTCTAGTCATAATGAAGGGACTATGACTTGTCCTTCCTGAATTATGTTTCTTAATCCAGCTTCCAGTTTTAGAAGGATTCCCCTCTATCCATCAAGAACTACTGTGAAGTTAACTGATACAAAACTGACTCTTATCTTTTCATTGTATCTACAGGCAAAATTTTAGAAGTTTCATTGGTAGGCATTTCAGAGACTGGCAAGATCTCCCCATATATCCAAACTTACTTATCTCTCAGCTATTAATTTTGCTATTTCTCAACATCTAAACAAAACCCTTGTCCTTTCCTTTCCCTGATGCTGTATTTCACAGCTGTGTTTACTACAGTAACAGTATAACCAGCTCAGAGATATTTTGCTAAATGTGATACATTATCAGAGGGAAAATCAGAATTGAAGCAACTTATTAACATCATGTAATTAACCATCAATCAGTGATCTCTATACTTAACGTTCAGCAATACAAATAAACCACAATATTAGATGCAAGCAAAATGCTAATAAACCACAATATTAGATGCATATGAAACGCTTATAATATACACAAACAAAAACTACCTCCTGAAACAACCCACCCAAAATTCTCTAATGACAGACAGAAAAACACAGTTACATGTGCACATCATTCTCACAGGACCTCTGAGTAGTTACAAGTGCACACACCAAATCTGGGTGTGCCTGTGGTCCTCCTTACACATCTGCTAGAGGTGTGGGTGGCCTAGCTTTCCATGGATCTGTTCAGCTCATTACAACCTGCTGAATCACACACTAGTGTGAAAGAACCCCATGACTTCATATATGCACATTGCAAGTGTGGGTATGTGTTGCTGCAGCCTGAACTGACAGTTCACTGGCTGCATGCAGACACCTCATGGCATCCAACATGGAAGATGCTTCTCCCTTAGATGGAGGTTTTAATTCCAGCAGAGCAGTTTCTCACCATGTCAAATGTTATTCTGACTACTGCTGTTTCCAGTCCAATACCTCTCCTCTTCACAAATTCCCATGTTCCTTTTGTATTGCTTTTCAGGCTGTCTCCTTCTTAGAAGAGTCAATACACATAACTACCTTTCTGTTAAGCTAAAGAAACAATAGTGATCTATCTCCCAGTGTAACACTCCATGAAAAAATGAATATTGTGTCTTTGAACTTGAATCTGAAAAATAAACTTCTTTTCTCCACATTCATCTTCCTGCACCACAGCACAGTAAGGGCACCTTTACCTCAACAAATAAGGGAATGCTTCTCATTTAGCTTTAGAAGTCCCATGCATCCTCTAACAGGTTTAAGATTTCTGCTTTAGGACAAAATAAATCACATATTCTGGCTTCTAGCTCAGATATAAGTCTGAACTTTATAATTAAATATATGCAAGCAAAATCTTAGCCCAAATGTCTTCTAAATTAATGTCTTCTAAATTAGCATGAAGAACATACTTTTTTGTAGTTGTTGAGTGAGAATTTGCTTGGTTAGATTTCCATTGGCTTTGTCCAGAGTGAGGGAGTTACCATTTGTAAGGTTTTCTTGTCCTTTTTGCATCTTCTTCTCCATATTTATACCTGTTCCTAACTACAATCCATCAAAGTCAATTTATAATCCAAAAGGAGACCAGCACTAACACACACCAGTACTCTGTGGGTCAGATACATTACTGGAAATAATTCCAGTTTCCCAGTTTCTGTATTTCAACACAGTAGCTCATCCACTTGAGGCATTCTTTAAAGGTCTGCTTCTTAGTACAATCTTTAAGTCACTAAAGACTCTGAATACTTTTAAAAAATTCTCTCGGTATTTAATTTTTGCAGGTCATCTACTGAAAAGTCTTTTTCAGCTGAATTTTGAGTACTGTATTATTATGTAATGGAAAGAAAAGCTGGGAGAGCTGTAATACCTGCCTACAGACGGGTGGTATGTTTCCAAGTTCTGCAAAAAGAAATTCCCACATAGACTCTAGTGACTATGAGCTTGATGGTAAAGAAATTTAATACCTTTAAAGGTCTTCTAAATTATTGTCTTCATATTAAAAGATATGTATAATTGAATATAAGCACTTTGTCTAAATTTTAATACCAGTTTAATTAAATTTGTTCTGACTTTCTGCATCCAAACAGATACAAGAGTGTTAGTGTTAGGTAATGCTAACTACTTTATGATCCCACACTCAGTAATTCTGTTAAAATTAAAACTACATTGAAAGGGTATCTTTTCCCCTCACATCTCACATGGACAGCCACAACACAAGCAAACAGTTGTGTTCCTTTGTTTTCTTCCTCCAGGTACAAAGATCCATCTGCATTCATATAACATGCTGGAAAGTATAACATGCAGTCCTGAAGGAGGGAAGCAGGAAAATGTGAATTACTGCAGCACTTACCACAGATTTGGCACAGATTTGGCTCTCCTATAAAAGAAACACAATGATAACAGTCTAAAATAGGACGTCAGTGTTCTTGGTTTTGGCACAAATACACTTATTGCTCACTGAAGCAAGTGGGAGATAGGAAACTAAACAAAAACTAGCAAACTAAACCAAAAAGAGAAGCAAGATAGATGCTTTTGAGGAAGAAAACATCAGAGTTAAAACCTAGAAAACAGCAGAGTTAAAGATAATATGCCCCTTCACCACTTATTCTCCTATTTATAATCTTCACTAGTTTTGAACCAGGACGGACATATTCAAAAATTTTCAACCTTTTTAAGCACACTCCTGAAACTACAATTTGAAAAATTGTACTTCATACATAGAATAAGAAGGAATCGCTCTACCTTAAATGCAATTTGATAGATTTCATATATTTACTTGAAAAATATCTCAATTTAAATTACACACTTTTGTTGTAATTCTATTTTAACACTACTGGATAAATTGATTGCTATTTAAAATCAGCTTTGTTTCTAACATAAGGGTGATTCTAGGTCGGGGCAAAGGCTACTGATTCATCAAGCTTAGTAACCATTCTCCAAAAAATCACCCAAAGTAAAAAGGGAACAATACAGCACATAATGAGATGTCACCAAATAACCTAACCTCCAAAAATTTGCAATATTTGGAATTCCTTAGCCAGGGATAATGTCTTTTTTTATTCAATAGGTATTGGTGGGTATTCCCTCTCTAAATTATCCACTATTCTGAAGGCCCATAAAATGTGTAGAGTGAATTTGTAAAGTTTCTTGAGAAAGATATTATAGGTGCTAAAACAAGAAGAAGAACCAAGCTTTCTTGCTTTGAATGAAGCTTCTGTTAGCTTCAACTGACACTCAACATTTTTTTAATTGGAAATGAGACTAAACAAGAAATCCTTAATGCACAACCTTCATACCATTTGGGGTTCTTTAGGTCTCTTTAACATTTCCATAGAACAATCTTTTCTCCAGGGTACAGAACGCTGGTTTCCCTAATTAATATTCCTATTGTAACATCATGACTTAGATCATCCTTTTTACCTTTCTTTGATTTTTTTTTCCAGTTTAATCATAGTAAGAGGAAGTGATAACAACCATTAAGAACCAAACTCATGCTCTTATTGCAAAGACCTTGTTCCCAGGTAAAGATGGGGAGGTCAAAATCCAACATGGTATGGGCAGAGTTAGAGATGGTTTTATGTACATAATAATATATTGGAGATAACACTGTATTCAGTTACATTTGCCACCTCAACCTTCAATCACTGTCTCAAGGTCTTCTTGTAAAGATAATCAAAGATGGTCAGTGAGTGCTAGCATTGCTAGTCACCTTGAAATAAGAAAACTTTTTTGTGTGGTTTCATTATTAGTAAATGCATTAGTTAATGAATTCCAAAAATTAGTAAGTAAAACAGTTTTTCTTGTGGGATTTCCAGAACAGTAGTCTCTAACTTTGCTGACTAATCAGCCCATTCTAAGTAGTCACATACTCACATTTCACCCTGTCACTGGTTCTGTTGGGCTTCACTCCAGTGCAAAATCTTTTGACATTCTGCCCAAAATGCTGTCACTTATCTACACACACACACACACCTTCATATCCCTTCCTCTCCTTCTTCTTTCATTTAAGGCTGCAAAAATTTCCATAAGCACTTTTACTCCCTTAATTTCAGTTCACACTCAAGGATTTGGTTTTGTCTGTATCATTCCTTTCATATGCACTCTATCTTCCTGTTCTCTTTCATAACACTGTCTTACATAAAAGTTTCATTTGTCAGTTTATCTACATGTTGAATACTTCACAAATTTTATTTGAAGACAGCTATGTTTTGCTTTTTACATTTGTTTTTCAAATGTTAATGAATTAGACATTTAAGCCTTTAACAAAATCTTTTCCCTTATATTGTATTTACTATGTTTTTATAATGGTAATACAGTGAACTGAAATGGAACAGGCACGACCAGACTTATCTCTCACCTGATGTGGTGGAGTTGTCTCTCCTTACTCCAAAAAATGGACAGAATGACTCCGATCAATGTCCAAGCCAGGCTTGTACTCTGGATGCCAAACTAAAAAAAAACTTGTGGCTCAATAATCAAATCCTTTGAGAACCTGTAGATCCCTTTGAAGTACAATTACATTCCAAAGATTGGAATCATCTGAGCAAATGCAAATGTCTAAAATGCAGATATCTGTACTAGTTTTCTAGACTCTATAGTCAACAGGGTAATAAGCACTTTGTGGTATGATTCATCTGACCTTTTAGAAATGTATGAGATCAACTGAACCCTGCAGGCACTTGTTTCTCTGCTAGGAGTACAAAAGACTAGAAGACTTTCCAGATGAGGCTACCTCTGATGTCCCTTAAGCAACTATAAGGGGAATCCACAATGAATAGCACAGAAGATGTCTGCAATGAAAAGGCCTTAAGTCGGCAGTATGAATACCACATGAAACGTTTCAGCCTGAATGTCACAGACATCTGAACATTATTTGAAAGGCCTTTTAATAGTAACCAAAGTTTTTATTACAGTCTAAATTGAAGGTGCTAATCCTTCAAGTACTATGAATCTTTCTTTATTAGTGGAGGAGATAATTTTTAGTAATTAATTCCAGGAAATTTAAAAGAAAAAACTGTTGTAACATACCTTTTTGCATCCTAAAATGAATGCCAACAGCACTCTCCAAAACTTAAAAGGTACCTATAGTGCATACTCTTACACCATTTAGACCATCCCACTGAATTCTTTTCTTCCTCCTTAATGTCATTTAACCAGTCTTTGTCAACATTAATATAATAAGACATAAATGTAATAACAGCACCAAATTTGATTTTTTAAAAAGCAAAAAACAAAAAGAAGGGGTAGCAGATCAGATCTGTAATGACTGAATTCTACAGAATGCTGCATATTATAAGCGTTTTTGCCTTTCAAACCAGATCACGAGCAGAGCAGCATGATATGTTGCCACCTGGTGTAGAGGTGATGTAAAACTCCTTGCTGACTCCTGCCTGAGCAAAGGCTGCGTCACTGCAGAGGCACATCTCTGCGCGGCCCATGCCGGCAATGCCGTCAGCCACCGTGCTGCTGACTCACGTCTCGGGAAGAAATTGCTCCAGGGGAGTGTCCTTCAGCCCGCGGTGAAGCGGAGCAGGCAGCACAGGGACTGCAGACCCTGACGGAGAATGGGGAGAGAGGAAGTGACCGCTGCAAGCAAAGGAGCTGAAAGCATCCAAACCAGAATGCAAATATGCATGTTTACAGCTGTCAAGAGCCAACATGTTGATCCCGCCATAAGAAGCTGAAGAGATGCTAAAACATTCTGACTGGTATACAATCTCTCAAGTAAATGGGCAGCTCTTGGAGGAAGGGTGAATGTCTACTGCATATTAACCTTTCAAATGTTTCCTGTGCTTCATTTGCCAAAAGTGTCTGTGTTTTATGATGGAAACCCCATCCAAAAAACCTGCCTAGTACTCCTTTGTATAAAGAACCTCTTAAAACTGGTAAAAGCAAGAACAGTGTGCAGATTTCTTAAAGATAGCAATAAACATCACAATTGTTATTAATAAAAATTGCATTTTCCTTAGGAACAGATTATTAATACAATCAAGCTTGGAAAAACTTTAACTTATTTTTAACAGGAACAGTTTAATTGCTGCCAACTCATACAAGAATTATATTTCTACCTTTCTGTAAAACCCTGTATGCTGCTGCAAGGAATTATGACAAGTCCAGCATTCATTCCTTATATATGATTTTCAGTAGCATATTTCAGTGGGAAGTCCTAATGCTAGTCTTGGAAGAAAGCAGATGCTTTGCCTTTTACAGTCCTTCAATACTCTAGAGCATGGTGGTGTTCTATTGCCCCTGCAGCTGAATATGTCTTCACAAATATGTTGTACATGTGCACCCTGTCACTGAAAGATCTCTAGGGATGTTGATCCTTTAATATCTTATGAGAAGAGATTTCACCTGTTCCTTACAGTTTAAAAGGAGACAAAAATATTCCCAGTGCTTTTTGGCAAAACTATCGACAGATCTGTTTTGGTATCACACTTGAAAAAAGAGAGAAGCTTGAAAAGCGGGTGAATGTATACTTACCTAAGGTACTGCAAGAGAAGCATTTTTTTCTGTGTAACTGAAAATCTTTATCTAACATGTCAATAAGTAATTATAGCAGAAAAGCCATCCTTGCTATTCATGAAAAATCTCTTCATAAATTCTGTCATGATAGGTTGTCACTGATGGGGAAAAGACTGATGACTGACTGATGTCAAAACACTTATTTGAGTGAAAAACACTCAAATGCTCTGGGAAAAATTTTTTAAATACATATGAACATGCTCACTGGGCCTTTTATATTTATAGGCCCTTCAACATTGTCTTGTGTCTGTCAAGTATAAGCTGAAACACCTGTTAAAAAAAAAAAGGAGAATATATTTTCAGATAACAGCAAATACTAGACTCAAGACTATTTTCAATCTCTAAATACTGATTACAATCCCCTTGGATATTTTTCTGAAAATCAATATATATTTGATATATGCACTAACCATTATATGAGAGACAGCATTGTCAGAACAGAAGAGTATTTTTACAAGCAAAGAAGGGGACCATAGACAGAAGACAGAGCCCTTTAACACTGAGGTGTTCAATATTCACAAGGTAAGTTTGTTTCTACTATCAGCATTATCACAAGAAAAAATGTCAGTAAATTCCAAAATATCTAGAACAGCACTGCCACATTGCCCATATTCACTATGGTTACACATTATTTTTCATATAGAATAAGGATTTCAATTCTGTATGAAATAATGGTATTTTGAAAAACGTTTCTTAATGCAGTCAGAACAAAAAAATCACTGTAAGGCTTGAAATGAGTGATCTATCAACAATATATTTAATATTTCAGTTCATGTGGTGGAAAAGGAATGGTCCTGGACCACCCAGTTACAATGGTCCCACTGCACGAGGCAGTAGCCATAATGTGACAGTCCTTTGAATGTAAAGCTCCAAGAGATGTAGCTTAGTGCCTTCTGCCTGGCTCTCTGCCTCCAGACACTCAACAGCTCTCTTTGAGACACCTCGAGCCATCGAGCACAAGAGAGATGGTGAGACCACACTGCACAAGGCACAGACCTACCTAGAAGCCAGAGCTGCATCTAGCCCTCCACATGAGAGGAGATAGATCTTGTGTTCACACAGCAAACACTCAAATAGATCATCTGGTAGAGTCAAACAATAACCACTCCGGTATCCACTCTTAAGTTAGAACAAAATATCTGGTCTTCCATCACATAATCATGATACATACAGGGGGGAAATAGAAAACACTGGAAATGTGTTTCAGCAACCTACAGAACTACAGAAAACACTAAAAATTCATTACTGTTTCATATAAACTGGATGATGTTTGTTTTTAACTTTGAATTCCTCAAAAACTATTTCAAGGAAAGAAAAGGTGACTTTTTGGCATTAGATGTGTTAATGACATTAAATCAGTTCAGACTCCTGACTCCCTTCTACCTGTTTTCTTCAAAAGCTCAGAACAGCACCTGCTTCAAAACTAATTCTTAATCTGAACAGACAAGCGTACTTTTCCTGACTTCAACCACTACTGCAGCATTTGCTTGGCTAGAACAGCAGCAGATGAACATATGTGGTCATAAAAGCATAGAAAACTCTTCTTCCTTCTGTGAAAATAATTGTACATTCTATTGTACAATAGAATCCAACATGAAAGATGGAAGGTATTTTTTAAATACAATTCAAAATCAGAAAGTTTCAACAGAAGGTTTAATCAGATACACCATAAAATACCCAGTGTGGGAATAGGGTAATTATTGTCATTTCATTGGTTTCTAACTACCTACAATTATGCCTTTATACTAGTAATCAGCTTGATACCATTTGATCTCCTTTGCTTTTTATCCATCTAATTACAAAGTAGCAGTAGATGTTTGCATCACAAAGACTGATTTGAGTACCCATTGCAAACTCCTTCCATTTTCAAATGTCTGCATTTTTCCAAAGATGTAAGACTGAAAGCTAAACACATATTTAAAGGCATCTTTCATGTGCCACTGGTAGTCATGTATTTTAAAACTATTTTATGAAGAAAGATTCATCATATTTTTTACACCAGCAGCATACAAAACAAATTAACATGAAAAGCGTGATAGAAACCTATGTAATCCCTCAATTTTTATAAATATATAATTTGGTCTGAGACAGGAAACGTGCTCTTTTTCATGAGCGTGCACCAGTTCTTGTGACCTTATGTGAAACACACCCAAAAAAAAAAGGTAGATTTGGAGGCTGCTTTAGTAGTTAGAACTCTCAGAAGGGCTTGTCTGGATTCCATGATTTGAGTTGGTCTTTGGAAGATATTCTCTCTCACTCTTAGCTGAGCGCAGCCTCCTAGAACAACAGACATGCATAGAGGAGATCCTGTGACCAGACATCTTGCCATGGTTCATGGCTACAAATGCCACTGTGCCTCCTGCCCTTTGCTATGAAGGCCAACTCAGCCCAGTCACAAACAGTATTAGGTCTCATGAAGCTTATTTTAGAGTTGAGGGATGATCCAATCCTACAAATTCATTGCTGTTAGGGTACAGCAACAACTCCACTCCACTTTGTCCAGAAATACTTTGGTTTTCTGGTTTATTGCAACATCCTCCCTCAGCTATGACCTTTTGGAAAAACCAGTTGTGGCAAGGGAAAAAAAGGTATGCTTTGGTTTAGTGTGGACATTGGTCACCAATATGTGAATGACAGGTTCGGTTCAGCATTCAAAAAAGGGAATGGGAAAAGGTCTGAGGCCAGTGCTCCTGCAGTTGTTACAAAATGCAGTTCCTTTTTACCTCAAATTTAACCTTAACTGGAACTGAAGATCCTATCATAGATATTTGCAACCAAATTGATTTTAAAAAATATGTATTTCTGAAACCACACACTCCTTCATGCTTACTGAAATCCATCGGCAAATGCAGCCCTTCCATTATGCTTTTCTGGAAACTAACATAAACCAATGTCATTGTAGGCCTTAATGAAACAAAATGACTGCACAGTCAGTGACTCCTCAGGCTGGAATTTTTTCTCATCAAATCATGCTGTTCTTATCAGATACTGCAGTTAAAAACAACCCTCCATTGCCACTTTGTCTAAATGAGAACTTCAACAAATGTTGAAGTAGGCTTCTACTGTGTGAAAAGGCTCACTTAAGGAGGACTTAAATGCCTCTAAGAGAGGGGAAATTTTTTGGTGGTCCTTACTTGCTCAAGTGTTTCACAAGGGCAAAATATTCTGGAACAAGGTACATGTACTGCTGTGAATATTTATAAAGGGCAAATAACAAGTTATAGTTTTGTGTCTATCTGCGTATTTTATGCTCAACCTATCTTTCTCATGTTATCAGACAAAATATTGGTGCTATATAAGGTAAGATATCATCTTACAGAGCCTGACCAGAAGGCTTGTGGCACTAGCATGCTCAGTGCCATGCTGTAGCCCGAGCTCAGTGCTGTAAATAATTTTGAAATAATACTGCATCATTTTCAGTGTTACAGCTTGCATTACAGAAAGATCAATTATGATGCTATAAAGTTAAAAGAACGCCAGAAAATGGAAGGACTCTCTACTCTTTGACGCCTTATGTTAAAATCTTCAAAACCCGCTGTTGTATATCTGGCTATTACAGCCCAGAGATGGCAGCAAGGAGAGTTACTTGCCTCAGGTGGGGTGTGTGACACACAGTTCCCGAATCCATCTCGCCTGCCTACGCAAAGTTTTAGGGAAAGCCTGTCCTGGAGAGGAATGCTGGAAACTACAAGCCAAGACCTCCTTCTGCAGCATTACTGCACAAATTATTTAAAAACCCTTCTCGGCGACGGTTTATAGCTTCATTACTAGCACAGATGGAAGTGCCTAAGAATGAAGGAATTCCACCCAAGGAATTCTCTCTCTCCGTCTTCTTTTTTTTTTTTTTTTTTTTTTTTTTAAATCTTCATTCTCCACAAGAATGCCCGTCAGCAGCTGCTGTCCAACACGCAGAAACCCAAGCCCTCCACCACAGCTCTATCTGGCACGGTCCCCTCCCCGGCACTGCCAGGGCCACACCACGCCCGGCTTTGGCCGCCGGCGCAGGCCCGCGGTCCCCGGGCACGGCCCGGCACGGCCTCAGGACCGCGCCGCGCGCCCCCGCCGGCGCCTGGCCAGCCCCGCCAATCAGCGTGCGGCAGGAGCCGCCCGCGGGCGGGGCGGGGCTGGCGGCGTACGCGCCCTCGGCCTAGCGATTCGATTGGCTGTTTGGCCTCCAAGCCGCCCAATCGGAGGGTGCGTTGCAAAGGAACCCTGAGCCTATCGCAGCCGTGGTTCCTTTTCCGCTCCGGCAGTTTGAAACCGTCGGGGCCGAGGGCGGCGCGGCCGGCGCCCGCAGGTGAGCGGGGGGGGCCGGGGCCGCGCCGTCCTTCCCACAGCACTCACCCCTGCTCCTGCCCGGGGGCCGCGCTGGCGCCCGCAGGCCCACCCCGAGTTTCCTGGGGGTGCCAGTGGGCACTCCGTGCCCCCTGGTTGGGCTGGTTGCTTTGAAAGCCCTGTATAAGAAAAGCAAAGGAGAATCTCCTGTTCATAATCTATCGTATTCGCGGCCGCCTGACCACCCCTGTGCCTCCCTGGTTTCTGTGGGACACTCAGCGGATTGTCGCTGTTTGTCCCCAGCTGCCATGGCAGCCGCGGTGTGGGCGCTCTCGGCCCCGGGGGCAGCTGCGGAGCTGCTGGAGTGAGGAGTTAAAAGCGTGAGCAGCGCTGCTTTGCAAGGGGGTACGGCTAAAGGCAAGGAGTATGTCTTGCCTCTACTGCCAGGAGATGTAGTTCTATCAGGGACACTGTAGTTCTATCCAGGGACACTGGCAGTGGTCCCCTAGGCTCGGTACTGGGCCCAGAACTGTTTAGCTTGTTCATCCATGACATGGATGAAGGGGCAGATTCCTCCTCAGCAAATTCACTGAGAACACGAAGCTGGGAGGAATGGCCAACGCTCTGGAGAGATGGGCAGAAAACAACCATCTGAAAGTCAACAAAGGCAAATGAAGGGTCCTGCACCTGGGGAGGAACAGCCCCAGGCACCAGCACAGGCTGGGGCTGCCCTGCTGGGGAGCAGCTCTGTGGAGAAGGACCTGGGGGTCCTGGTGGACAAGAAGCTTCCATGAGCCAGCAGCGTGTGCTGGTGGCCAAGAATACCGATGGTATCCTGGGGGGCATGAGGAAGAGCATTGCCAGCAGGTCATGGAAGGTGATCCTGCCCCTGTACTCAGCCCTGATGAGGCCTCACCTGGAGTGCTGTGTCCCGTTCTGGGCTCCTCAGGACATGAGAGACATGGAAATCCTGGAATGGGGGAGCAGAGGCTACAAAGATGTTGAGGGGACTGGAGCATTTAAAGAGGAAAGGCAGAGGGAGCTGAGCCTGTTCAACCTGAAGAAGAGACAACTGAGAGGAGACCTCATCAATGTCTATAATTATCTGAAGGGAAGGTACCAAGGCAATGGACCAGGCTCTTTCTAGTGGTGCCAAGCAGTAGGACAAGTGATAATGGGTAGTAACTGATGCCCAGGAAGTTCCACCTGAACATAAGGGGAAACTTCTTTGTTGTGTAGGTGACTGTGCACTGCAATAGATTGCTTAGAGAGGTTGTGTAGTCTCCCTCATTGGAAATATTCAAAAGCCACCTGGATGCAATCCTGTACTATGTGCTCTAGGATGACCTTGCTTAAGCAGGTGGTCTGGACTGGATGACCCACTGTGTCTGTTCTGACCTTACCCATCATTCTGTTTCCTAGGTGTTGAGTCCTCTGATCTGAGTGAAACACTAAATTATTTGGAAAGCATCATCTTTAGTTAAAAACAAACCCAAACGCACAAAAACCTGAGCACAGCTTAATTAATTCAAAATTAAGGAGGAGAGCAACAATGCTGAGTCAGACCAAGGTCTTTATAGTTATATCCTGTTTCTTAAAAGTAGCAGTGTTACTGCTGCAGTTGTATGCTTATGGCTTGGGAGAAACTGCTGCTGTTAGCAGGAATCTTTCTTTAATGAAGTCAGAAATATATTTTGGCAGATGCTTGGATAAGTTTAGAAGAACCTGGTAAGCTTGAGGATGCTCTTCTCACTTGTCTTTCCCCATATAATGATTTGCAGCTTAGCAAATTAGTTTGTTGACCCAGAGGTGGTCTCTTAATATCCCTTGATTTCTCTTTTTAAGAACTTATCCGGTATTTTGTGGTACTTAGTGCTTGTTCACTGAGATCAAAGCTGACAAGTTATTCTTAGGCTGGCTTGGCTGAGCAGGGATCCTCTTCTGAAGCTAAGGCAAAAAAGGAAAGCATATGCCCAGTGGAAGCAAAGTCAGATTACATGGGAGAAATACAGAAATTCAGCTCTCCATGATAAACAAGAAATTTATATGGCCAGAGCTCAGTTAGACTTGAAGCTGGCCAGTACTGTAGGGGACATAAAAAGTAAGTTTTAAAAATATGTCAATAATAAAAGGCAGTCCAGAAATAACATGATCCTGTTACATGATGAGGATGATCACCTCACAAATGGGGACATTGACAGGGCAGAGATGAGTTCTTTGCTTTGGTCTGCAACATTGATGCAGTCATAGATCACAGGCAGGGTGGGTTCATGATTAGAAGATCCTAAGAAACTTAATTCCCTTTTATGACAAGGTGACCCACCTACTTTATCAAGAGAAACCAGTTGATGTGATCTTTTTGGATTTCAGTAAAGCTTTTGGTACTGTCTCTCACAGTATCCTTCTGGAGAAAATGTCTGGCACACAGCTGGATAGCACATTACATAATGGGTGAGTTACTGGCTCATGAGGTGGGCACAAAGGCTTACAGTGAACAGGGTGACATCAGGCTGGGGACCTGCCCCTGGAGGGTTCCACAGGGCTCCATCTCAGCTGATGCTTTTCAACATCCTAATTGACTTGGATGCAGGCGTTGGAGTAAGTTTGTTGACAATACTAAATTAGGTAAGGCTGTTGATTTCCGCAAAGGCAGACGTGGTCTGGTGAATCCTGGTCAATGGTAAGTTGGACATGGTCAGCAGTGCCCTGGCAGCCAGGAGGACCACCTGTGTCCTGGGGCATCAGGGACAGCATGGCCAGCTGGGCAAGGGAGGGGATTGCACTGCTCTGCACTGCTGTGCTCTGCACTGGGGCAGCCTCACCTCCAGTGCTGGGGGCAGCTCTGGGTGCCACAGTGTAAGAGAGACATTCTGCTATTTGAGAGCATCCAAAGGAGGAGAAGATGGTGAAGGGCCTTGAGGAGAAGCTGTATGAGTGACTGAGGTCACTTTGCTTTGTCACTTGTGATGAAGGAACCTTTTGAGTTTTGGAAGACCAGAGAGTAGTTTCAGTGATAAGTAGAGAGCCAGATCCACTTGATTGCATGTAAGGGGCAAGATCTTAGAAAACTGAAAACAGAACTCGGGACAGTGATCTTAAGTTACTGAACAAACTTTTCAGTAAAAACTTTTTTTTTCGACTTCCTTGGACTTACCTGTATTCACATTGAACTCCATTTGCCATCCTATTTCTCAGAAAAATCAATAGTTTAGTTCTTTTGAAGTGTTCTGAGAAGAGAAGGTGTGACAATATTTAGAACTTCTTAGCAAACACACATATAATTCCTATAAGTGCTAGATGGTTGGTTCTTTGTGGTCTTCACTAATGCATGCACGTCTTTGAATAGATCCAGCGTTTTTAGAGTAGTCAGGATCCACAATTTGAGAAACCATGTAGGAATGCATATGAAATTGAAGTTGACTTTTTAGGATTGCAGAAGTATTTTTTGGTATTGAAAGACTTTATCAGCTAGAAGAAGGTAGAATGCTATTATAGAGCTATTTCCTTATGTAGAGAGGCTAAAACCAAGGATATATATAAGTAATATTTAATGTGAGAGAGGAAAGGAGAAAATTATCAGACCAGGAGACAATGAAAAAAGGGGAGCTGATGAAGGTAGTATTTCTTCTGTTGTCTACTCCTAGATATACAGGAATAAAAAGTACAAAGTAAACCTTCATTAGACTCCATTTTTATACTTTAAAAATGTGTTTGGTATATGAGGGTTCAGAAGGAAGTAGGAAGATGGTGATCATGTCTTTTGAACGTTGAGCTACAGGAAATCTCAGCATTTGAAACTGTCTTTATATTGTTTTTTAAACATCCATCAGCAGCACAGAAATGAGCTTGTCATTCTGAAAGGTGTAAAAATATCCATGGCAGAGAGAGCTTTTGTGGTGCAGGAAGAATCAGTGTATAGAACAGCTCAAAGAGCAAGAGGATAATTAATTTCTATCTGTATTCTGATATAGAGAACTATGTGGAGGGTTTGATACTTTGAGAAACATTGATGGTGTTTAAGTAGGATATTCCTGCCAGTTTTATGACAGTACAACTAGCAATTTAAAATTTACATTTCTGTCAGAAAATGCATCTGTTTAAAAACAAGAATATTATAATTGACAGTTGTAAAGATCTCTCTAAAAATAAATTTTCCTTGCAAGTTGTTTGCTACACTGTACAATCAGTTCCTCTGATTATTTGTGGTGGTATGCCTTCTCTCCTGACAACTCCTTAGTCAATGTGTCTAATTGTCTTTTGTGTGCATCAGGCACCTATATCACTCTGCCATTCATTCATTAAAAAATTCACCTTGCTTTATACTCAGTTTCCCCTCATTTTGTAATTCCTTTCATCTTTCCATCCTCTGCCATATTCTTTAGAGTCCTTTTCCCTTTATTCTGTCAAATCTTATCACAAGAGCTTCAGTTCTTCACTGAAAGACCTATACAAGGCTGTATTTGATTAAAAGATATGTATATCTTTCACAAGGTCTTCAAGCTTATTATCAATTCTTCAACATTGCCTACTTCCCAAATATTCAAAGAATGCCTCACTGTCTTGCTAAGAAATTGCTGGAATGGTTGATATTTATTGAACCTAAGGTGTTACTTGTCCTTCCATAGCTGTTCATGTTCCTGGGCCTGAAACTCAAAATAGAGATGGGAGACTGATGTTGACCAGTAAGATCCAGGGTATTGAACAGGAGTGTTCAGGGCACTATCTTATCTTGGGCTGTGGCTGAGGTAACATAGTGGGTGGGCACAGTGTAGCTTATACATTCTTATGTTGCTCTGTAGGAATTTTGTACTGAAACAGCCTGATAAGCTAAAAGGCAATACAGTGTGAATAAAAATGACACAGGAGTATATCTGTAACTGCAACAACTGACATTGTTGCTTTGGGGTCTTTCCTTGTTTTCGTATAAGTTAGCGAAAATATTTCCATTATTTTGAGTATGGTTTGGATCAGACAGTTTGCAGCATTATATAATGAGACTATTCAATCAGTTTAGTGCACAGAATGGGCATTGATCCAGTTGTAACAGCAGAATCTGTTTCTGGGGAAATATTGGTGAATATATGTTTATGTACTAAACTGAAAAATGAAGTTCAGCTTCTACTGTTTTATAGACTTACTTTGTGCAGAATGTCATCTGATGAGGAGAAAAGCACAAGTCCAATTTTCCCAAATGACTTTGTTCAGGACAGTTCTGTTTCTTCAGATCCTCAGGTAGGACAGAGGCAATATAATTTGATTTACTGTCATGGCATTTCATTTGGTAAAGAATAACTGTGAGCAAATCTAAGTAATTGTTCATCTTTTTTATGTTTTACATACATAGGAAAATAATAAAAATATTAGGGAAAAGAAACAAAGTAGGCTGCAAAAAATACTGTTACGAAAATATGTTCAGTTAGATTCCATTTCTGTGCATTTCACAAGAAATTTATGTAAAAATTCTTACCTAAACTTTAGACTTTGATCAGCAGCAAGTAAAATAGGTAGTTTTCTCAGCTTTTTTTCCTAGTGTTATTCTTTATTTGTGTTAAGTCTTATCAAGAAGCCAGAATTTGACACAGTGGGATAGAAACCCATGACTTTTGAGAGATGATGAGTAACTATATTTTAGGCTTTCCCCATGAGTCAGTTTTGTAAAAACTGAATTTTTTAAAATGGATTTATTTCCCTTGGAGTAGTATTATGGCCAAGTTAATCACAGAAAGGAAATGATTGCTTTTTGCTTTGTTTTTTTTGCTTTCTACATCAAATACATTAGGACATTCTGTACCTATAATACGGGGGGTTGCCTTTTCTGTGCTCGTCATGCTTTCAAGAGGATGCAAGGATACTGGATAAAGTCTTTGTACCATTCTTTTGAAAGCAGCAGATTTTCATAATTTAATAATTGTTTATTCCTATTTGCATAATAGATTGTGTGGTTTTTTTCCTTTGGTAGGATACAGTCCAAACCAGGATGGTTTTGGCAATAACCTGTTTTGCTAGTTGCCCTTAGAAGTGCATCTCCACATTTGTCACATAGTGAAATGGGCATGTACAGTAGCAACACTATTTAATTAAGGGGTTTTCTTCTTTCTTTTTTTACTATTTGGATTGACTTGTACCTTTAAAACAACATTTTATGGGGCAATTAATTTCCACAGTTCATGTATGTCTCTATTTGTGCTTGTATCTCATGGATAAGTTTTCATAATCTTTTTTTAGGAATAGTAATGCATGTGTGTTTCCAATGCTTTTTTGTAGTCAGAGAACAAGATAAAAGCATCATGCTACAAATTTTGAAGGACCAGAATTTTCTGTTATGACCTGATTGTGATTATCAAGGAGGCTCTAAGGCCACCTGATAATCACAGGTAATCGTATATTTTATATTTTATGTATATATATATATATATATATATATATATATATATATATATATATATATATATATATATAAAATAGGTAAATATATATATATAATTATATATATATATAATAGGTAATCATACAGTATATATTATATATAATCATATCCATTCAATCTGTATCGTGTAGATAATGATAAATTTATACTAATGAGCTACTGTTTTGTGAATGAGAACCTGTCTAGAGAAGAATAGCTCAGCTGGAAGTGACCTACATCAATTGTTGGCCAAACTGCCTGACCATTTTGTGGCTGAGCAAAAGTTAAAGCATGTTATTACAGGGCATTGTGCAAATGCCCCCTTAAACAGTGCCCCTTAAACAGCAGGCTCCTGGCATCCAACACTCTCCCTCACGAGGGAAGCCCATTCCAGTGTTTGATTGCCCTCTCAGTAAACAAATGCTTCCTAATGTCTAATCTGATCCTCCCCAACACAATTTTGAACTATTCCCACTCATTCTTGTCACTGGATCCCAGGGAGACGAGATGGACATCTCTTCTCACTTCCCCTGCTCAGGAAGCTGTACAGAGCAACAAGGCCCCTTAGCCTCCTTTTCTCCAAACTAGACAAGCCTAAAGCTACCCCTGGTAGGAGTTGGTTACTGTTGGAAAAGAACAACACTGAGGTCACAGCTGATCAATAGGAATGTTGACAGGGAAGTACTCTACTCCATTTAGATAATTTTGGAAGGTCTGTTCTGTTTTGTTTGTTTGGGCCTTTTTGATAACATGTTGCTTTTAAATAGAGGCCAGCTTATTACTTTTTCCTGACAAAGAAATCCACTGGCTCTTAGAGAATGTCCATTATACTTATAATTGTTATGCAAGACTTATCCATTCAATCTGTTCTTGTCATATTGTCTAGTAACCTTGACTGCAATCCTTTGCAGTATCTGTAGATTTTTATTTTAAAATAGAAAAAAATTATCAAAAAACATCTGTTTTTTTTTTTTTTGTGCCATTTGTTCATTACATCACTACATTTTCTTCTACAAAATCAAGGCATTAAATAGTCAAAACTCCACAGACCTTCAGGTCATAGAATTACATTCCTCTAGTTTTATACATTAACAGAATTACTTGCAGTTGACAGAACAGCTTGAAAGTTCTGTTAAAAGCAGAACCACAATAATAAACCAAAGATATATTTTTAATTTTATTATGGTTTTATTTTAAATGTACTGGTCAATATTGCATTCCAGTTGCAGCATACTTGTTATGGAGTATTTAAGATGAGGAATACACTTAATCACTCAGTGTTTCCATACATATTCTCACTGCTGTCTCCAGGATTCTTTTTTTTGTGTGTCTAAGTTTCTGATTACAACTGGGATACTGTGCTTTCTTTAATATTTGCCTTTCAACTTCATTTCAACAGTGTTGTAATATTGTAATTTATGAACATTTATTTCCAGATTTGTCACTGGATGCTGTTTATTGACACTTTCTGTTGGCGCGTAAGAGTGCGTATTTCTGTACAGATTGGATTCTTTGAGTTTTAATAAAAGAATTAGAACTTGAAAGAAATCTCCTGACATAACTTGATACCCGTATTTTGAATGCTAAGCATGTCTATAGTTGGACATATTGTGTGATAGTGAATAAATTAGGTGACTCAACATGAGACACCCACTTGCGTCTGACATCTAACCTACTAGGTCCTTTGAATTGATCATGGAAGCAGCTGGATCAGCTCTGTCTGAGAACTAACTTGTTTGTTGGGAAGAATTAGTTTTAAGTTGATATTTGGTTGCATAATCTCTTAGAAGAAGACAGAGGTGTGATCTAACATCGGCAGAATCATTTAATTTTTATTAGTTAAGGCTAATATTGGCTTTTTTACTCAGCTGAGATTTTCCTGAGGGAGTTTTGTATGGTTCCATGCAATTCCTGATTGAGTAACAGATCTAAAGATATCTGTTTTCTTCTTTTGATATCTTTTAAAATTTAAACTGTATACATTTAGAAAGATATGTCTGTGGAAAAATTAATAAATTGTTGATTTGCAGCTAACTATACCTTTTACATGGATTGTGACACACTTGCGTGTCCAAAAGATACATCATGTATTTGTAATTCTATAGCTTCATACACATTTATTTAGGCTTTTACTTTGAACGTGATAGATTAGAAGATGGGAAATGGACATTTAAATGGAAACTAGAATGCAGAGTAAATGTACCAAACCTAGCTTCTTAAATTCTCTAATTAGTTGAAACACACAAAAATATACAAGTTACACTGAGAGTTTTGAAGTATTATCCTTTTCAGTTGTTAGATTCAAAAACATATTGCATGTAATTGGTACCTTTCGTTGATTGTTTTCACTCTAACTTCCCCCAGGTTTAAGAGGAAATTAATTTTTGAATTCACACTTGGTTTTTGAGATTTGACCTCATTAGGATTCTAATGTGATATAACAGAACTAATGTCATAATACTAAGTGAAGTAAAAATAACTGCTAGTGCTTGGTATAGTGTTTTCCAATGGGCATTGTTTTCCAAATCTTTAGTAGATTTTATTTGTTGTAGTAAGTAACTGGTAGTGGTACTTGTTTAATTAATTACTAGATTGCATGTTTAAGCTATAATACAGATTGTTTACGTTTTTGCAATGAACACTTAAATACCTTCATCCTGAAAATCTGTTTCATTAGGAGGTTTCAAAAAAATATTAATTGGCTTACTTAGGTGTGTAGCATAATGCCACATACTAGTTAGAGAAGTTTATAGCTTCTTAATAGGAAAGCTTCTTTTTAAGTTATATATATACATTCTGTATACCTGTATAATTTTAAAAATAAATAATATAAGGTGAGAATAATTATATCCTTTCTAAAAAAACTTGAGTATAATCAAATCACTTTTGATGATTGGCTTTACAACTTCCACCAGAGAAATTGCAATGTTACAGAGTGTGAAGTGTGACTGTGTTCAGTAGCATCTTTGTCATAGCTATAAAAATACATGTTTTTCTTTGAAGCACTACTAGTAGTCATTGGAAATAATAAGGGCCGATTAATAACTTAGATGATCTGGGACTGGAGTTTTTTTCCAGTTCTTGTTTTAGATGCCTATTCTAGTATCCAATGCTGGAATCTCATAGAGTCTTTCTGTGCAGCTGTTGCAGTGCATATAGTTGTATTAAGAAGGAATGTGAACATTAAACAAGAGAAAGTTAAATTATTATAGTCATTGTAGGAAAACAGCTCACTTTTGCAGCTTTAGGGGAAATCCTCTCTGTTTACACCATAATAATAAAAAAGAAACCTCTCAAAATTATAGAAAATAATATGTACTTCTTTTTACATATGCCTAATTTTTAAAAATGTAATTCTAGTTTTATAATTCTTTGTCACCACTTTGCAACAGGATGAATATGAAGAGCTGTTTCGTTATACTGTAGTGACTCCGAAGTTTGAGCAGTGTGTCTCAAAGTTTCCAGAACCTGCCTCAGAAAAGAGACCATCTGAAAGAATTTCCAGGTTAACAGATTATACCACTCACCGTAATACTCCAGGTAGTATGCCCAAGGCTATGTGTTGAGCTTACAAGAACAATGATACAACTTTGATGACTTACATTTTTTAATAGCTTTAGTTTGAAAAATACATGTATGTCAGTTGTAGTACATTTGCATTTTGCACAACAAGAAATGTAGGAAGGCATATTCCCTGAAAGGTTCTGTCCCCGGCATTGCTTTCAGATGACAGTGTTGATGTGCTGACAGTTCTTTGTGTTTTGTGGTGCTGATGTTTAAAGGTGGTTGGTGTAATAACAGAAAAAGGAATACCCTTACTTACAGTATACTTCATTGACATTTGATGTGTCACAGCTGGTTTTGCTTAAGCTGGTAGGGCTGTGATAGAGAAATTTAGAAACATATAGAAACAATGATTCAATGGAAGGGAGGATTATGTTAAAAGGGCTTTGTGTAATGACTAATCATGTCACTGCATGAATGTCATTCTTACTTTTTTAATTCAATCCTGTTATTCTAATTTTAATTTATTTCTTGTTATTTTATTTATCCATGTTACTAATGCATCACAAGACACTAAACTTAGGGTCTTGTGATGCATTAGTAACATGGATATTTTTAATTGTGTTGTTTGCTTCTGTCACTAGCAATTAGATTGAGAATTTTGCTTTGCTGTTAATTTTGCTTCAGAAGAAATCGTAAACAAATATACCTGCATTATTTCTTTTCTAGCAAGCTAAGCTTAATCAGGCAAAACTGACTTTAAACTAACTTCTATTCTTTATCATTCTATTTAATTTAAAAAATATTTACTATCTTTTTGTTTTCACTTTTATAACCCTTGTGGATGGCTTTATGTCTGCTGTTTAGAGGTACAAGTGACATACTTGTACCTTCCAACTTGGAAGTTTGGTCAGTACTATTTCTTTAGGTTTTTAGATTCTAAAGCAGCTGCTAGAAGGATTAAGGCTGCAGGGGATAGTGAGTGGTAGCTTATGACAGCTGCATAATGACCTTTAGCCCTTCTGTCCATCATATCTTGGCTATGTGCTGCTCTTGCCTTGACCTCATGGCACACTCCTAGCTGTGAGTTAGCCGAAGTCTGAGCAGGACTTAGGTGAACATTACAGCAAAATGTCATACCACAGAATGTCTGCAGCATGCAGATCACAGTGCAGCTGTGACTCCTGTTGCCAGTCTCTGTATATGAGCTATCATGACAAGCTGTACATGAACTATCATGACACAAGCTGTCCCCACTTGCTGTGACAGTGTGTGTGGGTTAAAGCCAGCTCAAGTCTATTGCTATGTTGAAAGTTCATTTTGCTGCTTGCTTTTTTTTATACTGTGGGCTGGCTCAAGCCATACTTCTCTGGGTAGCACATAAATGCGTTCAGCGTTCACACTTAGCTAAGGCCAGTTGATCCCCTCAAACGGTGCAGTCTTTTGTGAGAAACAAAGGCCCCCCAGAGCCCCTTCCTATGCTGAGATTACTTCAGCTTCCTTTAAAGCAGCTGTGGTCACTCCCTGTATTCTTTCCAGAGCTCCATGAGCAGAGTACTTACCTCCTCTGTATGTTCTTCCATTGTTGATCAGTCACATTATAAGTCACAGATTGTCAGGATTCGAGTACACTTGCAAAACTCTTGATTTGTAGAGCAGTTAATGTCAGCTGCTGGAACTATTTCTCAACCTGAGTTGATGCTCTTAAAACAGTAGAAAATTTCAAACCCAGCTATGTGGAACTATATTATGGAGCAAATTTTAATTTGGGTATTGTCCTCTATGCTCTCTGCTTAGAGTTTTGTCTCCCAGTTTGAGTGCAATATTGTTTTGTAAGGGATTTTTTTGTGATGTGTAATACTGCTGTTCAAGAAAGAATATCAGAATCAGACTCTTACGCTTTCTTGGTACATGACTGTATACTCTATTTTCTATCATATTTGTCTGAAGAGAAAATTTTAGCCAGCAACCCAAAAGTCTCCTGTCTCCCTGTAACTCTGCTCTTACTTTTTAATTTTTTTTTCTGGGCTGCATTGGGTTTGCATGGCCAAACTTTAGTAATGGAGGATGCTACAGGGATGGCTTCTATGAAAAGCTGCCAGAAGCTTCCTCCATGTCCACCAGAGCCAGTCCCTGGAAGCTCCAAAGGATGGGAGTGCAACTGGCCAAGGCTGAAGCAATTTGAAATGGTGGTAATGCCTCTGTGATAAGAGATTTGAGAAGAAAAAGAAGTTTTGCATCGTTGTAATTGTGACCACAGAAGAACAGAGTGAGAATATATGAGAGGAACAGCTCTGTACACACCAAGGTCACTGGAGAAGCAGGGACAGGGGATGCTCCAGGCCCTGGAGCTGGGATGCCCCTGCAGCCCATGGTGAGACAGCTGTGCCTCTGCAGCCCATGGAGGTCAGGGAGGTGCAGGGATTCACCTGCAGCCCATGGAGGAGACAGACCCACGCTGGAGCAGGTGGGTGTCTGAGAGGGGACTGTGACCTCATGGGAAGCCCACACTGGAGCAGGGACCTGCAGACCTGTGGAGAGAGGAGCCCATGCTGCTGCTAGGACTTGTGACACCGTGGGAGACCCACACTGGAGCAGCCTCTCCTTGCAGGACTGCACCCCATGCAGAGAAATAGGAGAAGCCAGAAAAACACAAGGCCTACATTACCCTAAAAATAAACACCCGAAAGGACCCGGAAGAGTCCCCATGGAAGAGTGACCCACACTGCAGCAGTTCACAGATCTGTTTCCATTCACAGAATGGAAAAAAAGTGATTAAAGACAGTAAAAAAGGTGCTTCTGAACTTCCCAGAGAACACAAGAGACAGGAACAATATTTACACAGATTCATCCTGCTTCTGTCAATTAAAATGCTATAAACAAGTTTCCTTTGCTTTGCTACTTTATCAAAATATGTGTTTGCTGTTCAAAATATCTCTGTGTCTTCTCAGTCTGTGAGAGAGATGGGTCATACCTCCTAGAGAATCTGGAAACAATCTAGTTGTAAAAAGGTTATTTCAGCTTCTAGGAGAAGATCTGATCAAAATCTTGAACTCTTCTATATAATCACTACTATTGATTGATGGTGATTATGTATTGAAGTCGTGCTGGCCATAGTGTTAATGCCCTCAGAATATCTTCTTTTTTTCATGATGATAATAACATGACTTTGAATGAACAATGAGAAAACTGTAAGTTTAATACTATACCTCTAATGCTTAAATTCAAGTTTAATGCTCTACCTCTAATGCCGATCAGGTGGGATTGTTTACCAGGTTTTTTTCTGAAGGGCAGTTAATTTTTTTGTTAAACTCCATTCTTTTGGCACTGCTTGCTTGTTCATACTAAAAATCAGGCTTTTTGACATTTGGCTCTATTGCTGCTACTGTGTTAAAATAACAAAATCATAAATTAATAGGTTAGTGTTCTATAACTGTAAAACAAAATGACTGAATGTGCTGAGGTTGGAGTTAAAATCTGAAAGTTTGCTCTTGTGCAGAGCTTCTCAAGTTTACAATGTATTTTCCCCTTCTCCATGTGATGGTATTGGAACCGACAGAGTTTTCAATGCCATATGATGCCTTCTGAAATGAAGTTCTGGTTATGAAGTATTCTTTGGTCTGGATGCTACCATTATGGTGGTAGAACTCTGATTACTTGTAATCTCTATTTGTTGCAGAAAATTTAAGTATACATGGTATCTTCCCTAACAGCTTTCAGTCAAATAAGAGAAGTAATTGGAATAAACATGCTGTTTAATTCAGTTCAATGTCCAAATGTTTTTAAACTTTGAAACATAAAACTTCATTTCCTGTTCTTGTTATCAGTTTAGTTGATTAAATTTGAAAATTACTAAGACTGGAGCAGTAAATTATTTGTTGCAGAGATGTGCAATGATGACTCATACCCAAAGAGTGGAAAAAATCCTTCTCTTCAAGCCTGCTAGTCCTCAGTATATATCCATTAAACTTCTTAGAACATTTTAGCAAATTGCTGTGCTCAGCTTGGGCCACTAATAGCATCTAATGTGTGAGAACAGTGTCAGAGCTTATTTACTTAATAAAAGCAGAAAAAGTCAGATACTAGAACAACACAAAAAAGCTCAACTGTAGTAACAGACATCTGGATAAACAGCTAATTTCATTACCTCTGTCTAGAGATTTGTTGCAGTAAATGTGTGTGGAGATTATTTAATAAAGTGCATTTCTATACTTATCATATCCAAATGGTTCTAGTGTCCTTGGTACCTTAGTGCACTGTAACTGAGTGACATCATATAACTCTATGGAGGGAGTAGAGGTGACAGAAATAGAGCATTAGAAATAAGAATTAAATTAATGTGTGTACAACTGTAGAAAATTATAGCAATGCTGGAAGGCCAAGATGAATTTCATAAGATGATGTTATAAACATGTAACAGATACACTTGGTGGATTCAATGAAGATATTATACATCCTATGGTAAATGAGAGAAATGAAAGCTGTGTTAGGATAATCTGTTCATAGGGAGAATTAAGGGAAAGGTAGTGATGAACTAGTAATATTGTGATTCTCAGACTATGGCAGTTGTGAGCCTATTTTAATACCCTGTTTTGATTGGTAACATTTTGTTCTGTTGGGTTTCCAGGTTTTTTTTGAAGGTATCTTACAAACTGTGCTGTGTAGGATATCTTTGTAATCTAACTAAGTAATAGAAGTTTAAAAATAAAAACAAAACTTCAGGCATTTCATGTTACAGCTTAAGGAAGGAGTGACATGCAGGAATGGGGAAAAGTGGTGAAGGACAAAACTGTGAATATTTGACAATGGTAACAGTGCCAGATAATTTTATTGTCATATGCCAGCCAGATTCTTCATCACAGAAATTAGATATATTTCAAGTAATCTGGATCATCTGTCTGGCATGTCATGTATTTTGGACATTTTTACAAGCAACAAATATTCAAATTCTGCCACTACTTTAGCAATACTTCCGTCATTTTCAGGAGAAACAATGACAAAAAGCTAAAGCCTGATTTTAATTTACTCTGTGATGAGGAATAATCTCTTTATGGTCTTTTGCTTTTGCTATAGGATAGGACATTTAGTCTATAGAAATGGTGTGTTAGATGACACTCCTTTAGCTCAAGCTGGTGTTAATTTTATGATGTGTGGTTGTGTATTACCTTGAGAGAAATACCAAAAAGTAGTTGTAACTGCTTCTGCATCCCAGTTCTTCCTTATTTCCCTTTTGTTTTGGAGCATGAGTGTAGTGGTTCTGTGGCAGAGAGTATTACCAGGCAGCTCTTCTCATTTCCTTAGGAAAGGAGACCTAACAGTAAAAATAACTGTAAAAGAATATCAACCATCAGGCTCTGCCTTAAATAAATTCAAAACACACTTTTCTAGTGTCCACTAAAGGTACTGCTTTGTGACAGATAAGCTTACCTCTTCTTGGTTGAATCAAAAAATAGTACCCATCAGACAATACTTGTTTTCAGAAGTGAAGACTAAAATGTTGGAGGTTTTCTCTGTTTATGAAAAAAGAGTGGTTTTTTGAAGTTATTGTGTTTGTTGCAATTATCAGGAATCTGCTAATACCTCTTCTAATTTTCTTTTATTCAGTTGTCAACTCAAATAACAAATTTTCTGTAAGAAATAACTAAATATAAAACAATATTTTACTTCCCAAGTTTACTTAAATATTAACTTTATTATCAGCTCAAATGCATGCAAACTAGCTTTAGTGGTACCACACCTCCTGAAAGTGAGGATTTGTTGTATAAGGTACTATATAAATTAATAGTAGATATGTCCTTTCTCAAATTGCTTGAATGCTAATTAGATTAACAAATTTAAGGCTTTAAGAAAAATGGATGCAGGAACATATTAACATCAAAATATATCCACAGGCTACTTTGTGAATTTGTAAAGGAACAGCACAGACCTCAGGTGTTTACAGGCTCATTGAGAAAAAAGGCAGAAGTTAGTAGATTGTTTACCTGCAATGTTGATTGTCAAGCAGCCTTCACTTAGAGATGTTATTTCTGGCTGTATTTTTGGTGGTTGCTGTGATCATTCTCTTTCAAATTAACTTATATTAAGATACTGTATTTTAAGGGAGCATTACTTTTGAATTTAATTATGTTACAATTGGATTGTCAGCTTAAATATGTGTGTCCAGAAAGCATGTATTAAAATTGGATTGGTTTTTCTTATGTGGGTAAAGGACATTTCTGGTGTCATAAATATTTTATTTCCTTTTTACCATTGTCTGTCTTCTGACTTCCATCCAAAATGTGGACCAGTCAGCCTTTCCAGAGTGTCAGTTCTTATTCTCTTGTTTCATTTTCAGTCTCAACATCAGTGAAGCAGGCTGGTATGGAACAACCTGCTCTTCCAGAAGCAACTTCTTCCACACACGGTCCAGGAGAAGTCAGCAAAACCACAGTGACTGAATTAACTTCACTAGATGGAAAAGTCACTCAAATAGAAAATATAGTTGATCTCTGGAGTGGAAGTCTTAAGGTATTTATATTGTATGGAATCCTTAAAAATCATTCACAGATATCATTGTATTGTAGAGTTAGTGCTGGAGAAGTTTCAGTGTGATTGTTGGGAGAATGGTATTTTTTGTTGTTATTGCATATTGTACATAAGCATGTGTAGCACAGAATATCTTTTTTCAAAAAACTTTGGAATAACTGTCTCCATTAGGGATGTTCTGATATCATGATTCAATAGCTCATTTTTTCTGGTAATACAGCTGTGCACAGCCTGTGTAATGAAGGTATCACTGCAAATATTTGTGTCTCCTTAATTGCTAAGTATTTTAAGATTAAAATTATAGAGAGGAAATAAACTCATTGCATTACTGTCATCCTTTTAACTTTTCAGACAAATATTCTGACTGAACTGAAAAATTGGGAACTTAATTTGATTCAACAACACAAGCTTCAAATGAGACAAGAGAAAGAGAAACATGACGCACAAGTGAAACAACTGCAGAATGAGATGGAAAACCTGAAAGAGTTACTTCATACTTATGAAATCTCTATTAGCAGGAAAGATGAGGTAGTAACTCAATTTTATATTTTAACAGTTCCTCTCTGTTTAAAAATATCTACACTAAATTTTTTGGTCCATCTCTTTGAACAACATTTTTTTTAAGCAAGTAACATAGAGAAGTAAATAATACATTCAGACTGTATAGTAGAAAAATAATCATGGTTGCTAATAGAGTTGTCTATACTAACAATGAAAGCACATCATATGTGCTATATTTTGCATTGTTTGTTTCTTAAATCTAGAGTCTAGTCTTGTTTCTCATATATTTCATGAAGAACTCACACAGGCGTAGGTGAGTTTATTAGCTCTTACATTTCAAAAGCCTCTAAATTTTCAATTATTAGATTGGTTTCCCTCGGTTTTAAATGTTGAGGAGCCTCTATTTTAAGATTCTTAGGAATTCGACTTTTGTACATATTCTTAAGATTGGACATTTGGAGTCTCTGGTTTACACTTCCTGCTGGCAACAGTGCAAACAACCTGAAAATTAAATAGAAGTGTGAAAGTGGATATAAAATCTTGGCAGTTTTGCAATCACAACATAAATGAGTTTTCTTTCTGCTACCCTGAACATATTTCCTAGTACTTGAGAACACTTAATGGAGTTTGGGTTTCTAATTCCTACTTACATTTTCAAAAAACATACATTACAGGAGTTAAAATGTGAATGAAGATAGTGTTCTGTGTTCGTTTAGAAAACAGACTAATCTTAAAGACCAAGCAAATATAAATGTTGTAACATTACAATAACTGGATTAGTCTTATACCATGTAACTAGTACCTTGAGCATGGCTATTTCAGCCCATACCTTTCAAACATCTAATTCTATTGGCTATCATTGTATGTCAGTCTTATTTAATGACTGACATACAATGATAGCCATAGCTCAATGACTGAGCAATAATTCTTAGTGATACTTTGAAAGCTCTATTTCATTTTTTGCTGCCAAAGAAATTGTTTCTTCAGCCAATTTTAAAGTTCTGATTCTAAGGAAAAAAACCCAAACATTTGAATAGAAAATTACTATTGCTCCCTCCTGAATGGAAGGTGGCAGTGCTTCCATGCTTCTGCATATCATTCCATAATTATGAAATCTGCTGTATCCTCATATGGACATAAACCAAGGTCCATCAGCCCAACAAATATTACAAGTACTAGATTCTTATTACACATTGTAAAGCATTTAAGATTTACAATGTGTAATAAGAATCTAATTTATTTAATTAGCAAAAATATGCTAATTAACAAAAATAGACTTAGGCTAAGACTTCTAATGTGTAGCAGTATGTATGCAGCATTGAAAATTGATTTTTATGATACTTTTTCAACAAAAGTAATTAACATATCAATTTAATTTGTTTTCTATTTTAATTTTAGTTATCATTCATTTAATTAGTGTATATTCAATAATTATTACTTGTAACAAATGCAATATAACGTTAACATATGCTAGCATGTATTGTCATAAAATGTTGTTCTCAACAATGTTTATGCAGTAGTTAAAATAACTTTGCATTATTCCCCAAAGTCCCAAGATAACTTTGCATTATTCCCCAAAGTCCCACTGTTGACCATTGGAGTTGCTCATATATGGCTGATGGCAGAATCTAGCTTAAGAAGTTAGGCAGAAGTAGGGAGTAATATTCAGATTTGGTCTACTAAATTTGCATCGTACCTGGCTTAATTTTTAGTTGGGGAACCTCAGCTCTTCATGTGTACTCATTAAATTTAGAGATTGCTGGGTTGCAGTCTCTGTCCAGTATGACATCTTGCCTCTGAAATGTTTTAATTGCTTTAAGCTTATATACTATCTTTCATGAGAACTTCTAAAGAGAGTAACAATTTCTAATAAGGTTTTTCTGGTTTATAGCAGCAACTTAGCTTGTTTATTCTGTTCAGACAAGTGAAACAAACTTCTAATATAAATGTTTCTGATTTATTAAAAGTCTCTTTGAAATAAGAAGTTCTTCTGATGTTATGCTGTGGTAACATTTAATTATGAGAAATGCAATATAATGTTCAGAAACCACCAAATGTAGGATGAAATAACAATTGAGTCGAACTTTTCCTAAAACTATACAATGGAAGTGCCACAATCTGAGTGTCAAAGCCATGGGAATTTTACTTCTCATTTGAACTTTGATTGTTGTTTCTTACTTGATTAGAGTAAGGGGAAGTTTCAGTAGAAAGCATCTGTTGAAAGCAAGTGCTTTAAGTGAAAAATAAGTGAGACATAAAGTACATTATCTTTGATCTTACAGTGATCATAGATAATGAAATAGTGTTAATGAATATTTTTGCAGGTAATTACTAACTTGACCCAAGCATTAGAAAAGCAAAAGGAGAGAGTAACGTTGATGAGAAAGTTTACACTGTGGCGGATTCAGCATGTTAAAGCCAAACAAGAGGTATGTGCACAAAATCAAAATGCAGTGAAAATTAAACCTCTGAACTCAAAAGAGTCAGAGCTGCTGCAGTTCTTTTTACAGTTTGAAGAAATCATGGTGTTTCTATTTTGATGTGTTTGACAATGTCAAATAACAGTTTGAAAAGATCAGTTCTAAAAGGAGTGTTGCTGTCAAAATACTCTCTGGAATGGAAAAAAATCTGTTGTCTGCTGACTATTTTGAAATAGAGTAGAATAGTAGAGTTGTTTTAAAGTAGTTTTTAAACAATCCTGAAGTCTAAATTTATTCAAAATGTAAGTTTTATGATAACTACCTGCAATCTTTTTGACTGCAGGTTTTATATGATTCCTGTAGTGAATCCAAATGTGCCACATACCCAACAAATGGCTTCATATGTCTGTTTACACTGGGTATGTGAGATTGTTGTTTGGTGTCATTAAACTAAGAGTAAGACCACTGTTGTGTGTAGCCTAGGAGCTCACAAACACAGTTTCTCATGGTGAGGACAGTAATGTGCATTGGCACATGTGCACTGAACAGCTGATGCTCCTTGTGTAACAATTCACTGCAGGACCTGTAACTCAGTTAAGGGGTTCCTACTGTGGTCTGTGTAATAAGCTGTAAAACAAGCAACCACAGTAAAGTACTGAGCTTTTTATCAACCCAGAACTTTTTTATGATGTGTTTGTATTTACTTCCTAAGGAATATGCAATTCGAATGGCAGATAAACATTTCCAGACAGCTTTGATGAAGAAAGTGTGGGCCGCCTGGCGCTCTGTTAGTGAAGAAAAATGGAAAGACAAAGTAGCAAGAGCCTGTCAGTTAAAGGCAGAAGATGTGTGCATTCAGCTCACCAATGATTTTGAAGCAAAAATTGCAGAGGTAAAATCAATTTTTTTTTCTTCTTTTGCTCCTTGACTCCCAACCCCTGTTCCTCCAAAGTGTGTCTTTCTCAGCAAACCTATCAAACATGAGTATTTTCCAGTAGAACAGAACTCCCAAGTATGCAAGAAGATCTGAATGGATCTAAGATCTTTGTAATGTTTTTAGACATGCCTTTTTTTCCCTGCATCCGATATAAAATGTTGCCAGTGTGCATGCACAGATGAAATAAGTTGTACCTTCCTGAAATAAGGCAAATCTCTGTTTGCCTACTAATGGGAATGCCATTTGTTTTCTAACAGCATTCTGTTACTATGGGCTATGCATTTTGAGGTCTTTATGAAGGAGACAATGCAAATAGAAGACCATTATTACTTTGAATGATCATGATGAGTACATTATTTTTTTTCTGTAATAGCTATTCTGTTAAAGGCTGAAATTAAGTTTGATTTTTCTTTAGCTTGCTGATTAAGCTTGTTAAAGAATTTTCAGAGCTTGAGGTGAAATTGTCAACCTTTGCATTGGTGCACGCTAAGTAATCAGTTTTAAAATATCATTTTTAAGAGGTTTGTATTTCAGCAAGAAATTAAACCTAGAATTTTAAGAACAGGCTTACCAAATATGTCTTAACAGCACAAAACCATAAGTAGCAACTTGATCTGATCTTTTCTCAGCTTTTTTAGTCTTTTACAGTATCTAGAGAAGAGACACTGGTGATGAAAATTTACCCTTATACTTAAATCATCATCAGAGAAGACTTGCTCTTCTGTTGAATGAACCCATATTTCTGCAGACATCTGGGTTGTGCCAGATGCCAATTTCTAAAAGACAAAAGCTTGCAAAGATGTATTTCTGCTTAGGTAGAGTCTGGCAGTCCTATATCTTTTGAATAGTCTTCTCCTTGATATGCTATATTATTAATATTGTGCTGTACTACAAAGGAACTACAATGAGCTGTTCATCTCTGGTGAAGCAGAGGTTTTCAAGTGAGAACCTCTGTCTTTGTAAATATAGTATATTATTTTTAAAATTAATTGATGAATATGTTTGTAGTTTGCATTGAGAAGTAAGAGAGACTTGTTTCCTTAATCTGTTTTGTAGTTAACTGCTGCTTTGGAACTGACAAGATCTGAGCTTCTGCGACTGCATACTGAAAGAGATCAGTATGAAGACACCATGAAGAAAGCCTTTATGCGTGGTGTATGTGCTTTGAATCTGGAAGCAATGACCATGTTTCAAAGCAAGGACAGTAGGCCAGATCCTGGTTAGTATGACTAGCAGGTTTAATCTGGTAGCGTGCGTGCATTTTTGTTGGATGTGTTTGGGATTTTTTGTTTGTTTGTTTGTTTTAATGGAGTTCCTTTTCTCTTTTTTTTTTTTTTATTTGAGAATTTTTGGCAATACAGAGTTTATTAAACTTTTATTGCTTTAAAACGTCCTGTTGAATATGTTGAGAAGTACTTTGAGGCTGGACTTCATACAGCTGTAGCTGAAAGGAGGAACATGTTCTCTTCATCCCACATTGCTGGGAAAGTGGGAAATTGCAGATGAAGGCAGGAAAGGAAGTCAAAGGTGGCAAACTTCTTAAAACACCAGGTTATGGAGCATTTAGACAAAATCCTGAAAATTCCTTTTTACTCTGGCATCTCAGTGTGCCATGAATCAGCTTTTCCCAGACAGCTCTCCCTTCTTTCTTAATCCTGCTTTTGAATGTAAAAAGGGCAAGCAAATCTCTCAGGTTCTGTATTTAGATGTAACTCCATGCCAGAACAGGAAACACCAGTCTATTTTTATCAGCAGCATACCTGTAAAACCTGTGCAGCTACACAGAGAAGTGCTACACATGCTTACAGATACAATGAAATCACTCTCTCAGACTGAGACAATCCGTAGCAGTAGGAACATAATTGTGCTGGTGGAGCAACCTAGGTTAAAGAGAAAATAGCTGTGCCAGCAGGAGTGCCACAGCTATGTGTGGCTCAACAGCTGTCTGTATTGGCAGTGATTAATAGCCTTAGACAAGTAACTTCAGTTGCTAAATTTAACAATCTTATACAGAAGTTTCTGAACTACTTTAGAGAAATTCTTCACCAAAAAAGGTAGATAGAGAAAATAAAAACCTGAAGAAGATGTAAGCAGATACTTACCTGAGCAGCTGTCTAAGCCTGTTAAACATAAAGTGGTATTTGTGCAGTTGCTTAGGAAATTAATATGACATTAGCAAAGTGTAGCTGTGTGCTAGTAAAAATTTAGGATCAGTATTGGTAGAAGGTTAAGAATGAATGATTTTTTGAAGGTACTGGGTTTGGAAATATAATTACAGGGCATTTCCCAAGCACAGTTTATTTTTCACTGTGTTATTAATTAAGAATTATTCTATCTTGAAGCATTATCTTTTATTTGTTTGTCTGTTGTTTTAAAAAAACATGCAACAGACACCAGGTCTCCCTAATAATGAAGGTTTATGCTTTCACACACTTGACTGGTGTGAAAGCATTGTTTCTGTAGACCTATAAAAATGAGAGTAAGTAGTAAGGAAATAAAGAAAACTGAGCTCTATAATAGTTGTGACCAACCCTTTATTTTCATGGACCCAAAATTTTGCTTGATTTTTACTAAGAAGCTGGAACTGATACTCTACGCCAGCACAACACCTAAAGATTTTGTTGTGCTGCATGTTAGGGTACCCATAACTCATTTATTTGTGTGTCCACTGTTATGCTTTTTAATCAGGCTTCATAACATTTCACAGACTCTTTTGTCCTCAGTCCTGAGCAGGTCATCAGCTTCCACCACCTCTGGTACTACCTTCTTCCCTGCCCCAGGCATCATACTGTGTTTTCCTTACAGCCATATGGTGGTTTTAATGAAGTTAGTTACATAATTGTTTAATATGGTTGAACAACTGTTGATCCGCATTCTTAATCAGGTAGAACAGTGATTAGGACACTGGAGGACTGCAAACATCAGAGAAGATTATTGTGATTTGTTTCTAGTCTTTTGATCTGTGGACATCAAAACTTCAATGTGCCAGTCAGCAATTATAAATTTATATGAACACTGCAGTGCCACCTACTGTCACTGGACATAAAATGCAGAATTTCACCTCTTTACAAATTTATTATTATTATTTGGTTATTTTAATATACATTTAATATACACAAAATCTACAGGTAAAATACATATCATATATATCATTACAGTGTATTTATTAATAGTGTGCATGTGTCTCAAACTTGATGGCTTCATAATATTTAGTGTCAGTGTTGATGGTGTTAAAGTTACCTGCCTAATTTGATGACTTTTTTTTTACTTAGTAGTATATTAAGATTATTTTAACCTCTTCATGTATTTAAAAGAACACTGACGCCACAGGAATTCATAAGTTTTTGCTTATAAAAGTCCTAATACTGTTTTCCTCCAGTAAAATAGATCAGATCTTACTGATCTATAACTCTGCATTGGTCCTGCCTGTGCTTAAGCTTAATGTGTGTGTACACACATAGATATGTAGAAAATGCACATTCTAGTACCCTTTGACTCTTGAAATCTATAAGTATTGCACAGATTTGAAGCCCTTTCCTTCTATTTTTCCTTCTTATTTCAGCTAATTTAAAAAACCAAACACAACTACCACATGGTGTCACTCTAGTTCCTGGAATGAGCAAATGACCTTTGTGTTTTACTACCTAAACTGGATTTTCTCTCTTAGGATAAGAGCACCACTTGCACACTGATTTTAGTTTTGCCAAGCAGTAGGAAGAACCTCAGTTCTTTGCACTACAAGTAGGTGAGATGTGCCACAGAAATGCTGAGACATAGAGAAACAAGTCCCTTTAAAAACATTTATAAGCATCTCAAAAGAGGGTAAAATACAGGAATGTCTGTTTATATCTGTCTGCCTACCTCTATAAAGAACAGCCTGGTCTTTTTTATTAGATTATACAGAAATCCTAAAAGAAATATTAAAATTTTTGTTGTAACTTATCTTCTCCCATATCCCCACCCCTTAGGGTTAGCTAGATTATGTGCTTATCCCATTATTTTTTGTTTCTAATAATAGATATAGGAAGCAGAAGAAATGATCATGCGACCACTGGTGCAGGAAGGCCATCTCCTTCACAATATAATCAACCCTCACCACCACCTCCACCAGCAGCTGCTGTTCAGGTGGAAAACATGGTAAGCATGTAGCTGGAACAGAACTGTATTTCCTAGTGACAAAAGAGAAATACCTTGATTGGCGCTTTTTTGAAGAGAGTTCAGATGTGTTCAGACTGCACTGTGAATGGGGCACAGCTGCTGTGGCTTGCTGCACTTTCATTAAGCTCTTTTTTATTTTAGTGAAAATGCATTAAACTAACAAAGACAAGGTCACTACAATAAGTATAATTTGCTCTCTTAAGGTTCTTTCTGGAAAAAAAGCTGTTAAGAGGGTTTTTTGTAATAAACCTGAATTTAGTATATTCTCAAAAGATGAAAAGCTGGCTTGACTTCAGACTCCTTTTTTAGGAGGGTAACACATACAGACATTGAGGGAACTCAGCTTATTGTCCTGTCATACCAACTTAGCCAGATCATAATCTAGTAGCATGGTTGTTTTGGACCTGCCCTGGAGTCATCCTCAAAACTTTACCACTGTAAAACAGTATCATGCTAGAGAGTAGGTTAGAACAGAAATGATGTGCATGCCTGTCTCTTGACTTTTCATTCTAATAGTAACAAATGTTATTCACACCATTTCTACAATTTTTAGACAAGTAATTTTATATTAGACAATAAACAGTAAACTAGAGGTAAAATATATGCAAAGACATTTCAATTAAAAAGGTAATTGGAATAGTGAAAAAACTGGCTATCTAAGGAGCAAAACTGTATTTTCTAGAAAGTAGTACTCATTCTGTATAAACTCTGGTTTCATTTCAGTTTTGTTGCCATCTGGCTCATGCAAGCACTCCTGAGACCAGGCTAGATTCTGATTCTCCAGTTATCATCACTAGCACGACATCAGGATCTGGTGTGACATCAACGCAAAAACTGGTAACATGCTAAAGTTAACTTTTTTTCTTCTTTTAGGACATAATCATAACAAATATTAGTTTGGGTATTGTTATTTGTGCATTTCTCAGAGCAACACAGGTATGTAGTTGAGGACACTGCCATAGAGTTTACCTAGCAGTATGAAGACACTAGGTTGAAAATGCTCATTTATGTTACATAAACTCATTTATGCTAGGAGCAGTTTTAAATTCTATTTCTAGGTAGGGCAGTGTGGTAAAGTGAAGAATAGAAGAGTGCACTCAGGTATAGTGCAACAGGAACAATTTGTGTTTGACTTTTGTTATGGAAAGTGCTCATATCCTTGTCTCATTATCCTGCTCTTGGAAATTTTTCCCTCATTCCCTCTTCTGTGCTTCGTGCTAAACTGCCCTCCTTTCTTTTCCATATTTGACACAGTTTGCTATCAGCTGTCAGAGAAAGATGCATTTTTGTATGCATGGGAGCTTTTTATTATCTGCTCTGTCATTGCTAGAAAGTGATGGAAGTACCTTCAGCTGTCACTCAAGCATGCAGTCAGCAAGCAAAGCTAAACTATCCATGCTTCTTGATTTCTGTCAAATTAGTCTTATTTCCCTCAGAACAGAAGTAATTTACTTGAAATGCTATCACACAAGTAGAAAAAATGAGGTAATCCTGGTTGCAGCCCCGTGGAGCAAATTCAGTCCTGTGTAATGTAATTGGATTACCTGCAACATCACATGTTCCATTTAGGCATATGGTAGATAAAACTGAGCAGAAACACCTAGCATTGTAAATATTATGTTTAGAATTTTTTACTAATTAATATTTAATTTTTTTATAGTCCATGCCAAAAGTAATAACATCTGCACAACAGAAAGCAGGAAGAACAATCACTGCTCGAATCACAGGCCGAGCTGATATGGGACAAAAATCCAGAGCTTCTGGGAGTTTAGCAGTGATGGGAGTTGCTCCACCCATGAGTTCAGTTATTGTTGAGAAGCATCATCCAGTCACTCAGGTAAATCAGATTGTGTATTTATGTTCTTAAAGTATTTTTATTACAACACATCTCGAAATAGTTTGAAGAAAATTACCTTGTGAAGAGGTATTAGACAAAGCTCAGACTTTAGGCCTGTTGAAAACAGCAAACAGTACCTTGTGTCTTTGTGTAGAAGGCACTGGTGAGGAGATGTCATGGTTTAACCCCAGGCAGCAGCCAAGCCCCACACAGCCACTCACTCACTCCCCCAACAGAGAGAATCAGAAGGGTGAAAGCAGGAGAACTTATGGGTTGAGAAAAAGACAATGTAATAGGGAAAGCAAAGGCTGTCCACACAAGCAGTGTCTTGCACACAAGTGCACACAAGCAAACAAACCAAGGAGTTAATTCAGTGCTTCCCATGCACTGGCAGGTGTTCAGCCACCTACAGGAGAGCCAGGGCCCATCATGCAAAATGGTTACTTGGGAAGACAAATGACATTACCACAAGTGTCCCTCCCTTTTCTGCTTCTTTCCCCCCCGTTATACACTGAGCTTGGTGCCACATGGTCTGGAATATCCCTTTGGTCAGTTTGGGCCACCTGTCCTGGCTGTGTCTCTTCCCAGCTCCCCAAATACCCTCAATCTCCTCACCATCATGGTAGTAGCAAAAGCAGAAAAGGCCCCCATCTCCTCCTGTGACTCACAGCCATGTGGCTTCCTGCACATAGAAGAATTCAAGAATTTGGGTTCCTAAGCAGAAATTAATGTTTAAATTTTATGTTCTTAGGAGTTTAGAGATTCAGTGTGGTAATTATTTCATTAAGAACAATTTCTGGATTCAGATTTTGTGACTAGTGTGACAAGGAAAGCACCTGAACTACTGTTTACAAAAGCTGACTTCCAAAAATGTAATAACTGTGACAGCCCTGGAGATACATTCTGTATACCAGTTCTGCAAATAAAAATCTTAAGTGTTTGTCTTGAGTTAATTTGAGAGGGAAGAGAATTTACCTTGATAAAGAGCAGAATGAATATGGTTTATTACACTAAGGTGGCTAGTTTTATGGGCAGAAAATTACTTCTTAATAAATTTGAAAACCTTTTATTTTCAAAGATCTTTCGGAGACTGCCTTATAGCAAATACTTCAAAAGGAAAATTGGCACTACAGGGGAAAATTGTGAACAGTATGGTAAAATACTAAAACAAACCAACCTTGAAATAAGACTGAGATGATAAAAGCTCAAAATATTTAGTTAATTGGCAGTTTAGCACTTTGTATTCCAAAAAGTGTATTACAGATAAGAGAGGAAAAAATCTTCCTCTTTCTGTTAAATGACCATTTATTTTTTTCTTTCTTGAAAAGTGTATTTCAGTTTGTTAGGTTGCAGGTCTTTCTTTTTAAACTACAGCTCACCTAGAGCTATTTTAATGTGAATGTTTTGTGTCATTAAGTGTTTTGATGTATCTGATTACTTTTCAGCAAACCATATCACAAGCCACTGCTGCTAAGTATCCTCGAACTGTGCTTCACTCTTCTGGCTCTACCTCTGCGAGACCTGCAGGACAAGCCGGGCGAGTGCTTCAGAGCCAAACTCATACCAGTGTTCAGTCAATAAAAGTTGTTGACTGACTGACTATCTTTCTCACCAGTAGGGGTTTTTAATCAAGGTACCACTTCCCCGTCCTTTCAGATTTGATGCAGTAAGGCCTAAAGTACATATCATGTTTTTACCCTTTTCTAAAAAAGGAAGGTTTTTTTAAGTGAAAGTGCTTTTGTAATAAAACCTGGAGGGGAAAAGAGCTTGAGCTTGTTGTTCTACCTCCAAACTTTTTATTATTAAGAAAAACAGTTTTTATTTAAGAAATCTTTAGCACACTTTTTAAATAAAGGATACAATGTGATTTTTGTCTGAATCTCTTGTTTAATCTCAATGATAGTAACATCTATGTTCAAGAGAAAATGAATTTTTTTTCTTACAAACACTTTTACTTGCTTATGCATGTAAGTATAGCTGACATGCGCTTTAATTATATCCTGCAACAGTGTATGTAAATGAAGAACAGCAGGGTAGCATCCTCCACACCCAGGGTCCAATTTAGGCAAGGTGAGGTACCCAGTGCATCAAATTCTTAAACATTTTAATTTTGCAAGCTAATGTTGCAGAACTTGATGAATCCAAACATCTGTACTTTAGGTCCCTAATTCCAAAACTTTATGATTTACTGGTCTGTTCTTCATATTCCTGCAGCAGAGTCAAGGAAGATTGCAAACAGGAGGACAGTTT
The DNA here is from genome assembly GCF_023055355.1 of Agelaius tricolor. Lineage (NCBI taxonomy): Eukaryota > Metazoa > Chordata > Aves > Passeriformes > Icteridae > Agelaius > Agelaius tricolor. The sequence continues at coordinate 34,222,246 of NW_027269264.1, read as the reverse complement.
GGAGTAAGACTTCAGTCTAAGATCAGATCACTTTTTTAGTACAAACAGTAGGATTCAGCACAAAATAATGCTAGCTATATGCAAACAGAAAAGGCAATTCAATTCCTCCATTACCTGATAAAATTATTGCTATGTTATAAAAAAGATCACTAAAATAGACATTTACATAATTTTTCAGATATTAAATGTATTCAGTAGTAAGAAAACCTTTAAACACAGTCAGCAAGTATAATTCAAGATATAAACAAGAAATAAGTAAATAATTGCTAGATGTGTGAAGTATTAAATATCAAATGCTCTTTTGAGGGTATGTATACAGTGTTATGCCATGATAGAAAATTCTGCAGCCACATGTGGTGTTTAGACATGACATTTTTGTGTTTCTTCACTACATAAATCAAATGCCGCAGTAGAAAGATTTTTCATAATCCTAGCAAGAATTTATAAAAACCTGCATCCCAAATGAGGCCAGATGCCAAGTTGTTTGCCAGGTGTTAATTGATTTATACATATAACTTTCACTTACTATATTTAATTTTTTTCATGTAGAAAACATCTTATTTACATTTCACATCAAACACAAAGTAGCTTAATTTGCATTTCCAATACAGAATTACTTTATCAGTGTTAGGTCAGATGTAGAAATTGTAAGTGGTGAATCTTGCTTAGCAGTTATAAGCTACCAGTCAGCCATTCATTCTTAAATGTTTTACATTTCTATTTAGCAAGCATTTGAGAAAAAAGTAAGAACTTCAGGAGTGCAAGTTCTTCTAGGAAAAAGTTGTGCAACTTCAAAATATGTTTTTTGTTTCCTAAAAGATATTTGAAAGCCACTTTCCTTCTGGCATGTAATTCCATCATATATGCCATGTTTTGTTGATGAACTCATGAAATGAGACATTTTCTGGAGTCCATGCCAATGCTAATTGAAGCTCTGATCTTCTCTGTAAAGTAAGAGAAAACACTTGATTGGTGTGCTCTGCTTTGCACAAGTTCAGACTAACTGAAGGATGGCCAGTCACAATTTAACTGTATGTGCAGGAGATGAGGCAAGCAAGGTTTGCACATGTCTGCCTTTAGAAACCTTAAGTCAGACATAAATGCTTTTTCTCAAGCAGCCTTAGCCCTCAGGAAGGGCAGTCCCAACAAGAAGAAAGTGTCCTCCACCTCTGCCCTGCAGGGAGCTCAGCATAGCAGTGCACTCTCATAGAGGACACTCTAATGTGCTCTGTATCAACTTACCAGCTAAAGGCTGAAGTCCTGCTTCCACCAGATCTTCATACAAATGTTTAACAGGATTCTGCTGAGCCAGTAATGTACCGTGTAACCAGATGAGCAACACTCTGTTCCCATGTTCCTTGTAACTTTTTTTCCCTATGCAATACACAAAATATTTGTTCAATATGCTGGAAAGAGTGTATTTTGTGCTTTTGCACTTTAGAAGTTCCAAGAGGTTTTAAACTTACTCCTTTACTCTTATTACATTTCTCATCCAGCAGAAAAATGAAGACTGAAGCTTACAAAAGTTTAAAAAAAAATCTCGTTTTATCTTAATGCTAGTATTAAGACATAAAAACCATGTAATACACCTTAAAATGGAATTTTCCTTTCATTTTTCCCCAAGCTGTGGAAATATACCCTGGAGTAGTAGTAACAAGTACAATATGTGCTGCAGAAGCACTGTCTTCCCAGCATTTGAGAGGCCTGAAGCCAGAAACTCCTGTTTAATGGCAGCTGTGCAGATAGAGTCTGAGCCAAATTGCTCTGTGTCATGAGGTTCCCCAGGTCCTCACTTGCAACATGACCCCCAAGAATCTTCCATGATGCTCATGGCCTCCAGTTTTGATCTCCAAAGAGGAAGGTTCCTTCAGGCCAAGAGGTAGAGCAGAGTGTCCTGTACTGCTACAGCACTGCTTCCCAGGAACCAGGGACAAGGCTGGTACCCCTTCACTATGGGATACTCATATAGTTTAAAAAGCAACACTGCCTTGTGGGGTTTTTTTATCCTATATATTGTGTCTGGCCATTCAGATATTGTTACCTGTCCACTGTTCTTCAATAGCTTTAATTTGTTCATCTGTGAACTTCCAGAACACAGCCAGTTTTTTCCATTCATGGGGCTTTAACTGGTTGTATGCTAGATTCCAAAGGGAGGAGCGGATTTGCTTGGTCTGTGTGCTGTGATCTTGTTTGAAGGTCACGCTGACATCTGACCCATTGCCACTATGAGCTAGATGTGTCTGAAAAAGAAAGCAGGTGATAAATTGTGTAACAGAGCTGAGAATCTTTGCTCAGTGAGGCCCTGTACAGATGTAGCTGCTGACAGATGATTTACTCTGTTCCTGTAAAGGAACTGTGTATTGCTCATAGAAACAGAACTGAAACAAAGAGTTTCAGTGTTTGTTGCTATGTATTAGTAAGCTAATTGCAAAATAAGCCACTTTGGTACGTGATACACAAAAGCAAAGTAACAGCAACTGTTGTGTCAGCAGTGCTGTGCTGCTTGGTTCTGTCTATGTCATGTTCAGAACACAGCTGGGTTTCAGGCACGCTTCTTAACCTTTCCTCTTGCTTCTCAAAGCACTAATCTTTCCCTGGGGAGAGGGTAGGCACCATGGGCACAGCGCCTCTCAACCTGTTCCTGCCTCTGCCCTGTCAGCTTCACTGGGCTGCAGTGTGGACTTCCAGATCCTTTGCTGGTACCATCAGCCATTAGGTTTATCACAGGGACTCCAAAACACCAATGTGCACGTGTGTGTTGAGCATGGATCTGGTTTCATTCCTGCAAAAGTAAAATCAGACAGAAACCAAAACCACATGGATTTTACCCTCCCGATTAAAAGTGATGCTCCTACTGGATGCATGGCTCACCTGGAACAGGAGTGATAGACTTACCTCTTGTTTGGGCACCTTTTGGGCAAAAACCATGTCAATCAGTGATTTCAGTCCTAGCTAAGCTGTGTTCAGGAACATTCCTAGGTAGGTATGCTCCAGCTATTTCTGTATTTCATTACGTTTATGTACTAGTCCTGTTTCAAGTAAATCTTCAAGGAGAAAACATTCTTCACGAATTTGATAGAGGATGACAAAGCAGATACTAAGCAAAAAAGGAAATGGCAGTAGGCCACATTTTAAAAATACTAAGCATAAAGTGCTTCATTCCAAATTAAATTCAGAAAAATACAGCAGGGTTATTTCCTAACCTCACAAGAGACTTACAGAGAAAAAAAGTCACAGTTCAGTAACTAAGCATTATCGTGTATTTTTGGTTCCATTCATCTGATGCAGACTATTTCCTGCTTCTTAACACATGCAAGGTAAAGTTTAGGACATTCTACAGGACAGCTTCAGGGTCTCTCTGGCTAGATCATTTGCTTATGATGTTTAATTAAAAAAAAAAAAAAAAGCCACAGGAAAAAAATCTCAAGCAAACAAAGAAAACCCCTTTGCAGCAGCACAGCTTCCCTTTGCTGCTAAGGGTGTTTTGAGGCACCAGCAAGGTGGAATAGTAACAGCAGCCCTCAAATCCAGTCAAAGCCAGCCTAGACAATGACAGGGAAGGGTTGTGTAGAAGTGATAAATAGAGAAGAGGGCAAACAGAGAGATGACAGTCACACTTTAGTATCATGTGCCTGTTCCTCTCAGCTACATGACATTTCCTTTTGTAACTAATGCTTTGTCACAAGTGACAAGTCAGCTGAATGTAACAAAAACGCAGTCCTTAAAATAATGGTTCAAAATGCTGTAGTTCCAGTATGGTAACTCCACCACCATCATATTCCATAGCCATAAGATTTAAGCTGTTCCAAAGGCTGTGCTCTCAGCTTCAGGCAACAGGATACAAACACTTATATTTGTATTTCCCAGCATCACTGGTGCTTCTGCAGAAAAGCATCTGCTTAACACCTTCTCTTCAGAAAATTCAGTGAACAATGCCAAGAGGTTGAGAATATTATGGGCTTACTGCTGTCAGACTTTCATGTCTTCTGTGGCAAGACTACTTCTAATTTCTCTTTAGACTGAAAGAAACAATTAATGTACCTGACAATTCTAGCTGAACTGGTGCAAATCAAATGTACAATACAGAGTGTTCATGGAGGCTTTTTTTGCAATAATTAATCTAGATCTGTGATTTACCAGCCCTGTAACATTGTGTCATGGATTTGGCCACTCAGGGCAGGATTGGGGTGGTAAAACCAGCTAATCCCTGTACCTGGGACAGGATCAGTATGCTTATACACTTATACACTAACTCAGCAGGAAGCAGGAGTGAGAATGAAATCACAAATTGATATGGCAGTTACTTGTAGCCCTTTAGAGAAGCCCATCACTATGCAGTGGACATTTAATGAACAACTAGGGAAAGAAGGTGAGAAGTTCAGACAACCTAAGCCATGTCATTCACACTTGTTGTGAAGTTCTTTTCCTTCTCATTGATTTAATTTTATAATTAACACACAAGGGAAAGGGAAGGAGCTTCTGTTAAAGTAGCTGAGCTCTTGCTAGCAAAGGAATCACAGACATCTCCACTCTGCTATTTTCAAGCATAGATTTTACTGTACCAAAGGATCCAGAAATCAACATGGATCCATGTTATCCCAGCCATGGTACTGATGGCACAGTTTGGATTTGGCCTAGAATCTCTCTCCATCCCTTTATGTGTAGAGCACAAGGCAGGAAAGTGCTAAGATCTGCTTACAGTTTTACAGCTAGTCAGGAATAAAGCCTGGATGGGCTAGAGACTTTCCCATTCCCAATCTTAACTTTTGTTTATCAAGGCCAGTCTTACTGCCTGCCAAAAGGAACCATCTCAGCCGAAAGACACCTCAAAACCAGAACTGGCTTTTCCCTTAGCTTAGGTATATTGTGTTTAATGAAAGATGACTCTTACCTGTTTCATGGCAAAATACCTTTCTGCTTTAATGATCATATCAACAATGAGGGCATGATGGCTCCTTGATGCTGTGGCTAGTGCAGTTTTCCCATGCTGAAAGCAGGACAGTGAGTCAGAACATAATCTTGGGTAAGTGTGTCATAGAAGAAAAACACAGGGACTGTTTACAGACCCCATCCCTTTTTTATGGCTTTTGGGTAGCTACAATCAAAGTCCTATGCTCTGCATAAGATTTATCACCTCAGCCCAGAGGTGGTCAGTTTTCTCACACACTAAACTCCCCAGTAAAAATTCTGGTGAGGCACTGCTGCTTTCAGACACCTTTACTTTGTACCAGGTTGCACACTCCAGTCACTGTATCCACATTCAAACTACCACAAATACAATCGATTCCCATGTTATTGTTAAACTGGCATTTCAGATGGATAGGCTGGCAAAGTTGGAAATATCCAACTTAAAGGGCAAACCTGACCCTTGTTTTAGATGGTAAGAGAAGGTGACTCACAGAATAAAAAGAAAATTACTTTCTTATTAGAGCTGAAAGGAGCACAACTGCAGGCTGATGCTTCATGGGTATAGGAGTCACAGTTATTCAAAGCCATTGCTGCAATACCAGCTGCAGAGGTTTGCTCAGTCTACCTGAACCCATCTCTCCTATCAGCACTTCACTGTGATGCACAGGCATCACGGTGGCTCTAAAGGGATTTCTCTGGAATTGTCTATTTTCAGCAGATCTGCACTGAATGCAACTGCCTGGGATTTAAATATTATGATTAATCTCCACATAACAAGTGCTAGGCATTTCTAGAAAAATAGATCTAAAAGAAGCCAATCCCTTAATTAGAAGGTTCATTAATTAAATTATAAGGTATTTCAGTTCCCAAGATAGATTAAAGTTCCCTAATATACACCTTTTGAGTTCTAGCTCCTGGTTGTGCTCAAGATCATTCTAATTAACCTGTTTTTAGAAGAGCATCACATTGGAAGCCAATGAACATACATTTCATTAAATCTTTTAGCCATAGGCATATTTTATATGTGAAGAGTCCAGACACCACAAGAACTCCTTGGGCTCAGCTCTGGAGAGGTGCTTTGCATTTCACAGAGGAGGAGAGAGGCAGTGGATAAGGGGGGTATTTCTGTACCCCTGTGCTAGTGTGGACACTGCTGGCATCCTGCATGCACATGCAGCACAGCAGTCTGCATATGGGGAGCACTCTGCTCTCACAACCAAAGACAGAGTGCATTTCCTGACCTCTGACAGGAGCAGATGCATGGCATTCTCTGGAGACTGAGTACTGCTGCCAGGGCGTGGAGGCCAGAAAAATACTGTGCAAGCAGGCTCCCCTTCTTCCTGTCTACTGTTCAGCAAGGACACTAACATTTTTGACATCTCAGCACCAATTCAGTTCAAAGGGCACTGTACTTGCATATGTTCCCAGCAGTGGCATGGTCTCAGGGGTCATCCAGCAAATAGGCAAGGAAAGAGCTACTCCAAGGAATAAAACAGAATGCAGAAAGGTGACTTGTACCAGAACTTGTACTGGCTCAGAGCCAAATTCTCACAACAACCTCTAACAGTGTTGCTGTAGTACCAGGGCACGGCCTTGCTCAAAGTCTTGTAGGTGCTTAAGGTCATAGGCAATAAGTAATTTTTGTGTCTGCCTTTGGAATACAAATATGTTGAAAAAAATTCCCAGTGGCTAAGACGCTGTTGAAAGTGGAAAAGATTTCATTCTGGATTGATCCCTACAAGTACTGCAGCCCTTTAGCAAGTGTAGGCATGATTCTAAATGGAAAGGCTTAACTACAATGCAGCACCTTACTTCAGCATCCCAAAACATACCAACCATGCAACCTCCACGCAAAGCCCCAGGCCTCATATCAGCCCAGGGCAAAACAAGACAATTCTAATCCATAAAGATTCATTTCTCATCAGGACACTTTTCTGCAGGACAGTTACTTTTTCAGGTTACAAAAGGGCAAGATTTTGCTCATAATAAACATCAAACCCTTCAACTCTGTCATAGAGAATTTTAAGAAAAGTGGTAACAGTGTAAAATGGAACACTCAATCTTGCAGTAATTTAGCAAAATATTTAATCAAATATCAAAAAATATTTAATGGTACTCTGTCCTTTCAAAAGCACTTCCCCAGCAACTTTGCTTTGGTACTTCTTCCAGCCATTACCATTTTTGTTTCTATCTTTCAGGCAGAACATCATCTCAGGGTTTAAGTATCCATCTGAATGGATCTGGAATGTCACCATGATTCTCAGATGACCTGGAGTGCTAAAGGGCAAGCTCTCCATTGCTGCCCCTGGTAAAGCTGAGTTTCTCCTGGCACTGAGCCCGGCTGCAGATGCACAGTTACAAGGAGCCACAGGCCATTTGCCCCTCTGCAAGCCTAGACCATATTTTCCATTAAAGGTTTCTGGGAGCAGTGTTTATCCTTCAAACCACGGGACTTGGGAGCTTTACAGCTCTTCATCAAAACCATCAGATCTCTGCAAGCTGCAGTTATAACAATATTAAAAGAAGACTTCCTTTGCAGTTAGCTTTACTTAGCAAACACAACTGACAACATGTGCTTTATGCACCTCTGTAAGGAAGATTACAGAACAAAAAATAAAATCATGTAATCCTTACATGTGTGAGGAATGCAATTTACCTTATCCATGGTCTTGAGATTGCAGCCTGACTTCAGCAGCACTTCCACCAACTCCACATTGCCAAGATCAGCTGCCAGATGTAGAGGGGTTTCCTGCCTCTGGAATTGAAGACACCAAATAAATGCATTGAGTCAAACTTAGAAGCAGCATGCTCACAGACTGAATCTAAAAGATTCACAACAAGAGGTGACCTTGGTGAGAAAATACTGAGCAGAGGGAAATCATTTAACTTCTGAACAGAGGGAAATCATTTAACTTCTGTGTGATCTGCCAGTTTTGTATCGGGCAGACAAGACAGCATATGGCATCTCTGCGGGAAAACCAGGCAGAAGTTCCAGCTGGCTCAGGAAAAGGTTGCTGTTAAGCCCCTCTAATGTACTGTAAGCTAACAAGACAGTCTCTGTCTTTCCCCTTGAAGCAAGGTGCTTTGGACAGAGGGCTTCATGTGTCCCATATTATCCTCTCAAGTAACCTTTTCCCTGCTGAAATTCATGCCAAGGCAACTGGATATCCACTGTTTTCAACAGTACATTGTGCCACATCCACAATGGAACTTTTTAGTTGGCCCTACCACAAAATCATGATGCACAGCAGAAGTCTACCTGCTCCATAATGGGTTCAGTGAACCTTAAACAACAGACATACAAAAAAAACCCAAACCAAAATCATTAAACAAGGCCAAACCATTAACAAGAAATACAGCTAAAATGGCATTCACCTTCAAGTAAATCTTTGAGTCTGAAAGGAGGGTTGTATAGTTCTACATAGCTACATATACCCAAATATGTATTTATTTATTTTTTACAGAAATTAGAGTAAGAAAATCTAGACATCTCTGGGTGAAATGCAGCAGCAAATAATGGAGTAATTGTGGAAGCCCTGCATATATGGGAATGTTCCTTAGTATGTTTCTTGGGACACATTATCCTTCTAAGATGAATGTTTTGTGCCTGTGCTCCTCTGACATTGCAAGTTTACATTCTGTAGGTCTGGTTAGAGAACTTCTTTGGCCTTTATATCGTAATTATAGTTTGCACACTAAGAAACACCAAGCTCAGGGTTCCGCATTAAAAGTCTCATTAGTTAATTTTACAGTTTACAGTAAAATTGTATGATCACAAATCTCATCTATTCACCTTACTTTTTTATTCCCATAAATAAAAAGGGGTTTTTTATTCATATACCCTACTTTCTTTCCTGCAGAAATTTAGGGATATGTAAGTACCTACTGTAGGCAATTTCCAGCATGCTAGAGACAGAGTGCAAAATATTTCTAAAAGATGTGTTGAAGAAATGTATAAAATTCTCTGGTTTATGTGACCAGAAAGTTTTGTCCTTATACTTTACTCCAACCACAAATGACAGCGTCTGTCTTCCACAAAAATGTGTATGAATTAATCTCTAGCAATAAAATGAACAATGGGAAGGGGCAAACCACAGATTTCTCAAGACTCATCCTTGTTGCTATTGTGGGGAGCACCTCTGTATATCATGAGGGAGACCAGGCTGCATTTCCCCAGCAGTGAGCCACAGTGCCCCAAACGGGACTTGACAGGTCTGCTGGGACAGTGTTTCCACTGAGATGGATGGCTGAGATGTAGGGCTGATGGGGAGGGGGAAGAGGGATTCTCCTTGAAGTGCCACAGGTGGCAGGCCTGTCTGTACACAGCTGGGCCATTGAGTCTGTCATGGTCAGGAGCCAGTGTATGTGAGCTCCGTACAATCTTCTGCCATATGGACCACAGGCACTGGATGTCACAGAGATTTTTGGAGACCTAGTTGTTGTCAGGTCACTGTAGTCCACTCTGCTACCACTCCCTCAGAGATATTGGATACCTTCTGCAGTAGTTTACTTGCCTTGCTGGTTTGCAGTATCTTCTCTGAAGAGACACTTTGCATTCATGCTCAGTAAGAGCCATCTCCAGAGACTTGTGAGTGGCTGCCTCTGTGATGATAAATTTGTCAATCCCTTAATCCCTAGAGGTGGACACCCCTGAGCTTCCCTACCTTCCCAACACTGGAACAGCCAGGTAGCCATGTGTTTACCTTGCTGCCTACCTAAGAGGTCATTCAGAGATGGACACCAGGTAGTTTTGCTTCTGTTGTCATTCTTGTATTTTCCCTTTCCTGTCCTGCTACAGGCCAGGCTGCCTCTTTTGAGTCTTCCCCCTTTTGCCCCTCAGCAGGAGCTGCTGTTTCTCTTTCTAAGCAAATCAACATCTACTTCCATCATCTCTCCTTGAGTTCAGGCACAATTATTATATTTGAGGGCTGGGTCTCTGGTTAAGCAAAGGTGTGACACCTCCAACTAAGGGAGTTTTCACTTATGGTGGCTTCAGAGCTTCTCAGTGTCCTTTTGCATGCTCCTTGATCAGGAACCCTTGTTCTCTTTTGAGGGCACTGGATGGCAGCTCTGTAGGCAAGGGCCAGACCCAAAACGGCATTGGAAATCCCTGTGCTTCATCAGGGCAGGCAAGGCTCCCCTCCTTCAGATGGTGCATGAATTACTTGGAACTACATTCCTGCTAAGGCATGAAATCCCAAACGCTTGGAGGCAGTAAGAGCCTCAGGCACATGTCCAATTCCTTTCATACATGATGCCACCTGAGAATTGACTGCCTCTGGGCAAATCCCTGTGTGGCATTCCCAATTAGTTGTTAATTGTTACTCACAATAATCTAAGCCACACACTAATATGAAGAGTGTGATTATGCGAGGAAATTCAAGGAACTGAGTAGCGTTACAAGCAGGTGGGAGAGACCTGTCCTGGGGAAGAAGAAGGGAAAAATGCCATTCTTTCCTCTCTCAACAAAGTGCCTCTCCAAGGAGGGAAATGAAAAGGTGCAACTGTTGATTTTCCCCATGAGATGGTCACCTGAGTACACCTCATTGGCACTGAAAGGCCCAAAAACACCAGATGAGGCACAAGCCAGTGCTTCTATCACCACTCTACCAGGCAAAGCAACACAAAGTGATATGCAGCACAGTAAAAGCAGAAATGGACATTAACAATCAGAGGAGGTTTTGTACAGCAAAGAAGGCATCAAGCATGACAGCAGCAAAGTAAGTATGGTACACATCAGTGGTGGATATGATCTACAGTGAACTGATCTGATCTACAGTGAACTGGCCAACCACCAACCAGGCCTCCAAAGAACACTGACACCAAGCAGGGTGGAAGAGTCCTGGTTAAAGTAAGGGAGACAGGTGTAGTCTGTGGATGGGCTCAAAGCAGCATCCTTTCAGTTAACAGCTGCTCACTGATTGCATCACAGAGACCTGTGACCTTATCATTTGGTGTTGCTGTGTTGCTCAGCTCTGCTCAGCTCTGCCCCCTCCCAGCTCCCTGAGCACTCCAGTTGATTATGGTGGGGGCACAGTGTGTGAAACAGAGAAGGCCTGGTGCTGTGCAAGCATTGCTCAGCAACAGCTTTAACAGCGTTGTCTTACCAGCCCTGTTTTGGTCACAGATCTAAAAGACTGGACGTAGTGGGTTGCTTTAAGGAAAAATTAACTTCTTTCCTGCCAAATGGCATTCTGCACTGGCTTTCCTCTGAAGCCAAATTGTCTAATGAGACATTTCTGTCATTTATTACATGAACCATAACACTTGAACAATACATTACCCAATAATTTTCTGAATGTACAGCATTGCGCTATCCTTATCTTGCTCAAACAATATTAGCACAGCATGTACCAGTGACTAATACATATGTACACACACAAAAAGATTAGGAGGGAACTCCCTCTTCCTTCCTATTTTTTGTACCCTGTGCTCATAAGGAAAAAAAAAATCAAGCAAAATCCAAGTAATCTCCCCTTTACCAATAAAGCTGTGTAAATTCCCAGCTTTTCTTACGTGATTTAAGGAGTTTATGTCGTAATTGGCATCCAAAAGGCTTTTTACTACCAGTAGATTATTACTGAGGACTGCTAAATGGAGAGGGGAATTCTTCTGCTGTGGAGGGAAAATAATAAATTGTTATATTTGGGAATATTATTACAAGCTCAGGCAAACAAGAAAGAGATTCTAATTGAAGCCCACCACTTGCAAAGGTGATATGTTCTAGCAGAGGCTGAACACTGCACAAAACACACCTGGATGTGTGGAGTTATACCAGAGGTGGTAGCCTGCTCCCACCTGGAAGTGGGTATTCAAATACAGCTGAGAAGACTGGAAATGCTGAGTGCATGGGGTGTGCATCAGTGTGCCACCCCCTGGGAATGCAGCAAGGCACTCCTCCTAAGTGTTCCTGCCTGGCATGTGCTGCCATCCTGACAGCAGAGAGATCAGGGTAATGTTCCTGCTTCCTCAGAGAAGTGGATTTGCTCTTTGTTGAATGGCCTGGAGACAGGCATTCTGGTTTTGGTAAACTGATGTTGAAATCTACTTTCCAGGAACAAACCCTTGTCATGTGTTGCTGTTAGAAATGATCTTCATACTCAAGTCACTTACTGTCCTATTTATAAAACATGACAAATTACAATTAGTAAGGCAGAGGTTTTATTTGAGTGATTATGTAATAAAATAACCAAGGCACAGATTCAAGACCAGTCAAAATCCACACTAGGTTGGTAAGATCACTTTGTATATTGAACCTGTGATGGATCAGTTTCTTGTAAAATACAACTAAAGAATAATTCCATACCAGTACCATTCATGGTGCCAGGCACCAGTTCAGTGTTTTTATAAAACACAGCCATTTCTTCTGAGCTACAGAAAAATAAAGCAAGCTCTTATGCAACATTATGATGGAAACATTTGCAAAATGTAATTTTTTGGAAATTTGGAAATTTTTTTGAAATTTGTAATTTTTTTGAAAGTTTTTTGGAACTCAAAAATTTTTTGAGTTGCTTCTGCTGCAGAAAGCTAAGGAGAACAAGCAGCACAACAACTGCCTGACCTTTAAATCATTTCAAGCACAACATAAATTGTTATTCCTTGATAGCTTTCTGCAAGAGGCCAGTGATCATGGCATAAGTCATGAAGCCCAGATTCTATTTTCATCCTGTACAGTAGAAGTGGAAAATAATTTCTTACTCATAGAAAATCTCAAATATCTGTAATATCTAAACTGAGAGAGGATTTAGATAATATAAATACCTCTTTCTTTTTAAATCACAAAGAATGTTGGCATGCAGATTTTGAAGGCACCGAGGGTGCATTTACCTGCAGAGGGTGAAAGCCCTGAAGTGTTTATTTACATTTTAGTTATCTTTGTGACGGTGTTCACAGTGGTTTTTGAATGAGGGAAGAGATGAGAATGTTGATTCCATATTTCAGAAGGCTTGATTTATTATTTTATGATATATATATTACATTAAAACTATACTAAAAGAATAGAAGAAAAAGTTCTCATCAGAAGGCTAGGCTAAGAATAGAAAAGAATTAATAACAAAGGTTTGTGGCTCAGACAGAGAGCTGAGCTAGCTGGGCTGTGATTTGCCATTAATTATAAACATCTAAGATGGGCTAATCAAAGATCTACCTGTTGCATCCCACAGCAGCAGATAACCATTGTTTACATTTTGTTCTTGAGGCCTCTCAGCTTCTCAGGAAGAAAAAATCCTGAGGAAAGGATTTTCATGAAAAGATGTCTGTGACATATCTTTATTCAAAATCATGTTGACTCTTTGCCCATGGCATTACTACTGCTAAGTTCAAGCAGGGCACTTGGCTCTCCTTCTCCAAATGCCTGGCCCTTGGTGCAGCCTGGCCATGTCTACTCCGCACTGCTCCAGCCTGCTCAGGCACTCACTGGGCTCGCAACTGGATCTTGCCTCTATTGCTCTGTGTGTGTGGCTAACCAACATCTAGAAACCAAATAATAGTGTGTTTGGGAAAAAATTCAAGGAACTACTCAATCTCATTCAGCTGTCTCAATTCCCACGGAAAGACAGGACAGACTGAGGAGCAGCAGAAGAGTTATACTGATAAACACTCACCTCAGGTTTAGGAACCAGGTCAATGTTCTTATCAATAAGAAAAGTAACTAAGGATAGATGTCCATTCTGAATTGCAACCTGCAAAGCACTGCTATTGTTCTGAAAGGAATTTGATAGAAAAACTTACATTTTTATTGCTGAAAAACACAGTATTAAAGAGAGGTATAAATATAGGGAAATCTTGCATTTAAATTTGTCTTAGTATCCCCTCCACCAATAAAACCCTTTGACAAAATGATACAAAATGAAGCACATCAGCAGTTGGCATTATGTTTTGTCAACAGTGAAGGAAATTCCCAATTTTACTGTATCGCAACAAACATACTAAAGAACACATGTATCCCATGGCCCCATTCAACTTCTCTCAAAAAAGAGACAGATCTGCATCATCATCTATATTGTGCCATGGACAACAACAATGCCAACATGTTTCCTATTCTGTTAGTTAGTCTGTTAGACCCTTACCAAGCATGTATGGTCACATTAACCAGTAAATCCATAGGACAGTTAATAAATCAATAGAAAAATCAATTAATATAAAATAAATTTTAAAAATTAATTTTTACAAAATAGTTCTGCTTCAACAAATAAGTTCTCATTCTGCTGGAATCATAAACTTCTTGCAGCAGGCTAGCCAAGCCATTCAGCAGATATGAGCTGGACTGCAGTTCAGGAATCACATGTAGAGAACAAGTTTGTCATCAGACCAGTCACATGCACTGCCAAAAAGGAGGATTTTCAGTTATCCTTGTTGGTCACATTTTCTAATCACATGTTGTACTAGTGGGCATACAGGAAATGAAAAGCTCCACCACAGTATTCCATCAAATAAAGCTAATGTTATTTTACTTCCACACTGGTTTTATTCTGCTAGCACTCTCTACATTCCCCATTCTATTTTTAACTGGTTTCATAAAAAAAAAAAAAAATCCAGAGCAAATATCCTTTGCTATTAAGGTCCTTTTCACAGTCTAGTATGCCCCACTAGGAGTGATGCTGCGTACATACCTGAGTTGAAACATTGATGTCACTCCCGGCCTCCAGTAAGAGTTCAGCACATTTTTCATGACCTCCTTCAACAGCCAAGTAAAATGGAGTTTCTCCATTCTAGACCAAAAGAGACAAAATATCTGTTCCAATTTAAGACATGTGACTACAACACTGAGACACAAAACACCTCCAGCAGGCTCCACAGGCCTGTCCAGCTCTTGAATGACACGGCTACTCACCAGCAGTTAAGTGACAGATGATGTTTATCTGGACAGATGTATAGTAAAGTTTACAATACAGAAAATTATTCTAAAAATATTAATCATGCTCTTTTTGGTGGGCAGCCATTGTTGCCATTCAACACCAGGAAACACCACTACTAGTACGTACAGTAATTCCAATTTCTGTCAGTGCAATGCCATGGATTTCTGACAAATTCATAACCCCAAGTGCTAGCTATAAGGAGAACTTTAAGCAGAAATAATCCTGTTTCATATTTATTTCAAATCTTTTCCCAATGAAGGAGTCTCCATGTCTCCACACAAGTCTATAAAAAGGGATACATCAACTACACAATTATCTAACTCCTGCTTAACATCTAAAATGCAAAAAGGTTTAATGAAAGTTACTCTGGTGTTTCAACAATCACAAACGAATCAATAAATCCTAATTTTTCTTTGCTTAAAATCTTGATATTATTCTGGTAAACAATACATTTTAGTACTTTGCTCATGCTATGGGAAGAGAGATCTGTTCATACGTGGATCACAGCATCTCCTGCTGGATGGGAAGGTCACACCGTTAGCCATGCCAAGATAGGGGCACAAGCAGCACAAGCTCTGTGTGCAGAAGCAACATTCCTAAACAAGCCTTGGAAACAGGAGGGCTGCACATTTCAAAGAGGCTCATGAGCCTCACAACAGGCACAGCTGAAAAGAGCAGCCAAGTTGGATAAGAGGGAACTTCTCAACTCATCAGTCTGCCACTGATAAACTAAGAGGAGGGCCTTGGGTAGGAGTTACTCATTTTTCCCCCTGGCCCAGCAGAACAAATGATCAGCCACAAGGCAGGTTCCCACAGTGGGCATTCCAGCCCTCAACAAAGGAAATTACCTTGCCCAGGTTGTTCCAGCTGCCCCATAGAAAAAAGAGAAGAGACAGGAACCCTTTACAAAGCAAGAATGCTGAGAGGAGCAGTTAGTGTGCATTTCCTTCCTCCACTCCTTGTTTAAGCCTTAAAATGAACCTGAAGAGTGCATTAACTCAGGGATGCAACCTTCCCAGCTAATTCACAATTGATGAATATGCTGGCTGAGCTCACCAACACTAAACCAGGAAAGTGTCTGCAGCCAGTTTTGTGCAACTGATGGACAAGATGCAAATTACCCCTGCTGAGGTGCCTGTGATGGAATGTGCTTGGTATGCAAGTCCAACTGGCTCAATGAATAATGCTGAAAAGCACCAGAAGTGCTTAAAAGTGAGATGTTAAAAGGAATGGGATCACATGGCTAAAATTGCTGGATGAAAGCAAGGGGGTCAAGGCCTTCCTCTGTTCTCCTCTGCCAGGAGTTATGCAACAGCTTGCCAAATGCAGGGGAGGACGTCTGTAAGGGATAGAGGACAGAGGAAGACACTGAAGGAGGGATAATTTAGGGAGATTAATTTATTGGACAAAGAACAAGGAAACAGGATGCAAAGTTACTAGGAAACCAGCAAGACTAATGAAGTCTCCTCAGTGCCACATCTCTTCCTTTCAAATTTGAATTTTTAGAAAATTTTTCAAATCTCTAACTTTATTTCTTTCAATAGTTTAGATGTACTTACCTGATTGAGGTCATTTATTTCCTCCCATTGTTCAAGCAGAATTTCTACAACTTCACTGTGACCATTTTTGGCTGCTAAATGCAATGCTGTGTTTCCCTCCTTGAAATTAAAACATCAAACAATATCTTTTAAAATTCAGAGTAATGACATTAACTAAAACCAACAAAATGCCTTTGGTCTTTTACATGCAAGTCTTTCTTACATACAAGAAAAGGGAGGCAACTGTACACAGCATGTGCCAAGATTCAGTCTAATCTTGATCTAGTCTGATCTAATTGGTTGTCTGAAAACTTCAGTGTATACCAGCAAAAAGATCTGAAATTCTAACACCTAACACATGAACCAGAAGAAAACTTCAGGTACTGGTTCCCACAAGAGTGGGTACTACACTGAGCCCCCAAGACCATTGATTTAAGGAGTAAAAAAGCCTAGGTCAGAGCATAGAAATTTGTCATGGCTTTGATGTCAACATCACAATCTTTGATCTCTGTCACCGACAGTGCAATTTCTTTCCAGGAAATTAAGAAACAGAAAACAGAAACAAAACCAAAACACCACACCACCAAGCAAGCAAAAAAAAGCAACTAACGACTTCAGGTAGAGCAGCAGCTTTTGAGCTAAAAGAAAATGCAAGCGTACAAAATAGTTTAAAAATGGCTAAAAAATTTAGAAGAATCCTAACTCTCAGAAAAATGAGAGTCCAGAACAGTTTTTCACTCACAGCATTGAGTGGGAAGATGTGGGAATCCTTTTTACCATTGATGGTTAGAGTATGATTTGGTTTGGTGATCCAGGAGATGAGTTTCTGTCCTGGCTTCTTACCTAATTTGCAGGACCACAGCATTTACCTCCTGGTGCTGTCAACACCTTTAACTTGCTAGATATCTGGGACAACACCATCTGTCAACCTCTGTTGATAAACTGCTTAGCACGGCAGAGCTCTGGGTGGCACTACAGCTTTTAAACTATTACCAGAAAACCAAAAAATCCAACATCACTTCCTGAGTGCTTACTTATGTGGTTCTGTAAATGCAGTATCTCACATATTCACAATTTTTACTGTATTTGTCTTACAATGCCTCAGATGCAGAGAAATACTAACTTGCTCATTCTAGAAATGGTAAAGCAAGAAAAAATAAATTTAAGAGCAGATTTTGAAAATTACGAAGATACCTTAAAATACAGTGTCAAAGCAAACTCAATCAGATTGAAGTGTTAAGGTACTGCTGAAAAAAAATTTATAGGTGTTTATTTTCATCCTGAAGTTTTTAAACACCTTTGAAAAATTGATCACACAGTCACACACAGACAGACAGAGTGAAATACTGAGAAATATGATCTCCCAGAAGAGGGTGACACCTTTATCACCAGGCTTCCCCACTTCTCTCAGCAGACAGCATATGCTAGTCTTGCTTTGCATAAATTATGAATGTGTATGGAAAAGTCTCCTGGCAATCATCCCACTGCCTTCCCTTTATCACTAAAAATCATCATATGTTTGTTGGTCCCTTATATCACTTTTGTGCAGCACACTCAGATATTTGATTGTATAATAATCACAGTGAAACAGAATAATTTTTCCTAAGCACATTTGTAGTTGTACTTCCGTGGAAAAGAAACATTTACCTCATCTTTTTCAGATGTAAATAGCTTCAGAGCAATCAATTTTTTTATCATGTCAACATGGCCTTTTTCAGAGGCCAGAAGAAATGGCTTTTTACCTTTCTAGAAAACAATTATGGAAAGAAACATAGTGTTACAGAAAGTAGAAATACTTCTAGTTACTAGATATATGGCATACATATGTATATGTGTATCCTACATAAAAATTTATATATCATATGACTAAGGAGATTAACACAATAGTAGATGACACACAGAAGAGCAGTAATTAAAATTACACTTAGTGTTTACAAACAGACCATACATCTTTCATATCCTGAATAAAATATATTAAAGCTGTTTAGAAATGGTAAAAAAGGGTAAAATTCAAAATATTTAATCCTATTTTTTCTCAGTATGAAAATATTAATTGAAATAACTGTGTCATTAAAAGTCTGAGGATGCTCAGAAACAGGTAGCAAAGAAATTGCAAAATTTATTTCCATGGATGAGTTTGATTCAAATTCTGGAAACAGAGACCAAAACTGATGTCTCTCAGAAGTTTCATCCAGGAGGCCTGAATTTAGCACTGTACATTGTAGGGGATTTTGGTAGTGTTGAAACTAACAAAAACTTTTCAAACCATTTACAAACTCAACTGCAGAAAGTTGTCTTGACACAAAACCATACCACTGTTCAAAACAGTAAGGCATATAACCAGCTAGGTAAAATGGCTTCACATCATGCCTAGTAGTGCCTATAGAAATGTCTAGGAAAAAAAAATGTATGCACCTAGTAGAGAATTATGATGCAACCTCAACAGGTGGTTGAGAAGGTCCTTCCTCACCTTTCCACTCCCAGGGCCTAAACCTTCAAAGGAATGTTTTTTTAAATTAACTCTGTTTTGTCAGACTTGTCATTTGTAAAAAGAATTCAGAATTTTGCACCCTTAGGTCAATAAAATTCAAGAAACTCAGAAGAAAAAAAAAGGGAGATTTGTTCTTTAGGTGTCAGATCTCAGAGGAATAAGTTTTCCTCACGTAAAGCTAAAATACCTGACTTATCTACATAGCACATCAAAACAAGATTCACATGACTGTGGAAATTAAAAACACAGAACACCTGATGAGGACAAGGCACTGTTGAGAGTCAGTGCCCCTCTCTAGGATGGCTGCACAGAGTTCTGTGTTCTACATTGATGAAACGTGGCCATGTTGGCCACAACTGGCATGTTTTGGTAGGGACAGGGGTCTCTGAAGATGAGCTGTGTGGGAAATGTCAGAGGCTGCCTGTCAGACATTTCCACTGGCTCCACAGTGAACTCAGCTGCCCCACGATGTGCCAACACTTAACCCACCATATTGAACCAAATGATGCCTCTGTGAAAATGTATGAAAGAGTGGCTGGGCACTGCTGTGGGAAGAATGCACAAGGGGAGATACAGCAACAAACACAGAAGATGCAAGGGAGGAAGAACAGAGGAAGGTACACCCACAGGTGACTGCAGCCTATTCAAGAAGCTTTCTGGAGCAGAGGAAAATAGCGAGGGGCAAAAGCAATAAAAAAAGGAATCGACTGGGGACTGGACCCAACCTTCTCTGACTCCCATTGCCTTACCACAACTGAGCATCACATGCAGCAGAAGAAAGGACAGCAGAGGGTGTCTGCAGTCCAACTGGAACAGGCAAAGAGGGAGGAAGGATGTTGCCCCTAAGGGCTTGTCTGGCTGTTTCTTTTACCTGTTTCTCAGTATCCAAATCAGTAATTAAAAGTATAGGCAGCTATCAATAAACTAAAATTCATTTAAATTCCCCAAATCAAGATTGTTTCCCCCAAAACAAAAGCCTCATAACATCAAAGAAATAAACAGAAACACACTGTACCCCATCAGGTTTGTTCAAGTCATTCAGGTGAAGATCTTGGAGGAAATAATCAACTATTTTAATGTTGTTGCTCTGAGCTGCAAAATGCAGTACGTTCATTCCTTCCTGAAAAATGGTAAGTCAGTCTGTAAGTATGTTTGATTTTTTCCCAACATAAACATATTTAGGGTTGGTAAAAATTTTTCATCAACAAACCTCATTCTTAGCCTTTTGATCAGCACCTGCTTTAACTAATTTTCGCATTATATCCAGATTTCCAGTCCAGGCTGCAAGATGAATCACTGTCAGGCCGTACTTCAAATAAAATGACAAAGGCAAAAATTACCACCAAAATACCTCAAGCCAAGTTTCTTTAAATCTTTTTGATTGATTCAGTGTATTAGTGTGTTCCAGTCTGTAGGCTTTTAGAAAAGCAATATGAACACCTGACAATGTGAGTGGGATTCATCTCACTTAAACTAAGCTAGATTCAATAGAGCAAGACCTAGATAAATGTTTGACTTCTTCACAGAAGGTCTGGCATCTCTAGAGAAGGACTGATCCCATTTTATGACAGAGGAATGAAGTCCTACCTGGAAATTATTTTCTCTCTCCAGAAACCATGTAGATAGATGGTCCTGGGTGCAGTGGATGACATTTCAAGTGACAATATGCAATGAATATACTCCCATGAGTCGCTCTAATTTTCCATTTAGACCTCTTTCTAATGTTCTCACCTCTCAAATTCTCTAAAAACTTTTTCTCTTATAGGAAAAAACTAACCCTGTTTTGAACATCTTAAAAACAAAAGGACTAGCTCAACTCTGAGCTGCTGTGGCCTCATCTCAGGTACTGGGGCCAGTTTTGGGTGTCACAATACAAGCACATAAAGCTATTAAAGAGTGTCCAAAGGAGGAACACAAAGATGATGAATGACCTTGAGGAGAAACCATATGAGGTCATTTGGTCTTTTCAGCCTGGAGTAGACAGAGGGGAGCCCTCATTGCAGTTACAACCTCCTCGTGAGGGGAAGAGGAGAGGAAGGCACTGACCTGGCAGGACCAGAGAAACTGGCATGGAGGGGAGGTGTACAGGGAGGTTTAGGTTGGATGTTAGGACACCCCCTCATATACCCTGTTCTGCACTTCTAATCATTTTAGAGGCTCTGCATGGGACTCACTCCACTTCACCAGTCTTTCCCATATTCGCAGAAAATGCAGTGGAAAACAGTGGAGGGCAATATGGAATATGTATCTGGTATGCAGGCAATAAGATAAATCTAGGCTTCAGCAAAATTTGTGGCTGTGGCCTAAAAGTCTGCCCTGAAAAACCTTCCAAGTTATGAACCGCTGGGGGCCAGTGACAAATAATGCACTAGGCATCCATCCTGGGAATGCTATTCAACATCTGCGTTAATGACCTGAATGATGGGCAGAATGCACCCGCAGTCAACTTGATATTAAACTGGGACGAATGGCTGATAGACTGTATTGGTGTGCTGCCATCCAGGGAAACAGGCTGGAGAAATGGCCTGGGAAGAACATAACATAATTCAACAGGGAGAAATGCAAAGTCCTGCCCCTGAGGAGGAGGAGCAGGAGCAATCCCAGGCAGCAGTACTGGCTGGGGACAACTGCCTGGAAAGCAGTTTGGCAGAGGAAGACCTGGGCGTCCTGGTGCACACTAAGTTGAACACGAGTCAGCAGTGTGCTCTTGCAGCACACAAGGTAAATAATGTCCTTGGCTGTATCAGGTAAACACTGTGACCTGGCCAAGGGAGGTGCCTTGTGCTCACTCAGGTATTCAAGTTATCCAGTACTTTGGGCAATGTGTTTTTCTTCTAAAAATGCCTTTTTCACACAAATAGGTGCAGTTCTAAGACAAACTGGAGTTTTTACTGCAAGCTCTTAATTTTTGCACATTTGGGAGCACAAGAAAATTATCTGCTTTTACTCAAAGGAATTCCTATACATGTGAATCAAAACAAGTAAGCCAGCTTACCTGATCTGCCATATCAAGTCTAGCTTTGTGATGAAGAAGAAAGTCCACCACGGACACATGGCCTCCCGCAACAGCAAAATGGAACGCTGTACGCTTCAGCTGGAATACGGAAAGCTTTGTCAGGTCTGCAATACAGTTCTTCCCCTGTGCAGGTGGTCAGGATTTTGGAATTCTCTGTTTGTTACCAAATGTACCTGTTAATATATACTATTTCATATTTCTCCTTCTATTTCTTTGGATATAATTTAGATATTGATCTTAGAGAATTCTTGTAAAAACAGAATGATTTTGTTAGCCCACATAGTAATGTCCTTTCATTGAAATGTCAGAATGGGATTAAATACTCAAACACTGCATAGGGGGGGTGCATGCAGTACAAGAAGCATCCTTATTTATTATTTTATTGCACGGTGTAGTTTAAATAGCTGAGGTCTATATGTACGCAGTTAGACTTGCTTTTGGTATCCTCCTTGCTTTTGACCAAACCTGTGCAATGCAAGCCAAGATTTCTCCCTCACTCAGTGTTAGTCACCTTCCCATACTGAGTCATCATCTACGTAAATGAAAGCTACCACCGTGCATACAGTGAGTAATTTTATAGAGGTGAATGGGCTCAGTGCTTCTCAAGAAGACTTCCATAAAGTAATTTGTGGTATATATTTAAAAGAAATTTGTTAAATTGAATCAAATTTTATTGGAGAGTTTTGCTTTCAGTTAAAGTGGGCATAACTGGGTTTAACATTAGTGACTAATAGTTTCCATACAAAGATGTCTAAGAGATTTAATCAATTAATTTTAAAAGTCAGTTTGGATTTGTTTTCTTAGCTTCTCTGAAGTTCACCTGACTTGTATAAATTTAAATTTACAATCATATGCACCAAAAGGAATA
Source organism: Agelaius tricolor (assembly GCF_023055355.1). Lineage (NCBI taxonomy): Eukaryota > Metazoa > Chordata > Aves > Passeriformes > Icteridae > Agelaius > Agelaius tricolor. The sequence continues at coordinate 34,199,568 of NW_027269264.1, read as the reverse complement.
AAAAGGTGGGATTTAGGAGGTATATTTATGACAGAAATAAGCTTCTTATACTATAGAAAGAGTACTATCAAAAAGCTCATCATCTGATAGCCTTTCTTATTTGGCTTGAGAGCACAGGCGCAGGAATCATCAACATTAACAAAACAAATGGTTTTGCCAGCATAAGCTACCTCCCTACTAGGATAATCAATCAAGGCACAACACCTTTGCAGCTATGCTAGTAACTCTCTCATATGATAGATCTAATTTAAGGATGATAGAGAAAAGTTTCAAACTACTGAACTGAAAATGCATTTAGTTTAACTTCCTGAATTCTGGAAAGCAAGGAGGAAGAAAGAACTATTTTAAAGTGACCTTTTAGAGTGTAATGCAATTGATACTCAGTATTCAAGAGAAGTGTGCACAGAGGAAATGTTTGTCTCCTTGTCAGTTTCATAAACAAATTAAGGAATGCACTATAATATCTTCTGTATTCCCCAGTGAGTGAAAATACATGTGGGCATGGGAGGCAACATTTTTCAGAACCCAAAATAAATAACAATAAATAAATAAATACTCAGGGGTAGATGATTTATATGTAGCCATTGAGAGGACACTGTTACACAAAACTCCCAGATTAATATCATGACTGCTTGGTTGCTGTTGAACTACCTCTCATGTGAAACACAGTGCTGTATTTAGCTATTGTGAAGTATACATCTCAGATTTTAGGCCTGGTCTTGAAGTCAGCATAGGAAATGCATTTTTGTATATCTAAGGTAAATCTGGACTCTGAGCTCAGGCTGGAACCAGAGGACATTGTAGAATGCTCCCACAGTTCCATGCAAACCAAGAGTAATACTTCTTTCTAGAAATTTGTAATGCTAGCAGCATGAATCCATACTTAAAGTGACTGTGAGGTAAAGTCTTCCCACTTAGAAAGATGGAGAACTTGAGAAATTAATCACCAAAGAGCTCTGAGGAAACACTAGAGTAGGGGCAGAATTGAGAAGTCCTTAGTTCCCAATGTGATACACTGACACTGAAACCTGAGAGTTCAGCTGTACAACTCCCAGTGTCCATAATGACTGCATGAAATTATTTCTTCATCAGGTCCTAGAGGGCCCTTCTGCAGCCTCACTCCTGCAGCTGAGGGGGCATGCTGGCATTCCCCATGCAGGCCCAAGGAGGCACCCTTCACAGCAGTCATCTGTCAGGCACCTTATACTCACAGTATCTACAGCATTTATGTTAACATCCTTTTTAAACAGCTTTTCCATGGTATCCAAATTGTTCATTTTAGCAGCATGTTGAAATTCTCTCTCATCTGGCAGGACTGTGGGAAAACATGATAAAAAACCCCATATTATTAAAAAAGTAGCCATAACCAACACACGGGATGAAAATATTGTTTATACTTTCTGTTCTTTGTAGTGATTTAATGTTATGAGAATCACTTGTTTCTCATCATCAAAGCATTTAATGACTAGATTTTTCTCCTTTAGAGACATCTGGCTGATATTTCTAGTTTCAACTTTTAAGTGCAACTAAAGAGAGACTCTTCACAACACAGATCACCAGAGCTGGGACTCACAGGAACAGTTTGTTTATGAAGCTCTTACTACCTAACTGCATCTCAAATTACAGCATAGGCATAGCAGTAACTTCAACTACAAACTTCAGCATTTATTTCCTATTCTTTGAGAAATTGTTCTGTTTTAAAACACACTACCAAAACACAAAATATGTAAAGCAGTAACCAAACAGTGTGACATGACTGGAAAAACAAACCAACACAAACAAAACCCACTTTTAATTTGAGACCTTCCTTTAATGTCTCAATCCAAAAATTAGCATCTGTTTGGTCAGCTGAAGTAGCAAGACATATTCGGTAACTCTGAAAAATAAAATTCCAGTGTCTGATAGTAACTCGGAAAAGTAAAATTCCAGTGTCTGACCTCCTTTAGCTGGAAGTCAGAGTCTTTTTCATGTTTATACTGTAATATTTCATTAATCACTTAAAAGAAAATAGTGTACCAGTTGCAAAAATGTTCATACATACTTTTAATCCAATAGCATGTCACACTTAAAATACAATTAATTAGATGTCTTCTGTTTAGACTATTTTGGGCTGAAGGCCACTTGTCCAATGATATCATCAAGGAGGCACCAGTCTGTTGGACCAGGAATTACAGGAATTATCTATTCCTTAGAGCCCTCTCAGGAAAGTTCATCCTACCACATTATGTCTAAGTTCATTAATGCCTAATCAGGACACAGCCTGAGGCACTATGACTGCAGAGCATACTAAGGAAAATCAGGATAGCATTTGCTTAATTGCATTTATATGTTCCCTGTGGCTATCATCTCAGGGAGAATAATCACATTTTTACTGTAGAAAATGAATTAGAAATTAAACTGGATACTTACAAAGGTGTTTCCAGTTTCCCTAAGAAATTATCCAAGTGCCTCAAATAAAAGAATCATCCTTCCAAACTTCTCTGGGAATCACAGTCTATGTGTTATTCATATTACAACATGCATGATATGCAGGCAGAAGGAAGGAAAATAAAAAGAAAAAAAAGCATTTGCAAATAAAGATGCTCTCCTGCCATTTGTGACAAGGAGCATGGCTAATAGCAAAATCATCATTATGAACAGTGATCTTTGAAGAATAAATGCCTCAGTCCCAGTTTTCATAGTCATTACCTTAGGAAGTATCCAACAGAGCTTTCTACTAACTTGATTTCAAGCACAGGTAAACCAATGGTCAAAGGATACCTTGCTCAAGGCAAACTTATGTCAAATGTGGAAAAAATGATACAGCACTAATTAGCAATTAATTACAATAAGGCCACATTCATTCCTGCTGACTGCCGTCTTACATGAGGATGCAAAGATAGAAGCAGGACAATCAGGAACAAGCCCAAGACTTTACTCAGCACTGCCTTCAAAAACAAGATAAAATTATGTTTCTTTACTGTATATGCATCAGCAAGGACAATTTCGCAGTTCTAACAAAAAATTAAGTGTTATTTTCTCTCCTGTCCAGAAGCAATGTATTGGCCACGTGCTACTAAAAAGACCTTTTCCTCTATACATTATACTTCTTCATAATCTCTCTCTCTTCACACTTAGTGATTCAGGAGTTGAGAACCATGACAATGTAGACACACAATGACACTGATTTGTTGCCTAAACTTTTGCTGCTTTTGCAAATATTTTTTTTCATGTATGGAATTACAGGAGTACAGAGGTGTCAGACTAAGCTTTATGGAAGCCTTCTATTCGAGCAGGGGTCTCCAAGATTTAGCACTCCTCCTGTAACTAGGAATTACTCTATTTTCAAGTAACAGCAGTGATCAATTATCTATGTGTGACTGCCAGGTTTTTTAGGGGGTATTTTCTTTGGCACCACACAAAAAGTCTGGCTTATATAATAAATACATATATATTTATATTGGACAATTTAATAGTTATATTCCATTTTTCTTTTGAGCTAACTGGAATTAGTACTTTAATTTCCTCTTCTGTTGTGATGTCCACAAGATGAAATCCACAATTATCTTAAAAAACACATGGCAAAACAATCCCTGAATTTGAATTGATTAAGGAGGTCCAAGGAGGTAAAATTTAAAAAATCAACAATATTTGGATTCAAATTCCAATAAAAGTACTTTTACCCTATTATTTCTAAAAATGAAATAATCTATTTAATGATCTGTCAACATTTTCAAAGTTTTCTCTGGGTTTTCTTTTTACTGGAAATAAAATTACTAGAGCAATGTAGGGATCTTGCTAAGTCACTAAGATTTGTTTTCTAAAATAGTAATTTTCTATTTCAAACAAATCATGGAGAAAACTACTTATTGAGTCCAATAGTGATATTTCATTAGTTATTTTCTTTTTCTCCACTCTTTGCCAGCCTGGGAGCAAGAACCACAGCCCAAGATGATGGCTCCTGACTGTCACACTGTGATCATAGGACTGTGGCGAAGCAGGGTTTGGCAACTATCATTTAGTTTCACAAATCACCTGTTTTCACTACCCACAGCTAACGCCAGAGCAGTCTGTTCTTTCACAGACTGGTGTGCAGGTTGAAGGCTGGAGACCCCATTGCTGGGTTGTGTTTCTGAGTGCAAGATCCTCTGATTTCTGTGTGGCTCCCAAAACTGGGTGATTGGCTGTGAAACTGGCGGCAGATGCTCAGCTCCAGGGACGTGACTAATAGCAGCGAACCCTCTCAGAGCCGTTCAAAGAGGGGAAGTTAAAGCACGGCAGTGGGCAATTTGTAGGACTTGCCCCAGGAAACTCCACATGCCAAAGCCCAGCTCCCAATCATACATCCACACATTTGCTCATGTCTTTTACTACACGTACAACAGCTCATGTTCATCTTTGTTCTTTCCAACCCACACCGCTCATTTTGTTCTCCCGTCAAGGCAAAAAGCAGGTTTGGGTGGGTCCCAGCAGCCCTAAGGGGGCCTGGCTCGCTGCCTCCAGGGAAGGCAAGCACCGGTGGCGGTGCCGGCCGCAGTGCTGTGCTGTGCTGGGCTGTGCTGCGCTGCGCTGTGCTGTGCTGGGCTGGGCTGTGCTGTGCTGGGCTGTGCTGGGCTGTGCTGTGCTGTGCTGGGCTGTGCTGGGCTGTGCTGTTCTGGGCTGTGCTGTGCTGGGCTGGGCTGTGCTGGGCTGTGCTGTGCTGGGCTGTGCTGTGCTGTGCTGGGCTGGGCTGTGCTGTGCTGGGCTGTGCTGTGCTGTGCTGGGCTGGGCTATGCTGTGCTGGGCTGTGCTGGGCTGTGCTGGGCTGGGCTGGGCTGTGCTGGGCTGTGCTGGGCTGTGCTGTTCTGGGCTGTGCTGTGCTGGGCTGGGCTGTGCTGGGCTGTGCTGGGCTATGCTGTGCTGGGCTGTGCTGTGCTGAGCTGTTCTGGGCTGGGCTGTGCTGGGCTGGGCTGTGCTGAGCTGTTCTGGGCTGGGCTGTGCTGAGCTGTTCTGGGCTGGGCTGTGCTGGGCTGGGCTGTGCTGGGCTGTGCTGTGCTGTGCTATGCTGTGCTGGGCTGGGCTGTGCTGGGCTGCGCTGCGCTGTGCTGGGCTGTGCTGGGCTGTGCTGTGCTGGGCTGCGCTGTGCTGAGCTGCGCTGTGCTGGGCTATGCTGTGCTGGGCTGGGCTGTGCTGGGCTGGGCTGTGCTGGGCTGCGCTGTGCTGGGCTGTGCTGTGCTGGGCTGCGCTGTGGTGGGCTATGCTGTGCTGGGCTGGGCTGTGCTGGGCTGTGATGGGCTGAGCTGGGCTGTGCTGGGCTGGGCTGTGCTGGGCTGCGCTGTGCTGGGCTGGGCTGTGCTGGGCTGTGCTGTGCTGGGCTGGGCTGTGCTGGGCTGTGCTGTGCTATGCTGTGCTGTGCTGGGCTGTGCTGTGCTGGGCTGCGCTGTGCTGGGCTGCGCTGTGCTGGGCTGGGCTGTGCTGGGCTATGCTGGGCTATGCTGGGCTATGCTGGGCTATGCTGGGCTGGGCTGAGCTGGGCTGTGCTGTGCTGGCCTGGGCTGTGCTGTGCTGTGCTGGGCTGGGCTGTGCTGGGCTGTGCTGTGCTGGGCTGTGCTGGGCTGCGCTGTGCTGGGCTGCGCTGTGCTGGGCTGTGCTGGGCTGGGCTGGGCTGTGCTGGGCTGGGCTGTGCTGGGCTGTGCTGGGCTGTGCAATGCTGCGCTGTGCTGAGCTGCGCTGTGCTGGGCTGGGCTGGGCTGGGCTGTGCTGTGCTGGGCTGGGCTGTGCTGGGCTATGCTGGGCTATGCTGGGCTGTGCTGGGCTGTGCTGTGCTGGCCTGGGCTGTGCTGTGCTGGCCTGGGCTGTGCTGTGCTGGGCTATGCTGTGCTGGGTTGTGCTGGGCTGGGCTGGGCTGGGCTGGGCTGTGCTGGGCTGGGCTGTGCTGGGCTGTGCTGGGCTGGGCTGCGCTGTGCTGGGCTATGCTGTGCTGGGCTGCGCTGTGGTGGGCTATGCTGTGCTGGGCTGGGCTGTGCTGGGCTGTGCTGTGCTGAGCTGCCCTGTGCTGTGCTGAGCTGCCCTGTGCTGGGCTCTGCTGGGCTGTGATGGGCTGAGCTGGGCTGTGCTGTGCTGGGCTGGGCTGGGCTGTGCTGGGCTGTGCTGTGCTGGGCTGTGCTGGGCTGTGCTGTGCTGGGCTGGGCTGTGCTGGGCTGGGCTGTGCTGGGCTGGGCTGTGCTGGGCTGTGCTGGGCTATGCTGTGCTGGGCTGGGCTGTGCTGGGCTGGGCTGTGCTGGGCTGTGCAATGCTGCGCTGTGCTGAGCTGCGCTGTGCTGGGCTGGGCTGGGCTGTGCTGTGCTGGGCTGGGCTGTGCTGTGCTGGGCTGCGCTGTGCTGGGTTGTGCTGTGCTGGGCTGGGCTGTGCTGGGCTATGCTGGGCTATGCTGGGCTATGCTGGGCTATGCTGGGCTGGGCTGAGCTGGGCTGTGCTGTGCTGGCCTGGGCTGTGCTGTGCTGTGCTGTGCTGGGCTGGGCTGTGCTGTGCTGGGCTGTGCTGTGCTGGGCTGTGCTGTGCCGTGCTGGGCTGTGCTGTGCTGGGCTGTGCTGGGCTGGGCTGGGCTGTGCCGTGCTGGGCTGTGCTGTGCTGCGCTGTGCCGTGCTGGGCTGTGCTGGGCTGTGCTGGGCTGGGCTGCGCTGAGCTGTTCTGAGCTGTGCTGCCCCCCGGGCCCCTGGCCTGCAACCCCCGCGGACTCACGGCCCTCGTGGCTCGCCGCCACGGCTCCCTGCGCGGCATCCTCCCCGGCGCGGAGCAGGCGGCTCAGGCCCTTCATTGCTGCCCGGGGCTCCTCTTCCTCCTCAGCCAAGGGAAGGGCCCGAGGCCGGTGTGCCGAGGGAGGCGTCCTGCGTGTGCGAAGCCCCGACAAACCGGTTCCCGGGAGGCTAGCGCACGCAGCCGGGCAAACACCGCCCTGCAGGCACACCTGCACAGCACTCCGCTGGGACCAGGACACCGCCAAGCCAAGGGGCAGAGTTGTGGAGCAGCTTTAGGAGTTTGTTCTAAGAGAAATCAAGCACTAAATACACTGCATTTTTTGACAGCGGCTAGGCACTGAATGGGATCATCCTTTCCCCATCCAATCCCCCTCACGCCTTCCCTAGTGGCTAGCCTTATGTGCCAGGAGCAAAAGGCAGTCCTGTTGCACCAGACAACTTTTGAAAAGCCATGTCATAAGCACATGTGTACAGACACACAGAGGTGTCACAGCTTGGATGGGATGCCTGGAGCCAAGTGGATTTATTACTAACTACTTGGTAATCATGGAGCTCTCTATGCAGGTTCAAGGCCAGTTTTGGGAGTTATTCTCATAATTGTAACCAGTCTTCACTGGACAGGGGAGGGTGGCCATCTCTGCAATCCCACATGCTTCACACAGCCTTAGGATGTGAGATTCTGAAGTGCTTCTGACATTAATTTGTGCATAATTATGCACATGTGGATACAATCACAAGACCCTTCAATTTCAGGTTAAAAACTGTTTGCATTTGCTTTTGTCTAAGTCCTGTCAAAATAAAAACACACATGCCCACAGGTTCAGATTTTGTGACCTGATATACTGAGAATCATCTAGCCTACCTATTTCTCAACTTATCTTGATGTCCATTATGACTTTGGTCTTTGGTATTTCCCTTTTGTGATTTTTCCACAACAGGGCATAATTTTTTTTAAAGTGACTACCTTGAATTTTACTTTAAAAACAGCCTTTGATATTGCTATTTCAAAATAAATATAGGAAAAGTAGTTCCAAGAAAGCAGAACCACCAGTATTCAGCCTCGCACAATTGTAGACACATTGGAGTTCCTTTGCCGTAATTTTTATCTTAAATTAAATTACACAATCACATTAATTTCCAAGATGACTAACACCATATCTTTCCATAATAAAATTAATCTAAAAGACTCAAGAGTTTGTAAATTTAATGTATTTGGATACAAAAACTATTTGCTCAGACTCTGCTTACCATAAATAAATAGATTTCACAGTTCTTATCTCCTTTAAACACTTTTGGTATAGAGAGGCTGTGATGTAAAAAAATCTTTACAATTGATACACTTCAGTCTGATAAGACAATTTCACCAACTGTACTTCCAGTAGGTGAATGTAACTCAGCTGAAAGAGAAAACAACCCTGGGAAAGTAAGCTCAGTGAAAAGAACAAGCCATAACTGATTTAGCCATAACTGAATCATGGAGGTTTTCTGTGAGTCAAATGTTCCAGCAATTTCTTAAAAGGAAGAAAGGTAGGCCTGTATTACTTATGGTAATACAGACTGTTTTCACTGTTAATGCTCCTTTTCAAAACGAGTGACAACAGACAACTATGGAGTGATTAGGTTAGCCTACAAAGCTGGCACTAAAGGATGCTCATACAGAGCATCAGTTACAGTAAAATCATAATTTTCAGTCATGAAACACCAGCTGCTAATTTCCAGTTCTAATTACTAATGCACAATACTATTTCCCAGCGTATCCTGTGCTTAAATGTTATGTGTAGCAAGTTTAGCACATTCTCTAACCACTTCCTACAATCTTGACTCTTTCAGATGGCCTCCATAGACTGCAGACAGACTGACACAGAAACTTACAGAGCTGAAGAATCCAAAACAAAGTGCGGAGCAAGGAAGTACTGTAACATATTCCTTACTTGCCTTCACAGAGCTCTCACTCTGACAGGAAATCTGAGCACTTTCTTTAATACTTAAGGTAACAATAGTAATACATACAGAAATGAGTAGAGCCAATATAAAATTAAAATGTAAGGTAAGACCAAGCATGTTGAATGTATAGACTGTCTAAATTCCTTTCTTCAGAAATGGCAGAGAGAGGTCACAGAATCACCATCCTTTGTTACTCAACTAAAGGAGGAATTCAAGATTAAGTACTTACATGCATACCTTAAATAAGGAGGTACTTACATTACACAAGAAGTTGCATCTGAGGCTAACCTAGATCATTCACATGCTTCAGAACTATGGATATAGCAAGTGTGGAATGGCTGACATACGGAAAGTCATTTAAATTTAATTTAAGACAGCTAAAAAGAAACTGTCACATATTAATAAAACCAGATTTTAATTTAAGATCAATTGAATAACACACAGAGTCACTGAGGAAAATGCAAAACAAAGACATTGGTTATACAGTCTTCTCCACAAGAAACAAGAAGAAAAATTGTATCACAGAAATTGTCGACAATGCTTAATCATTAACTGAAGGCCTTCTTCAGATAAAAACAGTAATAAGTGTGGTATTAAAAACTATAAGAAGTATGGGAAAAAAGGACTTGAAACTAGTAAACACACACAACTTTGTATTTGGTTTGCATAATCAAACTTTGGTAGCAGAGGTGTTACAGGGGTGGCTTCTGTGAGAAGCTGCCAGAAGCCTCCTCCATATCCAGCAAAGGCAATTCTAGCCAGCTCTAGATGTACCTGCTGCTGGCCAAGACTGAGCCAAGCAGAAACAGTGGTAAGGTCTCTCTGATAAGAGATTTGAGAAAAAAAAGATTATTGCAAAATTGTAATTGTGACCACAGAAGAACAGAGTGAGAATATATGAGAGGAACAGCTCTGTACACACCAAGGTCACTGGAGAAGCAGGGACAGGGGATGCTCCAGGCCCTGGAGCTGGGATGCCCCTGCAGCCCATGGTGAGACAGCTGTGCCTCTGCAGCCCATGGAGGTCAGGGAGGTGCAGGGATTCACCTGCAGCCCATGGAGGAGACAGACCCACGCTGGAGCAGGTGGGTGTCTGAGAGGGGACTGTGACCTCATGGGAAGCCCACACTGGAGCAGGGACCTGCAGACCTGTGGAGAGAGGAGCCCATGCTGCAGCAGGCTTCCTGGTAGGACTTGTGACACCGTGGGAGACCCACACTGGAGCAGCCTCTCCTTGCAGGACTGCACTGCATGGAAGAGTGACCCACACTGCAGCAATTCACAGATCTGTTGCCCAAGGGATGGACTCATGTTGGAGAAGTTCATGGAGAACTGTCTCCCATGGGAGGGACCCCATATGTTGGAGCAGGGGAAAGATTCCTCTCTGTGAGCAGGAACAACATGTGAGGAGCTGACCATAGCCTCCATTCCCTGTCTCTGTGTGCCACTGGGGGAGGAGGTAGAGCTGGGAAGGAGAGACGATGTGGGAAAGGTGTTTCTAAGGTCTTACTTTTCTTCTCATTCTGCTCTCATTTTTTTAGTGACAAATTCAATTCATATCTCTAATTAGAGCCTGCTTAGCCCATGATGGTATTTGATGAGTGATCTCTTCTGCTCCCTGTTTCAACCCATGAACCCTTCACTATATTTTCTCTCCCCTGTCCAGCTGCAGAGGTGAGTGAAAGAGCAGCTTTGGTGTCTGCCTGGCATCCAGTCAGGGTCAATGCACAATGGCATTGTAATAAGTAACTTTTACACTCACACACTGAGTTTTATTTTCTCATTCATACTGACACATCCACAACCTTTTCATGACACTAGGATAACTCTATGACATTTCCTTTTTAAACAGATGGCAAGGCAACTTTTGAGGCTAAGACAACTTATTTTTTTCAAACACCTAAGAGTAGCTTACTTTTTGCTATGTAATGCTTATGTAAAAATAGATGTTTTAAAGACATATACACACTATGACAAGGTAATACTTAGATTCTACACTTTATTGAATCAGAGATACAAACTAAAAAAGGGATAGGTGTTCACTTTCTAAACAGCAGTTGGGAGACTTATATTCCCTCAGTTGTTTTTATGTCTTTCCTACGAGAAGTTCCCATGCCTGTTAACAGAATAGCTCATGCTGAGTGCTCACTGACCCAGTTTGAAAAAGCTGACTGAGTCAATTTAAAGTTTGAACTAGTCCAGCTGATTTGGTCCGAAGAAGGTAAGGGAGCACTGACATGAATTCAAGTGACAGAGCTGTGGGTACAGTGGCATCTGACAAACAAACAGATAAGCAGGTAGAGATGGTGTAATCATTCCAGCAATTCTGGAAACAGGAAAGCATATTCTGAACTGAGCTTGAGCATCTAACATATACCACGTATACATCTGTTTGATTAAAAAGCAAGGAAATCCTGATACAGTTGAACAGCAAAATAGATGCTTCTACAGCAGCCACTTCTTTAAAAGACCTTGCAGTTAAAAAAGCAATTTATATTTCCTATAGGGCTTGGCACTGTTTGTATAACTTCTAAGAAATATGTTATAATAAATTATTTATGATAAATATTTATTTATGATAAATATTTAATTATAATAAAATGTCTTTAAACAATTTGGTGTGAACAGAAAAAAAATCTAAACAGAGCATTTTAAATATTTGCACTTACATTCCTTTTTCCACATATGCACTCACAGAATACACTTTATTCAGCATTACAAAATAATTTAAAAGAGAAAGATAGCTAAACAATAAGAAAGTTCATTATCTTGTATTGGCACGTAATTCATTATTATTGCACCATGAAACCTTTTATTTAGAGTAAATTTAGTGCTACTCACTGGTAACAATTTCAAACGGTAAAAAAGTTTTCAGTCCCTTTGGAAAGACCAAAGATGAAACAGCATTTGTCTGAGTATCCTGGACGAATCTTCTCACTCAACAGATTTTTAAACATTTTTTAAATAAGAAGTCATTGTATATCTCACCATGATGAGTCCTTCAGATCTGGTCAATCAACTCTTACTGAATTAATTTTCAGTAACAATGAGAGCTTGATAGTGCTCTAAGTTCTTGTTTTATTCTGTGTAACTGGGAGACTAACACATTTTTGTGTCCACTACAAAGACAAACATTAGCTGAAATTGAGCAACTCAACTCCTCTTTGTTATCACTCGGTTCATCTCATACTTTTATTTTTTCAATAGGGAAGACAGAAGTTCAGGTGTGGGAAGAGGGCCTTCAGTAAGTACAGTGGAGCACCCTAGCTAATGATTCCTGTGTATTCTAGGGAGCTAAATCAAAGTGCTACCAAATTCTGATTCTTGGAAACAAGTGGAAAGAAAGGAAAAGGAAAAGGAAAAGGAAAAGGAAAAGGAAAAGGAAAAGGAAAAGGAAAAGGAAAAGGAAAAGGAAAAGGAAAAGGAAAAGGAAAAGGAAAAGGAAAAGGAAAAGGAAAAGGAAAAGGAAAAGGAAAAGGAAAAGGAAAAGGCCCCTTCATTTTACCTCTTCTTCTATCTCAGATATCATGTTCTTATTACATGGATATGGAATGGTTCCAAAATGACAGGCACCTGAATCCAGCCTACTGCCAATGCTAAATTAACTTGCAGTCATAAAACTTTATGAAATGCTTCATATAGAACACATTGCTACACAATCATTTAAAAAACTTTTTGATTGTATGTTTGGAATTGCTTGCCTTGGGTTTTTTTGATACTGACTGTGAAGCTGTTAATCCAGACCTAGGGTTAAACAAAGGGAGGGAAAAAAACAAACAGTAAGTGGTTAAAATATACAATGCATACCAACACAGGTTTTACAACACTGAATATTTTTCTAGACTTCATTATTTTCAAACAAGTTGCATACGCAAACTTCCAAAAAACACTTACCTTTTTGTTCCTTGTGAAGGATTTGTGCATTGCTGTCCTTTGCTTAAACCTCCTTAAAAAAAATTGAAAACAACCAAAATGAGTTACATAAAGAAAGAATGCTTCAGAAATTACATACGTTGAATAGCTTTTTAAAAAATTTAATCTGTCTCAAGAGGCAGATAACATTATCTGCAAATGGAATACTGTAGTTTATATTACCATTTTTCAAAGAGAAAACCAAAAAGCCTTTATGTTATTGAATTACAAGGGATTACTTTGAACCTTGTAATAGTTTTCAGAAATGCTTCAGCATAACGTAGTTGATTTTCAAGGTGGTAGTTAAAAATCATGGTTTTAATTTTTTTATCCTGCAGGGGACAAAAAAGAAACTTCACCTAAAGTAAGTCTTCCATTTAAATTAAAGCATGTTTGCACATGTAATAGCAATATCACTTTGAAAATTTTCTTGTAAACTATTCTTATTTTAAGTCTTAATTGTATTCTGAAAATTCTAACACACTAGCCTTTTAATTTCCTTTTATAAGGTTCCCAAAATAGATTAGGGGCTACTTTAGGCAGATACTATACTACCTGCATTTGCACTCTAATCTGGCCGAAGATGAACTCTTTGTCAAAAAGAGAAACTACTTCAGAAAACATGAATGATACTGCTGTGGCATGTTACAGATGAAGTTATGTGATATATTTTATTAGCTATAAAACAGAATTGGAAGTTTCTTCCTTTAAGCTTTAGTTCTCATCTCTCTATTTTTGCCAGCACATGACATAATGGAGCCTCTCTGTTAACTGAATCTGAAACAATACACATTGAAGATGTTTTCATTGATCTTTACTTTAATCTTAGTGACCTCACAAATACCTTCCTGAATATGGTTGGGTGTAAGCAACATACAATTTCCAGAAATGAGCAGTAATTCCTGTGTCACCTTTGTGGCAAATGGGGGGACACTGACAAACTAACATCAGATTCATAAATCTACTTTGTCATGAAAATCAATTTGACATTTTTTAAATAACAATGTTCACTCCTATATAGGCCTTACTTAAATAAGCTTGTTGAGAAAAAATTTCTAACTACCAAAAAGTTCAAAGTACACTACTGCCAAAGTATCTTAATTGCAAAAGCAGACAATTTGAATAATTAAATATATACTAATGCATATACTTACCAGAGAAAACTCTGTTTGAGTTTTCCATATTATAAGTCTTAGTTGGAAAATCCTGTTTTTCGGTTAGCTCCTGGATAAGGCCTTTATTTAAGCAGATATCAACATGTCTGTTAAATGACACAAGATTTGTGGTTTTCTGTTCTGAATTACAAACTGGACAAACAAGAGCACTGTCTTCTTTGGCTTCAAAGAAACACGATGAACTACTTCCTTCTGTATCTTCAGTCTTGTCAAAATGGTCTTCATTGTCTTGTGACATTCGTTTGGGGAAGACACACTGTTTCATACACACATTTCTAGCAATGTCACTGAGATTGTTAGGCTGTCGTTCTCTGGGAGATTTATCAGGTATTATCTGAGCAAATTTTTCTGTGCTATTGTCAGCAGAGCTGTCAGATACACTTGCAGACTGGTCTGTTCCTGATAATTGATCTGTTTCATTTTTTTGACAATTATCAACCCACTCAGTTTTAAACTGTGGAAGAAAGTTAGATGTATTTTCTCTTGAACTGTCATTCTTGGATATTTCCACAGTATCTTTAACACACATCCCATTGAGGCACTCATCAATGTGTCTATTAAGTTCTTCCAAATTATTGCTGCTTTGTTTCTCAAAGCACACAGGACAGGTGAAGATCTTACAAACATTAGAATTCGGTAAATCGGCGAATTTCTTTGTTTCTTCCACAATATTTGCTGATGATCTATCATCATGAAAGAGCTGCTTACCTCTGCTTTCATTTGGAGAAATATTCTCACTGTTTAGTTGTCTTGCTGCTCGCTTTTGATCAAAAAAACTCCCTCTATGAGGTGCTTCTGAATTTTTTGTGAAATACTCTTGGTTGGACTTCTCTGGCTGAAGCCTAAGGTAACCAATTTCTTTTCCTGATTTTAAGAAACTTGTAATGCTTTTTTGTTGGTATTTCTTTTCTTCTTCAGTTAGAAATCCTGATACTCGTACACCTAATGATGAAAAAGAAACTTATAATAACAATTCTATGAAAGCTTGATACTAACTCCTAATTAACACCGTTTGAGGCATACATTCACTCAATAAAGACAAAATTTATCTCTAAAAAGATGCTAGACTACCTCCAAACACATCACAATGTCAATACAATTTTATCAGACCCAAGCACTAGTCCAACCATATTGTTAATTTTAGTACTCTGAAGTTTTAACTCATTGCATTATAACACAAATTTATAAATACACTTACAAAGAATTCAGTTTAAAGGTTTTTGCATGAACTTCACCCATCAAAACATATTTTTCTGCAGCACTTTCTAATATCTTAGACAAGTAAATTTTATATACCACTCAATGTTTCAAGCAGAATGCATAAGCACCTGAAACACGTGTCTTAGGGTCAAAACACAGTTTACTGTTGCCAGAAATGTTTGCATCTCCTGCAGAACACTGCGCTTTCAGATCTGTAAGCACTTCTGCTGATGTGGTGCAAAGAAGACTTAAAAGCTCTTTTAAAGCAGCAGAATTAAGCCCTGCTATGACTCAAGTTTCTACTGTCATGATGATCTGATTGTTGTTGCAGTAAAAATATACAGTCTCAATTAGTAAAGCTTCCTAAGTCCCCATTCAGCACTCATTAGTAGAACTTCCTAAGTTACTTGCTCAGCACAGATCTGTTTCACTTTGCAAAAATTACCAGGGTAATAGAAAAAGGATAAATGCATTAATACCAGTTTTACTTTTAAAGTGTGGTGTGTTATTTCAAAACACTATCAGATTTCCTAACTCTGAAAAGGAGGAATGAATTTGAAATATCTTACCCATAAGTCTTATCCGTAGAGGGTGAGGAGCAACACTATCAATTTCTGTTCCTAACAAATCTTTAGCAACAGCAAATATTTCCTCCTCAGTAGAAACTGAAGACAACACAGTTGAAGCTCTGGTTTTAACTTCAAAATTCACTTTCTTAAGCTTCAATGTAACAGTTTTACCCTAGGAAAAAATATTATTTAAAAAAAGGTTTAAAATTTATGTCATATATGGCACAAAACCAATTATTATGTAGCATCTATGTAAGGGTTCTTAAGCCAGAGTCAAGTATGCTTATAGTCACTGTGTGCTTATCTGTGCACAGCAAGGGGTGCTCCCAAGCATCTGTCTGCAAAATTCTGTACTTGCCCCTAAATTTCTGCCGAAGTTGAATTCTCTGAACTGGGTCATTTGACTGCAGTTCTCAGCAGACCACCTGCCACTAGTGCATGTTCAATTGAGTTCATGTTTTGGCTGCAGACGCAACTTCTACCCCATCCAAAACAAAATATTTCCTCATATGGAAATTTTCAGTGCCAGATATCCTAACAATGAAGAACACAAAAGTGATACCCCATTACAGATTCACAGAAAACTTACTTCCTCCTGAACAGTGCTATCACAACCACACACATCATTTGTGTTTGGCGCAGATACTTCCCTGGCAGCACCCCTCAAACAATTTGTGTGATTTATAATGTCTTTCCAAATGTAAATAACTAGCAGCACTCTCTTTGGTGCTTTTGTAAGCTTATCCCTTCATCCTCCTTAGCTGATCATCTCCCTTTCAACCTGTCATCTTTTGAGACAATCTTTTATGGCTGAAGAAGATTAACAACAATTATTTTAGGTCTTAAATATAATCACTTGCTTTACCATAAGACCTTCAAAGAAAATATTTACTTTTTCCAAGTAAAAAACAGGTATCTGGGAGAAAGAATAAAGGGATTGTTTCTACTATTGATACTATTGAACGGTGTGAATAACTTGTAAGCAAGTTCGACACATGTCAAGTTCTTAAACTAAAAACTGGCTATGGACAGGATCCTGTATGTATACAGGAGAGAAACAGTGTTTTAAATACATAATTATTACACAATCAACCAAAGCATGGCTTATGGACGATAAGTTCTATTATTCCCTTTGTCCCTTACAAACATTGCTGTTGGCATAAAATGTTTACATGCCAAACAACTTGATTAATTTTTCATATTTCAAAACTTGATTTAATTTTTATCCTACACATATTGCTAGATAGCCACTCGCACAACAACAAAATGCTGCCTACATCCTAAACATCTGTAAATTAAAGAAGGAAGAGTTCTGAAGATAGACTGCATGGTATGATGCTGCTGAAAGCCTTTATACTAAAGCTGCATAGAATTGTTGGAGTGCAAAGCATCTTTCTGCAAGTAACCTGAATAATATAAATACCTTAAGTCCCTCTTTCTGTAACTCCTGAGCAAGGTCTCTGCAGAGCTCTCGACACAAACTGTACTGGTCTTCTGCTGTGTTAATTTCACTGAATGTTCTAAGACAAAAACATATGATCTTTTTCAGTATGAATCTTATAGTATGTTCAGTGTCTGCAATCTAGAAGTATTTTTTCTACAGCTAAACAATACTAGAATCAGAAGAATGTTATATAGGTTAAAATTCTTACTTCAAGGCACAATGATTATTAATACGAATATTTTGTTTGCAAAATGTTTGAAAGGCCCTTCAAATAATGAAACAATTTGGTTTCAATTCTTCATGGACTATTTGAAAATTATTCAAATTTAATGTCATTAATGCTTAACTATTTGCAAGACAGAATATTAACAGTAAGTGAATTCATAGAGACAACCAAGTTATTTGTATTTAATCTCATTTGTACACACAGTATAACATCAGAAGAAAGCCAGGAGCTGGAAGTCAACATCAGAGCCAAGTATCAGAAATAAATAATGCAGATGCTAAGAAAAAGATGCCAACTAGGATAATTCTGTCTAGCCTCAGAGAAGGAAAAGCTATCTTTCTGCCAAAAATGTTGCCAGCTGCCTTTGCTAGAGCTTCTTAGGACAGAAATTACAGTGTTATCTTTTTGTTGTACATTTGCTTTTCAGTAATAACATCACAGGAAAAGCAACCTTCCGTTGTTTCAAGAGAAATGGAAAGCAAAACTTATAGACAGTTCAGGCTTTGGAAAGGTCTCACAGATACATTGTTCCATGTCAAGCTTTATATTTACAAATGTAAGGTCAATAAAATTACAGTGGATTTTGCATCTCTAAGCTATAGTCAGTTTCACCTGACTGTACGAAAAAGACATCCTCTATTATGATTCATATTCCCCTAAGAACGTTTGTATGCTGTCAAACTAATAGGCTGAGTATTTCACTGTGGGTCCCATACCACTATCCAAGGAGTAACTCATGCTATTCAGACAGTACTGCAGTGATTGAGAAATTGTAAAAGTCCAAGGCTTGAAAAGGACAGGATAGAGAGAATGCTATTTCAGGGTTGTCTTTTCCCCCATATAAACTAGTTTCATGATCTCAGAAGCCTGTAGACAGTTCTGGTCCAAAACTGCTCCCTTTGAGGAAAAAAAGAAAGGAAAAAAGCAATACAGAAAGATACTATACAGATGTCCAAAGTATCTGTCTGATTGCAAAGCAGCACAACACTAAAGCCATAAATTTTTCAGCTGTGGTGGTACCAAAATTGTATTGGGCTTACTTAAGCTGCTCACAGCTATTAAGTCACAAAATGACAGAACTAAGCATCTTTTCTTACCACCTTTTCTAAGAAAACACATGATAATAGGGATAATTATTACAGTGCTTTACAGATTCTCCTGGCAGAAATCATTTTTTCAAAATTAACTACCTTCTTAAGGAACTTTACTCTGGTAAAACTTTCGTTAGGAAATACTACTACACTGATATTGACATTGAGCTTAAACAGATAAAAAATTTTCAAGCTTGTATATATTTCCACCTTATCTTATGGTTTAAAGATCACTTTGATGCATTAAAGGCACTAGCAGAATTGGATGATAAGAGAATATTCAAACTGACAAAAATACCTCCATGGAGTTCTGGAGCTAAGGACAAAAAATAATTCATGCTTGAATCTGATTTAGTGAGCTTGTTGTATATGTGCATTTTTCAATAAAAATAAAACAAAATTATATATGACTAATAAAAGTATACATTACTTGGTATTTAGTGCTTCCAATGGTTAATGCAATTAATTCAATATTAAAGAAGCATACCTTTCAGTGCTCATACTTTTTCTTTCTCCATCCCTTTAAAGAGAGAAAAGTTTATTATACTTTCTTGATATAGAAATCCTTTCAATAAACTCAGAGTCAACCAATAATGCCCAAATAACTAACAGCAGTCTTTTCTACAAAGTCTGGATGTTAACTTTTTCTACAAATCTTGTACATCAAGTTTAATCAAGGGTAAAAACCAAATTAAAAAAATACTGTATATTAAGTAAAGATATAGATCAAACATAGATGTCTTTTTTAAATAAAAAAAGTCTAAAAACCAAACAAATAAAAAATTCCCTCAGAACTCGCCTATTATGTCAGAGGGAGTCTGATTCAAAAAGAAAACAAACTACAAATCCTATGCTGTCTTAGCTATAACTATGAAGCATGGCTATTAAAATCCCATACATACATGTACATTTGAATATTTCCTTTATCTGAGGATCTAAGGAAATATTCTGCCTTCAGTCTAAAAGATTGTTCAGCTTAAAGTTGACGTGTTAAAGCTTTTTCTGTTTGTTGCTTTCTTTCTTCTTAGTGCTAATTGAGTACCCTTTAACAACTTTCTGCATATAAGGAGATGCCTCAGAGCAATTCAGGTCATTCTTCTGTTTTCAAGTATTGGAAATAACAAATTTGGTATTTTCAGATTTTCTTAAAAGAAGGTAGTCAGACACAATAATATGAACTATTTACTGAAGATCCAGGTTTTAATATTTTAAGTGCTTGTTTTCTCTACACTAAAATTACTGAAATCAAGTTGGTGCTGACAAAAAAAAATCTTAGACATTAAAACCCCTAAATTTGAAATGCTCCTTTTTTTCAAAATGTACTGGGAGATATCCCAGGCTGTAAAACACCTAACTAGGGTGAATAAGAAGAAAGACTGCACCAATTATTAAAAGACTATCCAAGGTTTCTGTTTATATATTAACAGAAAAAAATATTTTGAAAACTGTGCTTTATCTTTTATCAAGTCACCTTCATCAAGTCAGTCTTACCACATATTTTAAAAAGTGTTTTTATACTCTGAATAAAAAAAAAAACCAACACAAAAATTTTTGCTAGCACATTACTGGGCTTCAAACTGCTCACTACATATATTATTTTGTAATCAAATGGAAAAAAGGGAATATTATTGTCAGAGAATTTACAGATATAATAAAGAATAGGTCTTTCAGAAGTGCATAAGACACTTTGGACCTTTTAATAAAATCAAATCATTCTCAAGCTACTTTAAAACAGAATTTCAGTACTGTGGAAAGGAGTATCTTTTTAAAAGAGATCAATACTTAATTAAGGGTCCTTGTTAAACAAACAAAGATGCTATGCTTTGGGTCTTTTTAAAGAACATGTTTGTCTCCAAGACAGGCTTAGAAATGACAAATATTGTTGAAAAGACATATGCACTGCTAAGACTGATTTTTCCCATCCTAAAAAGGAGGTTAAAAGCCATTTAAGTACAGTCAACCTTAAAAGAACATATATTAAGAAGGATATAATAATCTTCAGTTCTATTCCACCAAATTCACATGTTGATATTACAAATATGTAATCCCAATAAAAGACATAGAAACTTCCCTGACAATTCACCACCAGAGAAGATCAAATACCTTTGTGATTTTCATTATAATCCAATAATCATAAACACCAATGAATGTGCATTATTTTTGAAGAAAAGGGAGTGTACAACTCTTCTTAGGACACCTCAGTTATGTTCAGCTATTTTGATAATTACAAGGTTATCCTACCTTGATTTCTTGACATACACTTATGTACAACTTCCCTGATGAGATTTTTTGGGTTTCATATTTAGACATGGCTGTACAAACTTTTGTTTTTTCATGTTTCGCTACTGCATCTTAGACATAAGTATAACAGTAACAGGCATCAGACATTTAAAAAATATATTAAACAAGCATATATCCATAATATTTGCCAGGTAAATAATATGTTCAGTATGTAACATACACAAGGAAACATTCAGAAAAATGTTAACACAGAAGGAAGAAACCCCCATGGCTTACTTTTCCAAATGTGTTGAGCCCAAACCAAGGGAAATATCCAAGAAATTACGCCAAGATACTTCTGAAAAAAGAAGAGAAAGCAGCGCCCTCTGCTGGTAAAGTTCTGAGCAAGTCACAATTCCAAGTGCTTTTAACATCTTCTCTGTTACTTTTCCAATACCTGGCACCTAGAAAAGAGTACGTAACATTATGGTGAAAACATTCCATTTGTATATCCATTACTCAGAAAATTTGAATCAAACACAACATGGAAGATTACCTAGAAAATTCTATCATTTCAGTAAAAATCTTGCTTCTAGAACATAAAAACATTACATGACAGAATAGTAAATGTCCTTGTGTCTCTTACCTTTCTAATGGGCAAATCTTTTAAGAAGTCTAGCACTGCTCGTCTCTCAGGAGAAATTCTGTATTGGCCATTAGGCTTATTACGATCACTGCACATTTTTGCTAACATTGTATTTGGTGCTATTCCTTAAAAACAAACAAAAAACCATGGTAATTTAAAAAAAATGTAAGATGAAGTTTAATTGCAACTATCCAATATTCATAAGCCAAAGAGTAGCCTTTACACTTGGCAAAGACTAAAATAAGGAAAAGAATTATGATTATTCATAACCACAATTGATACAACTCTGCAAAGAAATTTTGTGATCATCATGAAAGAACATAAACACATGTAATACAGAAAATATAACTTAAATAAAGTGTACTTCCTGTTTTAAGATAGTAAGGGTAACACAACAAGCACTAGTAAGTCAAGAGGGCTTAAATACCAAGTCATTAAAAATAACATCAGTTACATTAGTCAACATTTTAATGATGGTGATTATGGTAAGAAAGAAAATGCTGACTATGGTAGTTACAATGAACTCTTAAGAAAGGAGACTTTCTTCCTTGTATTTCAGCAAAAAGACCTTTTTTGAGAGAATTTAACAAATTATATCATTTTGTGGGCTACCACTGGAACGTAGTAATTTATAAATTTATATATATTTCACAGACATCAGAGGAATTAGGAGGGATGGCTCTTTTCTATCAAAATAACTGTTTTTACAAATTAACTCTGGAATTTTTTTTATGAATTAACTCTGGAATCTTCAGCAAAAGAAAAAATAACTTTGTCCTACAGCTCTAGAAGTCTGCACACTGATATAATGTATTATTCAAGATGGCAGAAATAACTCTACTTATTATTGATTACCAGTATTTTTTCAGTTACCCTTCTAATTATTTTAAATTTTGGGGCTTAAGACCCCTATTTGCACTTGTAAAAGCTACACCTGTTTTCTACACACTAACTTATCCTTAAGAAGACAATACTTCAGTAAAGAAAACTGTTATTCTGCTATTACATGAGCTAACATACATGGGAGGGGGTTTCATCCTGCTTCTTCTTATTAGCTGTTTCTCTGCCTCTGCTTACATTCCACACTTTCCTGACCCTCTGCAGCTGCTTCATAAAGCTCACCGTTGCCTGATGCCTCACCGACCTGGTTCATAAAGCAATTTGGATGGCATCCAAATGTGGCTAGAGACATACACTGGTTTTAGTCAATCAAAATAGCTGAGATTTAAAAGTGGGTTGTCTGAAGTCAAGACACAGAACTTGATTGATAAATATTAAAAAGCTATTAAAGAGTTAATTAACTTCAGCATGTATTTACTTTTCTAGGACTAACATTTTAATGAATTTTGTTATTTTTTTAAGCAAGGAACAGTGTGAAGGTAGAAACACAAAACAGCACACATCTGCTATTCAAACTAAAAGCAGTATAGAAATCAGTGAGAGATTTCACTATGACACTGTCTGACAACAATTTACATGATGCACTAGAAAAACCACCTGTGCTAAGATTAGCTCAAGTGCACTGGTCATTCTTCCTCACTGCTTATTCTACTTCAAGTAGGAAGAAGAAAAAATTGACATAATTGTTTCAATGATTACAAAAAGAGTAAAAAAGAAAATAAACAGTAATGGTTTGGATATTCATGACATCTCTTGAAATAATTGAAAGTCACATTCTTTGCAGACCTTCATATTTTTGTTGCAGAAGACTGTGGCAAGGGTAAATTCTTAATTAATGCCCTCTGAGATGAAAGTAGAAGACATTACAGAAATACAAAGATTAGTTATTATTCCTATGTGTCTGAATACCTGCACTAGCAGTCAGTTGAGTTTTCTGCTCAATCCTAAAGCGAATTTCCTTCACAACTTCCTCTGCAGAAGTTCCAAAGACAACCGAGTTTTCCACTGATAGACGTCTTTGTTCATGTTTGTCATCCATCAGAGATGTGTTGTCTTCAAACAGCACTGGTGAAGAAGAGACTTCACCTTCATTAAATTTGGCAGACATATTCACACAATCTTTATCTGTTAGACAGAAATACAATTAATACGTCCATATAGATTGATTTCCTTCTTCACTGGCTTCAGTGTTCATAAGCAGCTTTCTATCTTTATTTAGAGAAAGCAATTGCATTGGTTTTTGTTTAAAGATTGGAGAGATGCCACTGCTTTGGTTTTGCTATGATTTGGGCTTGGCTAAGATAGAAGGAATTGGCTAGTAGACTGGACATAACTTCCAGAAAAGCAAAAGGTTTGCTACAGCCTGTTGCTGTAGCAAAACCACTGAGATTTTATAATTATTTTTGTTTTATATTATTTTTGTTTTATATAGGTTGGAGGCCATATGCTCTCTTCCACAGATTTTTTTTCAATATTCTCCAAATAAAATTAAGGTTCTAGAATATCTAGTTCTAGAATGATCAGCCTAGTGAGCTTCTCATTTTCAATTCCAGTCATAGTAGAAAAGTAATGTCAGCAGTCCTTTATCTGACTCGACAAACAATGTGATTACAGTTCCACCCTCTGAGCACTTGTTTGCGTTTGAGAGGAACAAAAATATCAGGTAAGTGTGAAGAAGCACATGACTACATATCAGTGACATTGATTTTCTAAAGACTATGACAGTTTGCTGCTTTCTATTTTATTAATACTTTTCCATAGTAGTGTACGCTTGATTATCCTCTTAATAACTGTTAGAAATTTTTAATACAGGTAGTATTAATATTCCAGTTTGTGCATCATTCAACCATTTGTATGACTACTTCTTTTCTATTATTCCCAAGTGGATAGACAAGTGAAATCCAGTAATATCTTGAACATTTCTAAAATTCTGCAGCGCTCCTGCTACTTATTTCCAAAATTATCAAGCTGAATTGTAATGCAGACCTAAACCACACCATTTGGTTTAGAAAATCTAGCACCACATTTCAAACATTTTATTCACGTTAAAAGAAAATAAATTCTCCAAGTCCAAGTCATTAGCAGTGTACATTTTATTCACAGGTGAGCAGTAGAGAAAGGTAATCTGTAAACTAACTAAACTGGATGTAGAGACTATATGGGAGGGGCAAATTATGGAAGACACTTTCAGTGGGGGCAGTTTATCTGAAGCTTACGACTGGCAACTCCTGCTTCCAATCCCATGTAATGTGGTCAGCATGTCTTATGCCATTTCACAAGGCAAACGGCCATTCCCATTCTCTGCTACCCTGTTCACTCCCCTCCTTGCCCTCCTGCATATCCCAAGACCCGGCCAGCCCAGTGCTGTGCATGACCCTGTTGCAGCACTGGGAAGCTGCAGCTCCCAGAGCAGCTTCTGCCTGCAGCCCCCACAGCACTGCCTGCCTGCAGCCCCACAGCACTGCCTGCAGCCCCCAGCCCTGCCTGCAGCCCCACAGCCCTGCCTGCAGCCCCACAGCCCTGCCTGCAGCCCCACAGCCCTGCCTGCAGCCCCCAGCACTGCCTGCCTGCAGCCCCACAGCACTGCCTGCAGCCCCACAGCACTGCCTGCAGCCCCCAGCACTGCCTGCCTGCAGCCCCACAGCACTGCCTGCCTGCAGCCCCCAGCCCTGCCTGCAGCCCCCAGCACTGCCTGCCTGCAGCCCCACAGCACTGCCTGCCTGCAGCCCCCAGCACTGCCTGCCTGCAGCCCCACAGCACTGCCTGCCTGCAGCCCCCAGCACTGCCTGCAGCCCCCAGCACTGCCTGCCTGCAGCCCCACAGCACTGCCTGCCTGCAGCCCCCAGCACTGCCTGCCTGCAGCCCCCAGCCCTGCCTGCCTGCAGCCCCACAGCACTGCCTGCAGCCCCCAGCCCTGCCTGCAGCCCCACAGCACTGCCTGCAGCCCCACAGCACTGCCTGCCTGCAGCCCCACAGCACTGCCTGCCTGCAGCCCCACAGCACTGCCTGCAGCCCCACAGCCCTGCCTGCAGCCCCACAGCACTGCCTGCAGCCCCACAGCACTGCCTGCCTGCAGCCCCACAGCACTGCCTGCCTGCAGCCCCACAGCACTGCCTGCCTGCAGCCCCACAGCCCTGCCTGCAGCCCCACAGCCCTGCCTGCAGCCCCACAGCCCTGCCTGCCTGCAGCCCCACAGCCCTGCCTGCAGCCCCACAGCCCTGCCTGCCTGCAGCCCCACAGCCCTGCCTGCCTGCAGCCCCACAGCCCTGCCTGCCTGCAGCCCCACAGCACTCCCTGCAGCCCCACAGCCCTGCCTGCAGCCCCCCAGCCCTGCCTGCAGCCCCCAGCCCTGCCTGCAGCCCCCCAGCCCTGCCTGCAGCCCCCAGCCCTGCCTGCAGCCCCCAGCTCTCCCTGCAGCCCCACAGCACTCCCTGCAGCCCACAGCCCTGCCTGCAGCCCCACAGCCCTGCCTGCAGCCCCAGCGCTGTCTCTCTGTCACCTTTGACAGGTCCTGAGGAGGAGCGTGGACCAGAGCTGTCACTGGACAGTGAGACCTGAGACATCCCAATGGCCAGGGACACCTCTGCCTTCATCTGCTTCCTCTGAGGATTGAGGGAGTGACTCATGTTCTTTTATATGATTTTTGAGTCTAGATTATGATTGTTATTGATACAGAAAACTGCGTGCTATTTACCCGGTCCAAGTCCTATGCATTATAATCCTATGCATTATAATTATTGCATTATAAATTTTTTATTTTGGTACTTATAGATTGCACGATACTGATGCTGCTTGTAGAAGTCCTGTGCCATTTGAATGATAAATTCTGTACTGTTGTAATAAAGTAATCCTACTAAGGAAAATAAAGCTTAAATTCTAACTATAATTTAATGCTTTCATGGTTCTGCCTAAGATCTCTAAAAGAAACACTCTGTCTCAGTGTCAGGTGACCTCATGAAAAGCAAGTAATTTGCTTACCTATTCCTGTAGTGCTTTCCATATTAAAAAAGAACCTTCTTCTATCTTCAGGCCAGTTCAGCCTTTCCTCCAAGTGCTCTGTTATGTTCAGGTAGGCTTCATCTAGGCCCATAGGCATAAAATTGGGATCATATTCAGCCAGTATTTCTCTAACCTTGATAAACACATAGTAAAAGTTTAAAGCCGTGTTGCTGTAAGAGCAGATCTTGACACAAAATCAGGACATGAACAAATGTACTCTGAAACTTCCAGATGATCAATAACTTGATATTGTAAAATTACAGCAATGCTTCTCCAAGTAGTGAGATATTAATAGTAAGTGAGAACTAAACAGATTTTGAGCAGTGTATTTAACAGCAAAGGGCACTAAGTGTATAAGGACTGCACAGCCAGTAGGTTCACTGGCACTACAGTAACCATCTGAATAAAACTCTGAGGACCTGGAAACTCAGCAACGTGGATAAACTGATGCAGTCTTCTGTGCTCAATGTGTCAGATATCACATATACAAAGGTTAAAGAAACCCACCAGCAACACTAATTGAACTGAAGTTACACAAAATATTTCAGAGCAGTGGTTAATGCCACAGGCAGAACCTGTTAGGAAAACCTTAGTTATAAGTCCATTTTTCTAGAAGGAAATGTAATATAATAAACAGTCAAAATAAAAGCTCTACCTTCTCTCCTCCCCCTTTTTTTTAAACCTGGAGGAAAATCTGACTGTGTTATGATTTTTTCTATGTTTTTCCTATCAGTTTGAGTCAAGTTGTTAGGTATTACAACATTCGTCCACATGCACTTCATCCTTCTGAAACTGAATGAAGATAGGATTCTCTATGAACTTTGAAAGACAAAATGAAATAAATTTAAATATTTTCAATCCAAAACCCAAGAGAAAAACATAACTAAAAATCCAGACCAAGCCAAATCTCTAATACTTTAATACTTTACCCTATCAAACAACAAATGAAATACACATTGTGAAATAAACATAATGAAATCCAAAATCCTTAAGTTCAAAACTATTCTGAAATATGGCATATTTATATATGCCTTTTTTCTTTCTCTTTTTTTTTTCAGAAGTGAAAAAAATAAACTAATATCTTACTTTATGTTTGTATATTTTTTGCTTCATAAAAATAAAGAAGGCCTGACACAATTTTTTAAAGTCAGGAGACTTGTGTCATGCACTAATTTGATTAAAAATGTACAAAAGACCTCTTATCCTTTTTTTAAACAGGCTTTTATCTATCATAACTATTTCCTCTGGCACTAAGTAAAACTACTTCCATTAAAGGAAAACGTTATTTCTTTTCTCCATATTTCTGTTGCTCTATGTAGTCCCTTATTTAAAAAAAAATCAACCTGCATTTATAAGACACTAATGCTCTTTGTTTTTCTCTCCAGTAATTAGTATTCAAAAGTATGATTACACATTACATGAAATTATCATTTCCATGACTCCTATGTACTTGCAACTTCCTAGTAACTAGATTATGTTCCATGATTTTAAGAATAATACAACAAGAGATTTTCAAAACTTCTATCAGCAATGCTACTAACTTCAGTAGAATTGATAGATTGGGTAAGTGCAATGTTTTTTCATCTCCTTGTCCAAGAGCACCAATATTTTGTTAGACTTATGTTTAAAGCTGCATTACTGAAGAATTTAATATTTTAATTATCACTTTTCATACCATCTAGAACTGATGTTATTTACACAGTCTAAAAACAAGTACACTCACTTTTGGTTAGAGACCACTTTCAGACTTACCTCTTTACTCACTCTGCCATATTTTTCAAAGTTTAGTGGTACTATAGTTAGATGGGGACATAGCCTTTTAGCAATAAATCCAGGCATGGCTGCACGCACCCCGAATCTCCGAGCATGGTAATTTGAGGTGGACTTAAGAGAGATTAAGTAAGTTTAGTGTTCAGCAATCAAACTTTTCTTTAAGTTTAGAATTAAATAGTTCTAAATAAAAATAAAAGTTCTAATCACATATCTCCATACAGAAAAGACTGAAAAAGCCAAGAGTTTATATACATTTTCACTCCTCCTCCTCCTGCCTTTCAATCTGCTTACATACTTTAAATTTTAATTAGTACACTTTTTACTGAAAAATCCAGCTTACATGGTCAAGTCTAAGAATTGCTGTTTCCTTCATTATTTTTGGGTTTTTCACACTTCATATAAAACAGTGTAATTTTATTTCTGCTATTGTTTTATGGTTTATTAGGCTTAAGATTCATGCAATTGATTTCTGTATTTGTTTAACATTCAGCCTTACCAACATACTCATTGATCCCACTGCTATAGGTTTTTCCTTTAGCTCTGGATTGTCTCTCATTTCCACAGCTGCATAGAAGGCATCCATGTCAATGTGTACGATTGTACTGCTAAGGTTACGGTTCTGTTCCAGTTCTATCACAAGTTTGTCCACCTGAACAGAATAAATCAGTAATTGAAATACTTCTAACCTGGCAGAAGCGCAACAGTATAGATGATCTTAAAACTCGGATGAATCTTGCATATAGTTAGAGAAAAAACCTCAACAAATCCAATCCCTACGAAAGCAGTACCAACTAAAAAAACCCAATTAAGCTTTGGAGGAAACTTGCTCTCAGAGAGAATGCTGCTGCAGCAATTGGTCCAAAAAAAAGACCCCAAAACCCAGTGGAAAAAAACACAGCTGTTGTGGTTTAGCCCCAGCTGGCAACTGAGCTCCTGCAGCCACTCAATCCCTCATGGTGGAAAAGTCTGAAGAATAAAAATGAAAAAAAACAGGGGTTGAAATAAAGACAATTTATCACAGAAGGCAAAAGCTGTGCATGCAAGCAAACCAAAATAAGGAATTAATTCACTGCTTTCCATGGACAGACAGGTGTTCAGCCATTTCCAGGAAAAACAGCTTAATCATATGTAGGAGTTACTCGGGCAGATAAATGCCATAGCTGCAAAAGTCCATCCTTCATTCATCTACACCCCACTTTGTGGGCTGACCCTGATGCTATATGGTCTGGAATATCCCTGTGGTCAGTTGGGGTCAGCTGTCCTTGCTGTGTCCCCTCACAGCCCCTGTGCACCCCCAGCCTCCTCATTGGTGGGGTGGTGAGTGGAGCAGAAAAGGCCTTGGCTCTGTGCAAGTGTTGCTCGGCAATAGCTAAGCATCTCTTCATTATCAATCAACACTGCTTTCAGCAGAAAACCAAAACACTGTCCCATGCCAGCTGCTGTGAAGAAAATTAACTCTATCCCAGACAAAATCAGCAGAAAACCCCACCCACCAAACAAGAAAACTCCACATAACATGACAAAAAAAAAGACGTATTTGATTCAAATAAACTTTGTAAGACCCTTGAGTATGAAGCTTTACTGAAAGCATTTAGTTTTAGAAATGCAAGTTATTAAAAAAAAAAAAAAAGAAAACATGCTACTATAGAATTTCCAACATTCCTGAATAAAGCTATCACACTTCAAAAAATTGGCCTAGAATGGTGAAGAGAAGACAAGCAGCTCACAGGACCATCCATTTTGTCTTGCCAGAAAAAAGGTCTCAAAAAAGGTCTCAAATTGACCCATGGTCAATTACTACAAAGTAAGCTACTGTCAATCCCTCAATAAAAGTCCTCAACTTTTGTCACAGGAACCATATAAGGCTTGATTGCTAAGAAAAGTGCAAGTTATTTACAGAATAGCCTATACACAAATGTGTTTCATTCCAAATGTTAAAGATGTATGTCTATGTGAGCAGTATGGCTTCATCAGCTCCTTGGTGTTATGACACAGATTGCTCAACAAAGTACTTTGATTGTGCTTAAATTGCTTGTGTTTTTACCAAAAGTCATGCAGATCATTTACTTGTTCCAGAAATACTGTTGACCTATGAATGAGGTATGAACCATGCTGTCACGAAAAATTGCTAAATATTTGACATGGGATTTTTATGATGATCATGGTGGCAGCAGCATCACACATCATTCTAGAAGTAAGAGAAAATACAGGAAAAAAGCCAAGAGAATGTGCTATCAAAATAAGATTACCTAACCATACTGTTGACTACGCAACCTCAATCTACACAATAAAAGGCTGCTACTGCTAGGAAGAAGTCCTGATAGGCTTCACAACAAAGTAACACAGCAAGAAATGGAATTAGCAAAAAGGAACCAAAGTTTGACTTTGCTTGCAGGCACAAGGCCACACACACTCTCCTGACATGAGGGTACCAGCACAGAAATGTCTCTGGACTGACTATAATTTATTTACGGCCCTGGAGAGGAATGTTTACATGCAATTTGCAAGGTTCTTCTCTCTTTTACTTCCCTCAACAGAACTGCTTAATAAAAAAACATAAAAACCTTATCCATGAGAACCATCTTTGAGCTCAAAACACTTGAACCAAGGCAAGTGAGCTTGGAATGTTCTATTTAAATTGCTGATTAATGATTTACAAAGTCTTTTCTTTGTTTTTTTCCAAGTTGCTATGAGGGATGAAATGCTAGACCAGAGCCTTAAACTAGGCTACTCAATACAGAAGAGCACAGTATGTTCTCTGAGGCTGAGAAAACTAGTTCAGACAAATTAAAAGCACAAGGGGGAAGACATTCAAAGAAAAAAACCCAACCAACCAAACAAACAAAAGTGGAGTATTTACATTATTTCCACTATATTACTAATTCAAAAAGATTAATGTCACACTTAATTCATCAAAAGCATCCTTATTTTAAATTCTGCTTTACAGATAATTTTCAGGTTGCTCTCAAATTCAAATTGTTTAATTAATACTATCAAGTGCTGCTCTAGTAGCATAATTTCTGCCTTTCAATTTATCACATTTATAACAAACTTCTGTTTTGCTTTTTCTCCCTAAATATATTGCTAACATCATACTTACTGGTTAGCTAACATATACATCTAAAGAATGAAGCAAAATCACATTAAACTAATAAGAAATACAAAAAGATTACTCTTCAGTGAAAGAAACGGATACAAGTAATATGCCAAAGCCAAACAGAACCAGATCTACTCAGAGAATTCTTGGCACATAAAAAATCTCTCCTTAAAATTTGTGGAGTAATTCCTTACAAGCGAGCCAGGCTGACAAGTTTTTAAAAGCTGCTTTCAATAAACCTTTGTAAAGTAGAGATCATTTTAATATATATTTCCAAGCTAGATTAAAAAAAAAAAACTAAACCACCAAACAGCCAAAAACTACAAATTATAATTAGAAGTTTAATTTTCCTTATAACTACTTTTACACAATTTGAAGAGTAACTTCTTTTTTTTCTTATCCCACAGTAGAATATGTAAGTTTTCAAAGCAAGACAGAAAAAGTCAATAAAAGTAAGACAATGGTAACTATTTACAGAATAAACATCCAGGATAAACCCAACATGGGTGAATAAAACCAGCAAACATCAGTACAGCAGTTTCCAAATCTGGTAGCAGCTGCACGTTTTTTAATTTATTACAAATTACTGCTGAACCTCAAAGAGTTCCACACATTCTAATGGCAAAAACAACAGATTGTGTTGCAGAATCTACATTTTATTTGTATTACTGTTGCTACCATGTAAGCAGGATTTTGTCCAAAAGTCCAGTACGTGGAGACATTTTTGTTTGGCTTTACCTTACAGGACTTAAATCAACTGCAGCTTAGGAAATCATACCTGAGCCTCTAACCATCCTACAAACAAGACTTCATTTGAAGATGAGAACATGCAGTGTTCATAGAGGTAGATATACAGATACCTTTCTAATTCCAGAATACTTCCCACTTAAAATTTTAGCAGAACGTAGTACTAAAAAGAAGAGCTAAGAAACTCAATAGATAAGAACAATAGAGAAGACAATAATAAGAACTGACTATATCCATAACTGAATGGAGATGATTAAACAATACACAACAATTATTAAGAAAACCAAACAAGACAAAGATTTGCAAAGCAAAAGGTGGAGGCCTAGGGAGATGTGGCTGGCAGGTAAGAAACAGAAAAAGGGCAAGATATTTAGAATATCAAATAGAGAGAGAGAAGACTGGCTTCAAGTCCACAAATTTCAAAGAGGACTCTGGGACAATTTCAATGAGGACTCTGGGACTGTTTTGTAAAGAGGACTGATGGTGATCTGTGGATGTGGGACAAGAAAGAAAAATTCAGGATATGACAAATTAAAAGAAAGTAGAGGAGAGAGCAAAATGGTCAGAATTTGTGCTGGGAGAATGAGGGCAACAACAATCATATACCAGAGTTTATGTGCATACAGAGAATAGAACAAAAATCCAATGTTTTAAGATGTTTCTACAGCAGCAAAGATCTCAAATTAGCCAGCAAAAAAGTGTGCCTATTATACTCCTCTAATGCCATTTCTCATGCAGTATGACAGCTGACTTTGCAATTTATCTATTGGAAATAAAGATGTCTGCTATTTCACCAAACAGCATAAAGATTTCAAGCATGGAATTTGAAACTCAGGTCCCACTAAAATACACACAAGAGAATTTATCTTCTTAGGTTTCTTTTTTCCTCTATAGAAACCAGTTTTCATAAGAAACATTAAAAGAGCATAAAATTATATTTTATAATATCAAGGAATCAATTTCTGAAAAGGACAACATGAAGGTAGACAAAGCAATTGAAATTTTTTTTTTCCACAAAGTGCACTACATATTCTCTCATTACATAACTATATAATAACAGCATTATTTATAAAATTTGTGTTATTCGTGTACTCCATTCTATAAGAAATACTATTCTCTGTAAAATAAATAGTTCTCTGGTGAAGGTAGGATGGAAACAGAAGCATTTTTTCTGTAATTATATTACTTAAAAGCTACCTTAGTTAACTCAAAAAACCCTTGACAAGCAGAGTCATAATTAATCCATGTTAAAGATTTACTAAAAACAATTGTGACATATAGGCTTACAACAAACTTTTCAGAGGTACTCAGAATGGTGACCTTTTCTTGGAACAAATTTGAAACACTGGCATCTAAAGTATGGAAGTGATTTGCAAACCCGAATTGAACAAAAACGGTTATACACCAAAAAGACCTCAACCTCTAATCCTCAAAATGGCACTGAAAATTAAAGGATGTATTTAATCTTCATGTGTTTCAGCTCTTCATCTACAAACAAAAAAATATCAGTCTACTTTGCTGGAATATTGCAAGAATTAAGAATTCACAGTATGTGGTGTACAACATAAAAAACTCTATTAGAAAATCAGTAATTCTGCATTCAAAACTGGATTTAGACTAGAGTTCAACAAATAAAGCTTGGGGCCACCCATCAAACACTAAGGACAATAGTAAATATTGAATAATTTTCCCCTCAGTGAACACAATCTGCTATATGCAGTGAATAAAACAGGTATCCCGTCAAGGAAAACTAGCAAGCAATCATTTAAAGACTGAATCACAGCACAAAAGAAAATGGAAAGGAATTCAGCTCCTACAAACAATTTTAATTCTGTTGTGCCTAGTAATGTTTAGTGTGCAACTTTTCTTTTAACATTACATACACTGTAATACTTTGGAGACTACTATCTACCATTAGCATTTGAAAAGAAAAATAGCCTCTTCATCTGTCTAGTTCAGTACACTTGCATTTCTTGTGACTGCTTGTCATGATGATTTTCATTAATTGGCTTAAAAAAGGCATATTATTGACAACTCTGATCTTTCTCATTCCATCGCAGGCCACTGAACACAAATATATGTAAATTCTAAACACAATAGTGATATGATACTTATCAACAAAGTATTTAACAAACCTTTACATAAATCATAATGACAAAACTTCAAACTCATCAGACTTGGAAACATAGGAATTAATTTGTTTCATTTTACTCATTTAGAGAACATTTCAAAGTAATTTTACAAACTATTCTTCTAGCAAGTTTATATTAAGATGACACCAGCAAAATATTATGCACTTTTCCTTGTAGGTCTAACATCAAATGGTAGTTTAACATTGTGCCTATTGGCAGAATTTAATGCAATAAATCAGAACACACCAAAATGTTTATGAGTCAACATTGACCCCAGTAAGTCTTTAGAAGATTAGTACCTGCATCTGTGCTTTCAAGAGCTGTTGTGCTGTAATTTTCTCTTTTAGCTGCATCATTTTTTCAATTCGTTGGTTAACTTGTTGATCTTTCTTAAGTTCATTTTCATAAAATTTAGAACCCTGAAAGAAAAAAATCACAAAACCACTATGTTTTTATTTTTGTCTTTACCTTGTATTTAAGCAACCATATTTGATCTTTAAATAAAGAAAACATAGAACACAGAGATGGTTTCTAATGCCTGCTTTGGATTTTCATATAAAA
The DNA here is from genome assembly GCF_023055355.1 of Agelaius tricolor. Lineage (NCBI taxonomy): Eukaryota > Metazoa > Chordata > Aves > Passeriformes > Icteridae > Agelaius > Agelaius tricolor. The sequence continues at coordinate 34,165,216 of NW_027269264.1, read as the reverse complement.
ATACACAAAAAAGACCACTGGTTCTTTACATCTCTTCAAATGACACACATATATTTCTCCTGCTCAAAGGAGTTTAAGGAGTTATTAAGAGTACTTTGTATGTTTATTTAGTCTAACACCTGACAATAAAAATTTTGAAAGAGTAGATAAAAAACAAACATTCTTTGCAACATCTCCAAGGTATGGAGTACAAAATTCTAATAAAAAATTATTTTAGCATTTTTTCAGACTTCTACATAGCTTAATAAATATGGAAATATATAATGACGTTGTATAAGTCAAATTCACTTGTAATGTTGAGTATTTTGTTGGCCATTCAATCACGAAGGACACTGCAGAATCAGAAGCTATTTGGAAGAGGATGATGAAAACCAAATGAGTATAAAAAACTCCTGTTGCTCTCATATATGTAATTGTTCCTTCAAAAAAAGGCATGAATACAAGAAGATGTAATAAAAAGAAAATAATCATGTACAGAATGTGTAATGTGACTTTCCCTCCTGACTCAGAACAAAGAAAGGAGGGCATATAATGAAGTAGAAAAGATAAAAATTCAAAATTAGGAAATAAAATATTTTTCTTGCAATGTGTCTTAGCTTACAAGTGAAATAATATTTGCAAGAAAAGGCTTATTTTGAACTTCTTGGTAAAATCTGCAAAAATCAACACATCTTTAGGTCAAAGTGTCTAACCACCAAACTGTCACCGATACCAAGGATTCAGCCATAGTCGTGCCAGATTCAAGCATTTATATACAAAGCAAAAATATCCACTTTTATAATAACTATAAAAAAGATGATGGCAGAGCTGTAATATATCACGTTTCATTAGAAGAAATATCTAATTTAAAAAAAACTAAGGTGTGTTTTCTTTAAATGTCAGATATGCCCTTTTATCTTTTCTCACCTATGCCATCAAATATGACTTGCTGAGACTCACTGAAAGAAATGAGTACTAAAATGTAGGTGTGGAAAGCAACACAATTCTTGAGATCATAAGTTTTAATTTTTTTTTCCATTTATTGCAGTATTTCACAGTTGAAATGTCATAAACCTTGCAGTACAGCTGCGGGTATGTCTGTAGGTGTAATTTTAAAGATTATAGAAAAGCTTAAGGAAAAGAATCAATGCTTCTTTTTGGATTTTTGATGTGTATCTGGCAATTATAAACTCTTGCACTTTTTTGACAGAAATATATTCAAGTAGTTAGATGCCTATATGTCAGCTTTGAAAGCCTATTTTACAGTTCATTCTATTTCATACCAGGAAATGAAACAGTAATTGCTATAACAAAATATTTTATGTAAATATCATTATCTGGGATATGTCTGACAAAGCACTGCTTTCAAGAGTGAACACAATATATAGAAGAAACAACCTATCAATAACAAGTTTGATAGCCTATAAAGTATCATCAATGTGAAACTGCAAGCAAAAAAAAGGAAAAAGCTTGCTACATAAGAACTGTTTGCAGCATGGTTTCTCTCTCTCTCCTCCTTTCTCCCTCTGCCGCACCACTGCAGATCACTACAGAGCAAGATTAGTCAACACGGAATGCATGAGGAAAACATCAAAGCACATAATCTTGGGCCATGATGACACCAAATAAAATACACCCTTGGGCAAGGAAAAGTAAGAAAACCCCTGACTTTCTCAGATAAAGTGTTATCCCTATATTGTTCTATTGGAACTCTCCAATAACAACTAGGATGACAAATATTTCAATGGTTTGAAGAGTTGTGAGGGCCTCTGTGGATCTTTAGTATAAAGCTGTACACTACTGGCGACTTCTCTTGAGTACTGAGAAGACAGTCACAAAGACAGGCAGTAAAAACTTGATTATAGAAAAACTCGATTACATCAAATTCATCAGTTACTGGAAGGTGACCAAAAGAAGTAAATCTGTTTGCCTGATTGATGATGGGGTGGACAAAAGGAATGGAAAGGGGAAGAAAAAGAGGAACCTGCAGCCTTCACCATTACCTCTGGAAAATGCTGTAGTATTTATGTACTGCTTTGGACAAAAAAGGAGCACTTAAGCATATAGTCAGTTGTCATCCTCCTTGTCCTTGTGGATGAATACAACAGTACTCTAAAGTACACTAAACTATGGCCCTTCTCCTTCCTCCCCACATATAAATTTCTTCCAAGAAGATACTATCCATATACATATGTAAGGGATACAACTTGGGGAAGGGAGGAGGAGGGTTTTCAAATACTGGATCACAAAAAAAGCACTAGGAAAAAAGTAATCAAACCAACCTTGGTAGCTTCCATGATGATTTTATTGATTTTCTCCTTATCCAAACCCTGCATTCCAGCTTTGTTATCATTAAGGCCCATTCTAAGTAGAAGTCCATCATTGCGAGAGCTGTCAGAAACGGTTTTCATGTTGTCCATTGTATTTCTTGAAAACAAGTACCTGTTTTACAACTTAATATCTGAAAAAAAGTAATAAAATATTTCTGTTTCAACTGAACAATAATTAGATTTTGTCATTAGTTTTATTTATCATAAATATGAAGACTTATATTCCTACAAAGTAGGAACCTGCCACACACACCACATCAAACTACCTATAACTCCATCAGTGTTTGGATACAGTAAGACTCTTTTTATAAAATTAACCTCCCTTACAGAAATAACTGAGCACAGACCAGCCTCAGGTAAAGGCTAGTACCTTCTTAGGAAGTGTATTATATACTTTTATACGAATGGACATTCACTATACCTTACATATGAACATGACATTTGTACCTGTGCATTATCCTGTCAGATGAAACATTACCACCTTAAACACAAAATACTGCCTCCTATTACATTAAAAGAAAAAAGACACAATATCTTTAAATTGAACAAAACCACCACTCATTTGGTCATCATCCCTGCTTAAGTCAACCTGTAGAATCCTTTCCAGTAATTTCTAGCTCAAATTCAGAACCTTGTTTGTGTCAAAACACATATTTTAAAAACAGATGGCTTCAATTAAAGGTTTTGAATAAAACCCTAATTCAGGATAAAATTTGTGCACTTTTTTTTTTGCCATTAATGTGTTGTGTCATGGTATCCAACTAGTGGAACTTACCAAGCCCTTATTACTCAACTACAGTCATCTGTAATTTCTTATACATGCAGATACTTCTGGTACATGAACTTCTGACCTCTTCCTTTGTTCTTTATGAAAGTAAATTGTTGAATCCTCAATAGGCTCTTATTATATGGTGAGCTGTTTAGTTATTAAACGGATCTCAAAAAAATAAAGAAAGCAAATTTCATCTTCTGTACCATGAAGCAGTGGTCTTATTTTAGTCTGATTCAAAGAGGCAGACTCACAGAATAGTTTGAGTTGGAAGGAACCTTTTAGAAGTCACTAATGCCAACTAAGGGACATGCTCAACTACATCAGGTTGTTCAGAGCCCTGTCCAACTTGCCATCAGATGTTTCCAGCAATGGGGCATCCACCACTTCTCTGGGCAACCTGTCCCAGTGTCTCACCACTCTCACTGTAAAAACACTCACTGTAAAAATCTCACTGTAAAATCCGATCTATACCAATCCTCCTCAATAAAACAATTACCCCTTGTAATACTGCAAGAGGCCCTGCCAAAAAGTCGAAGTGTCATAATGCCATAAATTATTTAACATGTATTCATTACTGAAAAAGCATACAGAAACCATTTCTTCCTGCCCCAAGTCACTGACTCATAAACCACTCCAGTTTTACTGTCATGCAGAATGGACATTCAACCGTCAACTTTACACTGCTCCCTGTGACAGGAACCCTTGCTATTTGGAGAAACCCACATTTACAAAAAATGTTCTGTCAAAAATATCTGAATTTCAATCATATGCTATTAATTCACATTACTGTTTATGGTGTCTGCTGAAAAATGCAAGATCAGTTACATAATGCTGTGTTTATATACAGTGTGTTGTATTACAAAGAACTTAAGTTGATGTAGAGATCAAGACCCTTCTCTTAATCCTTTAGTAGAAGTTGAGCTGGGAATAGGAGTGGCTTCACAACTCTTATGTATATTTATCAAACAAAAGACTACAATGCTGAACATTTTCACAGATATTTTTCACCTGCGGTAGGACAATCTCTTACAGTTAACATACACATTTATCAGAACAGGTTTGCTAGACTTCAATCAAAGCAAAAAGCACTGCATCCCAAACAACATTCCAAATTTCATCTCATGCTTATAAGCACCCCTGTATAAACTATCTCCCAGTAATTCCACTGTTACTGGCAATCTCTGGTAAGTAATGAGCAACATTTCCAAGGAATACTTTCATCAAAGTAAATATCCCTCCACTATTCTCCCTGCTTCTTTTATCATCATTGCCTTCAAGCAACAGGAATGAACACAAGATTGCTTCCATTTCTCAAAATGTTTTTAGCTGTTCCTTATTCCTGAAAGTGTCTTTCTCCCTAACATGTACAAATCTTTCCCCTTCCTCATTCAGAGCACTCTTAAAGGCTCAGGTTTTAGTAGAGGCTTTAAAAACTAATTTATGCTAGTCAAAAGAAAGTCTTTTCTATCACATTGTTACATATCTAACAATAAAAAAAAATTACCATGACAATCACAGTAATGGAAAAAATAATTGTCATTATAAAATCTCATAAATGGTGATCACCTGGTGTATTTTATCTTTTGAGCTTATTGTGTGGAACAAAATATATTGCTAGACTCAGATGAGAAAAGGTATAAATATCAAATAATATCTTAGCAGAAATTAAGAAGAAAATATGTATCTGAGGACATGACATTTGTCCACCAGAGCTTACAGATGTACAGAAAGGAAAATATGAATAACAGGTGATACAATTTCCAGCTGCTTAATATGAAGAGAACCTGAACATTATCTTGGTTTCAAATTAACAGGTCTGAAAAAAAAAATCCATAAAATATTTAACATACTGAAATTAATCACAATGGCTACAATAAGACAACCGATATAGAGCTGTCAGATAAAACCAGTGCTCATTTGCCACAGGTGAAAATGAAAAATTTAAATGTAATGGAGAAGCAGCAGAGTTTTAAACTGCAAAATATGAACAATATGTCAATGTGGAAATGTAGTAACTGTGTCAATTAAGATAGAGAAAACACTGAACTCCTGATGATAATTTTTTTGCTAAAAAAATTCGCAAGTGGGTAAGGGACTAGAATCTAATGAAACAGTTTACACATAGAGTGACATACTTTTGGCATGCTGTTACCTCAAGAAGCTGTTGCAAGACAAAGCTGCTTCCTCTAATACAAAAGATGACATCTCACTCACTATCATACTGAGCAAGTGGTGTGTGAAACCAGAGGAATCTGTGAAGGCAGTCTTTAGCAATATACTCCCCTATTATTCCTGTGACTGGGGAATTAGGGGAAGCAGGAAAATCATATGTAAGGGGAAGGAGATAACTTTCCAATTTCTAGGGAAGGATTTCTAAATGTAAATACTTTGGCAGTGAGTGTCAACAGTTAATGTAAAGCAAACCAACAAACAAGCAAAAACATTGAGAAGAACCACAAAATACCATTACTGCATAGAAAGTTTCATGAGTAAGCTGGCATGCCTACAAGTGGGAAAAGATCACTAATTAAACTGTAATCAAGCTCGTCTAGAATAAGGCACAGAAACTAAACTAAACTATTAAGACAGGGTTATATAGTATTTGATAGTGTCAAGAGATTGAAATAGCAATAAAATTAGAGAAACAATTTAATTTCAAGTGCCTTTACCTTCATTCAAAGATAGTATTTTTTTAGCAGTTTATTGAACCAACCTAAAGGAAATTACTTGTATTTGATCCTGTGAAACTCTTCCACCTTGTCTTCCTTAAAAATCCTCCAATTCCAGCAACATAAACTCTGTATACAGTATGAAAAGTTAAATGCCTTTAAATTACAGTTTCCATGTAATAAAATAATGCAAAATATACATTTATAATATAGTTCAGTTCAATAGGTGTAGTGCTATTATGTACATTATTAACATTTTCAAAATATGTTAACAGTTCATCTTTTGTTGACCATGTTAACAACATGGGAAGAACTATTAAGGCTGGAAAATGACACCAGTATGGAAAAGCTTAAAAAAAGTAATTTATTTGCATACTGAGTTATTGTTCAATGCATGTAAGTTGTGTACCTGTCCTTTCAAATAAAATCAATTCTGATATCTTTGCTATCGCATATTCTCATGACAATGTGAGCTGCAAAGAAGTTACTAAGAGACACAATTGTCAACTGAGCCCAGAGCTCAAAAACTCAACAAAGGAATCAAAACATATAGCACAGACATAAAGGACTGTCTTTTGCACCCTAATTATCCTAAGTAAGTCTCCATGGTATGCAAAAAGAATTGAATAAATGTTGCAAATAGCAACACAAATATTAGAGACTCTTTCCCAAATTATCTTTTAATTATTATCCTCAGGATGCCTAAAACAAGCATCTAAATTAAATATTTTTCTTAATTTCTGTAAAACTCATAAAAACTGCCAATAATATTGCATCAAAATCTGATACATCATTTACTGTAGCAAGAGCCCAATAAACTTCCTATTTTCTCTCAATTAATATATTTCAGAGATTCCTTATTTAAAGGCACGTTCAAGAAAGCATATCAGACTGTCCTTCTAACTATCTGCTCGACCCCTAATAGCCACAGGGGGTTTGATTTTTACTAGAGGCTTGGCTTCCTGAAAAGATTCCTGTCAGTTCTAATCCTGTAATGATTTACAAGAAAAGACCTGGCAGAAGGAACTACACAAGAATGTTGTCATTTAATACATATACATTTAACATACATGGTGTTAACCACATAGATTCCCAGCTAGTCTGTTCAAAACTACTGTTTCACTATTCTCTCGCTCTCAAAATATAAAACAAACAAGTTCTTTAGAAAAAAGAATCTTGCAATAAAGATGTAGTATCTTTACAAATGTAATAAGCCAGAGCACATGATAAATTAATAGTGAAGAGAAAACTGGGCCAAATTCATGGAAGTGAAAATTCCAAGTTCTCAAGCTGACACATATGAAATGAGAGAACTTTTAAAGTAGCAGGTGACTCAGCATTTTACAAAAACATAAATCCCATACAAGCGCCTGGAATTAACCCTGAAAAAACAAGGTTCTGTATACTCACTGACTTTTAGATGTAACAAATTACAGGCAAATCCATCTTTTTAAATATTAAATAATTCATACTTAAAGTAAACAGTTAATAGACACTGCTTCTGACAATGTTCAAAATAAATGCCAAAATATTTTATGCCATTCACCAAACTATCTGAATATTTCCTTGCTTATGTGAAGAGTGACTCAAGTAAAACAAGTGGAATACTCACCCCCTATCAATTTTCTGTAGGCAAGACACAAAGCAATTCTGTTCTAAATTCTGCTTTCAGTTTCTCTGTCAAAAGAAACTTTTCAGTTTCTCTGTCAAAAAATACTCATGTCTTTAGAACATTTAAGTTTATTTGAAGAGTAAAGAACCATGGCATCTTCTGCCTCTATTCAGTATTTTAAATGACCTTTTCAACTCAAAGATTTATCTCAAGTCTTTAACTAAGTTTTCCTTGCACTTCTAGATTACTGAAAACAAAGGCTTTAGTAGTTTAATCCATAAAGAAAATAATGAAGGAACTGAACACTCATCAGTAAAAGCTACACCAGAGGTAGTGTAGTTATCTGCAACCTGGCTTCTACGGACATATTTAGTGCCAACAGACTCACATACTTTTTTTTTTTTTTTGCTTTTTTTTAACTTAGAAATAAAAGCCTAATACAGTGATTCACAGAGAGCAAAGCTGTTTTAGAATAAAGTGTCTGAATCATTAATATTTCTGAGCCTATGCTATTAGGCAATATGCTGTGGCATAACAAAGCTCCTTTAAGGATCCTCCTAAGAAAAACAGTCTTAAATTTCAGAACAAACAGAATGGTAAGCATGAACACACAAGAAAGTGGTGAAGATTTTGTCTTAAAAACATAAAATTAACACCCTAAAATAGAAGGTATGGGAGTGGAAAAAAGATACATAAAAAGGGAGAAGAAAAAAAATAAAGGTATTCATAAAGTTACCCACTTGACAGTGCTTATTATGACTGACATTCCAAGCAGCAAAACACAACACTCCCAATTTTATACTACAAGTAGTATACACAACATTGATACAGAACACTATCTGTTACACTGTTCTAAAAAAGGTGAGGACTATTCCCACTTAAAACAGTAATTTGCAAACTTCTTGCAATTCCTAAGACTCTAGAAGGGGTACAGACGGAGTACAGCAACACTTGCTATGAAAGAACAAACACAGCAATAAATGACAAAATAACAGTTCAGGAGAAAAGGTATAGAAGGAGCTAAAGAGGAGCAAGTGCATCTGAATACCAGTATGATTTTCTACATTTCCTATGCTTTGGTTTGTATCCTAGATTGGTCTTGGCACAGGCAAGCCTGATTCTTTTAAAACAATACATAACTGGAAGATTGCTCTTCCAGAGCACACCTGCTAAACCACAATTTTTAATGTAATGCCCTCCAAGGGATCAAACTACTGTAGTACACCTCTCAAAACGTGTGTAAGAATTTCAAGTCCTCAGCACTAAACCTGTCCTTTACAAATCTACTCCCACTGCACCCCATGGTTGCTGAAAAGGGTATGGCCTTATCTCATTAAGAGTGACAGACAGTATGTTATGCTTCTAAAAAACGGTCAGAACATTGGAAAGAAAGGGTAATTTACATAAGGTATTCACAATTGCAATACAGCTTTTGGAAGAACATAAACTGGTGACACTGTGTTGTAAAACAAGATACATTAGGAGCATGTGGCAGATGTTAACAAAAATCTATTACCTAGCACAACTAATGTATTATATGAAAAGCTGAAAATGCAAACCTTTAAGCATTCAATATTTTTTCATTAAAGTTTGTAAAATGCTAGCCACAATTCATAAACTAAACAAATACTGTCTCTATAAAGGATGGGTATGTTTGTCAAATGGCCTGAAAAAATATCTACCTGATGCATTTTTAGTATGTAACACTTGATTGATTCAATGTTCTGGAGGAAGAACAGAAAAATCAAGCTTCATTTGTAACTAAGTGAATAGAAAAAGCATGACAGGAAATGTCTGTGTACATGCTACTGCCACTACTAAAAGGACTTGCTCAGACATGTTTCTTCAGCTCCTACTCCTGAAAAGAAGTTCATTCAGAATTTAACTGGGAAAACACAACTGGCTTTACAAGTAATGCCAATTAACTTCAACAACATATTGCTATTGTTCAACAACATATAAACTATTCTCATACATATCAATATTTACAAGGCCTGCTTGACAAATACAATACATTAAAACTAAGGCTAAGGAGAAAAAAATGCACTTGTTTTCTTCCCAAACACGTAGTGAATAAAAAAACATTGGGTTTTGGCAAATTGTCTAAAGTAGCACTCACAGTAGACTTCTGTAAAAGTTTTCTTTCCTGTACATTGCAACGATTACGCAAATATTAAGATGTCTATGACTATTTTTTTTTATTTCTAATAATTTAGGACAATTATGCTGCCTTTTGAATTATCCTCAGTTCTGCCTTCATTGTAAATATCTTTATATCTGAGACTTTGAGCAGTATAAATATTATTTAACTTTTAACTGCTATATATAGAGAATGCATATAAGTAGATGTGTCAATGTTCTTTTAAAAAAAATAATAAACTCTCAACGGAAACTTTCAAACAGCCTAATGGGAAAATTACACAATGATATGTCATAAGGAAGAAGTCAGAGAAAACAGAATTGTGCAGCACTGCTCTTACAACAGAAACAGGAGTGTATCTTCCCAACCCGAAATTTCCTCAACCAACATTCTTTAACACACTTTTCCCCCGCCCAAGAAATCAGGAGAAAGGACATGAGTTAGTACAAACCTTATGTCTTTCCCAAACCACTATATTCGCTGTTCATAAACCACGAAGTGACAGGTACAACCGGGTGGGTTTTTTTTCCCATCCTGCAAATACATCTCCACCCATAACTATCGACGAAAACACATAGTACAGACTAAGCCGGAGGGGAAAAAAAAAAAAATCACCGTTTCTTTCCCTAAGCTACGAAAGCAGCTCAATAAACGGAAGACAGGACACGCGTAGAAGCTGGCAGCCGAAGCGGAGCGCTGACCCGTCACTGCCAGCTCTGCTTGGCTCTGCCCACCCCACGCCTTGCGCGCCGCCGGGGAGGCAAAGCCTGGACGGGTCCGAACGGCTCGCCCTTCCCTCTCGTTCCACCCGGAGCCGGCACCATCTCCCGCCCTTTCCCGCCGCCTCCACCATATTTGATTAGGGGAAAATCTGGCGCTCAACCCCCTCAACTGTCCTCCGAGTCCCGCCGGTTTGAGGCGAGCAAGAGAGGCTACATCTCCTCGCCCTAGAAAGCGAGCAGAGCCGGAGAGACCCTTCGCCTCGCTAAAGATAAAGCGAATACCTCTGCACAAAAGACAAAGCAAACATCGCCCCGGGCAGTACCGTCGCCCTTGATAGCGGAGCTCCCCTCCCCCGAGGGCACTGAGGCGATACCGCCGGCCGCGGAACGGCGAAACCAAGATGTCGGCCGCACTCCGTCGGAGTGAGACTACATCTCCCAGCACGTCCTGCGGCACGAGGGAGGGGCAATGGCGCTCGGACTCACGGCCGCGCAGGGCAGGACTACAACTCCCGCGGTGCGCCGTGGCGGGGCGGAGTGCTCGTCGATGAGCGCCCGCCTCACCTAAGATGGCGGCGGCGGCGGGAGCGCGCTGAGCGGGTGCCCAGCAGGCGGACGCGCGCTCGCCCCTCCTCCCCTCGCTGTCCCAGTGTTGTGGCTCTGGCCGCGGGCGGGGTCTGAGGGGCCGCGGCGAGGGGATCCCGGGGCTGCGAGCCTAGTTGCCGGCCGGTCGCTGGCAGGGGCGGGCGGCGCTCGGTGGCGGCACCCGCTCGAGTAGAGCCCGGCGCTCCGGTCCCTTCGGCAGAAGAAGGCTGCTGTGGGCGGGGGCCGCTCCGGCTCTTTCCCAGCTCGGCGGTGGCTGCGGCTCCGGTCTCCATGTCGGACAACCAGAGCTGGAATTCCTCCGGCTCTGAGGAGGACCCCGAGACCGAGCTCGGACTGCCTGTTGAGCTCTGCGGGGTGCTCAGCAAGGTAAGCCGCCTCTACCCCATTCCTGCGCCCTGCCGTCCCCCGTCTTCCTCGCTGTCAGGCCCGACCGCTCCGGGGGCTCGGGCCGAGGGGCCCGGTAGCGGGGGGGGGCCGGGCGGCTCCGCGGGCGGCGCTGGCACGGCCAGGGCACCGCCACCTGACGGCGGAGCCGCTGCCAGGCAGAGCCGCGGTGGCGCCGGGCGCCCCCTCCCTCAGCCCCGCCGCCCTCTGCGGCCGGGGGGAGCCTTTCTTCGAGCAGAGTCGCGGTCCCCGCCGCCCCCCGAGCCCGCCGGCCGCACGGTGCGGGGCTCCGGCAGCCGCGCAGGGAGGGCGTCTCCCCCGCGCCTCGGGCTCCGGCCGGAGCGGCGCCGGGCCTGAGTGTCGCGGCTACCCGGGAGCTCCCGGAGGTGCCCACAGCCAGTCGTGTTTCCTCGGGAGCAGGCACGGCTTTGAGTGCAAGTATCAAAACAGGGCATTGAAATACTCCTGCGACTAGAGATAACGGGAGGAGAGGAAAAGGAAAATGGCTATACGGCTTATTTCCCCTTTAAAAAATAACCGTAGTTATTTTCTCTTTTATCGCTGGAAATAAGGTAGCTTCCGAGCATGTGTTGGTTTATACTGGAAAAATTTATTTTCAGAAGTACTTTAGAATATTGAATTACTTAGTTTCATAAGGATATTTTATTTTTTTTTTTATTACAGAAGGTATATTCAGAATAACGCTGAAATATCTGTAAGATTAAAGCACTATGTTTTGAATTTTTTTTCTTGTCCTACGCAATAAGGCTAGGCACGAGCCATCGTAGGAGGCGCGGGATACAGAGATCTTACACTGCCCTGAATGCGTAGAAAACAGCCATAACTGAGTTCACACTGTTGTGAGGGACTTTGTGAACTCCTTCCAGAGGCTGGAAATGTTTCTAACCCCAGAGATAAGAGGAATGGTTAGTAGAAGAGAAGGATCTCTGCTCTCATTTGTAAGATCTTATCTAATAGTGGATGGTGAAAGGAGAGGATGAGATGGAGGTGAGATACTTTAGTTACAATAAGAGATTTTTGTTTGGTGTAATTTTGCTGTTTTGTTTGCTTTTTTTCACAGCAAAGTTTTCCTTGGGTAAGATGCTTCCATCGTTAGAAGGGAAGTAATTTGTGGGATGTAATTAATTTTTATGTTAGCAAATTAAATACAAAGTCCAGGTGCTTTTCTCAGTGGTGTAGCAGGTGAAGCCATAGCTTCTGACATTCTAGCTGAGGTATGTGCAAACTTTTTACTTTTCTGGATGATTATGCTGAGTGTAGCAGAGAGTGTCTTTCCCATGAGAACCCGGAATTTAATCTGAATAGTCAAGTATGACGAAACCTGTCTCAATGAATATGATTGAGGGGTAAGGTTACCTTTTGTTAGTTGATACCTCAGTAATTATTAAGGTAAACTAATTTAAATGGAATGGTAGCATACTGAACTTTCTGCTAAGGAAATACGTGTTTTTAATATCTTACTGTGTATAATTAAATTCTAAAATCATAGAAGTAGGCTGCAGTTCACTGTGTGAGTAGTAGTTTTAGTAGTTCTTGCCTTCAGTAAAGAGAAAAACTGTGAAGGTAATGGAGGAATTTGGTAAGAGAAACTTGTTAAAAGTGTATCCTGCTGGTCTTTTGAAATGTTTTGCAACTCTAGGCTTTTTTCCATTGTATTTCCTGCTAATGATTTTAAGGTGGATACAAAGAAAGAACTTCAGTGGAAGAGGCTTTCAGGAAGCATGAGAATCTAGATGCTTGGAAAAACACTGGTCTTTTGTCAAAACCTCGTGCCTACCCATGTATACTTAAAGGATGGCACATTTGCATTGCAACAGCAAGCTTTGATTGCAACAGCAGATGCAAGATTCACTGCTATGTATGTTTCTGTTAACTTTTCAGAGAACGAAAGGTCTTTTTCTTTGCTTTTTTTCCCCCAAGATAATTTTGGACTCTGCCTTGCAGATCTTGGGAGGAGTTGGGAACATGAGAGATAGGAAAAGAGGAAGGCAGGAAATAATACACCTCTGACTGCTTGTGCTACCACTTCATGCACCAAGCACACTTGAGGCTTTCTTTAAGTAATGCTGCCTTAGCAATTAGATGGATTAAGAGATGAAAAAGGGCTTTATATTTTAAGAGCAAATCAAGGTCTTGCCTACATTTGAAAATTGTTAAGAATTTCTTAGCTGTAATTGTTTTCTTTAGACCTCGTCATCTTATTACTAAAGTTAACGTGTAATTATGGAGTATGTGCTAACTAATGTATGTGGTATGAAGTGGCAACGAGACTGTTAGTTGACTTTTCCCCCTCATCTTTTAGATTACAAAATAATGAATGATGGATAGACTTAAATGTTAACCAGAGTTTTTAATGAAGGAACATTTGTCAAAATCAAAGAAATGCTTGTATGATAAGATTGATTTCAATGCCTTTGTTTCTGTTTTTATCAAATGTATGACATTTGCACCATGACTGATCAATAAATATCAGTGTATTGTCAGAATTATGGGATAGTCCTGATTTTCTGTCAGTGTCAGATGATTCTATGAAGTTCATATGATTCTACAAAGTGCAGTCAGAAAAAATGTTGCAAATGTAAGAATAATAATCAGAACCTTCAGTCATTTTTTACTAGATGTCTCTAGAATTAATCCAGAATTTGTTCCCGGAATATTGGTTTTATTCAGTATGTGGATGTGGAGTCCCTAGAAAAATCTGAATAGCAAAAACATAATTGGATGTCTGCTATAATCAAGTATCCTCTTAGATGGAATTAAAACCTAAAGCAGTATCTATGGGCAATATTAAATTATAAAGCACTGAGTCCCCTAGGCACTACAGTAGTTAATTACGGTGCTGTGGGATAATGGCATGTTTGTATTTATATGAAGATAACTTTATCATATTTTAGATAAAATAAATTATTTCGTGTTCCACTTAAGTCTTTTAGCCTAGCTCCAGATTTTGAATCAGGTGCCTAAACTCACCTTAGTCATTAATGGGTTTTTTTCCCCCTCCCCTGTTTTCCTCAATTTGTGTCAGTATGTTTATTGCCTTTATTGTGACTGACCTTGGCAGTGCAGTTGGAGTCCAGACATCTCTTGTCTTATTGACCCTTCAAAACAAATGGTTTTTGGTTGTTTTGGGAGATTGTAAAATTATTCTATGATCTCTGAGGAGAAAAAAGTTGTCGTTTAAAAAGAGCTTGTAAAAATAAGTTACCTTTTTCTTCAGGTACTCAAAAGCCTAGAAAACATCCATTGTTCTTTTATTGCTGTCTTATTGTTGGCTGATCTCTGGAAAATTTTTTTACAGTGGACCAACTATATTCATGGGTGGCAGGATCGATGGGTAGTTCTGAAAAGCAACACACTCAGTTATTACAAGTCTGAAGATGAAACAGAGTACGGCTGCAGAGGCTCTATCTGTCTGAGCAAGGCTGAGATTACAGTAAGTACAATTTTATTATTGACATCATTCATGTTTTGAGGTGCTATATATTTGTGTCTGGTGAAAGCAAGCATGGGTATGGCAAATTCTTTAAGATCATCTGTTTATGACAGTGGCATCAGTGGAACACTGTGGAGCAGGGCAACGAATTCCTAATGCTAAAACAAACTCTTTTAATTTGTGGCTTCGGCAAGCAACTTTTCACTTCTTACACTAGAGGGTTTTGTGGGTGAATAGGCTGTCTGCCTCTGAAGGGTGCAAATTTTTTTCCATGGGTCAATTTAAGACCCCCAACCAACTTCCTAGAGGAGGTACCATCCTTCACAGTCTTTGCTCTAGAAAGAGGTAGTGGTTCTTTGAATGTGGTTCTTGACTTTCTGAACACAACTCTGTAGGTTTCCAAAAGAAAATGTTCTTCTCTGTTCTTCTTCTTTCTCTGAACAAGTTAGTGTGTTGTTGTTTTTGTCAAATGCTAAAAGAAGTTTTGGAATAGACTGATAAGAATAAGGAGCCTCTATATAAATGAGTATAAGTGTTATGAGGAGTGGCTGAGAGGGCTGGGGTTGCTTAGGCTGGAGAAGAAGAGGCTGAGGGGGGGACCTTATGTCCTCTTAAACTATCTGAGAGGAGGTTTTAGCAAGTTGTATTTCAGTCTCTTCTTCCAGGTAGAAAGTGGACAGATGAGAGTAAATACCCTCAGGTTGTCTCAGGGGAGGTTTAGATTACACAGTAAAAATGCTTCAGAGAAGGGGCTGTAAAACATTGAAACAGGATGCCCAGGGTAGCAGTGGAGTTACTATCCTTGCAAGTGTCAAAAAAAGTGTGGATATAGCACTTGATGGCGTGGTGAGTGTGGTGATGCTGGGTTGATGGTTGGACTTGACAACATTAGAGTTTTTTCCCAACATTTATGACTCCATGAAAAATCAAAAGTATTAATTGGCCTTAAAGAAAAAAATCTGCTTTTTTGGCTTTTAGAATTACAATACACATTATGACTAATAGTTATCAAAAAGCATGCTGTTAGCTTTCTGCAATACCGGTAAATAGTCTGTCCAGTTACGTGATTTAGAGTAAAAATAGCCGGACTTTCACATAGCACACAAATAACTAAAGTAGCGGTGTTAAATCTTAGCATGTATGTTCTTATTCCACCAAATATGTGGAATTTTTTCAAGTTGAATTAAGGATGACGAACAAGAAATATTCTTCCTTACTGATAAACAGCTTACAAAGAGAATTTTATTTAACACCTCTTGGTTTTAAAAAAAAGACTGAATTGATTACATCAACTGAATGTATTTTGGAGAAAAGCATGTGAAGAAAAGGAGGTTTTTACATTTAGATGTCTGGCAAGTATTATAGTCATCTAAAAATTTAAACAGTGCATGTAACATGTTTTATTTTTTTGAACTGTTTGTGCTTCTAGAACTTCCTCGGGATGGGTTCTCACTGAGGTTTATCTATGGCAGTCTGTTGAGCCTATGATCAGAACTTCCAAAAATCTATCAAGAGGCAAGAGCTTAGCATGCCAACCAGGCAGGGAGAGGAAGGTGTTGGCAAGGATGTAGCCAAAGGGCATCTGCAAGCATGCTGTACAGCACATCTCCAGCTGTGGTGGAGTGAGAGCTTATAGGGATACCACCATTTCTGCTGGAATGTTTTGGTACATTGCAGTTTACAAAAGGGAAGCAAGCTGGCAAGCATGTCTTCAGACTAGGATGTATGTAACAGTGGAACTTCTTACAGGTACTTTTTTTTTTTCTGTCTGGCCTTGTTAGATCTGGTAACTTGGAGTTGAATTGATGCATCTGTTTTTAAGTTCTTGAACTTCTTGAATACACGGAGAAAGAATTAAAAGCATCCACAGTTCTAAAGATTAATCGAGTATTTTAGTTCCATTTTTGTTCAGGCTCGTGCTTTGTGAATGGTATTTGACAGTTCAGTTGGTAGATGGTATTCCTGAAAGCTAGTAAGTTCCAGTTAGTTATATCTAGCTGCAATTAAAGTTATTGTTTAGAAGTTGAGGAATACCATTGGATCATTTAATGTCTCTAGTATATAGAAATATACTTTTGAAACTGTCTTGTAATTATTCTCTTTTTGTTTTTCAGAGAGTGTACTTTAATGCCAAAGTTTTAGCATTGTTGCTTCTGTAGCATTGGTAATTGTTTAGAAGCAAATTGAATATTGTATTTTATACTCATGTTAAAACTTAAGTTTTCAATCGAAAATGGATTATGCTCAAAGATAAATGTTTAAGGCATTCTTCTTGAGGCACATAGTTGATCTTTACTTCTGTATCCTCATAATGTCTTCAGTAACTATAACTTTCCAGCATGTATTTAAATGCATAGGAAAACACTAATAGCTGATAAAATAAGTGTTGAAATGATAATGTGTGGAAGCTGCCTTTGCTTTCAGTGGAACTTACTATTTACTGAATGATTAGTAATTAGTTTGGTAATGAGGGGATGTCAGGTTTCTTATTGGCTTAATTCAGTTGCACTGATTTGATGTGCTTGATATCTTAATCTTTAATATTTTTCAACAATCTTTCACTATACTGTAAGTTCAGTTTCCCTTGATCTTGCTGATCCAGAGTCAGAGGCATTAAGTACTTCTGTCTTATCCTGTTGTATTTCAGTTAAGTTTTCTGTAGTATGAGATGGTGTTGATAACTGTAATGTTCCCTTGTAGGAAAGGGTAGCTGGATTTTCATGAAGCTTTCTTTTAGGCACTTGGATTAGGTAAGCATGTTTGAATCCGATGAGGAATGTAATGATTTTTTGTGCATTGTTAACTCTACTGTTACTATAAAATGACCACATTTTGTTAACATATAAGCATAAATTTGGAAATTTGCTGTCACTGAGCAGTATTACTGTACCTTCAGCAATGAAGATGAGTCTAATTATAAGTCGTAGTATTAATTGAGACATGAATATTGTATGCAGAAACCCACAGTTGCTTCTGCTCTTGTTGTATCATTTGTATTTTACTGGGTAGGGATTGATAGATAGTTTTACGGGAATATTTTGTAAGACACTCATCTCTTCCCTTTATTTGATGAAAGAATACTAGTTAAATTTATGCTTATTAGCATAGCTTTTTTGTGTGCTTCAAGTGCAGAATTACATTATCATATATCCAGAACAGGTATGGCCATGTGACGGTAACCTGTCATTGAATGAAAAATACAGGATCTGGTTAGACTACTGTGACTGAAAACAGCTGATTTCTCTGGAATAGATGAACAAAGGATGATTATTTATTGTATGCTGACTGGATTACATCAAGTAAAGAATTGGCCAAATGAATTAAGTTTGGGGAAGGATGATGAAAGTCAGTATATGATGCTAGGTGACTTGCTTTTATCCACATAAGACAAAACACCTCAAAGGTGTTTAATTGGTTTATAACAGGCTGGAGGCTGAAACTGAAAATGAAAGTTCTGCTGTATGGTCAGTGGATGAGATGAAATTATGCATATTATAGAAAGTTCATATATGAACAAACTTAAGCTTTGTTATATTAATCTAGCCTGTGCATACTAAATTAGTGCTGTTGATGGTAGTCAGTGCCAGTTGGTCTTCATTAAGAATACCCTTCTTTATCTTAAAGTTTTGTAGTTCATTCATTCTTGAAGTCAGACTTCCAGTGGGGAATTCTGTGTACAAGGTTAGAATGTATGTTCATGGCAGTTGTGTAAATGTGGGTCTCTGGGGCATGGTTGTGGAGTTGGAAGGTTTGGGTCTGTTGTTAAAAGAACAAAAGAAAATGCCCTGTAGATCTGGAAGTCCAACTTTCAGGCACCCTGGTCCATAAGCTTGTGCTGTCTTTGATTTGGTTGTTGTGTCTGTTCTTATGGTGCCATCACCACTGTTGTACAGAGTGACTTGCACTAATTCATGTAGTCACAGCATGATAAATCAAGAGTAAAATGGTATGCTCTGCCCCCACTTCAGGCAATCTAAGAGGAAGGCCAACATTAATTTAATCGTGGTAGGAATTAATATAAATAGATTCTCAAATCTCTTTATAGAATTCTTAATAACAAAGTGTTTATCTGATGAATTCTAGGGGTTTTTGCCTGGTCAGAGTAGCTCTTCTGCATGGATGTATAAAGAGGATATTAAAAAATGTTTAGAGAAATTTAATGCTTGGTAAAATTTTAAGAGTGCTTAAACTCAGCTATGTGTGAACTTTGTATTTTTTGTCCCTAGAGGTGACTAGCTGCACAGGAAGAGTTCCAGAATCTTATGTTCCAGCTTAAAACTTCAGCTTTTCTACTGATAGAATCTATATTTGCCATGTTGTTTTAATCCAGTGATTGATACTCATCTTCTTTCCTGTGTATATTATTTATATAGAAAAACTTTTTGTTTTTAGTTGCTTCAACCAGGTGCAATAACTGTGATGCAATGGTTTTCCTTGGCTTTGGTTATATGCAGTGATGTATATGCTTATCAAAACCTTTATGGAAACTTGCTGTTGGTTTGTAGTTTGGGGTTTTTGGAGTACTTTGTTTTTTTTATTGTGTTGTAAAGAGACAATTAGATAGCTCTATGGAAATGCCTGAACTAGGACTGTGCAATAAATTCAGTTTGCATAGCAGAGATAATTTCAAGTAAACACGTTTGTTGGGGCTTTTTTCTTCCAGAAATTGGAAAGAACAGTTGCTTAATGAAGGCAGTAATGACATTTTATATTAATATAAAATTGCAAGCCAGCCATTTAGATTTAGAATGAACTTCTAAAAGGCGTGGGGGTTGAGTATCTGTTATGAATATCTGGAGCTCAGGAAAAGCAAGAATATAGAAAATGGAGGTCTGTCTGAGGGCCAGCTTAGTGAATTGTCTTGGCTTTTTTTCCTTTCTAAGTAGTAGTAAATTGTTGTGTAAAGAACTTCATAAATATTCATTTTATAAATTAGGACAGATGTAAACATGTGTTACTTTTAGTTTACAAAATGAACAAGAACCCTGTACATGAAAGAGCTAAACTGGCAGATCGCAATTTTAAATTTCTCATTTCCTTGTAGTCTGAAGAGAGACTGACATGTTTGTATCCAGTAATCAACCACTAAAAATAAAAATCTTATTCCACTTTTTAAAGATATGGCTAGTTGAACAGCCACCTTTCCTCACTCTAGTAGTATTTCTGTTTTATTTATAGAGTAATACTGACCACCATTAATAATTCGGCACTGGTGAGACAAAGTACAAATTGACATTTTTAAAAATAGATTGACAGGTTAACAGAAAATGCTTCATGTGCTTATCAATTAAAACACATGCAGAACTTTCCTTCGAATTTTTTTCACAGAAACATCAAACCCTACAAATCTGAGTTTCATAATAAAGATGTCTTTTTAATTGAAGGAGATGTCAGTGCTAGAGAAGTGTTCTTAGTAGCATGAAGAATCATATCTTGCAAAGCAGACTTTCAAAAAGTCATCTTGACATTAACAATATATTGATGTGGTTTTTTTACACTGTATAAGAAATGTTTACATTTTACAATGTAAAATCTAACAGTATTTTGGACTCAGTTGATGTGTTATATAGAAGTGGTATAGAGGAAATAAAGTTTGGATTTACTTTTTTTTTCTAGCTACTGTGTCAAAATTTGATCTTGCTAAGATACCTGCTTATGATAAAAGAATGCTGTAATTGCAGTTGGTATCTACTCTTAGGTTTGCTTGAGTTTGTTGCTGGTTAAGTTGAATGGGAACTGGTAGGTGTTAGTTTGTGAAAGTTTTTATTAAAAAGGCTAAGCCATGAGACCATGCCCTGGGCAGAAACACTAGCACTAAATTTGTAGTAATTGCTGATTGCTTGGAAAAATATTGTTTCCAACTGTCTGAGACTGGAAAACAATCTGGTGTAGCATGACATGATGGGCATTTAATTGAATAATTAATTTTTTGTAATTTGATAAAGTATCTTCTCAGCCTTAGTTGCTACTAAAAAAATGAGCTGAGTAAACTAAGACTTATAATGTAAGCCCTAACTAGGTCAGGGTTTATTTAGGACATGTGGCAATTAGTACTATTTAGGTTTGGTGTGTGTCTCAATCAAGTAGTTAAATCAAGACTGGTGGGAGATTTTGGCTAAATGGGAAATGGACATTCTAAATAGAGGCGGATGTATTTAGGAATACTTAGTCATATGTGAAAGGCCTGAGGTGATTTTGTTCTGGAGAGGAAAATGCCAAAGAGCAACAGGATAGGGAGGAAGGGAAAGGGGGTAAGTGCATAGGAGATAATGACACTGGGCTGCTGCTGGTGTGGCATGTGGAAGTTCCTTGAAATACAGGGTTTTTCTGGATAATTAGCTTGGCATTCACATCCTTTGTACAAATATGTGTATGCCTCTGAGTTATCTGAACCAGCCATTGATGGGTTGATGTGAAATGAAAATGTGTGTATATATTGAACTTCCATAAAGTGCTAATATCCTGGTCAAGCAAAAAAGAATTATTTGGCATGGTGGAGAAATGGGTAAGTTCTTCTGTAGTGTGTATTGAAGAAATTAAGTCAGAAATGGAAAAATACACATCCAGATCAGCTCAGTGAGGCTGTTCTTTGTACTATGATGCAGGTTCTAAAATGATTAAGATGTAAAAAAAATCTACAATGTACATTAACCAAATATCTTACCCTTACTTAATATTGCTGAAGAATTAGTTTTTAGTATTTGAATGTAATCATGTGTTACCACACTCTTGAAACTAAGGCTGTAATCCAGCAGTATTTGTCGTTTTGTTATCAGAGAGAAGACAGTTCCACAACATGACTTCTTTAATTAAGATAATTAAATTCTAACACTGTTCATTATTTGACATACACTTCAGGGTCATAATACTTGCCTGTGGATCAGTATATTGGAGCAGTTTCATGCTGTGGAGTATTTCTTGCAGATGTATACCAAGTCTTGAATAAATTCAGTGGTTTAGGTATTGAAGCTATGATTTTATAGCTCAGCAAATTTTTCTATGCTACTTGCAATCCTTATTCTTGCTCAATCTGAATTTCTATGCATTTTTGTAAGATTGATTTATAGTTGCTTTCTTGTTCAGGAATATGTTTGGTTCGTATGTCACCCCCTCCAGGGTTGTACTGTTGCTAACAGTACAACAGTCCTCCTAAGCAACTTGCTGTTTATTATCTGGTGTGTCTTGTGATAGCTGTTAATGACGTTTTCAACAGCTCTGTTGAGGTTTTTTACAATATTAGACCTCACTTTTGGGTATGCATTCATAGAATATGAAGTCAAAAAGTCAGAATATTTTCTGTCTGCTAATATGCAGCCACAGCTGGCCATCTCTTTTTTAGATGCTTCCTGAAGATTAACTGAGTTTTCTGTTCATGCATTGAAAATAGTTTGTCATAGGTGACTGCTTGTGCGTTCTCCTCCCAGTTAATCTTCTTGCCTCCTCCTTTAGACATATACTTTAGTTGCTATTTTCCCATGTTCATGTTGAATTCTAGTTAGGGTGAAATCAATCAAATAGTGTGGCCAATTTCACCACTTATTAAATCTGTTTGATGTGTTTTCCCTCTCAACTGAAGCCTATCATTCCTTAGTTAAGAGGACTAGTTGGAACAGAATTTACTACCCGAGGTGCCGTGTACTTAACTGAGGTAGTACTGTAACTGGTGTCTAATATATTCTTAAAGCTTTTTAAGTTGCTGTCTTTTAAGGATAAGTGTTGCTCTTTCTTAAGTTCTTTTACAACTTTTTCAAAACTAATTATGTGTGCACATATACATCTATATGTATATGCATGCAAATATATATTAAAGAATTAGAGGTAGCTGTGATGGCAGAGTTTAGACTGATAATTCAGTTCAATTTTGAACTTTAGAATGAAAGCTTTTAGACTGACGTTCATTAGCAACATGCCTTGCCTTTTTTAATTAGTTCTTACATATTTTTAATTATTGCTATAAGTTACTACACAGTAACCATTATAATTTTGTATTCAAAGCAGTCACTTATATCTGACATCCTAAATTATCTGTAACTATGCAGTACCATCTAGCCACTACCATATTTCTAGCCTGATAGCTTTGTTCTTGATGGTCCTAGTTGCTGAGGTGAAGGTAACCTAATTGGAGAACTCTTCAGTGAGGGATGGGGAAGGTTGGATGACAGGACAGGTATAGAACTGTAGCATACATCTTTTGCCAAAACACACACACAGACCTAAATTAGGATCCTTTGTAAGCATCTTTTAATAAATGACCGGGGCACTGTGATGCTGGAGAGGTGGTCCTTTCCCAGGCTGCAGCCTTGTGGCTTCCTTGCCCTGTTGCTCAGGTGTTTGGGTTTTAAGTAGCCACTGCTACCAAGAGCAAAACCAGCCTTCCCAGCTGTGGAGGTTGCATGTTTTCACTGACTGGTATTTGACCATTAAGGAATTGTTTATGGTTCTGGGGCTATGGCTTTTCATCTGTGTCTGTAGTTTCAAGGTTTTTGATATCTCATGCTTAAATTTTGTATCATAACTAGAGACACCTGGTTCCAAGGTGTAGTTGATAGAGCCAGTTTTCATAGCAAGTTAATGAGATCAGCTCAGGGCTGGGAATTGCATAGTTAGCACAAGTCCTGTTGCTAATAATGTTCATACTGCATTTATAGAAATGCTTATACAGTTGCACTGTGTTAAGTTGCTTATGTTTGGATTCAAACCAAGCTAATCTTAAGTCTTAGTGTGGTGCTTTGGCAAGTACATCAGGCCTTTATTCTAGCTGGAATGCCACTGAAATTCCTAGAACAGGAATTTCCATTCCCGTCACCATGAATCTAGGTCCAGAATGTTCTACATTGTCAGCTCAATACAGTGCTGTGAAGCATGGCTTTTCTGTTAGGGTGGAGTACCTTCTTTGGATATTCACTCATGGTTTACTTGTGAAATCCATATTGTTCTCTTGACACTGGGTATGTGAAAGTGCTGGGTCTCCTGTGCCACACTGCAGTATACTTTGTGAGGTACAACTAAATTAATATATAAATACTTATCTTAGGAGTGCAGCAGTGTGAGTGTGATTCCTATGTTTGACTGTCCAATAAAACTAACCATTAAAAAAAGTGGCTCAGACAGTGTTTTCTGCATTCTCTAAAGTTGATACAAAATTGCTTTGCTTCCTTCCTGATTAATAACTCTAGTTTATTGCTGCATATTATGTGCTTCCTAAGAAGTTTAACATGGTGATTTGTAATCAATTCTAGCTTGATGTTTTTCTGTAGTTTTTTTTTCTTGGCTGATGCATGTTGTTGGTAGGTAATGCAAATATTTTGTTCCAACTAGAAACCTGAGAGGTATCATATGAATTTGTCTGTAGGGGATTCACTTAGACTTGGTTCTCACCAAAGCAGTAATATGTATGCTTCCATTTCCATAGCTGATAGCTCTAAAAGTAAGTCTTATGAGTTAGACCAAGTTTGAAGTTCTTCAGACTATTTTAAACAGGACAGACCCATTAGTTATATCCTGATTTTTCTCTGTGTGTCTCTAAATCTGTTAATACCAATTTACTAATCCACTGAGCTTTTACATGTATCTGTAGTCACTAGTAAATCACTTAAGGTGACATTTGCAAGCGCATGCTGGTTTACAACTATTTCAGCTTTGCCCTCTTTCTTCTAGTAAAACAGCACCATTCAATGTCTTTGACTAATTTTTAGCTGACATTTCAAGTACACATTTGTTATACTCTAGATCTTGCTATTAAGTGTTTTTTCAGTAGGCACTTGAGAATAGCAGTGTCAGGAGTATGTTTACATATAAACCAACACAGCATGACTACCTCCTAATTCCACTTCATTAACACAAAAATAATTTGATAAAATAATAATCTAAAAAATCATCTAGTGTAAGATAGTGCCCTGTAAGATAGATTTCCTCACAAATAATTATGAAAATTGTTTTTATATTATCACTTTCTGCATCTGAATCTATTTGGAAGGTGTGCAGGAAAACAGATCGACCAGGTTTTCACCTGAGATCTGTAATTTCAAATTTTAAGTGTGGTTTCAGTGCTAAAGTAACATACTATGTACACTTGATCCAGACTTAAAAGGACAGCTCTCCCATGAGAGAGCTTCTTTGCAATGGATTAAACCAAGCTAATTTTAAATTCTGCTTACATGCTTCTGCTTTCACTGGCCTCTACTTTAGCTAGGTTTTGAAAAGATAAGATCATTATTTATTTTTAAATATCAATATCAATATTTTTAAATATCAATATCAATATTTTTAAATATCAATAGTGGTCAAAGGCATTTTGAGAAGAAAATATCCTGACTCAATGCCTGAAGTGGAATATTTGGGTAGGAGCAAATAATGTAAAAACATTTAATAGCTTTTATAATTTTAAGCCTGTTTTCTTTGTAAGTTTTTTTTCCTACATGAGCAAATATGCCATTATGAGAAAGTTTTCTTTTTAATATGCTAATGAGCTACAAGTTAGATATCCCATATTTTGGCCCTAAAGGTTTATCACTTCCAATAGGCACAGAACTGTCTTATTTACTTGCTTGTTTGTAGTAAGGTTTTCCTGTATTGTCGTGGAAAAAAATACATCACAAATAAATGTAAAAAGAATACAACCAGTCAATGTAACTAAAAAGTGGGTTCTTACAGCTTAAGAATAATGACAAAGAAAGGCAAGACATTGCAGTCCAGTGTTTCTATTAGGTTTTGACTGGATTTTAGAACTAAGAATGGAAAACTGGAATGTTGTGTTGTGACTCTTGGTAGACCTAAATTTGCCAGATTTGTGGATCTACTTGGCTTTTCTTGGGGGCAGCAGGGCGCAAATATTGCCTATATAGAAAATCAGAACTTGTAATGTCTTTCGGGACTTCAGTACATTATTAATAAAATGTATTATAAGTAATGAAGTAATGAATGCTTTCCTTAAGTGGTTCCCTTCTGAGACTTAGATCCACAATAGATATTGATATTTAAAAAATCCTTGCAAAGTTAATTACTTCAATGTTTGTAGTTCTAAAGACAAGTGTCTTCAAAAATAAATCATAGTGACAGAAGGATCTTGATGAGCTTTTATGATTGCACTGAGTGTACGTTGTGGGGCTGGGGTCTGCCGTGCAGCCTCCATGAGGAGACTCCTGGTTGTCCTGCACAGAACATGGTCAGCTTCAGTGGACACAGTGCAAGGCGCTCACAGCTGAGCCTCCCAACCACTGTGTTACATTGCTAGGTAAACAGAGTTAAATGGCAAAAATGCTGCTCAGCAGTGTGTAAGAAAGAGAGGGGTGAGGAAAAGGTGTGAGAAAAACTGGTTGGACAGGAAGAGATGCTCCAGCCACAGAGTGAGATCCCCTGCAGCCTGTGGAAGAGCATGTTGTGCAGGCATTTTTGGTAACCTGTGCAGAGAATCATACCGGACCAGACAACCACACTGCAACCTATTTAGAACCCAGCAGTCGCTGGATATGTCTTAACAGAGGCTGCAGCCTCCAAAGAGCCTATGCCATAACAGGTTTAGCCTGAAGAATTGCAGTGATGGATACAATCCTTGCTGGAGCATGTGAAAGCATGAGGAAGGAGTGGCAGAATTAAAGTGTTAGACCATAGCCCTCATTCCCTGCTTCTCTTTTTTCTCACCATCCAACTCTACTTTGCGATAACTTAAGCCAGTTTTCCCTAAATCAAATTTGGTTGACCATGCTGGCAGTAGGTAAGTGATCTCTCTGTCTTTAACTTGACCTATGAGCTTTTCAGTGACTCTGGAGAGAAATACACTAACTTGAGCAATACTGCTCTTTAGTATTTAATAAGGCACTAATGACAATGTTTTGACTGGTCTTGTCTGATAAAATCCTAACTATGCATAATATTATTTGGTAAAACACATATTGTGATTCAGTTGATAGAATGTTTCCACTGATGACTTGAAGTAATATTCACCATGTAGAATGCAACTTTAAAATTATGTGAGTCGTACTTCTTTTCACTACCTTTCTGTTCAAAGTTTTTTGAAAGTTAGCATGTTTTCAGCCATTTTACAATTTGGAAGCAGGGGACAAGTTCTTCACAGTTTGGATCTCTCATTAATTAAGTGCTTTCGAAAAATAATTTTAAGATGTGCACTTTTTCAAACTTGATTTTTTATTTGCTTTTTTCTAGCTAAACAATGGCAGCCTTTGCCAGTTCCAAACTGGATTTACGTGGGAGTTGAAATAGAGTTTTCGTGTGTGCTTTTAGAGCTAATTCCTTCAGTCATACAGCACAGATCTTAAAGTAAACTTTTTATTTTTGGGATTTTGTTACCACCTCAAGATAGGTACATGTACAATGTGTTCATATAACTTTTTTTTTTTCTGGTATCAAATAGGTTCTTTTTTTCCTTTATTCTCATAGTCCAAGTATGTACTTCAGTGTTAGCCTCAGTTCCTAGTAACTGCTATGTATTTTCTTGCTTTGATACATGCTGCTTACTCACATGGAGTGATTTTTTTAGTTTTCTTTATTTAATGTTGTTACCTGCTACATTGCATTGCTATCCATTTTTCTATTCCATCAAGTTAACTAATTTTTAAGGTGCTCTTTATCTTATTTCTATAGCTCATCATATCTTGTGCCTTCTCTTTTTTTAACATAGGATACTAGTGTTTTCCATTGCATCCTAAATTATCACATGCACATGTCTCCCTTTGACCAGTTTGCTGCCTTCTGTTGTGAGTTTTCCTTGCTTATGGATGAATACAGTGCTCTTTTGGACTTCTGTCTGTTTTGAAAGTAGTACCATGTTACAGATGCAATTTATTTTATTCTGATCAAGGCTTGTGCCCCTCTGTCCTTTCTTGTCCTACCAAATTATCCTGGAGTGATCTTTTGAATTTCCTGTTGAAAACTTGGGAGGATAGAGGTGGTTTTGGCATTTGAGTGAATACATCAAGGTCCAGAACTTATTGAATGATCTGTGAAAACAAATAAGCAAATCAGTAAGTTGGTGGTAACTGCTCTGAACATTTGGTTTTTTTGTGGAGGAAGTGGTAGTTTGTTCAGGTACCTTATAACTGGAGAATTTCAGGAAGTTGAAGAACAGTGCAAAAAGGATGCTTTTTCCTGAATGCCATGGGAATTATAAAAAGCAAGCCAATAGATAAATTGTACCTAGCATGGTAGGACAGTGACACTGTTAACATGGGAAAAGCTGTGTGTTCAGCTCTCTTGAGCTGGAAAAGTTGTTTATGAATAGTTATAGTCTGGCTTGTCTCATTTTCCAGGCTATAACTTTTCATGTCTACTTTTATAAGAGGTATTTAAGTTGAAACTGGTGAAGTTTGTTATCTTAAAAAATATTTACAAGCCTATTAACATGAAGATTCTTGCAGATAGGCATCAGAGTTGCAGAGTGGTGTTTCAGTATTTCCTCAGCAGATGAAACAAAGGGCAGAATGCACCAAGTTGTATTCCAAGTGGAAGAGAAATGATTGCCAGGTGGTTTGTCCCTATATACATGCTACATGCAAAAAAAAAAAATTCTGCAGGCATGAGTTACAGCATTTGCATCAATGAAATATATGCAAGTCAGTTTTACTTGACAAGGCTCTTTTTTGTTTCTTAAAAGCTGAGTATTTGCTTTTTTAATAGCTTTACATACTCTGATATAAGGTATATGTGTGTAGGCTGTTTTTCAAAGAAAAAACCTGAAGATTGATTACCAAAACTTGGACTTGTTTACCCATTTTTCAATTTAGTAACTTCTGATTGACACCATACTCAAACCCACTCAGAAAAAAGAATGAGAAGTTCTCTTAACTTGCTTTGAGTTGCACTAAGAGAAGCAAAGGGGGAATATCAGGTTTCATGTTTTAGGTTAGGCTAGATGACAGCCTCTATTGAATTTATGCTACTGACATTCATGTCTGAGATCTAAGGAATTGTAATTTTCATTTTCTGTAGTCCTCTTTTGTATGTCTTGTGACCCAGTTCCCAGCTTGGGATTTTCTTAATACAAAAAACCTTCAAAATTTTAAAATAATCTCAGTTTAGGCAAGTTCTAGTTCTGCACTGAAAACAGTGGCAGAAGCACACTTTAATAATAGTAATATGCAGATTTGAGTTGTATCTGCTATGAACCACCCTGGCTTTCCTCAGTAAGGAAAGGACAAAATGCCATTAACACTACTTGGAGTAATGAGAGAGATCAAGCAAAAGTTTTTTCATTCAATGTTGGGTTTTGGGTTTTTTTTCTGACATGGAGTACTCTTGAAGGTTATAAAGTATATAAAAACACTTAATCTTTCCTGTGTGATTTGCCTTAAACACCCGAACCAGTATTTTTCAAGGCGATACTGCTCTAAAGCTTGTTTTATGAATACCTCAGGCTTGACAGTTGTATAGCAGGAAGGATTTTGTGGCAATGAAATCAGCTATGACTCATGAGACCCAAGCTGGCTACTGACTTCCTCAGTAACTGTAGCCAAGTCAGGGTTTTTTCATGTAAACTGCTCTTGCGTAGAATGTTCAGAATTTATGAGCTTGTATCCATTGGTTTTGGAAAGATCTAGGGTGCTTGAATACTTGGAATTGCCTTTGTTTCTGCAGGTGTGCCTTTGTTCTCTGCAGGTGCCTTGGAAAAAAGCTTAGGAGTCCTACCGAAAGGGTGTTTGTGGATACTGGAGGCCTATTTCTTGCAGCATGTTCTTAAATGGAATTATGATTTAGCTGTGGTGGCTTTTTGTTGGTTTTGTTTATTTTTTAGTGTGAGCTCTCAAAGGTGCCCTTGGCATACACAGAGATTACCTCTGTCACAGACACTTAAACCTGTGCTTAAAACTCAGTTTTCAAAATGCTGTAAATGTTTTCAGGTGCCCCCATTCAAAGTGTCTTGATCTGGTTTTTATTCCCCAGTGCTCTCTCAACTTATGTGCGTTGCTTGAGACTGCTGCAGGTTGGGAAAAAGCAACTGAAGTTCTCCAAGGTGCTTTAAATCCTGAGGACAGATAGTGAACTCCTACTTGCTTCCTGTTCCCTGCATAACATTCCTCTTTCTTGCCTTATCTTTGTTGTGAAAGGTCATTAGGACATATCCTGGCCTCAGTACATGTCCTTAGCTTGTTACAGATGAAAATCCCTATTTATCCTCCAAGGTCGTCATGTGACTGGCTAAGAACTGTACCACTTTAAAACAGCTTCTGAGTGTAAAAAAGGGAAAAGCAACACTAGGCTAGAAACCTCAGTGAACCTCAGAAAGAAATGAGACCTAAATGAAATGCCTTGTGGTCTACAGGAAAACTAAAGTACAGGAAAAAAAGTAGAGAGAAATGGAAAAACTTCCAGGAAGCATGAAGGAGTCAAACTAGTCTTATGAGATTAGATGTCAGAATAAAGGACAGACCTGAGAAGTTGTGAATAACACTTTGTGATCTTTGCTAGATGCAGCTATAGAAAACAATAAAAGTACTTATAGCCAGAGGTAAACCAAGGAAGTTTGTCTGTAGCTTGTGGAGTGGGGGGGGTGGGGGAGGAGAATGTATGTAATAGACAGCACCTGTTACAGAGTATGTAGAGTATGTAACTGTAAAGTAACATACAGAAGTCTCCCAAGTTATCAGTGACAATGAAATGTGAACTCTGTACTCCATGGTGGAGAACGGGGTTAATCAACAGCAACCTGATTCAGGTGATTTATTTGTCTTTTGTGTTCATGGTTCATGGTTCTTCCAATGAAGCATGTTTTCCAAAAAAAAACCAAAAATCAGAGGAGACGGATGATAAACAATTATTTCAGTTGCCAAAAATATGGAAAATAGGCAAATGATGCATACAACTAAAGTAAGTAAAGAGTAAATCATGTATCACCTGCCTAACTTCCTTTTGAAGCATATTTAACCTTGTTAGTGGTTACTTCTTTTCTTTAAGCAACTTAATCTAACAGGATCATCTGATCAGCTGTACTTGATTATAACATGGGACTGCATTGTGAGCTGAGTATAACCCTAAACCTGATTGATAGAATCACAGAATATGCTAAGTTGGAAGGGATGCACCAGGATCACTGAGTCTAGCTGCTGCTCCTGTGCAGGAGAGCTTCACGAGTCTTGCCATGTGCCTGAGGGCATTGTCCAAACACTTCTTGAACTCTTCAGGTGTGGTGTTGTGATTGCTTCCCTGGGGACCTCTTCCAGTGCTCAACGACTCTCTGTGTGAAAAACTTACTCTCCATATCCAAAATAAATCTCCCCTGACTCAGCTTCATGCCACCTCCTCAGGTCCTGTTGCTGGTCATGAGAGCAAAGAGATCAGTGCCTGCCCCACTGCTTCTTGTAAGGGTGTTGAAGACTCACAATGAATTCTCCCCTCAGTCTCCTCCAAGCTGAAATGGCCAAGTGACCTCAGCCTTTCATAAGGCTTCCCCTGCAGACCCTTCACAGTCTTTGTGACCCTTTGGATGCTCTCTAGTAGCTTTATGTCTTATATTTCCATACCCGTATGCAGTGCTCAAGGTGAGGGCGCCTAGGTGCAGAGCAGAGTGGGACAATCTCCTCCTTTGACTGGCTGGTCAGTTATATATGTGTGTGTGTGTGTGTATATTTATAGTATACACACACACACGCACACACACACACACACGTGTGTGTGTATATATATATATAGATGACTTAGTCTCTTAACTACATGTAATGCATAAGTGTTTATGCAGTAAATGGTGGAGAACAGTGAAGTATTCTCTAGACCTCAGAGAAAACATCTTTCTGTGTCTTAGCAACAAGGCATGAATTTTCAAATATATTAGAAGCTGTTTTGGGAAGAAAGGGAGTACAGAAACTTGTCTTTGGAAAGGAGAGGTGATAATCTTAAGTTGCATTAGAAGATGTTTAGGTTAGATATGAGATTCAGGGGAAAGCAAGGATGATAGTGAACTGAAGTAAGTGCACCGTATGGAAGTGTGGTATCAGTAGTGCTGCAGGCTTTTAAGATGAATTTTGGAAAGTCTTTCTAATCACATACAATGTAATTGCTTGTAACTCTATCCAAGAGACTTCGAGAATGAGAGATCAAGCTGAAGAATGCTATCATGTCAGGAAAAATCTTGATAGCTAATCTTTCTAGACTTTCTGTTTGGGTGATTTTTTGGAGTATTTCTGGATGTTGTAGATCATCACATGACTAAATGAGGGCCTGTCAGAGGAGTAGCTGAGAACAGGCATATAAGCATGACATTTTGCTTTGGCAAGTTTGCTGTTCTAAAGCAGCTAAACTTCTTTTACATATATGATAATAATAGTAATAGAAAATTCAGCTTGAAGAAGAGTGACCTAGACTAGAAGACCTGTATTTTCCTGTGCTGGGTCTGTATGGCAAGTTTTGGTGGCAGGGGGCTAAAGATGCAGCTGCTGTGTGTAGATGCAGAAGTTGCCTCTGTATCTCACAGATCCAGTTCTATGTGGGTCTAAGAAGGACCTGCTAAAACTGAGTTCATCAGAGATGATGGTATATTGCCTCTGTGATAACATACTAAGAAAGTGTAAAAACTGCTGTGCAGCATGGATTGGGAGAGAGGGCTGAAAATATTTGAGAGCGACAGCTCTGCAGACACAGACATCTGTGAGGAAGGAGGGGGAACACATGATCAAGTGCTGAAGCATAGATTCCCCTGCAGCCTGTAGGGGAGACCATGGTAAAGCAGATTGTCTCCCTGCAACCATGAGCATGGGTGTGGGAAACCCATGCTGGAGCCTTCTAGCAGGATCTGTGGCCCCATGGAGAGAGGAACCCATGTTGTAGCAGTTTGCTGGCAGGACTTGTGGTCCCTTGGGAGACCCATGCTGGAGCAGGCTGTGTCTGAAGGACTGTGCCCTGTGGAAAGGACCCACACTAGAGCAGTTAAGGAAGAGCTGCAGCCCCTGGGAAGGACCTATGTTGGAGCAGATCACAGAGGTCTCTGACCCATGAGAAAGTTCTTATGCTGAACAGGGAAACAGCATGAGGCAG
Source organism: Agelaius tricolor (assembly GCF_023055355.1). NCBI lineage: Eukaryota > Metazoa > Chordata > Aves > Passeriformes > Icteridae > Agelaius > Agelaius tricolor. Next base: position 34,132,569 of record NW_027269264.1, on the reverse strand, counting down.
GAGTGACAGAAAGTGTTTGAACTGACTGCAACTCCCATTCCCTCTTGCCCTGCAATGCTTGGAGGGATGAAGTAGAGAAAAATAGGTAGTGAAGTTGAGCCTGGTAAGGAGGAGTGGGGTGCCTTTAAAATTTTTATTATCCTACTCTGATTTGACTGGTAATAAACTATTTTCCCTGAGTCAGTGCTGTTTTGCCTGTGGTAGTAATTGGTGGGTGATCTCCCTGTCCTTATCTCAATTCATGACTCTTTCATCATATTCTCCCTTCCCTAACTGGCTGAGGAGGGTAGTGACTAAGACTTGGGTGGCCACCTGGCATCCAGCCAGGGTCAAACAACCTTTTTTGTCCCTGGTTCAGTGAAGGCAAAGGAGTGTGTAGAACCAGTTTTGAAAGTTGGTTGAATTTAATTAACTTGAGATGGTCAAGTATTAGGTAATTAGTAGCTATAGTTGTTTGACTCGATTTTCAATTCTTACAGTTACTGGAAGTTTTTCCTATGGGAAGTTTAAATTTCTTTAACATTGAACACTCAGATGCCTGACAAAGTATATGAAGTTTTAAGCTTACGCTTTGTTTTTTTATGTACTTTTGTTAAACTCTTTCTAGTTCATTTTTTTAATTTGTAATTTGTATTCTGTTATACTTTTCTTATTCCTTAGTATGTTAAAAACAGAAAAAGAGGAAGGTGTTTGTTTGTTTATGTGCAATTAGCTTCTGGTTTCCAAATTCTTTGAAAAAAAATTCTCACTAACACTGGAATGGTGGTTGCATGACAACAAATGAGACTTACTTCTAGGTTTTGTTTTGTGGAGTGTTCAGTCAGTGATTAACAGTTTTTTAGTTTGCAAGATTAATGTATTGGGAGTATGTTTTAAAGGATATTTCTAACACTTGTCTTCAGCATCTGGTACCAGTATCTGTGGTCTTTTAGACTTTGTCACAAGCCTTTATCCTGAAGCCTGTTAGCCTCCTGCAGTTATTTTCATGTGTATTTTTTCTTTGTATTCAATTTCAAAAAGGTGTTCAGCTACATCTGTATTACATGTCTTTAGAAATGGCTTTCAAAGATGAAGGGTGTGGGGAATATTGGGCTCAGTTGGATGTTTTCTAAGGAGTTACTTTGAATTGACAATGTCAGGGTACAGGGCAGATTAGATCATTGTTTTCTTTCCCTGTACTTCCCTTAACAGCTTCACTGTTGCATTAGTAAAAGCTTACTAGTATTTAAGGCATGTGAACTGAAAGTTAGATACAGTTGAGTGGACATGTGTGAAAGGATTGCATGTGGCTTCCAATTATCTGTGAAATATTCATGGTGAAAATAGTTGTCACAGTTCATAAGTTCCAGCTCTGACTTATCATTTAGATATAGTCTGCTTTTATGGTTCTATCCTGGTATTTTTTTGCTATGATGTATGTGTTTCATCTAAAATTAATACTGGTAGCACTGGTGTTACGGAGCTCTTGTCCTGTTTTGAAATTAAAATGGATATGTAGGAATATTTTCTGTAATGGTAGATACTTTGCTGAAGAACTTGTTTCAAAGTATTTGAAAATATGAAATGTATTATGTATGGAATTTATTTATGAAAATTTTATTTAAGAAGAATGTATGACACAGGCTTTTCTATTTCAGAAGATCAGCATCTTTCCTTATGAGAGTATATGTTCATTATTTGAGACAGCTAGACAATACAGAATTTATAATCTAGGAAGAATTAGAGACAATATAGACAGATTTTCTGATTAGTGTTTGAGTGTCACAATAATCTATGAGGTAATGTTTATCATGTTGCTAATTTTAGCTACTCTTACACTCTCTTCTGTCACAGCCCCATGACTTTGATGAATGCAGATTTGATATCAGCGTGAATGATAGTGTTTGGTACCTCCGGGCTCAGGATCCAGACCACAGACAACAATGGGTAGATGCAATAGAACAACATAAGGTATGTAATTTTCTAATTTCCTTCTCATTCCCTCATTAGATCAAGCATAGTGCTTGCAGAGAGTTTAAGCTTCCCTGTACAGTCATTAAAAGGCTCATGGTATTTATGACAGGTAAAAGCTGAAGATTGAAGCTGTGTGTTAAATATGTTTCAAAGGAATTGACGTGTTCTTCACAGATAAGACTTTACTGGGGGCTAACAACTTTCTGAGCCTTTATTGAGTTCTCTAGCTTGAAAAAAAAAAAAGCTTTTATTATGTTTGAGTGATCTTTTCAAGGTTTTGTCCATCTTCTCCCTGATTATTGCTTCTTATCTATCTTGTTAGTCTTAGAGTCAATTCTCTAGGTTATCATTCTGGTTTTGGGCTCCTCTTTTTCATCATTTGACCACTTTTACTGTATCTGATCACTGACTTCTGTCTCTTTTGTCTTTTATGGCACTATTCTTCGTCCACATTTTGGTTCAGCTTTCTTGATTTGTTCTGTATATGAACTCAATTTATTTCATTTTAAAAATACCTGACCGTCAAGCCTTTTAGGTCAGGTAGAAGGTACACAAAACATCCATTATGTTATCAGGTACAAGATAGGCACTGTCCCAAGGTGTAGCATTAAACTACAATACCTAGCCCAATGCAGCCTCTCAATCTGGGTTACACAAAGTACAAAAGGAATACAAATTGAAATAGATATCCAAGTAGGTATGAGTTTTTACCTTGAGCTTCTTGAAGTGATGTCCGTATAGGTACTGTGTGTAATTAGGAGATTTCACCTTTTGTTGGCCATTCCTTGCAATAAAAAGTACGTGTTCTTTAAATTTAGTGCTGCCTTTTGATAATGGTTCTCTACAAAAAATCATCTCAATTGGACTATTCATCCCTTTGTAGCTTAGCATTTTTCCTTCATTTTGATACAGAGGTAATGTTCAAGCATAAGAAATTAAATTGCAAAGCCAGGATTTTTTTTCCTGTAGTCTAATGAAAAAATATAAAGTTAACAGTGGCATGTTCATAAGACAACAATACTGCAATTTATTCTTTGTGCAATAGCTGAGAGAAATTTCTCGTGAGGATACACTGAAGAAGTTACTGGGTTGCACATCTGTAGAACTGACATTTCAAAAACTGGTAGGCTTGGGGGTCTTCAGGTGTGGTTTAGTGTAGTCATGGAACTTGATAGCCCTAGGCTAAAATTTAGACTAGGTTTCATGAATGATTTAGCTGGGGAAATGCAGAACTTTAACCTGAAGCTGGATAAGCAGAAATGCAGTCTGTGTCATGGAATGCTACCCTCTAAGAATGAGTGATGAAAAATCCCAGATCCCTGGGATCCCTGTCTTAAACTCTGCTCATCACTACTTCAAACCTTTTTCATGCTATTTTTCTATTCCCTTTTGTAAGGCTCATCTTAACTGTTGCTGAGTTCTGAGCTGCAACTTTATGGAATCACCAAATCATAGTACAAGATTGTTGAATGGTAATGGTTTAGAGTTTGCCATTGGAAGTGTTGATTTGGCATTGTTTCTCTGTACTACTTAAAAAAAAATCTTGTGTTTTCAACACTGTTTTTTTTTTTACCTGCATTAGTACTCAGCCCCTGTCATAAGATGTCTGTTTATTTTCCTTTGTCTGTCTAGTATTATTGATAAGCTTTTATTGGTAAGCTTAAATTGTCTTATTCAACCTCATTTTCAGATCATGAATGAATATTGAGGGGTACAAATTCTAGCATTCCAAAAGTGATCTCCCTTTATAAAGAAACCTGATTAATTGTACAGTTTTTCAGCTTTAAAAAATAATCTTTAAACATAATTAGGTTTGGACAGTTTAGACTTCCATTCTTTGCAAGAATTTGGTAGTTATTTAAATAGATAAATTTTACCAGATCTCTGCCTTTATGCTTAAAGAAGAATGAATGATTATTTACACTACCCATTTTTTTTTTCCAGAATTAGTATATAAGTAGGGATAAGAAGGTATTTTTCATTATTTTAATAAAGTTGCTTTTCAGCTTATTTTTTAAAGAATGAGGGTGTTCTGGAATGTTGTAAAAACAGAAGAAAAGTATATCTACAAGTAGGGAGTGGTAATAAGTCCTTCAGTATATGCTGAACTCACAAGAAACAGTTCACTTTGCATCTTGCTATCCAAGGTAATAACACTGGACTTGACTGTTCTCAATCTTGCAGCTTTTCCAGTATGTGTAGTTTGCAGTTTCATGGCTATTTGACATTTTTCAGTTTCTTTCATACTCCTTTTTACTCTCTAGTGTTAACAATATTTAAGGCAAATAGCAGTTGTTTTCATTCTTAAATGAAGTAGAAAATACTATGGCACATCACTTCTAAATAAGCTATCAAAACATTTAATATGTTAAAGTAATACATTATTTTACATACATACTTACGTATTTTTATTTTGAAACATCCTTTTTGTATTAAACAACTAAATATCAAGAATATCATGATCAAAGCATAGCAAGGAAAACAGCAGAAGTTACTGCAGTCTTGTAATAGTAGCTTAAACTCAAGTTGAAAGTATATAATGAAATAACAGAGTTACTAAGGTCTTCTTTCCAGTGCAATATTCTGTTATCTTCATAATACAGTAGGAATTTTGTGTGATAAATGTAGGTGTAGAGGTGTATCTGTTGCTTCTGATGATTTTAGAAAAATAAACAGTAACCAGAGGCCTTGGAAATCTTGACCAGCACTTGAAAAAGTGCTGTATTTACATAAATAGGTGTTTGATAGAATTAAACACAACACAGAAGTGTCCAAATCCAGTCTTCAGTCTGGTAATTATTAGTGGTTCTTAAAGAATATGTCCCCAAATGTCTTGTTTCTGTACTTTCATTGAGGGGTTAGTGCTATAACCTGTAATTTTTTAATATAGGTTTGTATGGAAAATATTTAAGAAACTGTACTTTTTTATAATATAACTTTGATGTCAAAGAAAGTATTTTCATGGAATCTGGAAGTCAATCCCATTTTTCAGTCAAATTTGTATGAACAGCGCTTAAGTGAACCTTAGTGTTCACTTGGAACCTCCTTATTCATCCTTTAATTCACTTCAGCTTGTGGAAGTTGTATATCCAAAAACTTGACTGAGAGACGGGGAAGATGGGCAGAATATCTCATTGCACTGAAAAGTTCAGATCTGTCGGCTTTGACGTTTTCTGAAAGAGCTTTCTGATCAGGTTACCAAACCTTTACAAAAGCTCCTTCTGGGTAAAAAAGTTTTTGTTTGAGAAACAGGTTCTTTAAATGGCACATAATAATTTGAATAAAATCAGGAGAGGAAATTATTTCCTGTACCAAACAGTTATTTTTCTTAACATTAGTCTACTGCTGCATAACGTACTTTTTTGTTTGTTTTTGAAGTTCTTTGTTGCTTACTGAGTGGGTAGGTAGTTCTGGTAGGCTGCTTAAGCTATTTGCTAACAAAAGTGTGTTTGTGAGACTTGATGGAGCATGTCACAAGGTTGTTGATCTTCAGAGTGAGAAAAATAGACAGAAACTTTGACTGTGTTTCATTGTGCTCCAAACAAAGAGAACACTGATTTAAAATAAAATTAATTTTAAATATGAGTATAACCAGACATAGAAAAACTTAATGCTTAGCATTGAGTAGCTGATGGCTGAGAAATGTCAAACAGCTTATGTTCAGACATAAAAACGATTAGAATTTTCAGAGGGGTTTATAATTGTACTTTTTTTCCTTGTATTGAGGTTCCTGAATCCTTACTACATTAAGTGTTTCAAGTATAGCTCAAAACATTTATTCATTGCCCTGAACTGGAGGAGGGATACATTTAAAACTACCGTAAAGCCATCAGTGAGGCAAATGAGGAAGTAATTAATGTGTAACCAGGAGTCCATTCTTCTACTTAAATGTTTCATTAGATTTATTGATCAGGCATTTCTCTGGTGTCAAAACATTGATGGTACTTGAGCACCACAACGCTGATCTGTTTGGAAAGTTACTATCTTCTTAATAATAATTTGAAAGACTGCCTCCTCCAGGTCTCTCCCATCGTTTCAAAATGGAATTTGGAATTTCCAACCTAATATTAGATAAATTGGCTTAAATGTTGTTAGTTCAGTGCTGTGAGAAAATGAGAGTGAATTGCTGTTTGTTGTGAGAAACATCTGTATAAGTAAACTTATTTTGAGTAAATGAACTCCTGAGATCAAGATAATGATTTCTTGTAACGTTAATCCACCCCATGAGTTGAGAACTAGATGAGAATTTATTTATAAGTGAGTACTTTGAGAAATTCTGTATCACTTTAGGTTTGTCCCATTTTGTTCCATCATAGTTTTTATTTTCTGCACACAGACTCTTAATGTCTTTATTATTGACTTCATGGCTCTTCAGCAATATAAATTGATAGGTTTTTTGGTCTTGTATTTGAAAAATCTTTTGTTTGTCAAATCGAAATAAGTCTTCCTGAACTTCTTAAAATATCTGATTTTGCTGTTTCAGACTGAAAAAGGTAATTTTTCAGAGGAGTACCTAGATATCCAGCAAATTGGCATGTAGGGGGTAGGTAGGTTTTCTTTTTAATTTTGAAGTGATGATGTACAAGGTGTTTATATCTAGAGTAGAAGGCATGAATCTCAGAGTTTGACTGTGAAATGTATCGGGTGGCTATTTCCTGAACCTAATTGACATACATCCCTTTTTTGGGGATGAAGGGACCTGTCCCCCTTAAATGACAGTGGCCTGTCTCCCTCAGTAAAAATATTCGTTGAAGGAGTGGCTACTACTTTATTGTTTTTACTCTTAATTAGACACTGTGGAAGGAGTTAGCTTGTTAGAATAGGGTTATACAGAAACATCAAGAAGAGTAAAACTTATATCTCCTTTTTTTAGCATTTTCTCCCCAAATGGGGAGAAGACATGGCAACCTGGGGGTTAAAGATAATTTAGCTTTTAAGTAATTCTAATTTTGTTCAATTCTTTGTATACTACAACTTGTTTTTTAAAATAACCAGTTGTCAGACCAGTTAAGATGCTTAAGATACCACTTTGCATTGTTTAAGTGCAGATCTAGTTTAAATGATGGGAAAAGCCAAGAACACTGGATTTGATAGTCAGATAAATTCAAATTTAAGAAAAAGTTAAGTAATTATTAAATCAGTTGATTTTGTTTCTTTAACACTGATACCTTTTCAAACAAGTAACCTAGAATTGAGATACTTAGTAGTGAGGTGGTTATTTTCTGACTGTTGATCTTAGTTCATAAGTCAATTTAGAAAACTGCAGAGCAAACTTTAAACAGCATAATTTTCATTGCAGTCAATAAGGGCACTTCATGATATTGTTGTGAGAAAAATCAAAACCAAAAACATCATGAGCCTGAAATTTTCAGAAAATTGTTATTAACCAGATAAAATGGAGTTCCTTTTTTTGCAAGTACCCTAAAAAAAAGCTAGTAATTACCTTATAAAGTGTTAAGAATCATTAATTTCACTCATGGTAATCTGCCTGTTTTGTTTTCCCTTGTCAATATACTGTTCTAAAAGAATTAATGAATGTGCTGTTACACATTGAAAAATATTGCTAGTAATGGTAATGGTGATGTCGAAGCAGGAAGCCAGGTGGAGAGGACAAGGGGTGGGCTTTTGCTAGTCTAACATGACTGCAAAAGCATTTGAAAGCAAAAATTCCAATGGGTGAAACCAGAGCACCAGATTTTGCACTTTAGAAGCATCTTAATAACAAACTAACCCACAGAGTACCTGCCTGGAGCTAATAGATCCCCCCTCTACCTGCTGTAATTGTTCCTGTTCTGAATGATTGAGCTAATTGCTTAAATTTGTTGGTTATACAAATCAGCTTCTGGACTGAGGTGAAGTGTAAGAATATCGTGCCTGGTGGGCTGTTCGAGTCCAATCCAGTTAGCTATGGACCCCAGCCCACACCATCTTACATGGACAAAAGGCAAAAGACAAGAAGCACTCTTCTTCATGTGGGGACAAATGTCCTCAGTTTATTCCCAGGTGAGCCCCCAGATGGAAAAGAGCCTGTCACCTCATGGCGGGAGACTTTTAAACCCGGGGGAATGGGGGGGCTGAGGAAGAGGACCACAGCCAATGGGATACCAGTGAGGAGGGGATGAGGGGAGGAGTAAACCTGCTACAAACCAGCACCACCAGGGGTTTTTAGGGGAGGGAAAGACCATGTGATATAAAAGGGGAATCCCACAAGGATACAAACATACTATTCTCTGCAATAATACAGAACCCAGTGCAAAACAACTAAATATCTATTTAGTGCAATACAACAGTGAAGGACTTCAGGTAAAATATTGCAGTAAATATTGAAGTATTTGCAAATTAAAATTGCTTTTTATCCTTGTGTTATTTCTCTTGTGAACTTAAGTATAAGAGGTTATGCATGAGTAACTTTTATAAACTCAGAGGGAGCCTTAAATTTCACTTCAGACTTGATTATAAGCAGCCAGAGTTTCTCAGTTCCTAGTTTTTGTTCTGTAATTGGAATATGTCACCTTTAGACTGAGATCCAAGTGCATCTACCTGTTCTTTCAACCTACAATGGCTTAAGAAATTTCACATTAACCATACTTTAAGTCAAGCTTTTGTTTGAATACTGTATGTAAATACTGATCTATGAGATTATTGTTATTTAGCTAAGAAAATAAGAAAACATTGAAAAATGCAAATAGAGGTAACTTTCTCATAGTAATATTTTACTAGGAGTAGATGCCAGAGCAAAAAAATTTGACCTATTAATCAGGTCAGAAACCAATATCAGAGTTTCAATTCATAAAATAATGAGCTCGGGTTATCAACAGGAAGGGGAGAGTACAGAAAGGTAGCATGTGTTTAACTTGTCCACAGGTCTTTCAGCAATTTTAAGTAGAGCTGTAACATTCTGTGAAGACAGGGTAGTTTTCTCCTTTTTTACACATCTCTTGACCCTGATGTTGAATGGATTTAATATACTGATAATGGCAATAAATGACTTCAACTCTGTTGCCAGTATTGGCTGAAATTAGTAAGATAATTTAAAATGAATAGTATATGCAGAGAAATTATACAGAAATATTTTGACTCAGCATACTAATGTAACAAACTTTTAAAATGGATACTAAATGAGAAGTATAAATTTCTGCCATCAATAACTAGTTTTATACATTAAATTTAGTGTTCCTATTTTCTGGCAGACCATTGAGGAGTTGCTGGACCAAGTAGTTTAGATGTTTGTGTAGACTGTATTTAAGTGCATATTGAAGTGCTGCAAATAGTCTTCAGAAGTCCATTTTGATGTTGCAACCTTTATAAATATATTTCTTTTATCAGCTTACTATATTATTGACAACTAGTCACTGTCAATTTCTAGCAACGGTAAATATTCTAATATTGATGAGTGAATGTTAATTATTATGATAATGTTAAATATGTATATTATTATATGTATATTATAATAATGTATATTATTATAATGTTAAATAACAATCTTGTTAATTATTTTAAAATAAAAACTTTACAGTAGTGTAATTTCAGATACATCATATAGCAGACAGCAACAGGAAGAGCGTCTGTTGCCATTTCTCCCTCTATTTTCTCTCCTGAAATTCAGCTGTTTCAATAATGTGTGGTGTTTAAAGTATTTCCTTCCTCAGCAGTCACTGCTGAGGTCTGAAAAGAACTGTGGCTCCCTAATGTTTTAATTTTTTTGGCGTTTCATACTAATAAAAGTTATTCTGGCCATACTTCCCCCTGTACCCATTCACAAGTAAGACTGACGTAAGTGGAAGAAGAGTGCAGATGAAGGAAAGCAGAAAGAGTGCAGAAAAGAGTGCAGAAAGATGAAGGGATATATGGGAGCAGATATATATTGTTCAACTTCAGTTTTATTTATCAAGTTCATAAAGAGGATTGTATGAGTGTGATGATGAGACCTCCTTTTGCCTATGTTGGTATCCATGTCCTAAGTGTTGGAACAAGTTTCCTAAGTAATCTTTATGTCAACTATTGTTTCCTATTAACTGGATTTGGATTTCCTTGTCTGGTGCTCTACAGCACACAACAAACTCAAAATATTGCTGTATGATACTGATATGGATTGTATAGCATACACTCTTATTTGTTTTGTGGTAATGCATTTTGCTTCAGAAGCTGGTGACCCACTCTCCCACTGTGGCCTTGTGAGGCTCTGGCTTGAAGCAGTAGCGCAGCTTGCCTGAGGAGGCTGGAGGACAGCATTCAGATACCTATATTAACCTGTAAAAAGCTGTTTTAAAAGCCTGTTAACCTGTTTAAAAGACTGAAATGTATAGGCAAGATGAGTGGCAGAGACACTCTTAAGGTGTTACAAAAATACCCTGTATCAGTTTGAAACTAAAAGGTTACGAACTGTTGCTCAAGCTTAAGCAGGAACATAGATGAGAGTTTTTGCTGTTTCTGTCATTGTTGTGTGTTGATGTTATATATTTAACATAAGTTCTTGCGTATTCACATTTGACATCTCCCAGGAAAGCTGAATTTGAAGTGTTTGCAAAACTGCTCCTTGGTAACTAAATAACAAAATATGTTCAAGCAGAGGCTTCTGAACTTGGCAGTAATAAACTTACTTATTTTGGATTTTGACCAGAACCTTAGGTAGAGTGGGAAATACATAGGAGAAGGATGTAGCTGTCGCAAGAGTCTGAGCACCCTGTCTTAACTTTTAAAATTCATTCGTTCTTCAGTTGGAAATACCATCTTTTTCTTTTTGGTCTTCAGTGACAGCTGAGTGGTATGGAGATCAGCAAAGAAATAAAGTGAAGTACTGTCCTGAAGGAAGACTTACAAAGTTAATTGTAATTCTTCCCCTAATGTGAACTAAACTCATCCTTACTAGATGCTATGTTTCACTGTAAGATAGATTGGGAAGTGTTGTAACAGTAAGGGCTTATGGAATCATTTTAGGCTGTTTGTGCCATCGAAGGGATTTCTTGCCATCCTTGTAAAATGAGTTCTCCTTTATTAAGTAGTCTTACAGTAAATCTAGAGAGATTATTCCATTCATTTTTGAAACACTTAACATTTCTTGTCTTTTTCCATTAGAACAGTTCCCTATTCCTCAGTTGTTGTGCACATGGATGTCTTTTACAGGTTTCTGATACCTAGCATGCCTGTCTTACAAATTCAGTCTTCCATCTTTCAGTGAAGTATAGCACCAAAATAGAATTCCCACTAGGATCCTATATGTGTTGTATAGAATGTAGGATTATTTTGTGGATCTTGGATGCTACCATTTTACAACACCACGAGTTTTTTAACTTATTCAGCTTGCAAAACACTAAATCTGATTCATCTCTAGAACTATCTGCAGATCATTACCTGTCCTGTACGTGTATTGTAAATACAGTACAGTATTTCCTATAACTGAGTAAACTTTGAACTCCATTTTTCTCATGTGTGTATATAAGTGTTAAGTTTGTGTTGCTCTTCTGTCAACTTCAGTCTTTCTAGCTCAGCTGCTTTAGGTAATCATTATTGTGCTGTGTGGGTTTGGTTCCATTCCTTAAGTGATTGTGCTTCTTCTAGTACTTTGTAAAGTATGGGGACTGTCTACATGAAGAAATTTCTAAGTAATCTAACCTATCTCAGTTCACAACTGAGCTTGCCTGTTACTCTGTTGGGAGCTGCCTATCTAAATCTGAAGCTGTACATATAATGCACTTAAGATAATTTTAAATCTTTGTATCCATGAAAGCTGTGATATGTTCCTAATTAAAAAGCGTTCACTCCCATCTAGTCAGAACATTAACAGATAGTCTTCACAGTCAGAGGTCTGGAGTTCTTCTCTCAAGCCCCTCCCCCTAAAAGGTAGTGAACTTAATTGAAATGGCTTACTCCTGTCTTTCCCATAAATTAGCTAAATATACTAATTGATTCAAGATTCAAATGCGCAGAAAGGTTAAAGTAAATTTTTGATCACTGCATAGCCAGGCTGGTGAACTAGGGTGTTCTGAAATAGCTAATGAATGCCTGAAAATTACAATTCAAATTGCAAATTAGCAGAGTGTTGCCTTGTAGGTGCAATACTGTTTGAAGGAAAACACTTGAAAAAGTGCTAACTCAGTATCAAATAATGTGAAAGGCTTGTGACACTACTGCTCCACTAAGCTGTTGAGTATGTCAGTCAACGTTTTTGCAGTGCTATTTAACAAAGAATGATGTACCTGGCTAAAGTAAACTTGGTCTCAAGACTAATACTCGGGCTTGAAGTGGCGAGAGCTCTAGAAGAGTCAACTTGCAGCTGGCTGTGGAGTAAATAACTGGTCTTATTGCTATGAACAAGTGAGATTCCAGTATTAAACTCAGAAGTGTTATTAATTCACTTTGTAAATCGTTTGGATAGTGTATACTTTCATTTAATAGAAGTAAGGGGAATGTCAAGGTATGTCACCAGCAGAATGACATGCAGTTATATCTAAGAGTCTGAGTTCTCCGTGGCAAAATGGTAGCATGTTTTACAAGGTCTCCCTGAAAACAGTATTGTTCATTGAGGGAGACCTGTGTCAAGCTTGACTTTGGTGATAAATGCCCCTTCAGATTAGGGTACGCTCTTGGTATCAAGAACTGAAAGTAGAAAGCTGCAATGTAAAAGTAGTGAGTGGTTCAACAGTTGAAAGTTGTCACTTGCCAATACTGTATGCTAGTTACTCAGAATTATTAGTGATTACCTCAAAAAATACTGGGCATCAACAGCTTAATAGAATAGTCTTCGGTACTCTGTATGTCTCAGCCTACCAAAGGTGGTCTTTTTTAGCTTTCTCAAAGGCTTTTTTAGGAAGTGGCTTTTCTTCAGTGAGCTTTCATTACAGTGAAACTTAATGAGGTGATATTAATAGATGTTAGTTGATCCCCTTGCTGTAGGGAGGAGCGCTCAACCGCATGGGTGGGGTGCACAAGTGCCAATAAGACATAGTAACATTGAAGAGAGGTAACTTTCTGGCTCTTTTGTGAGACACACACACCACCGTTATCCAGGAAAAGTCCTGAAGAAGAGAGTAACTCCAGAACCTAGTATGACTCAAAAGAGTTGAAGGAATTCTTTTGGAAAGACATCATGGCTTGGGGCATCTGCTCTTTTAATTTAATGTCCTTGCCATTTATCAGAACTTCTTAAGGTAATTCTTCTTGTATAATTTTCACTGTAGGTCAGCAAAAAGATCCTTTTTTTTTCTCTGAAAACAGATCAAGCATGAAAATATGCATTTGCTGTTATTTTTTAATGTTGTCTGTGTATAGGCTGACTGCAGAGGAAAAGAAAGTTCATGCTCTTGAGCATATCTATTTTAAATAGTAGGTGAGAAAGAAAGGGTTTAATATTTAACTGCTACTATTTAAATATCCCATATTGCTTGGTATGAACATAGGCATCAGAAAACTGGGGGAATGGAGGGTCAAATAGAGAAATGTGTCCATCTTTCTATAGTATTTGTGTATTACTGCAAAATTGCTTGTTTAAGTAAACAGATACACTTGAAGATGCTCAGCTGATAAGTTACTTGCCCTGATGTATGGTATGATGGGGGTACTGAAATTTTGTAAGAAGCTGTGGTTTCAGGGAAAGATTAGATGGGTTATTCAAGTTATTAGTCCTTTGCTGTCAATAACAGAGAGTTCTTTCTTTAAAATTTAATTAAATACTAATTAAATTTCAGTGAGGGAAACTGAACTTGGGTATGTCTTGTACATTCCATTATTTTAGCACTGGCATCAGCAGTAACTCTGATACATATGACAGTGCACGTCATTTGATGTTGCTAAATTTGCTAAGTGCACTCATTGCTGAAAACTGTGTATTTCCTGAAAGAAGACTAGGGGAATGCCAGTGACTCAGCAGTTTCAGTTGACTATACAAGCGTGTTTGCTGCAGCAAACCTAAATGTTTTCACTTCCAAATTGTTGAAACTTCCCTTTCAGGACTGAAAACAATAGTTCTTTGTCTGTCTTGACACGCTTTTGCCATTCTTGGGCCCATGATGGAACAGCAGCTGTTAAATTACAGCTTTATTAACAAGTAGTTACAGTTAGTACTGTCTAAAGCTGGACTAAGGCTTTGTCCATTCCAGCCCAACACACTCGATTAATTATAAACAAAGCAGATTGTTTCACTTTGACCAACCCAGTCTTTCTTTGACTGTTGTGTTCCAGTTAATGTTTCATAACAATTGCTTTGGCTTTGAAAATAGATACTATAATTCCCTAAAGAATGCATCCTTGTGGGATGTAGGCCTGAGAACGTAATCGGACATGCTCTGGTCAGGAGGTGGTACTAGAGATCTTGCATCCTAGTCATTTTATGGTAAAAAGTTTAACTGCTTCTTACATAGCAGTTAACTATTCCTTGCTTGTGTAATAGTATTGTCTGTTTCCAGCAAAATAATTTCTCTGTCTTGAAACAGTTCTTTTTTAACAAGGTGAAGTTTTTTTGCCTCAATTTGCTGGTTCTCAGACTTTCAGATGTAAATAAAAGGTTTGGTTAAATTCTGTCTCCTTCAAGTTTTGATTTATTCTTGTGCCATTCAAAAAGTGCAGCATCTACTTATTTCCATTCTTGTTTCTACCTGTCTCCAAATATGCTCAGCAAGGTTAAGCAGAAAATATGTAATTCATGTGCTTAGTGATGTTTAGTGGGTTTGAGGCACTCTGTTAGGTAAACCTGCCAATTTTGCAAAGTACAAAGAAAGGGCAAAGATAACAGCTACTTAGACTATAGCTCCCACAATCTAATCAAACATTACGCACAGAATTACACACAGAATCACTTGGTTGGAAGAAACTTCAAGGTCATTGAGTCTAACCCATGCCCTAACATCTCAATTAGACCATGGCACCAAGTGCCACATCCAATCTTTTTTCAACACATCCAGGGATGGTGACTCCACCACCTCTCCGGGCAGACCATTCCAGTACTTGATCACTTTTTCCATAAAGAATATCCAAACTGTATTTCCCTTGACACAGCTTGAGAAAGAGACCTCCACACTGCCTGGCGAAAGAGACCAACCCCACCTGACTACAGCCACCTTTCAGGGAGTTGCAGAGAGTGATGAGGTCACCCCTGAGTCTCCTTTTCTCCAGGCTAAACATCCCCAGCTCCCTCAGTCGTTCCTCACAGGGTTTGTGTTCCCAGCCCCTCTCCAGCCTCGTTGCCTCCTCTGGACACACTCCAGCGTCTCAAGGTCCTTCCCAAACTGAGGGCCCAGAACTGGACACAGCACTCAAGGTGTGGCCTCACCAGTGCCGAGTACAGGGGAGAATGACCTCCCTGCTCCTGCTGGCCACACTGCTCCTGACACAGGCCAGGATGCCCTTGGCCTTCTTGGCCACCAGGGCACACTGCTGGCTCATGTCCAGTCATGTACATGTTCATGTCAGCCAGTACCCCCAGGTCCCTTTCTGCCTGGGCACTGTCCAGCCACCCCCTCACCAGCCTGTAACGTTGCAGGGGGTTATTGTGGCCAAAATGCAGGACTCAACACTTGGAGTTGAGTTCACTTCATCCTTGTTGGACTCTGCCCATCCATCCAACAGTTCCAGGTCTCTCTGCAGAGCCCTCCCACCTTCCAACAGATGGACACATGCTCCCAGCTTAGTGTCATCTGCAAATTTACTAATGGAACACTCAATCCCCTCATCCATGTCAATAAAGATATTGAACAGAACTGGCCCAGCACAGACCCCCAAGGGACACCACTGCTGACTGGCCCCAGCTGGATGTGGCACCGTTCACCTCCACCCTCTGGGCCCAGCCATCCAGCCAGTTCCTAACCCAGCACAGAGTGCTCCTGTCCAAGCCATGGGCTGCCAGCTTGTCCAGGAGTGTGCTGTGGGAGACAGTGTCAAAGGCCTTGCTGAAGTCCAGGTACACAACATCCACAGCCTTTCCTGCATCCACCAGGCAGTCACCTGGTTAGAAAAAGAGACCAGGTTGGTCAAACACAACCTGCCCCTCCTAAACCCATGCTGGCTGGGTCTGACACCCTGGCCATCCTGTAAGTTCTGTGTAATGACAATCAATATAAACTGTTCATCACCTTACCTGCTACTGAGGTCAGGATAACTGGCCTGTAAGTCCCAGGATCCTCCTTCCTCATTCACCCTTTTTGGGAATGGGTGTCACACTGGCCAGCTTCCAGTCCTCTGGAACCTCACCAGTGAGCCAGGACTGTTGGCAAATGATGGAGAGTGGCTTTGCAAGCTCACCTGCCAGCTCCCTAATCACCCTGGGATGGATCCCATCTGTTCCCATGAATTTATGAACATCCAAGTGGCTCAGCACTTCTCTGACTGCCTCCTCCTGGATAACAGGGATTCTGCTCCCTGACACCATCTGCCAACCCAGGAGGACAGTTGTCCTGAGAGCAAGCCATCTTCCCACTAAAAACTGAGGCAAAGAAGGCGTTAAGCACTTCTGCCTTCTCCTCATCTGCAATTACTGAGTTCCCTTCCTCATCCAATAGAAAGCAAAGGTTGGTCTTACCCTTCCTTTTGACATTAATATATTTATAAAAACATTTTTTATTATCCTTTACAAAAGTTCCCAAATTAAGTTCGAACCGAGCTTTGGCCTGCCTAGTTTTTTTCTACATGCCCTAGCAACTCCCTTGAATATTTCCTGAGACCTGACCCTCCTTCCAAAGATGATACATCCTCTTTATATTCCTAAGTTCCTTCAAAACATTGTTTCCCATCCAGGCTGGATGTTTGCCTTGTCGACTCATCTTTTGGCACACAGGGACAGTCTGTTCCTGTGCCCTCAAGATCTCTGTTTTGAAGCATGGCCACCTTTCCTGGACTCCTTTGTTTTTAAGGGCTGCTTCCCAAGGAACTCTGAATAAGTCTCCTGAATAGGCCAAAGTCTGCCCTCCAGAAGTCCAGTGTAAAAGTCTTACTGATGTTCCTCCTGATTTCACCAAATATCAAGAACTCTGTAATTTCATAATCGCTATACCCCAAGTGGCTTCCAACCACCACATCTCCCACCAGCCCATCTCTATTTGCGAACAACAAGTCTAACATAGCCCCCCGCTTGGTGGGCTCACTCACCAGCTGCAACAAAAAAGTTGTCCTCCACACACTCTAAAAACTTCCAGGACTGCTTCTTTTTTGCTGTATTGTTTCCAGATACCTGGTAGGTTAAAGTCACCTACAAGAACAAGGGCTGGTGATCCTGAAACATTCTCCAGCTGTTTTATAAAATAAGTTGTCCACCTCTTCTTCCTGGTTGGGTGGATGATAACAGACACCCAGTAGGATGTCAGCCTTGTTGGCCTTCCCCTTAATTCTTACCGATAAGCATTCAACTCCATCATCATTAGTTTCAATACCCATGGCATCAAAAGCCTCCCTAATATAATGGGCCACCCCTCCACCTCTTCTCCTTTTCCTATCTCTCCTGAGTAGCTTGTAGCCATCCCATGCAGTGCTCCACCTATGTGAGTTGTCCCACCACATTTCCATGATGGCAGTTACATCATAGCTTTGCTGTTGCACCTTGGCTTCCAGCTCTTCTTGTTTGTTATACATGCTGCATGCATTAGTGCACATGCATCTCATCTGGGCTGCTGATTTCACCCCTAACTCAGCCTTATCACCCTTGGGCCTGCTTCCAGACAGCCCAGCTGCATCCCCTTCCCCCTTCAAACCTAGTTTAAAGCCTGCTTAATGAATTCTGAAATTGAGAGCTGAAATTCTTCTACCCTTAACAGAGAGATGCAGCCCATCCAGTTCCAGTGGGCCCGGTGCTGAAAACGTTGGCCCATGATCAAAGAACCCAAAATTCTGCTGATGACACCAAAGCCTCTTCTTCGCTTCTTGACTCTCCTATTCCTTTCATCATTTTTCTCTGCCACCAAAGGCACTGAGCAGAACACTACCTGTGCTCCTGCCCGGTCAACGACTTGACCCCATGCCCTAAAGTCTCTTTTAATTGCCCTGACTCCTCTTTTCAATCTCATCACTGGAAGCCTGGAGTATCAGCAGTGGGTAATAATCAGAGGGCTAAGTTAGCCCAGGAAGTCTCTCAGTAATATCCTGTACCCAGGCCCCAGGGAGGGAGCAAACTCCTTGTGGGATGGGTTCAGTCCACATGTGGGGTCCTCTGTTCCCCTCAGAAGGGAGTCACCTGTTCCACTACAACTACCCTTCTTTTCTCTTTAATATTAGACGTGGTGATCCCTCTGACAGATGAAGTGTAATTGGGAGGCCCACTGGGCAGATAATTTTCTTCTATATCATCTGGCTGACCCTCTGGATTCAGGGCCTCATACCTATTCTGAAGTGGCACCTGGCTAGGTGATGGGGTCGGGAGGAACTTCTATTACCTCCCCAAGTAGGAACCCATTTCCTGTCCCCTTCATCCACCCGGTGTCTTCCTATTGCCTTACAGTGGGAAGCATGGGGGTCCTCTGACTCCTGGTGGGCCTCCCTCAAGGATGGCAGGGAAGAACTCCACCAACCTATCTCCCTCTCACTTTCCCTTTCCTTAGTGTTCCAACTTCCTCCCTAAGCTTGGCCACTAGCAAAAGTAGATCATTCAGCTGGTCACACTGCAGGCAGGCTTCCTCTGCAACACCCCCTGAAACCACTGATAAGCTTAAACAGTCCTCACAGGAAGGGGTCTGGACAGACACATCCTTTTTGGAGGGTTCCATTTGGTTACATACACTTGTAGTAACTGCAGTTTTTGCCTGTGTAAAAAACATTACTAACAAAAACACCAAAACCAACTTACCAAGAGAAACACAACAAACAACAAACTAAAAACTCCACTAGAAGGAGGAAACCTGCAACCCTGCCTGTGTGAACTGCCAGGTGAGCTGTTGTACCACACCCCTGTTTGCCCACTCCTGTTCACCTTGCTCCCTAGAGCTCTCCTTTTTTCACCCTGCCTCTTGCCACAGGAAAACCCCGCCTTGAGCCTGCATGGCTCATGAGAATGAGGAACCAACCTGCTCAGTGCTCTTTTAATCACCCAATACATAGGACTTAAGGTTTGTGTAAGTATATCTAATTGATCCTCAGAGGGTGACTGGAATGATTTGTGTTTTAATTCTTGAAAAGAGGCCATCATGCTGGCTAGACATGTCTTCAACAGATGGAGAGTGTTCAGCTGATAGTACTAGTCATATGTAGTGTCTCTCAGATATCTACCTGAATAGACAGAACCTGGAGTAAAAAACATGCTCCATTTTGGGTTTGAACTTGGTCATATGGGAAGAAAGTCTGAAATATGTGGATCTGGGGCTTCATTTAGGAGAAAAACTTGTGTTACACTTGACTAGAAAGGTTCTCTGCCCTCTTTGTTGATTGATACTGTCTTGATATAAGAGTCCTGTGTTAGACAGCAAATCTGCTGTTATTCTTAACTGTTCTCAAGTGTGAGGCAGATTTGAGTCTGGAGTGCTTTTGGAAGTAGATACAATAGCTTCACTTTCATCATTTTTATTGCTGCTGCTTTTTCAATGCCTGAACTGGAGTATGAGATCTGTCAGAATTTGAAAATCTGGTAACAGAATTTGTATTTTGTCAATGCCATACAGAATGGTCAGGAAACATCTTACCTACCATCAAGTGGGAGTTTCCCTCCCCTCATTTCACAAGGGGATAAAGGCAACTTTTAGTGTGTTGCAGTTCAAAGCAGTCAACAGCAAGAATATCACCATTCTCCTGAAGTCTTAATGTCACCCATATGCACACTGGAATCTCTGCAGGCAATAGTATCAGTTTCAGTTTGCCAGCTCTTAACACATGTGCAGCTTTCTCACGGTGAATTATTTGGGGGTACACTTGCGTGAGAGAATCAACAATGGGATTGGACCTCAGCAGTATGTAGAAAATATGAGTCTACAAAATAATTGATTACGTAGATGCTGAATGTATTTGTGCAGTTGCCTGGGTTTTTCATAGTGCAGTGGGCAATTAAAGCAGAAGTTCTTTAAGAAGGGGCTCTACAGCTTCTACAAAACAGATGTGCTGTCATGAAATAAGATAATTTACTTACTATAGAAGACTTAAGTTAAAATAGGCACTAAACTGCTTGTTTATTATACTATTCTCTAGCTAATGCTTATCACAGGGAGGTTTTTGTTTTGGTACCAGCTCTGTTCTGGCACCCTTTATCTTGTTTATACTTTTTACCCCTCTGGAAAGCAAAGTAAGACCCAAATGGTGTCCCAAAGGTTAGTGCATAGCCTATTAAGGACCAGCAGTATTACAGTTCTGTGTAGAACTCATGATAGCATTTATCTTCAAATTCCTGAACATTTTAGGGCCTAGATCCTTTGATTTGCTTTCCTTTCCTCTAATGTACTAGAAGCAGCCTTTTGTGAGCTGTTTTCCAAACAGTTTCCAGATTTTTCCTTCAAGAGCAGGGTAGGTCAGCTTGTTGTAGAGACCTGTGCTGTGCTTGAAGTTGTTTTTCCTATTACACAGAGGATATTTGCTTTCAGCAAATAAAAGCAGTCTGGGTTTTTTTTGCATCACTAATAGTGTGGAGGTTGTTTTTGTATTGGCAAGTAAGTTTAATATCTTTACTGATATGTTTGTTAATATTGTATGTAATATCAGTTAATATTTTAGTTTTCAAAGATGAGTTTTCTGAAAGTTGCTTTTCATAAAACAGTTTTACAGACTCCGAAATAAGCCTGTATAAATTCAAGTGTTATGAATACAGTAAATAACTTATTTCAGAGGAAATATGTCTGTATAATTACTTAATGACTTTAAATGGGTTTGGTAGGCTTTAAATAAAACTTTGTTTCTTCTAATGTTTCTCAAAGTGAGCATACATATGGAGAAAACTAGTTTGGTGATGGCCTATTTAATGTATAACCTGTATATGAAGAAATCCTGTGCCTATTTGCCTGGTTGGTATATAAAAGTGATTTTAATGATGAGCTATGTATTTGCAGACTAATGACAGAGCATCTGAACGTAAAAAAAAAATCTTCTACTTGAACATGGTGCTTGAGACACATGTGCCCAATTTTCTCTGAGACAAACTTTTTCAAAGCTAAATTATATTGAGCCTAGCTACTTCTTGTCAGATGAAGTTCTAAAAATCTGAGCCAGAACATTTGTCAGAATGATTTGGTACTATGTCTTTGGACAGTCTTAAGTGAAAATGAGTGTGTTCTTAGTTGGTTCACTGTTTTGAACTGTCTGAGAAGTCTTGACTTCAGAATAATTTCTTTAATCTCTGTTACAATTTCTAATTCACTGTCATCCATTCAGCATTAAATGTCATTTTTGCTACTAGCATGCTGTGTGGAAAACTTTATCCTCTCTAAGCAATGTATCTCAAATGTAATTATAAAGGCTAAAGGTAAAACTGCTCTGGTTTTAACTGTCTACCAAGAAAAGGAGGTTTCTATGCCCCGGGACTGAAGCAGAAACAGGGTGAGGGTTACTATTGGTCAAAGACCACTAGTAACCTCCAGCAGTGTCTGTTTCCTTTTCGCTATTTCCCTCTAGTGGTCACACACGATACTGACTTGGGGAGATTAAACAGATGAACTGGTACTAACCCGAAAGTAATACGAGTATATGACAACTTAATTTTCCCAGTCATGATCTGTTAGACCACAGAGTATTGTGAAACCTTATGACAGAAGGACGTGCTCTTATGTTTTGAATTGGGGATTCACCAAGGTTTTGGAAATTATTTGAATATTTATCCTTTTAGATATCCAAATGTGTCTTTTACATGAAATATACAAAGCTTTTACGTTAGATAAACTCATAATCTGAGTTTTCTTATAAAGTTTTTTGATGTGACATCTGCTTTACATGCGTATCTTTGCCATTCTCTGTCTGTGTCTAGGTATTACATCTAAACATTAGAAACATTTAGATAATTTATCCCTTTAGTATTATATTGGACTTGTTCTTAACTCATAAACTAAAATGAGATTTATAGAATCATGTGGTTTTATTCTTTAAAACAATTAATCTTCTTTTATTATTGGTAAAACAATGTTTTATGTAACTTTTTTTAGATCTTGGTAAGCCATCTAGTGTATCATAGAATTGCTAAGATTGAAAAAGATCTTTAATATTTCCACATTCAGTTATCAACCCAGCAACACCACCATGTTCACCACTAAACCATGTTATCAAATGTCATATCCACACATTTTTTTTAACATTTTCAGGTATGGTGACTCCACCACTTCCCTGAGCAGAATATTCCAGTGCTTTCCTACCCTTTCCATGAAAAAATTTTCATAATGTCTAAACTAAACCTCCCTTGCTGCAACTTGAGGCCATTTCTGCTTGTCCTGACACTTGCTACTTGGAATAAGAGACTGACACCCATCTCACTACAGCTTCCTTTCAGGTTACTTTAGAGAGTGATAAGGTCTTCTGTGAGCCTCCTTTATTCCAGGCTGAGCTACCCCAACTCCCTCAGCCACTCCTCATCAGGCTTGTGTTCCAGACCCTCCACCAGCTTCATTTGACTTAAGATCTTGCAAATGCTTCTTCCTATGTAGGCTGGGGCAGGCACCTCAGGAAGAGTACAAGGATGTTGGGAAGTCATGTAGAGAAAAAATCAGAAAGGAGAGACCTTAGCTAGAACACAGTCTGGTCACTGCTGTATAAGGTAAGATGTTTTTCCAAATGCATTAACAACAAAAGGACGGCCAAGGAAAATCTCCATCCTTTAATGGGCATGTGGATGGGGAGCGCTGTCACCAAAGATGAGGAAAAGGCTGAAGCACTCAATGCTTTCAAATATCCTCAGGGCAAGCAGCCCCCTGAGCTGCTAAACAGGAATGAGGATCAGAATAAACTTCCTGTAACTCAGAAGAAAGTGACCTCCCATGACACTTAGCTTCTCACAAGTCTATGGGGCCAAATGAGGGAACTGATGAAATACCTTTCCAAGCCTCTCTGCATCACTTATGATCAATCCTAGTTTAACCAGGGACACACCCTAGATAACTTGAGATTTGCAAGTGTAGTGCCCACCTACAAGAGTCAGAATCAGGATCTGGGGAACTACAGCCCGACCTTGGTGACCTCAGTGCTGGGGAAGGTTATGGAACAGAGTATCTTGAGTGTGATGACTGGCACATACACGACAACAAAGTCATCAGGCCCAGCCAGCATGGATTTGTGAAAGGCAGG
Source organism: Agelaius tricolor (assembly GCF_023055355.1). Lineage (NCBI taxonomy): Eukaryota > Metazoa > Chordata > Aves > Passeriformes > Icteridae > Agelaius > Agelaius tricolor. Next base: position 34,109,457 of record NW_027269264.1, on the reverse strand, counting down.
TCCTGCCTGACCAACCTGATCTCCTTTTATGACAGAGTGACCTGCTTAGTGGATGAGGGAAAGGCTGCAGATGTTTTCTATCTAGACTTCACCAAAGCCTTTGACACCATTTCTGATAGCATTATCCTGGAGAAACTGGCAGCCTGTGGCTTGTACAGGTGTACTGTTCACTGGGTGAAAAACAGCTGGATAGTCAAGACCAGAGAGTGGCAGTGGATGAAGTTGCATTCAGCTGGTGGCCGATCAGCAGTCCTGTTCCCCAGGGCTCAGCACTGGGTCCAGTTCTGTGTTGTGTCCTTACAGACAATCTGGATGAGGGGATCAAGGGTATCCTCACTCAGTTTGCCGGCAACAAGTTGGGTGGGAGTGTTGATCTGCTGGAGGTTAGGAGGGCTCTGCAGGTTGAACATTGGGAAGAAGTTTTTCACTGAATCAGGTATTGGAATGGGCTTCCCAGGAAACTAATGGAGCCTCTGGAGACATGCAGTAAAAGTTAGCACTTTTAGTGGCACTTAGTGTTGTGGTCTATTTGGCATGGTGGTGTTGGGTCAAAGGTCGGACTCCATGATCTATGAAGTCTTTTCCAGCCTTAATGATTCTGATTATTTTCTGCCTGTCATGCAGAATGGTAGAGTTTGTCCTTAGATAATTATGCCTTCAGAACCCTGATACTTTATATATAATATGTTCATCTGTTGTTTGAAGGTAAAATTACCTTTGGACAGAATTATTGCCTAGGTAATATATGGAATCTATATGTTGTCAAATAGATGTACGATTAGAAATGCATGTAAAGCTTCTACAGATGGCAGAGTGCTGTTGCATTTTTTTTTAACTAGACTGAACTTTGTTTTTAAACAAACATGGTTTTCACTAGTAGTAGTACTAGTTTTTATCTTCAACCCTGGACAACTTGAGCAATCTGAAGCTGTATCAGGAACATGACAAAAAGTTGGCTGTCTTGGAGTCCCTTATTTTGTATAACTTTTTTTATTTCAAATGTAATAACTTTTTTGGTTCAAATGTGTCAGTGAGCCTCAGTTGTTTTTGAAGGAAGTAGGTGTTGAGAGCTAACAAGGGCTATAGCAAGAAGGAAATAAGAGAGTCGGTAATAGGTTTTGAAAGTGAAGAAATTTGTGTTAGTTTTAATAAGGTGTGAGATACAAAACAAGAAATACAAAAAGTAAACTCTTTTCCCCCCCACTTTTCCCCAAATTACTGTTAGGACATGGCAATTTAAACAGTATGTGTTTGCATGTATTTCCTTAGGGTGTGAGATAGTTTTCCTTAAATTCTTTGTCAAATATATTACAGAATTCAACAATTCCAACTTTTTTATCCTACAGTTCTTCCTATATATTACATTATGCCAGCCATTTGATAGAGATATCTATTCTGATGGCTAAATGTTTAAAGATTAGAGGAGAAAAAACAATCAGTTTCTGAATTTAGCAGTGCCAAGGTAACTGCTAATTGCACTAGATGAACAAGGGACTTCGTGGGTTTTGCAGGAGCATTTGCTTTGGCAGTTTTTCTTTTTATTGATAAGAAGCATAGATAGGTAATACTATTTATCTGCTGATAGATATATTCTGTGTAGCTGTAAAGCTTTTTGTAGTCCATTTCTTTTAGTGCAAGTAACAACCTGTACTTTGAATCCTAGTGTTTCTTGTTAGGAAAATGTTTATTCTGATTAAGCAAAGTATAGGCCTCTCAAGTCCATATCCAAAACAGGCTCAGGCTTTCAACAAGTACCTTTTCACAAAGGTGAATAAACCCCCATTGCTGTTTAATATGCTCTTTAGAAATATCATTGTGGTCTTTAGCCAAGATTCTTCACCATAATGCTGGTGGTAGATACGTTTTTCTGGTTCTACAGAGGTGATATTAATGTAAAGATATTTAACTATCTTTGGTTAAAAAATAAAACTAAGCCAGCGACTGGAGTAAGAGGCAATCATTCCTTCCCTGCCATTTTGAAGGATAAATAAGATTGCTTAAATGCCTGTTAACTGTATGTGGCTTAGTCTCCTTGCTCTGTCCCCCTGTTGAGACACAGGCTGGGTTTTCCCTACCTGCTCAGTCCCTGCAAGGCACGGGCTTTTCCTCCCACCTAGTGGATGCTCCATGGGAGAGCCAGTTCTTGGACCTCTGCAGCAGTTTTTCCTACTGCTCATCTGCCTGGCTCATCTTCCTTAGTTAGCACTTAACCCTGGCAACACTCCCTTTTGAATTTTATACATTGTGATGATGTAATAATATTTAATATAACTATTATGCAATTTTCAATAACTGTTTAAAATACCGATGTGACTACTGCTTTCACTTGGGATCATAACTGTTCTTTTTTTCAAAGGCAGAGTTGCACGAGTGCTAGCCAGACAATATGTAATGGAATTAATTCATTCTTTAAAATCCACTAGCTTTCAGAGCATGGAGCAAGTAACAACACTTCCTTTAGTGCATTGGGAACTGATGCCAAAACATCAGTGCTTTTTCTGCCGGTGTCTAATAGAATGGAATTTATTAATTCTTGTATTACAGTACAGACCTTACTTGTCCCTTTCCTGACAGCCCAGATTCACAGAAGGGATAAATGTACCTTCTTCCAGACTTGCTCATAGTCCCATGACCCAAGAGTACAAGCTGTTTAGTTTTATTACTAAGACTAAATGTTGATTGTCAGCTTGGATTTTGGTAGTTTTGTTCAGTGAAGAGTTTTATCTTTAGATGTGTTTTTGAATTTGGAATTCCTGGGGATTCCTCCTGTGCACATAACCTTAGTGTTTACTATGGAATTGCAACATATGTCACTGCTGGAAAAAGTTAGGTCTACATGTCTTTTCCTTGTTTTTGCAGTTGCAAAAAAGGTCAGATTAGAAGCTCTTTCCTTTTAAATAGTCATCTGCACTCTGCTTGGGAGGGCTGTGGGTGGGGAATCACTATCCAGCTGCCCTGACCTGGATTCTGGAATTTTTATCTCTGCCTTCCTGCTAACTACCACATTAGTTTTGCAACCTTAAATTTCCATTGTCAGCAGCTTCAGAACAATTGAAAAATCAGACCTATAGACCCATGATAATTATATCTTTAATTTCAGTCCTCAGAAATGCATCCTGTACTGCCCAAAGTGTAGTGTCTGTTGTGTTCTTACTGTCTGCAATAATTTCCTAGGGTAGCCCTGCCTTGGCTCATCCATGCACTAACCCATCTTTCTGAAACATTTGCAGCAAGTCTAAAAATTGCCTTTGGAACACAGTTGTTTTATAGAGCTTATCTGCTTATTTTCCACCAAGCTTTTCATAGTACCTTTCAGCTCTTTTGTGTCACTACCTTTTCTATCTTCTGGGTTTTTTCATAAGATATTGTGGCTTGATCTCTTGGATGTTTGAGTGCAATTGAGTGTATTCTCACAGATACGTAGAGAATGAGATTAGAGTCACTGTGTCCTAATATGTGTTCCATCACCTTCTGAGTGAGCTGTATGCCTTAGAGGGAGGAGCTGCCTGCTGGTTGTGTTATGTAAAATAATAAATAATTTATAATGCTAACTGAATATATCTGCCTTGGTGAATAAACATACATTGAAGTGCTTCACAGGTGCATATTGAGACAAAATCAAAAGAATTCCCTGAAGACATGTGAGAATAATTTGCTTTATTTGATTTTTTAAGTGGGAGAACTTTGTTGTGAGTCTGCGCTTTATTCAAGGGTATTATTTTCCACTTAAGGATCCATGCGAGCAGTTACAGAGATCTGCAGTATGATTCTGCAAATACTTAGCTTTTTTTATTGAAAGCAGCTTTTCTGACATACTGCCTTGTTGCTGATACTAGCATCTGCTCCAGTTAAAGGATCACATGAAGCTTTGGATCATGTGGCTCTTTCCTCTTGTCTGTTGTAACAAAAGGATTAATGGATTTCGTGCATTGCCTTGGAAAGCTGAAGGTGTTGCAATTACTATCAAATGCCAATTTTAATGTAGCTTTGAAGCTGTGATGTATGCATGGAATTTCAAAGAACTGCATCTTTTTACTGAGCATGGTGATTTGGCATTAGCGCTTGATGGTATGAATTGATACGACTTCTACAAGTAATTTTGTTTTCAAGCAGAGACTGTTGATTTCTATCATATGAACTCTACCAGCGTTTCCAGTTTTTATCTTGGGAAATTACAATTTGTATAAACAGAAGAAACTTTGTCTACATTCCTCTTCTCAATGTAAATGATTATTTCTACAGTGATTAGTTAACGATGATCTGCTTTGCAAGACATAAATGCGGCAGTGACCTGCTCTCGTTTAGATGTTGCGGTAGTAGAATGGTGGGGCTTTGCATGATTCATGCTTTCTTTGTTTGTGTTCATCTGCCTGCATGTGTCTGCTGTGAGCAGGATGGCTTGTCTGTGCAGCAGTTAGAAATGAGTACTTATTTTCTGGTTCTTGTGAAAAATAAGTATTCTCAATGTAATTTTATCTTTTTTTCCTTTTGACTGTTCAAATATAATTGTCTGACACAGTTTTGTGAACATGATCTGTAAATGTACATGCTTTTGATTGTACAAACGACGTGTGCTGTTCAGTCTGCTGTTCTGCCTGCTGAACTTGCTTCTCCATAACAAATAGCTAATAATGTTGCACCTTTTTGTTGGTAGACTTTGCAAGCTGATAGCTGTATCCATATAATCGTGTATGCTGTTCCATGTACAATTCTGTAGCATGGATAAATTATTTAGTGGAAAAAATAATCCCAAGCATAAATGAGAAAAATAAATACTCTGCTGAAAAGCTGCCTTAAAAAAAATCAAGCTTACATATTGAAAGAAGGGTTGGGTTTTTTTCTTTCAACTCCGGTTTTTATTATGTGAACTAAATTAGCTAAGCATTGACTGTATGCATAATATAAGAAGAAAAGGATTTAATTCAGATATGGAATATAAGGCATCAGATTTTCTACTTACAAGTTTACAATATTCTTGGAAGTTCTAAAGTAGGAATATATAGGTGTGGCTTTGACTACATCTCAAGTAAAGAAATCCAGAAATTTAGCTTCTTAAGCTTAAAGCAAGATCTTGCATAGGTGTGTTTTCCTCACTTTAAGAACAAAATAAGAAAGCACTTCCTATCTTTAATTAAAATACTCTAACTTCAGTGAAGTGGGTATTTTGGCTACATTTAAAAATTTATCTGTTTTTAAGCCATATCCTATTAAAATGAAGTTTTATCATCTTTCCTAGTGTGTACAAGTTACAGAGAAAATTAAATGAATTTTCATTGTCAAACTGACTACAATAAAAGCATATTGGGTCATCTTAAGATTTGTGGCATATGCTTAAATAAATATTGAAGATACTGATTAAACAGTGAAGTCTTTCTATATTTGTGTTTAAAAGAAATTTTAAAAGAAATGTGTCAAAGTGTTGGGTGACTCTTCTTTTCAGGTTTATGCTTATTAAATGCCTTTGAAACAAAGCAGTCGTATGCCCAAACTCTTATTTGTTACTCAGACATACATACTTTGTCCCTCTTCGCCTAATTCACACTTAAAAGAACTCTTTGCTTTTCTCTGCTTTTTAACTTATCCACACTCTCCTGCCTTCTCAAAGCCTGTACAGCTCCAAATTTTTCCATAAAATGTACAACAACTGGAATTTCATAATTGCTTCTTCTTTGTTCTATACCATTTTTTGGTTTCCTCTCTCCCTGCCCCATTGGAGTTTTCGTGCTACTGCAGAATTTATTTCTGCCAAAAGTCCTTCACTGTTGTCTCTGTCTACTTGATCAAACTCATCTGCTAACAGTATTTCATGTATTATTCTGAACCATCTGTTTATTGCTTACATCTCCTTTGCCATGCACATCATTTAGATTAACATTTAGAGGAGTTTATTTTCCTTCAGTTCCTCAGTATCTGCTTCTGTTTGACTTGTGAGGAAATTTGTCAAACTATTTTTGATCTTCTAAATGTTATTCTAATAAACAGATGAGGTTTTTTTTCATTGTTTAGTTAGTTACTTTTATTGTATCCTCTCTCTTACTTTTAGTTGTACCTTGTTTTATGTAGACTTCTGTTCTCATGAAATATTAATTTCAGTCTAGTATAAATAATTTTGCCGAAGAGGCCTGAAACAAGAAAACAACTTGATAGAAGCAATTGTCTGATTTTCATTGATATCTATATTGTTGCTTTTAAAAAGAAAATGGTACTATTTGTATTATTGGATGGAGTGACTGAAGTTGATTGTCTTGAGACCTGAACCTTGTTTAATCCCCCAATTAATTGTAGAATAATGTACATTTTTTTAATAGGCTGTGTGAAAGTTACTTCTTAGGAATTACATAAACCAAATTAATGAAACGTCCCTTTTTTATACCATTAAATATATATTGCTGTGTCCTTTTGGGGACACATAATTCATGGTAGGTAACAAATTATTTTACAAATTGATTAATTGATAATAAAAAATAAGTTTATAATAACTTCACAGATACTACAATCAACATCTTAGATGCAGGCACAGTTTGAGTTGTTTAAGCCTCTACTGCAAAAAATAAGTGGGTGGGTTCCAGAGAAAATTGCATTAATCTTGTTTTCAGTATTTCTGTTTTATCAAAAGCCTCAGCACTCTAGTTTTTTGTGTGGTTTGATTTTTAGACTGAATCTGGATATGGATCAGAGTCAAGTTTGCGACGTCATGGCTCCATGGTGTCTCTTGTCTCTGGAGCAAGTGGATACTCTGCAACATCCACCTCTTCATTCAAGGTTGGTGCAAAAAGTTTTCCAAATATTCATGCATAAATAACATGCAACTGGAAAAGAAGTTACGTATGAAGACTTATTCACATAATTGTAGAAAAAACACTAAATGTCAGTAGTCCATCATACAGATGATATGGGAAGCTCTCTCATGCCTCTCACGCAATCGTCCCTTTTAAACTGAGGTGTCATCTTCTGTGGCAAGAAAATCAAACTTGTGAGTGTATTTATTAACTTTTTCTGGTTTACTCACCAAATATCCTGGGCTTCAAATGAAAACAAACACTAACTCTGTAGTTTAATGAGTGTGATATAGCCCTGCCTGACAAATTATGGCTTTCCTTGTGTCATGCATATGAATATTTAATATATGAACTGAGTGTGCTGTACTTCTGGAAGAGCAGAAAAAGAAAAACACAAGAAAAGGGAATAAAGATTGGAGCAAAGATCTTAAACTGGAGCTGACAGCTTTCAGGCAAATATGTATAAAACTGGTAGCATGTAAGTTCACTTTTAATAAGGTTTTGTGGAGTGCTCTGAAGTAGCAGGTGCAGTCAAGAGAAAACATTGAGACCAGTGACAAAATGAGTAAGGAATACTCAGACATGGTTTCTTCTGACATTAACAATATTTCTTACTTGCTGATATCTAAAATGTCCTTAGTGTGCTTCAGTTTCTTCTTCATAGCTGCAGAAATATCTTGTTTAAAATTAAATTGTAGCTATACTGCATCAAGCTATTGTTGAGTATGTAGAAACATTTCACGCCTTTTTTGTTCGTGTTTTCAGAAGGGCCATAGCTTACGTGAGAAGCTTGCAGAAATGGAAACCTTTAGAGACATCTTGTGTAGACAAGTTGATACTTTACAGAAATACTTTGATGCTTGTGCAGATGCAGTTTCCAAAGACGAACTCCAGAGGGATAAAGGTAACACTGTAGCTGAAAACTCTTCCCTCCACTGACTGTAGCTCTTTACCGAGGAAACCTCTTGATACTGTTACAATACAATTTAATGTCTTATATAGTAAAATAATGTATCATAAATTAAGAATAATAAAGTGATGTATCCTAATAGTAAAGGATCAATCATTTGCATAAATGCATATGCATGTTAATTATTTTTACTTTGGAATTCAGATTTGCTTTAAAATTTGCTTGATGTTAACCTGTAGCTGTCAACTGTACAAAAGCAATGCTCTTTTTAAGTGTTTTGTTATAGAGCACCAATTGCTAATTCTCACGAATTAAATTTAAATGTATTGCTGTCTCTTACTTGTTATTTTGAAAAATAAATGGGATATTAGTTTTGATAGAAACAATACACCTTAAAAAGTCAAAAGTCCTGCCTTGAGTAATGCTTCTGAGGTGTACTGGCTGGAAATAGAGCACTGAATGCACACTTGAGACCGTACTAGACTATGATGTGGATGCCTACATATCTCTGAATTGCTTATACCAGAGCACAGCTCGTCACTGTATCTGTGCACTCTGCTGAGGCATTTATATTCATCCCTGTGTTTGTTCTGGCAGTATGAAACTTTCTGTAGCAATAAAACACCAGAGAAGTGCAATTCCACTTTTTTTTAAACTTTCCAGTGTAGAAGATTAGATAGGTACTGAATCATGGCTCCTGCTTATCCACTTGTAACACCTAAGTATGTTGCTCTCACCAGAGAATTGAGTGCTAAACGTCAATGCTGAGCAATGTTAGATTCTGCTGTTAACTGACATTTACACTGGTACTGGTCTTGGGTCAAAAAAAACAAACCAAACCCAAAAGGGAGGGAGGGGTCATGACTGTTGTTACAGTAAAAAGTGCTGGCTAAGCATGAAGACGGTCTTAATTCTTTCTTGCACTCCAAAGAACTAGAAAAGATTTCTCACTCCCATAATACACTCTCTCTCAAATCTAGTGGTAGAAGATGATGAAGATGATTTCCCTACAGTACGTCCTGATGGAGATTTTGTACATAGCAGTAACAGCAGTAAGGAAAAACGTAAGTGTCTCCCAATTTTTTCAGTGATGAAAATTAGAATGAATGGTATGGTGATACATCTGGTACAAGACAGGAGTATTACGCTATTTTCTAAGCAGAAAAGGGCAAGAATAGCTATTTAAGTGTATGTGAATGGAAGTTCTTCATCACGTTATAATTCTTTAGCACTTCCAGTGATTCTCTGAGTTATTCTTAATTCACACAAATACTAATGCAAGTTTGTCAAGCTGTAATTCCCTATTCTGTGTCTAAAGTCGTTGTTGCTATAAAATTCTGTTGAAACAGCTGCATTATTCAAATATTGTGAACTGAGATTTTGTAACAGGTTATTGCAAGTGTTACCTGCTTTAGGAGTTTAGTGGAGTTCAGTGCTTTTCCACTTAGGGGTGTCCCGCTATGGTTTTCACAAGTACTATGGCTGTGGAATGGTTAAGACATCACTGTTAGTTATTTATCATAATTTTTGAGCTTTTTTGCTGTCTTTTCATTGTTATAATGAGCAGAATTCTGATACTTGTTTTTATCATAAATGAACTAGTTATTTTAATCACTGTACCCATAAAGCAAATGTGAAGAACTCATGCAAGTCTTGCTGTTCAAGAAATTTGATAGTTCTGGCCTGGAGGAAGTTGTGTATGCATTTAAACTGTATTTGCATTTTTCTTAGACCTTCTCATGTTTTCTGACTGAAATATTCTAGTGTTTACACTCTACTTGTTGGCAATTCAGTTAGTCCTAAGGTATTTCTTAGACTTGATTCACAAAGCTTAGAAGTTGCACCTCCAGTTTCAAGTGTGATGGAATCTCCCAAAGTTCTCACTAGAAATGTTTTTTAAAGTGTAAATACTTTCATGAAGAACCTAGAAAATATAGGGCAAAATAAACCTTTTCTGTGTCTTCTGTTTTGTTTTTAATTGGTTTTTGTTCCCATGTATTACGTATTTCCTTCTTGTATTTAAGTGCTTTTTCTAAAGCATATCCAAAAGTGTTGTGATGAAAGAGAAAAGGAAGTGGAAGGAGCTTTTCAGCTTACTTCCAGAATTCATCACATAAGTAGATTTTTCTACTGAATACTAATTGTAATGCTGATTTCAGAGACTAAGTAGCATAACACCAAAAGTTTTGAAGCAAGTGTAAGCAGGTGTATGGTTCCACTAACCCTGTTGTCTGTATGAAACTGTACTTTTTTTTTTTAAGAACTGTTAAGTTAGATTTCAGAAAACTAGAAAAGACTTCTTTAACAAATGCTAAGTAAGAGTTTAATTTTACTGCATGATTCATTTTGGAAGAGAAGTCTTTGTCAAACTCAATTTTTGTATAATTATGTAGGAGTTTCAGCTTAATTTACTGGTAGAAAATCTTTTCATATCTACGTTGTTCTGGTGCATCTGTAATATATATGCATATACTATGGGGAATGTCATTAGGAAAGTGTGTATATTTAATGGAGCTGGTCATCAAGCTTTTGGGAACTTACGTGCTAGGAAATTGATACTTGGTGTTATGGATACCTGTATAAACTCACTCACTATAGCTCCCTACAGGAAATAATTCTGCAACCCCTTGCATTTTGCAGAACTTCTAATTCTAGATGAGTCCTGTATTCCATTAAATTTACTTTCCATCAATTATTTTTATGAAAATATTTATCCCCATTTCGGTTTTTCTGTGTCTCAGTCTGATTTCTAATGGCTAAATTAATTAAATATTTAGTAGCTGAGTGCTGCAAAGCTTGATTAGAAATGAATAATTAGACTCTCTGTCTTAAAGTGGAATTAAAAGTGATACAATGGGGGAAGTAGGTGTCTCAGGTTGAGACAGCCATGCTCATGTATAGGGCAGAAAAAAAAGGTCAGACTGAACTGGCAATGAAAGATTTATCTTGAACTACACCCTTTTTAAAGCTTAGCCTCAGAGCAGCTGTTAAAATTTGGTTTCTCAATTTTCAGGTTCTCTTGTTCAAATTTCTATCTCATCCTGGAAGGACTCCAACAATCTTCTTAACCATAGCTTACAAGTGGTTGCCTGTTTATTCTGAGATGGTTCTCCTCTCAGTGGTTCAGGAAGTGAGGCATTGGTTCAACCTCTTAATTTAGCTTACTATGATGAAATGTTTGAGCCTACTGTTCAAACTACTAGTGCACCAATCTAAAGCTCTGACTGACTTAAGGGGCCATATTCAAATTGACTTTTGCAATTTGTTCTCTGTGTGGGAGGAGAAAGTTAATGTAAGTATGGACATTTGTGTACTGCTCTGAAGGTGATTTGGATAGGGAAGCTTTTTCTTTTCTGTGTTCTATAGGGTCTTTAGGTGAAGAGGTAGGTAGAGTACTATGAAGTTGTTTAAATGTATTGGCCACCTTTCAATTACAAGATCTGGTAATTAGAACTGTAAAAATTTTATATAAAACACCAAGGTATGGTGTCTGGCTGATCCCTATTTGCCCATTGGGATCTTATATTCAGGAATGTAGAGTCTTGATCTCTAAGTGTTCCCATTCATCCCCTCAGGAAAGAGAACATATTTAGATATAAATTTCCAAAGAATAGGAAGAGCAGGAGTAACGTACTTAAGGAACCACCTTGAATATGGAAGACGTCTTTTGAACTGGAACTATAAAGATGGAAGTGGTACAAAGGCTGAAGAAGAGAAATTTGATGTAAATTACAGCAGAGATTTATGCTGGATTTTTGTGCTTTGAATGGAGGAAAAATATTGTTGAAAAACTGGGGTTGTTCTTAAAGAAAAACTAATCATATTGATCCTATTGCAATCCACAGAGCATAACAACAGTAGGCATCAAGAAATGGACATGAACACAAATACTTGTTTTTCACGTAGAATTACTTAAGTGACATAATGTGTTAAGGGAGCATAAAATGGAAAAAAAATGGAAGAACATCTTTCTACCTACTCTCTTTAGAATACTTTCCTGTTTCTCTGGAAAACAGATTTGATCAAACAGTGGGAAGGTGTTACCAGCAGAATGTTGGGAACAAGAAGGGAAACACCTATCCTAACAGACACAAAGGTCTAGGAGAGAAAAGCTAAAGAGCTATTGAAAGTTAAAGAATGGTATGAAGAATTCTTTTTATGAAACAAAAGAGAAAGCAAGTCAGCAATAGAGAGCGTAGATGGGATAATGAAAAATAAACTGCTTGGAAGATGTTAAATTTGATGTTACGGTGGGAGACAAAATTATCCTGCTTTTTTCAGTTGATGGCATGCAGTTTGATAACCAAAGAGCAGTTGCAGCAGTAAGAACCCTTTCCTATTAGTCTTTACCTTTAAACATAGATCTCCAGATGCCTGGTTTAATTTTGAAATAATTAATTTGTAGCTGACATGAAAAAAAGTGTAGAAAAGGAATCAGAAATATGTTTGGTCTCTCCAAATAGAAAATCTTCTCACAAGTATTTGTAAAATGTCAAAGCTCAGTTGTTCCTGAGGTGAGGGTTGAGGTCATCTCCCTACATGCTTCAGAAAGACAGATACTTCCTGTGATTAGGAATGAATCAAAATACTTGTATCCATCATAAGGAATCAGTTGAGTGACCATCTCTTTTAAAGAAATTTAAAAATCTTCTGCAAGATTTTCATTTTTGCCCATAATTGTAATGACTGAAAAAATTTGGGTACTGACTTTAAGTCTGCAGCTCTTCATCTGAGACTAGTCATTAAAGAATGGCTTAGGACTGTACAGAAGTGTTAATAAGATGTGTCTGAGACCTCAAAAGGGACAAAAGTTCTATCTTTTCCAGAAAATTAAGCTGTGTTGCTGTATTTCCCTTAAATTCTACTGCAGAGATTTCTGAAATTATTTATATAGTGTTGCAGCTAGTGGCAGTTTCTTCAGCATGTCTGCATATTTCCTAAGTGAGAGAGAAAAATCACATCTGCAAGCATTATAGCTGTGCTGTTAAGCCTGCATGTGAACATAGCCTACACCAACAGGAGGAATTATTAGTGTGAAACCATCTTTTTCAGTTGTGAAGTATTATGGGCAATGTTCTTGTATAATTTTAATTATTTTCAGTGGAGACACTCCTTGCCAGCTTATGCCACTGTCAGTGTCAGTCCCCTCTGTATTCCCTCTGCAGCTGTTGGGGAGGGGGAGCTGGTCTGCTCATTATCATTTCTGAAACAATTTTTTTGTTCTCTTGCCTTTCTTTTCTTTTTCTTCCAGCCCCCATCATTTTCACCTTTTAGAGAATGTTCCCAATTAACATTTAAAATAAAAAAGGTTGTATTCTACCATAGTATGTCTGCTTCTTGAGGTATTTGGAGTTGTGTGTAGTCCATAATTACTTGTTTGAAAATGAGTTTGATTGCTTTTGAAAAGGGGGCATGTAAAACCTCTAGAGACTTAAACCACTGCTGAAGACCATGTGATGATTGCTTTCCATTCCCTAAGTGCACACACTGTTCTGTCATTACAGAATGGAACCGCTTGAAAGTTCTGCTTTGCTCTTGCAGACAAATAAACTTACTCAAAAATTAATTGGTACTTTTTAAACTGTAAAAGTCATATGTTGACAAACTGACAGACTGGAGGAAAAAATTATGTCAGTCCAGGTGATAAGTCAAGAGCTTGCTCTTTGGCAATAGCAGGAGTTACTTTAACTTGCTGGGTTCAGTCAGCTTCAACTTGAGTGTTACTTCTGCTTTGTAATATTTTCTGACATTCATGTGCAGTGCTTGATATGTTATTATGTCAACCTACGTACCAGTATGACATATAATAGGTACCTTCTTTTTTGCACACATTTTAAATGACTTGTTTAAATAGCCTTAGCAACAGATGGCGTGGTTGACAGCTTGAAGCAGTTCTTGGAACTGTAAGACTCACAGTACTTGGAAAATTCAGCACATTTGATGCTTTTATCTTATACCTTTTTACTTTTAGGTTTTAAAATTTGTAATTATATGCTTAAAAGAACCTTGAATTATACATTTTGGATTTGATGACATTTTGAAATTGTTCCTTTCTCAGTGCTGAGTCTGATACGTTTTAAGGTTGCTCTGTGTTAATTAGGCCCCATTTCAAGCTGTCAAATTGCTATTGTTACAAACTATTACCACTCCCTCCACCCACATGATTTGCAGAGTGCAGAGTAATACAGCATTACAAGCAGGCTTGAAATACAGTGTAGCAAGATGAAGCTGCAAGGATCTGTTTCGCCTTTTGAATATTTTTCTTTATCCTGTGGATAACTGTGGACATTATTATCACTTCAGAATTTTATTTTTAAATTAACTTTGTAGCCAGTCTGTTGTCTTCAAATATCACATATCCATGTGAGGTGCTTATTTGATTAAGGCAGCTATCAGTGATCTCATATATGTGTTTTTAGTGTTTCCACATGTGACACCCAAAGGAATTAATGGCATAGACTTTAAAGGAGAAGCTATAACTTTCAAGGCAACTACTGCTGGAATCCTTGCTACACTCTCTCATTGTATTGAACTCATGGTAAAACGTGAAGAAAGCTGGCAAAAAAGGCTAGATAAGGTAAGATCATTTTCCTTTTACTTTTGTTGAAAAAAAAAGTTTCTTTAGCTTGAAATTGAAATTTCAAATAAGTTATTACTAACTCTGGTACTCAAACAACTGCTTTTATTTTTATATACAGCATTTATTAATTTCAGGTGCTTAAATTATTAACCGTATAAAATGTTAAGGAGCCTTGTTCTGAGTGATGATATAGTGTTGATATAGTAGCTCTTTTCATCATAGTCTTTTTTTCACAGCACTTATTCAGATAGTAGTCCTATAGTCTTTATATCTGTAAAGAATCTGAAATTATCTCATAGTAGTAAGTGTATTGCTTACAGCCTTCTGACATAGACTTAATTATCCATGCATGCAAAATGATGTGCAAGTCTCTGAAATGGTTTTAGTATGATAAGAGGTGGTGATAATACTGGGGAGAACAACGAATTCTAACTTTATATGTCTCCTCAAGGTAAAATTATTTCACTGTCCTCTAAGAGACTGGTGAGATTAAGTTATACTTTATACTAACTAGTTAAATCTTCTGTATCATGTTAGAGTATCTGTTATTCTAGCCAGTGATAGTCCATTCTGAACCTACTCAACCAGTGTAACAGCTCTAAAAGAGCTGTCTGAGATCTGTTGTTGGAGGCATGGCAGGCCGGAGTTCAGGCTTTAATTTTTAGAATCCTACCATTGCTGGCTGGTGTGCGCTGCAGCTGTCCTTCTGTTCTCCTTCCATGTTTTGATGTCACATATACCATGTATCAAATCTTACTCTATTTAGTGATACGTTTTTCAAAGAATGAACATATTCAGACTTATTTGAATCCTTGACCCTGTCTTCTCTGTTGTTTGTACATATGTCAAAGGCCTGGCCCTGTGTCAGTGTATTGTGACTTCTGTCAACAATTCTTTACTGGTTCAACTGAGCATTGGAAGAATTACAGTAGCCTGTTTATAAGATCATAGGGGAATTCAGGTTGGATAGAGACCTCAAGAACTCTCTCTTGCTCTAACCTTCATCTTAAAGTAAGGACAGTTTGAGTCAGACCAGGTTGCTTTATCAAGGCTCTAGACAGCCCAAATCTTCTAAGCAGGTCTGCTCTTCATCTGTTGTTAGAATGAAAAAGTTCTGCCTTATATCCTGTTGGAGTAAGTTTTCTTCCAGTATCTGATGCTTATTTTTCAGCCTTATCCTGTGAACCGTGAGGAGACTGGCTCAATTTCTTTATTAGTTTCTTAAACATATCAGAAGGATACTGTTAGATGCTACAGCAAAAGCCTTCCCTGTGCTGGACAAACACTCTTCATTTGTGTTGATGAGACTTTCCTTAGAGCATGTTTTCCTTGCCCGTACTACAGTATATTTTAATAAGGAATAATATGTTAAAATACAATTTGAAATTATTTAGGTTTGGGTTTTGTCACTTTTTTGTTGTCTTGTGAACTAGCTTTAAAGCACTTGTGGAAGAAGCAAGTGGTTAGCAAATTCAAGGCTCAATTTCACTTGAGTCTCATGGGACTAATGTCTCATACAGTAAGAGTAAGTACATTTTAAAGGGGCTCACAAACTCCTTTCAACTTCTTTTCCCGGGAATTAAAAGGGAAAAGCTCCTGAAACCTGAGAGTTTTCAACTTGCTCTGCTTTGGCAGACTTGCAACTTTCAAAAAGGCCCATTTGTCAATGACATTTTCTGGGGTTTAGAGGACACTTAGGGTATTAAGTACCTTAATTAGTTTATAAAGTCATTACTTTGTATTCCTCCCTTTGCTCACCTTTTGGAAGAGGAGATTTTTTCTTGAATGAAATAACTAGACTTGTGGTGGGATAGTCTTGGCAGAGAGTGAAATGCTCACCACCTATTCAGCCAGATTAGGTAGAAGAGTAGAATGAGAAAGCTCATGGGTCAAGAGAAAGACAGGAAGATTGCCCCCTGGTTTTTGACATGGCAGAACATTCTGGACACGTGGAAAATCAATTTGTTGCTGATTTAAAATAATGGGAAGTTAATGGGAAACAGAAGGACGAACAGTAGAATAAGTTATCTTGCCCCTTTCCCTGAGATCAACTTCATTCCTTGCCTGTAGGCTCCTCTGCCAGAATCATAAAATCATTAAGGTTGGAAAAGACTTCAAACCTTATCAAGTCCAATGGTGCACCAGTAAACCATGTCCCTGATTGCCACATCTACACCTCTTTTAACACTGCCAGGCTCAGTGATACCACCACTTACCAGAGCAGGGCAGTCTGTTCCAATGCTTGTCTCCCCTTTCAGTGAAGAACTTCCTGCTGATATCCAGTCTAGCCCTCCCCTGCTGCAGCTTGAGACTGTTTCCTCTTCTGCTTGTGCTTGTTACTTGGGAGGAAAGACCAACCCCACCTGGCTACAGCCTCCTTCCAGGCAGTTGTAGAGAGCAATGATGTCTTCCCTGATCCTCCTTTTTTCCAGACTAGACAGCCCCATCTCCCTCAGCCACTTCTCACAGGAGTTGTGCTCCAGACACTCCATCAATTCCATTGCTCTTCTCTGGACAGCATCTTGATGTCCTTCCTGAACTGAGGGTCCCAAAACTGAACACGGGATTTCAGGTGTGGCTTCACCTTTTCTGAGTACAGGGGGCCAATCCCTGCCCTGGCCCTGCTGGCCACAGCATTGCTGATCCAGGCCAGGATGCCATTGGCCTTCTTGGCCACCTGGGCACAGCCTGGCTCATGTTCAGCTGCTGTCACCAGCACCCCCAGGTCCTTTCCAGCCACTCTGCTCCAGCCTGTGGAGCTGCCTGGGGTTGGTGTGACCCAAGGGCAGGATCCAGCACTGGGCCTTGTGGAACCTCTCTTATGGAACCACTGGCCTCAGCCCATGATCCAGCCTATCCAGATCCCTCTGCAGAGCCTTCCTGCCCTCCAGGAAGCAGCAGATCAGCACTCCCACCAAGCTTGGTGTCATTTGTGAACTGCCTGAGAGTGCACTTGATCCCCTTGGCCTCATCATCCGTAGAGATATGAACCACGACTTGCCCAAATATTGAGCCCTGCCAACAGCAGTGGTGGAAGGCTACCAGCTGGATGTAGCTCCATTCACTACCACTATCTAAGGGCCCAGCCTTCCAGACAGATGTTTCTTAAGTAGTGAAGAGTATACTCAGCCAAACCCTGGGCTGCCATTTTCTCCAGGATATTGCTGTGGGAAATGGAGTCAAAGACTTTAGTGAAGTCTAGACAGACGGCATCCACAGGCTTTCCCTCATCCATTAAGCAGGTCACCCTGTCATAGAAGCTCAGGTTGGTAAGGCAGGACCTGCCTTTCACAAACCCTGGCTGGCTTGGCTGATTGTTCAGTACATGCTGTGTGCTCTCACTTGAGGTAGTATGTTCCATAACCTTACTGCCTGCTAGCAACAGGCAGTGCAGGGTGAGGAATGTTGCATTTGCAATTAGTCCAAAACTTCATCTTTGCCATTCCTTCCTCCTCATACATTTTTTCCAGCTCTAGTGCCTCCATTGGTGACAGCCCTCTGGGAAAACAAATCTTTTGCAGTGTAGATCCTTCATGGGATGTGGTTCCCTCAGGAAATACCCCTGCAGTTTGGACATACATATTCTCTGTCCTGGAGCTGCGCCTCCTCACCTCCTCATCTTCTTGGTCTTGGCATCTCCGTGATTTCTCACTTTTTCTTCCAATTCTTCTTTCCACAGAGTGTTTTTTATTCCTTTTTTTTTTCTCCCTCAGAGATGTGTCACATGCATGGTGGTTGGGCTAACCTGTGTGTTGCAGTGAGTCTGTTTTGGAGTTGGCAAGGGCCACCTGTGTCTGCCACAAGGCAGCCTCAGTCTTCTCCCATAAATGCTACCCATGTGAGCAGCACCTTGATATCTACACCCTTAATTACAGCAATTGACTGTATTCATACCTCTGCTACCATTATTCCAGAGTGGTAGAGCTGCTTTTGGTTTAGTTTTATCTTTTCATTTTAGTGCTTAAACATCACTTTTTAAGAGTAACTTTTATAACTATGGGCCTGATCAAGAGACATTGCTTTCCACGTGGTAGATAGGTGTGGTGTAGATCTTTGTCCTGATTTTCTTGAATCTGTCTGTAAACTTCTCTAAAAAGGAAATAAATATTGTGCGATGATAGAAGTACAGATTATATGATTAGTTTTCTTACACTACCAAAACAGTCAAATGTCCAGAATGAAATTGATGTGTATTGTAGTTTTATCTAAAGTTATTGTAGTTACAGCTTTTCTTTCCACCTTTTATAATTAATTAGCTCTTAGGATCTTGAGCTTGACTTTTTGTCTCCAGTACAGTATATAATACAGTGAATGTATTTTAAAACACTTTTCTTAAAATATATACACATTTTATACACAAAGGATTTTGTCATTAGTATTTGATCCACTGTTTTACTTGCAATGAAGTCTTTGTGATGATGCTTTTCATGTTGTCTTGACTGCTACAGCATTTTTCTGTTTTTGTTTCTGCCTTCTCTAATATTATTGCCAAGAGAAACTGGCAAATTTGGAGAGTCGTATTTTGACACGTGAATCGTAACTAATTTGCAGATTGAATTACAGAAAGTATGGGGATTTGGAGTGAGTGGGAGAAGGAGTTGTGTTTTAGGTGGGGGTCTGTTTTGTTTTTTATTCCAAGTCTGGTAACATTTCTGTACTTTTCTCAGTGACTTTTACTCAAGTCATGCTTTATGTATCTTCAGGACTCTCCAGTTCCTTTCAAAAAAGATAATCATGCAAAATTTTGTGACACCTGTTAGCAGGTACTGCCTCTTTGATTGCTTCAGAAAGGAAAAGCCTACTGTCACAATTGAGGACAATATTGTCTCCATCAAAATGTTGTGGTGGTTTTTTTTGGTTTTTTGTGTGTGTGTGGTGTGTGTGTGTGTGTGTGTGTAAAACTATACTACTTTGTTCTACATCAAAAGTATTTCCTAACTGGAAATGGGAAAATGTGTTTGAGGGAATGTTACCACCAAATTCCCAGTTAGTAAATTTGTCTTTTCGATATTGCTTTAGGGTTTTCCACTGAATCTTTAAATTTCAGTTTGGGTTGCTGAATAATTAAACCCATATCTACAAGAAGCGTGTGATGTCCACCTGTTAGACTTAACTTGATTTCATCTGAAGTGATTTTGAAAGGGGACAGAGAAACATCTTGCAAAAAAAGCTGATTTTTCAGAGGCTATTTCAGAAGTGTTTATAGCTTTTTCATGGAAAATATCTGGCAGTATGCGGAATTTGTAGAGGCAATATTAGACTTAGTCTGATTTTGGCATTACAATTATTTTATTCAAAATAGACAATGATATAGTCACCATCAGGTTTCTACATAGACTGGAACCTAATACAGTCACAACCTGTTACTGGACAAGGGTATCAAGTTGTGCTCTCTGCATGGAATCCACAAAATTATTCACATTGCCCTAATTATAGATACAAACTTGTTAGTGTATCACTACATTCAGCATGTTAGCTTTTTACCAGTTTTAGTTTTACCCTTTGTTATCCCTGCCCAAGTATCTGTGTCAAGGAATTTTATATGAAGTGTCAGATACAAAGTATGACTCCCAATGAAGCATGAACAACTATGCTTAAACTAGAAACCAGTTTTTGCTTGCTGATCTGGTTTCTTCCACATGACTTAGAAGGTATCCTCAAGGTAGCTAGTTCCCCAAACTTTCTATTATATATGCATGTATATTGGCACATATAATGCATACATGCAAATAAACTCAGAGATTCATCAGCTTTGCAGTTGCTGCTTGGAGAAAACACTACCCTGGCTGTTCCATTTATTGGCATGTTGACATTTCATTTTTGCTGCATTAAATGGTCTGCATTAAATGGTCATGTAATTTTACAGGAGACAGAGAAAAGGAGAAGAATTGAAGAAGCATACAAAAATGCTGTGACAGAACTGAAGAAAAAGTCCCACTTTGGAGGGCCAGACTATGAGGTATGAATTTTACTTTAGAAATTTTTTATAACACTGTGACTTTTTCAGGTGCCCACTAAGCTGCTCTACTACTCCCCTCAGGTGGACAGGGGAGAGAAAAGACAATGGAAGTCTTCTGGGTTGAGATATGGACAGGGAAAGGTTACTCACCAATTGCTGACAGAGGCAAAACTCAACTTGGGGAAATACCGCTTAATTACTAATCAAATCTTAAAACTACCCTTTCACTACCCCTCTCTTTTTCCTGGGTATAACTTCACATCCAAATTTTCTACCTTCTACCCCTCAGCTGTGCAGAGAGAAAAGGAATGGGGGTGGTGGTCAGTTCATCTCACATTGTCTCTGCCACTCTTTCCTCGTCACAGGGAGCATTCCTTACACTCTTACCCTTCTTCATTGTGGGATTCCTCCCACAGGAGACAGTTCTCCATGAACTCTTCCAACAAGAGTCCGTCCCATGGACTGCAGAGTTCTTCATGAACTGCTCTTAGTCTTCCCCACAGGATGCAGTCCTTCAGGAACAGACTGTTCCAGCATGGGTTCACAGTCCTGACAATAAACTTGTTCCAGCATGAGCTTCTCTCCATGGGGCCACAGGTCCTGCCAGAAGCCTGCTCCTGTGTGGGCTTCCCACAGGATCACATGATTCTTTGGGCATCCACCCTCTCCAGTGTGGGCTCCTCACTGGGCTACAGGTGGATTTCTGCTCCTTCATGGACCCTCCATGGGCTGCAGGGGAACAGCTGTTTCACTGTGGTCTGCACTGGAGGCTGCAGGGAAATCTCAGCATGTGGAGCATCTCCTGCACCTCCTTCTTCACTGACCTGGTACCTACTGAGCTCTTTCTCTCACATACTCTCACTCCACTCTTCTCTAGCTGCAGTTTTTTTTCCCCCTTTGTTAAATACAGTATCACAGAGATGATGGCCATGGCCTTGGGCAATGGCAACAGCAGGTCCATCCTAGAGCCAGCTTACACTGTCTCAGTTGGACATGGGGGAAGCTTCTGTCAGCTTCCCACAGAAGCCACCCCTGTAGCCACTTCAGCTACCAAAACCTTGCTACACTAATACAATGCACTTTTAAGATTGGTTTGTTTCTTAAAGAGGAAAAGTGAAGTTTCACAAGCCAGTGCAAGCATGATTTACAAGTGTGTTCATGCCAGACTTACTTTTTCACCTTGGAAACTGAAACTGTATAAAGAATCTCAGTCCTTAATTTATTGAGTGGAAATATATCTTAACCTTTGATGTTTTGCTTTTGTCCGAAGTATGTTTCTTACAGATATTTCTGTTGGTTTTTTCTTACTTTCTCATACATTTGATACTGCTTAAATGTAATTGTACTTTACCTTTTTATTTGTTCAGCTGTAGAGATAAGTAAAACAAAAATATGAAAACTCTGACAGCAGAGATAGTCCTAGAAGATTACATTTAACTTTAACTGGTTTTCAATTTGTCACTGCCACTTGAAATACTATGTTTTCAAATTCTGATTTTAAGTTCCTTGCTTCTGTTAAATTGCATTTCATCAGTATTCTCCTCAGTGAGGTATTTAGTTCTATTCTAAGATGCATAAACCAACTTTTGAAGAGTAATAGTAGAATGGTTTAGGTTGGAAGGGACATTAAAGATCATATAGATCCAATATCTGTGCCATGGGCAGGGACTCCTCCCAGTCAACCAAGTTGCTTAATGCCCCATCCAGCCTGGCCTTGAACACTTCACAGGTGAGGCATCCACACTAATGTAAGCTAGTGCACCTGAAATACAGTGAGCTTGACCCTTTCATGTACATTAATGAAACACGTTTCTACTTTCAAGTCATAGCCTGATAGTACTGTACAGCTATCTAAGGTACTTGACATTAGATTAATTGTTGTCACTGAGATGTTCACTGTAAAAGAATGAAATAAATAGGAAGTTAAACGTTATCTACTTGGTTACAAACCCAGCTGCTTCTTCCAGGTGTCACTGCTGATACACAGTTTTGGGGTTTTTTTTAACTTGCAGGACTAGGTTGTTTTACAATACAGTAAATGCACTAAACCTAAATTTATTAAATTACCATTTTAATTAGTAGACTAGAGTTTTCAATCCTTGAGTTAACTCTACCTGTTGTTTAAACTGCTGTTTCCAAGAATTTTCAATAGAGATCCCCAAAATTATGTCTTCCCTTGTTGTATTTTTGAACACACAGTGCCTTAAGACCCTGAAATACTTGTGAGGAGTCTAACTACACAGTTATGTTAATAGATGTACTTTACTGACACTGTAAACATTTTCAAGAGAAGACATTTATTAATTAAGTCCTAAATTTGGAGTCAAAGCATACTGACACTATTACTCACTTTCCTGGAGTTTTTTCTTCTTTACGTAACTATCATTAAATTGTTGTTAGAGGACGACACTTCCTTTAACAAGTAAAGGTTTTCAGAGCACTTGTAATCTAAGAATATTGGTGAAAATACTTGAGATCTGTAGAAGAAATTTGCTTCCATCAGTTACATATAAAATGTAAATATGTATTTCTGATGTTAAATTGAAGTGGAACTTTTATGTCTCCAGGATTTTTAACTACTTTTTCCCTTATGCTCTAGGAGGGTCCTAATAGTCTGATTAATGAAGAAGAATTCTTTGATGCTGTTGAAGCTGCTCTTGACAGACAGGATAAAATGGAAGAACAGGTACTAAAACTTGAAAAATTACTTAATGATGAGCACTTCCTGAGAGACTTCTGTGTCTTACAGTCTGTCCTGAGGTGTATCTCCTGAAGCTCTAGTTTATTTATTCTGGCACTGATCAGGGAATTCCCCTTACTATTTTTACAATAAAAAATAGTTGCTTAATGCTAATTTTAAGATAGTAACTTCATAGCTTGTCTAGAAAATAATAGTATAAGTGCTAAGTTTATTGAATGTCTCTAGTTTCTAATTCCTAAATAAATGTCCTGTATGAAAATTATCTATATGTGAGTGCTGCCCTGTTAAGATAAAAATATCAAATACTACTGTCTCTCAAAATCTCAGCTGTCTCTCAAAATCTAGTAATTGGTCTGAAGTTTCTTTTTACTTCAGTGATATATGGAATAGGAAAGACATGGTTCTGCCAGGGTACTTCACTAACTAATTTTTTTAATACACTTCAGGGACAAATATCAAAAAGGATAAGATGCATTCCAGAAAATAGAGTTTGAGAGCATATAAAATGAGAGGGAATAACAAAGTCATGCATCCTTTGTCGTAAAAGAATTCATGCTTAGGAATGTAATGAATAACAATGACTTGAGAAGTAGAAGACTTTCTAGTGGACCTGTTAATACCCAACAAAGTTTACCCTATGTTGGAATCTCTTAGCAAAGAGTAAAGGTTTTGAGTGACTGTGATAGCACTACATGGATCTTTAGTGCTGCCAGTGTGTTTTCCTTAACTCAGAAATACACCTTGAAGTTTAGATTAATTCAGTCTTCAGGCCCACTCACTGAGATTTCCAGTGGGATGACAGCTTCATGCCTGTCATGGACAGCATTAGTTGTTGTAGTCACTATGTAGATTGAGCATGACTCACTTTGTTTCACAGTCCACCCCGTAGCAGCTGACTAATAATAATTAAACCTATGTTGTTGCAGTCCCAAAGCGAAAAGGTTAGATTACACTGGCCAACATCCTTACCTTCTGGAGATGCATATTCTGCTGTGGGGACTCATCGATTTGTGCAAACAGTAAGATATTTAACCCGATCTTCTAAGAATAATGGGCTGGCCTGTGCTGTTTCTATGTAATGTTTTGTATGGGTAGGTGAGATTTTTTCTGTGTTTCTAGTAACGTCCAGCGGCCTACTCATTTTCGAAAAACAGTAGCTGGAACTGAAGAAGGACTGCTTTTTGTCTTGGCTCAAAAATACTGATTTGTGAAACTACTTAGAATATTCTTTACTTCTATCAGGCTTGTCAGGCATAAAAAAAAGGAAAAATCCCAATTGGCTAACTGCAGTATTTTCAAGATACCTTCACCCAGATTCATTGAACTGATTTTATTTAAAATAAATAATAATCCAGTTGGTTGTATCAGGATTGGTTGACTTGTTTTTGACTGTTACTGGAAACACTATGCTCCTGTCAGGGCTACACTGGGAGCATAATGTATAATAGGTGCATGAAATCAGCATTTGCTGCTGTGCTTGCTTCTTATGGTGCTTTTGTTTTCCTTTTCTTCATTATCTTGTGCTTGCAAGTTGGTACTGAACGCTCTGTTGTGCCTTTGTTCTGATTACTTGGTTTTTTCTTTGTCTGTCTCTGGTAGCCCTATAGTCGCTCTTCCTCCATGTCTTCCATTGATCTAGTCAGTGCCTCTGATGATGTTCACAGATTCAGCGCCCAGGTACTGTATTGATGTGTCAAGTGGGGGTTGCATATCTTTGCTTTATATCATCCTTTTCTCTAGAACCTGGGTTTTTTTTGGTTTTTGATTTTTTGTTACGTCAAACACTGCTTGCTTTAAACTAGTACATTGAGACAAACAAAGGAGTTCTCTATTCCTGTACTAAATGGTTGTCTTTCTTTACATCCAGCTTGCATGCATACCACTTGTGCAGAGGCCCAAATCTTGTGAAACTATTTGATTTACTTCAGTAGAATTAATAAAAATGTCTATAGTTTGAAAATTTTATATCTCTAGTTATAATGAAAGTAGAATAACATGTTTTACAGAGGCCGGAGATGGTCTTTGCTTCAGATTGAATAGTTTTTCTTGCTTTTAAATCAAAGCTTTGATTTTTGTATGAAGTGTTGATTTGTAATGATATTAATACATTGAGTCTTATGGTTCACTATTACCATTTTTTACTTCTATGACTAGTTTGATTACCAAAAGGCCATTAAACATGTTGATCAACAAGACTGTGTGTATGACAGATCATATTGAAGTGTTCATGTATCACTTGTCCTTCAGAAATTGTCTGATATCCTGAATATGTCAATGTTGTCATAATGACATTCCAGTAATGTACAAAATTACTTTAGGTACTTAATAGGAAGGTGGTTGTTTAGGGTAGAATTAGATAAGTGTTTGCTTTTTAATCTCGAAAACAGTAGTTCAGATATGTTATTCACGCTATTTCTTTCCTTCTGTGGTCCATATGTGATGGAGAATATGGAGCTTCCTTCTGGGATCTGTTCTTTTGCTCTTCTTAAACGCTCTGACCATTTTTTTTTTTTCCTAACAGGAATGGATTTTAGCTTTTTTTTAACACAGCCTGGAATTTTATTACCTGCAGACCTTACTACCAGCTCCATGAGCAGAACCAACACTTAAGGACTTGCCTAGTGGACTAAAATTCCAAGACCTTTTGCAGTCAGTTTGTTTCTGAAATCTGAACTTACTGCAAGGGAAAAAGTATGCAAGGGAAAAAGTCCTGTTGCACAACAGTGATGGGCTCATCTACTGGTACTCCAGTAGCTGAGTTAGTTTTCTAAGTTGTTTTTTCTTTGGGAGGAGAGGTAATAAAATGAGGGGATAATAAAGTGAGAGAGTAACAAGTAACAGAAAGCAAGTTTGATTGCCAAGACGGGAGCTAGTACTCTGTCAGGTTGTGGTTGCAGAGATCATTCAGCATAAGGGGAACTCATATTTTCCAAGATATGCAAGTGTTCCTCATTTTCACCTGTTTTATGCCTGTGGTAACATTTCTGTATTCATATAATAAACCTGAGTTGTGGAGCACCACTGTGACTGCAGAACAGATCACTTGCAAACACATCTGAGGTGGACCAGATCATTATCACAATAATGCAAATTGTGGTTAAGTATCAGGATCAAATGGACTGGAGTAAAGATGCTTTTTTTGCCTGCTGCATGGATTATACTACATGAAAGTAACTATGGAGTGCATCCTAATCCACTTTCAAGTTAATGGCCTCACTACAGAAAGTATGAATATCCCCACATGCAGTTCCACCCTCCCAAGTATTTTCCCTAAACCAAATTTTTGTCAGACTAACAAGTCAGTCCACCTGTTCTGGAGTTTCAGTTCTACTGAACAAGACAACAAAGAGCATGATGAAAATAACAGACCTTTTCATTCTACCTACTATAGACTTTATTAAAAATTTATAAAAAATTGGCTTCTGTTCCCAGGCTGACAGTTTGG
Source organism: Agelaius tricolor (assembly GCF_023055355.1). NCBI lineage: Eukaryota > Metazoa > Chordata > Aves > Passeriformes > Icteridae > Agelaius > Agelaius tricolor. Next base: position 34,083,083 of record NW_027269264.1, on the reverse strand, counting down.
CTTTAGGAAGGAAAACTAGTATCTTGGTTCTTAAAAAATGTGATTTTTTTTCCCTAGACTTGATGTGAATGAAGGGAATGTTGGTATCAGTAAAAGGTCAAGTAGCAACTAGCAACCCTATTTTTAAGACTGAAAAGTATAAACAGAAGTATTCTGATGGGAGCTGTTTCTTCAGTATGTCTCTAGAAAGGCATTGTTGTCTCTGCCAGTTGAGTGGGAGTTCAGATCAGACTTTCTTTTGAAGATCTGTCAGCCTTATAATAGGTTCTGAGTTGTTCTTAGGCCCTTTAAAGGGAAAAACTTGCCACTCAAAGTTCAGATCAAGGCTGTATGGCATACAGGTTGCAAGTATTTTTACAGACCATTCTTGTAGCCAACTAGGAACCCAGAGGTAAGAGTGAGCCTCTCAGGTGGGAGAGAATCTTTGGATCTTGACTGTGCCTCTGCAATTGGTGCAGGTTGACAGATGGTGACCAGTGCATAACTAAATACAGTTTGTACAGACAATGTGCACAAGCAGGTTGTGTAAATACTGCATTTCCTGGTGAAGCAGGAGTCTGTTCAGATTGCATTCCTGTGGGTGCCTCGTGCTCTTCTTTCCTTGGAATTTCCTTCATCCCTTTGTATCTAACACATGAAGCAAAAAGTATAAAAAGACAAAAGTAAATGTGTAAACACAGCTTTTTCCTTAATAAATTAAGAGGTGGGATAGAAAATACATAAGGGCCTGAAGGTACAGCAAGTACATGCTGAGAGCATAGCAAGGATTCCTTTCTTAAAGCAGTGTGACCTAGAGCTAAATCATTAAATATTTAAATACCCCACATTCTTACCCAGTTTATATTATAAATATAAACTGGGTAAGAATGTGGGCTATTTAAATATATTTATATTATCATTAAACCAGTACAGTTTGTACTGTCATGGTTTCACTGGAAAAAAAAAGGGAAGAAACTTTTGTAGGAAACCTGCTAGTAACTGGCAGCAAAAGTTGGCTTGTCTAGAAGCTGAAACATAAATCTTGGTGGTGCTTTTTGTTCACTGAAGCTCAGAACCAGAGCACCCAAAACCTGGATTGATAACTTTGCCTTGTCTAGATAAGTCTATGCTTAGTTAAACTAAGACAAACTATGATTTCCATCCAATGGATTTTGTCTTTTCATGTTGTGATTCTAGAGTTTTATTTGATTCTGGCCTTAAGTGTATTTCCTCTTGAGTACACAGCGCAAACAAAATTACTGCCTTAAATTAAAAGTAAATAACGTCTTTCAATTCTGTATCATATTAAAAAAAGATTAATTAATATTACTTTAGCTTTCTACTTGTTTTCATACTTGCTCAGATATGTTTTACATATTTTACTGCAAACTAGGCTTCATATTTTTGTAAGATATGCAAAAGCACCCTGGGGTTCAGGGTGCACTTCAAGTTGTACTTCAACTAATCTTTGTGTTGGTCATTTAACTAATTTTGTTTGTAGTGCTTTTTCTTTTGGGAAAAAAAAAAAAAAGATATTTCAAGTAGTTCAGGAAAATGCTGTGAATCACATGGACTTGCTTTCTGTGACAAGTTTTAGTAGTCATCTGTCATTTGGGTGGAAAAAAGTTATTGAAGTGTTTCAAATACTTGAAGCATTACACAGCAATGGGTACCCTATGAATTTGCTTCTGTTTTTATTTGCGGCATTAGGAAAAAGGGTGGGGAACCAAAGAAACAGAATAATGTATTAGATCTAAAATAAGCATCATCTTCCTGTCCCAGTACCCATTTTCATGCATATTGTATAGAATAAAAAGTGACATATTCACTTAGCTTGATAAAAATACAGCAAATATTTGGCTGTAAAAAAAAGGCACAGCTGCTAGCAAAATAAGTTTTAAATGAGCATTTTGTAATTATAGAATCTCTGTACCATCATAATCCTTTGAGTGTAGGCATTTCTAGTTTTTTTCCTAGCTGTCAACTGTGCAAAGATGCCTCTGAAACAGAGGAGGCATGCTCTGCTTGTGACTGTTTTCTTCACTGCTCTTCCAATATGACTTTTCATGTGCATTTCTTTTTAGAGCTTGTCAGTTTTCCTCCCTAATCCCCTGCCTTTGTTGAGCTTTTAAAATGCTCTTCCAGTGAATATCTTACAGTGTATTGTAATTCCACCTAGAGATACCTGCAGTTCCTATCTGCTGAAATAAAGAACTGTTTTAGGTAGAAGTGATGAGGTTTGACAGTTTAAAGGCACAAAGGCAGGCTAGGAAGTACCCACAAAAGAGGAAGTTGGAATTTGAATCAAAATTTGGCTTTTGTTTCCAAAGGCCAGCATTATTTGTTTGTTCCTAACCTAACAGAGAACTCTCTCATTTAAATTTAGCTCCTGCACAGGAATTGAAGCATTAACTTGTGACTTCCAATGCTGTATAGTATCTCCCCTAAAACATGGAAGGAATGAGTTAAAAATGCCTGGTTTTTTTCCTTTACAGGTGGAAGAGATGGTACGAAACCACATGACGTATTCCTTGCAAGATGTAGGAGGAGATGCCAATTGGCAGCTAGTGGTAGAAGAAGGAGAAATGAAGGTAAATGTTTCAGGTTTGGTTAATTTGTATAAGATGATACATTGTGAAGACAGATACTTCCATTGTACATTTGGCAGTGTTACCTTTACTACTGGACTCCGTGATCTTAAGGGTCTTTTCCAACCTAAATCATGTTATGATTTTTGAAAATAGTATCAATCAGCAAGTTACGCTGTTGTAACTTCACTCTGGGAATAGCACTGTTTAGGTTGGGACTGGGGTCCATGAGAACTGTGGCTTCTAATCTATTTATTCATATGAAATTCTGTGTAACTCTTGCAATAGATTCATCTTTACAAATTCCTTTCGTACTCTGTCCTACATAAAGCTTGGTATCAAAGTAATGGGTAAATTCTATGTACAAAAATAACAAGGGTAACAAGCTAGAGTGTTGGCTACTCCACCATGATTATAAATCCATGTGGATAGTAATAAATAAGCTAGCTTAATCATTTTTGGAGTAGAATCCTTAAAGTACTGGTATTTTAATGTGAATTGCCACATAAGAATGTCTTCAATGGATGTTACCAGAGAACACTTTCATGGCAAATTATTCATGTGATAAGCTTCTAGATAAGTGGTTTGTTAGTTCAGGTTTTTTTAAGACTGATTAAATTTAAATAATTAAAACATGAACAGTTTTGACAGCTTCTGTTCTACATATCTTTCTTTGTGTTTGGTTATAGGTATACAGACGAGAAGTGGAAGAAAACGGAATAGTTCTAGATCCTTTGAAAGCAACCCATGCTGTTAAAGGGGTAACAGGACATGAAGTTTGCCACTACTTCTGGAATGTTGATGTTCGTAATGACTGGGAAAGTAAGGCATTGGTTCTTCAGCTTTGAAGGTTTATCAGGAAAAATAGTATCTGTAGCACTGTCCTATTTTCTGTGACTGTTCACTGATGTGTTTTTTTTCCTTCCCCCCACCCCCCCTCCCCTTTTAGCAACAATTGAAAATTTCCATGTTGTGGAAAATTTAGCTGATAACGCAATCATCATTTACCAGACACATAAGGTAATAAAACTTCATTTGCATACCTTACTGAGACATCTGAAGCATGCATGTACCAATATTCTGAATACTTTACTGGCCTAACAACTTAAAATACTGTTCTGGACAATATTCCAGAACAAGTTCTTTATTAAACTGCAACTTATATCAATTTTTCAGACTTTTCTTGAGAGCATAATTGGTTATGCATGTGTCTGATAGAGCTTGTAGTAGCAAGTGAGGCCTGCTTTTTATGTCATGATTATATCACTGCCAGCTAGGCCAGATTTCATCCAAAGCAAACAGAAGCAATAAATCACCACTGACTACAAGGAAGAAACCTACACCACTGTATCAGATGTTTTTTTGCAAAAATGCAGGTTAGCATTCACCACAATTAGTTGACATATCACCTTATAATGCAAGTGTTTTTAATTGTTGGTACAGCATTTGTTCTTGTACCTTAATTGTTTTTTCCCCCAGAATGGTTCTGGTGTCAGTTTATAAAAATGTTCATTTTAATTACAACCCAACAAACTGAAATGCAAAGATCTGAAAAATTTATAGGAATAAAATTTGCATACTCATCCTTAGTCTTGCAGGTTTCTAAGTATTAGTATATTCAAATGTTAAAACAAAGGTTTTTCTTTGATAATTTTACCAGTAGTGCAGTTACATTAAAACTTCTTCAATAGAAGACTCATAACTTACTCTTTTGAGTAAGACAGTTGTGTCATCTGTATTGGTTGTGGTAAAAGCCACATTTTCTCCTACTGAATGTCAGGAAAATAAGTTCTGTATATTTTATTTTGTCAGTTTCACTTCTAAAACTTTCACTTTGTCACATTTCACTTCTAAAACTTTCTCTTGGATAATATCAGTTTTGCTATATCTATTTTACTGAAGTAGTAGCTTTTTGAGGTAATATTTTTTTCAAATACATCCCTCCTTTCTCTTCTCTGGAGACATAAGTAACTGTAGATGCATCCCTATACACCTAACCATTAGTTCAGTTTGTAGTTTACAAGTATTAATTAAAACACAAACCTGAGGTTCATAGTACAGGAGGGTAACTGCCTATTCCTATTTGTTTAACTGAAAAATTCATTGCAGTTTAGTGTTCTGCATTTCAAAGACATTGCAGTTTAGTGTTCTGCATTTAAACTTTTGCCTTAATTTTTTTTGTATGAAGTGTAGCCAACCTGAAATTTTTGTTCCCTATTTACAACAACTGTGTTCTCTTTCAGTTTTCAGAATGAAATTACTAACTTGAAGATACTTTAACTTAATAATATAACTGACCTGGTTTGCCTTGCTTGGTTTTTAATTTTAACTAAGGAGAGTTGTTAAACCTGCAAAAGCTTATGTTCAGCTGTTTCTCTGCAGAGAGTGTGGCCAGCCTCTCAAAGGGATGTGCTCTATTTGTCCGCCATCAGAAAGATACCAGCATTCAGTGAAAATGATCCAGAAACGTGGATTGTGTGCAATTTCTCTGTAGAACATGACAGTGCTCCTGTAAGTATTATTTTGATTCTGTGAAGTTCTGCTTTTAAGGTAGTTTTTCTCTTCCTATGGTAATGCATTTGCAGTGATAGTGTGAGGGCAATGGATGGTTTTTACAAAAATACAGTTAATTTAAACCAGGTGGTAAAATGACTTGATGAAGGCATTCCTAGCCAAAAGCTTTCTTGTCTTATCTCTCAGTTGGATGATCTAAGGTGTTACAGCAGAATGGAAGCAAAATTTCTGGAGATGTGAAAACATTTTAAAGAATTGAGGTTATTTTGTATGGAATCAAATCAGTATCTCTTCAGCATTGTCAAATACAGGAGTAGGTTTGTATAATTACAGATAGGGTTAAGTCTCCATTTTACAGTTTTGCCTTGGTTCTGTGAGATAATAGCAATGGTTGTTTTCCTTCAATTGCTATTCCATAGCCTGCTTTTAAAGGAAAAGTTAACTGTTATTTGTAAATGCTGATACATTATTCTTTAAATGTTTCTTTACTGATTTGTCACAACAGTTGAAGTAATTCACTTATAATTTGTTAAGCAAGCAGAAACCTAAGATTCACCGACATTTTAGATCCTTTCCCTATCCACCATGTATCATTTTACTCACTTTCACGTTACATCCATGTAAAGACTCTCAGAAGCACAGCCTCTAGCATGTCTTAGACTTCATGATGAAAAGATGTTCATACTCAAGTATGCTGAAACAAATTTAGTTTAAAGCTTACAATGTTTCATATTTTTGGCAGCTGAACAATCGCTGTGTCCGTGCCAAAATAAATATTGCAATGATTTGTCAGACCTTAGTAAGCCCACCAGAGGGCAACAAGGAAATAAGCAGGGACAACATTCTGTGCAAGATTACGTATGTAGCTAATGGTAAGTATAAAATTTTTCAGTATGACATTCATGATAGATGTTAATTTTGGGAAGTTGAATACTGGCACAAAAAAAAAAAGAAAAAAAAAGGCTTGATGCCTTTTCCCCTTTCTATTATATCTATATATAGCATCACCTTTGTGTTCATCATGTTCAAAAGGTCTCAAATTAAGGTGCTACATGAACTGGTGAATGGGATCATTCATTATGTGGTACTCTGGGAGGAATAGATGGAAGAGCTGTGTGGCTCAGTCCTAAGTATATAGCCCTGGGGTGGAGGAAGATGAGCAGAAATGTGTGCAACTGGAATGAGTTGGCATAGCTTTTAGTTTCAGTAATGATATGTTGGGTTTTGTCATGTACTACTGTAATTTTTTTTCTCCCAGTTAATCTCATTAGGCTGAAAAGCTGCTGATAGTAAAGATGCAGTTATCTTATCCCCTGATAGGAAGGAGTAAATACAAGTAAATACATTTTGTATAAAGACACTTGCAAGCTGTATAATTCAGTCTACATTTCCTAATTTTTTTTTAGCTGATAGAATCCTTTTTATTGACTGAAAACTTGTCCAAGCCAAATTGTATTGTTGCTGTACCCAGTGTTTAGAAATGTATTCTAGTATTGAAGAGACATGCTTACTATCTTCTCTCCCAGAGATACAAAGCACTTCAAGGGTAGCTCACTCGGCTTTTTATTGTTTTTTTAACATTTCCAAATTACTTAAAAAGTATGTATTCACTGCTAAATTCTGAACTGTGACTATATGGGAAGTGATAGCTTTTTCAGCTACATACTTCCCCCGTGAATGAAAATGTATTTAAAAATCAATTCAAGTTATGTTTAAATGCTTTATAATCATTTGCAGGGTGTTGCCTATGTGGCAGTTCTGCAGCCAAATGCAGTAATTATTGAAAAGTTAAGACTGACTCTGCTTTCTTTGAAATAAGAAATCACTCAAGTCTCTTTCTCTTTGTTTCTTAGAAGCCCATAGAGAATATCCTCTTCTATTCAGGAATTTTCCCAAGACTCACCATACAGCATATTTAATGTTTTCTAAATAATGGCATCATAGATCTGGACTGAGCTTGAGTATTACAAACAGAAAGTACAACACGAGCCTAGGGGCATAAAAAAAATCTGCTGTTGGTTATTCCTTCTTGTTACTTCAGGAAGAGTTGCAGGAGTAATTAACAAAAGTTACTTTTTCAGCATTTAGTGGAGTTGCTTTATTTCAATGTCCTTCTTCCTGTTTACTTGTAGTGAACCCGGGAGGATGGGCACCAGCATCAGTGTTACGGGCAGTGGCTAAACGAGAATATCCAAAGTTCTTAAAGCGTTTTACATCGTACGTGCAAGAGAAGACAGCAGGAAAGCCTATTTTATTCTAGTACTAGCAGGTATAAATACTTCTAAAATTTTTGATTCACCATTTTAAAGGCCAAATGAAAGTATGCAATCTAGGAATGTCTTCCATGATTAGCATGGCTTCAGTGCTTGCTTTAGCATGCAATATACTTTTTAAAAACATGTAATTTGTGTGTATAGGCTGCACAAGTTAGACAGCATTAATTTTCATAGACTTTTATTGGTTCATCTTGCAAGTTTTTGCATACGTGTCCAATTTATATAGAAGTAAAATAAGATGAAGTACTGTTTTTTTCCAACTATCACAGGCATTTTGCATTTGTTCTGAAAAAATACATACTGAAGTTACTCTAGAGCCTCATGAGGTTTTTATAACTTAAATTCTACTTACAATTGCATATTTCATAGACTATGAGTACATTTCAGTTTTCTTTTATATTGACAGAATAGTTTGACCTAGGATTTTTATTAATGGAACTTCACTGACAGACCAACATGAATTACTAGAATATTTAGAAGACTGTGACTTAAGTTTTTCTTCCTTTCTGATGAACCTAGGAAAGAACAGGGATTTCCAGATGCTTTCTGAAGTCAATGGAAGTATTGTTTATGGTATAGGTTATTGGCTAATCTAAAGTTTTTAGAACAGTTAGATGATGATATGACATTAGAAGAGGATTTCTTGATCACTTTGAGGATATCTGAGCCCCTTAGTGTTAAATAAGGCTTAATTTATTTTTGCTAGTTTTGACTCCTGCTATGTATTTCATTTTCTATAAGTGTCATGTCAAACCACAGAATTCTGTTTAGTTGTGCTAATGTTACAGCATCATTCAGTCACATCTGAAGATGACTCTCTATCACTTTTTCTATGTGTGACATAGGTTACTTCTATTTTTGGGTTCTGTTTACTGTGTCAGACTCCAAAAGTCTTAGTTGTTTCATTCTTCTGTGACAAGTATCCCTGTAATGATTCACAATTTTAAATTTAAATTGTTAGAGAAGCAGTGTAAGTAAGGCATTAGAAACATGGCATCACAACCCAACAGTTAGCACATGATCATAGCAGTCCTGATGATACCTAAAGTGTTTAACAAGTTCATTTTACTTGCAGTATACAAACTTTTCAGTGCTGTATTCTTTTCTTTGCTTACCTGCAGCAATCAGAACAAGACTGGGTGAGCATTCCACATTGGAGAAGTGACCGTGCACAGGGCACTCCATGCTGGAACGAAGGATCTACAGTCTTTTTATGGCCCAGGTTCTAGGCTTTGTATACTGAAGTGAAGAAGTGTTGCAACACCATGGGGCTGAATATTTAACAATAGCTCTCTCCTGCTAACTTTCTTGCTGAATCAGTGTGCAATTATAAATACATGTATTGATAACATGTATATGGCTCTATTTTTATTTGCTTGCTTTAGAAGAAGAAAAGCGCATACAACTTTGAATCACCAACATGGGCTACTGTGTTAATTTTAAACAAGTTGTAGAATTTCATTATCAACCTTCCTAAGATACTTGTGCAGTTTTTGTGCATGTGTAAAAAGCACAAGAGACAAATGCACATATAGCATACTGTATGTGCTTTATATGCACAAAAATCTGTGTGATATTTTGGGGTTGTTGAAAGGAGTGGCTTCAGTAAAACCTTGGTAACTTGTTGGCAGGTTTTATTTTGCTTTGTATAATCACAGTTCATTGCTGCTGGTTTCTATAATGAATCATCTTGTTACATAAAATGCCAGTTAATATCTGAGGGCTGTCAATATCCTTATGACTTTGCCTTTTCTATTGTCTTACTCTTATGACGATCTTTAGTTCTGAAGGAGTAAGAGTGTGAAAAGCTTTATTTTTTTCCAGATATCTTTATATTTCTATTGTATTTTTTAGTTATGTAATATGTGCTGCATAATTTTTGTTATTAAACATGATCCAGAAATACCTAGAAAGATTCTGTATGAGAGGGCAAGAGACTGCCTAAAATCTAGGAGACATCTGTCCATGCTATCTGTGGACTGCTTTCTTGGATGATATCTGGGGCTTTCCCAAAGCTGTGAGAAGGTACAGTATAATATTTATTGAAATAATTTGGATTACATAAAACAACATTCCCAGTCTAGATTGAGGATGAGTACATTATTTTCAGATCCTGCATGTGTTTTCCTCATCTCAATAAAGCTGTGCTATGAGGTTCATGTAGAAAATTATTTGCCTCTTGATCAAAAACCCATCAGAGCTATAAGAAAGCATAGTTCTTACTGGAAAGTTCCCTTTAGCTGCTGTGAAAATTTAAATGTCAGATGTTTGCCTGCCTTTGATTCAGGAGATACTTGTTAAGAGAGGACTGTGTTGGGCTAGTACTGACTGTGAGGTCTTTTATCCATGTCCTATAGTTGGAAACTCTTCAGAAACTGCTCGGTGTTTCACTAAACTGGGTATCTTGAGGAAAAAAGTTTCAGATATATTTTCTTTAAAAGAAAGCTGAAAGTCAGATTTATTTGATATAGTGTGCTAGGTGCCTGAAAAGAGATATAATACAGTAACTTAGTGAAGATTTGGTTAAATGAGTAAATATGATCTGCACAGTGTTGAAAAACTCTCTGTTCATCTTCTCTGTAGAGATGAAACCATATCTAACACATGATTACACACGCATGCAGATTTCATGCTCCATAACTCCTCCCTTTTTATTTGCCTTTCTCCAATGGTGTGCATGGAATATGCCTTATTACAGAGTTATTCTGTTCATTTGAATATGTAGAAAAGTGCCTATATGGTAATGTTAGCAAGGCAAATAAGATGAAAATTTTTACATCTTTACTATATCACCAGTGAGCATTTTATATACCGATGTTAAAAAACAAAATCTTATACCTCAAAATGTACGTCATCTTTTTACAATCACCAAGCAGTGGTACATTCCACCATAGCCACTGATGGGAACTTAAAAAAAAAGTCCAAAATATAAAGAGTTTAACTCCTTATTTGCCATTTCTCGTAATTGTTGGAACACGGGCAAGTTTATTAATTTAATAGGATAGCTTTATTTTACAAAGGTATGGAAAGTTTACAAAGCAGTATATAAACTTATATCATTAGTTGCATTTGCACTAAATGTGATGTACTTTTGCGATTTATTCTGTAAATAAAATGACACTACAGATACTATTTGTAAAGAGTATGTTTTACTTTTAGATAAAGGCACTGGTACTTCACTGTAGCTAGCCCTGCCCAATCAGATTTGTAAGAGGCTTTTTAAAGACTATGGAAGGAGTTACGTGACTGAGAAATCATTATTAATGGACCTCTGGAAAAGTAATCTCAAAAGGCTTCATATTGCCTCTCATATTGTCCTTGTGTGAGTAGCCATTAGACCCTTTCTTCTGGAAGGGATGTTGCTTTTATGGTTTTATACAATTTTCCCTGTCTCTTGAGCCCATCTCTCTTGTCAGTCACTGCCACGTCTGTGTGCTCTGAGTTCATTTCCTCCTGTTAACAGATCAAGAGTGTTAACACAGCTGTGGTGGTCTTTTCAGAAGCAGCTTCTGACTCTAGAATGATTGTTTTGTAAGCTAAACCAGTTCAAAAGGCTGAAAATGCAGCAATCATAGGATATTGTTCTCTGGATATCTGCATCTGTTTGGAAAATTTGGATGTTGCCAAACTAGATCTGAAGGACATAACTTGATAGAACTTGTACTAGGAATGAAGATGAGATGGTCATTATTGTTCTGTCTGAGAACCTGAAAATCTTTGACAAATTTATCTGTGAAAAATGTGATGCACTTTGTAAAAACCTTACCTTTTACTTAATTGGGCTGAGCTGGCTTATCTGAAGTTGTGCAGATTCTCTTTAATCAGATTGTCCACCTGTATTTTTGTCAAGTTGTACAGATAATGCTGTATTTGAATTGCCACTGTTCATTTACAGACTTAAAACATGAATCATATTTTTGAGTACCTTGAGTGTGTAGAGTTGTAACTGTTCTATAATAGCTTTATGATCCTAATGATAAATTTTAAAAATTAAAAGAAGTTGGCTCTTACATGTTACAATCACAAATTTAAAACCAGTATTTAAAATTTAAAAGTATTAAAAATTATGAAGAAAAATCTTGGCTTCTTGTTGTTTTTAACTTTCCAATATTTGGAGAAACCTTACCTTTTAACCAACTTTTAAATCATGAATGAAATTATATACAATATTCTAGTGCATGAAAAACATTTAACAGGAAAGCAGTTTACTTGTGTTACTGACATCACTGAGATGAAAACATGAATGCCACATTAGTTTACACATTGAGAAGTTCATTTTGTGCAAGCAATCAGAGAGGTGTTTAAAGGTGCTCTTGGTAGAGTGTAGTCATAATGCAGAGCACTTCCAGAGTATGTCAGCTCTTCATTTGTATGGAATAACAAGATTCTGAGAGCTTACATGGGAAGAGCAGCAACCCAGGACTAAGATGGGCTAAAGCATAAAGTTACGGCTTTTCTAAAGTAAGAGTAATTTTTAGTAACTGAGATAAGCTTCCATAAGCAACTTTTCTTAATAGTAGAAGTAAGTGGTCCCTAATAGATCAATAACTATCCTACCTTTATTTGTTACAGTGATTTCTACTTCTTTATATAGCAATCAGGAAAACTGTAGAAACCTTACAGGCAGGACTAGAGGAACAGTTTGAAGTAACAGAAGGCATTACTTTAACAGAATCAAAACTTAAGCTCAGCTGTATCCAGTTTCTTGTAATATATTGCAAAAAATAGAGGGTCCTGAGGTAACCTCTCACCTTGGAGAATGCCACTATTTTACCTGGCAAAAAGAAATCCTGCCCCCCCCCCCCCCCCCCCCCCCAAAGAAAGCCACATTTCACATTCATGGTACCATAATTTACGTGAATAATTTAAAAATTAGATACTTTCCAGTAAAGAGATTGAGCATTTCTGTGTAACTGCAGTATCATTTGACCCTGGATGATGAATGATAATTAGGGCTATGACACACAATTTACTGGTGTGAATTACTAACACTAATCATCTTCTGTCTCCACCTTTGACAGGCTAAGTTTTATAGGAGGAGAAAAATACATTTTGTTAGAAGAAAGGGACACACTTTGAGCATTAGCAACCTGAAAGTGTCCTCAGCTGTAGCCATTGATGCAGTAAGCTCTTCTCTCTGCACACCTGCCTCTTCTATGCATGGACTACCATCAGCATAAGGAAGCCTGATACTGAGGATTGCTGCAGTTTTCAGGGTTTAAACTCTCCTTAAAAATAAAAACTTTTTTATTATTTATTAATTTGGATCAATCAATAGTTAGACCTATTGTCATCCACAAGACTTCCTAAACTTTTGAGTGCCAGGAGATAAACCATAGATTGTACAAGTTGTAGCCAGTGATTTTTAACTAGTGCCAAGAGTGGCAAAATATGACAACAGCCCTAACAATTCCTATTTGCTGGGATAAGACTGTCACTCAACCGTGGAACAGCCTAGGAAGCTCCTAGTTATGCCCTGTATATGAGAGAATTCCAGCTCGGAGGCCCAGGATAGTGTGCTGTCTTGGTGAGGGTGAGTCATGCCCAAGTATGAGCAGAACCGCAGGTGTGTTTGTACCCTCCACAAAATACTTGTAGTCAAGGTAATGAGCAGTCATGCTGGTGATGCCTCACTACTGCCCTGTTGGAAATCACTGCTCTGTCTTCAGCCTGAGGGTGCTCCAATACCACCCCAGTAATCAAGGCCTCCCCACGGCCCACACTGGAGCCTGCAGCACTGATCCAGTTGAAAATGTAGCTATTTAAAACCTTTCAAAGCTTCTTTTGAGAGTGGCCCCTGCCTTTAGTTGTTTCATAAAGCACTTGGGGTGCCGAAGGGTGGCAACGCTTCTGACAGAGCTTGGACAGTGGGTGAAATGGTTGTCCTCTGCAAAGAACCTGAGAAATTTAAATGAGCTCCTTTATCTTTCCTGGCTTTTATTTGACTGAACTGTATTTGAAAACTCTCAAACTTAATTCAAAAAACACTGAATTATCACAGCACTACTAGGGTAACTAACCATCCTACTATCAAGAGGTGCTAAGCAAAATCATCAGTAATTCAACTAACAGATGATGATTTGCTTGTAATACATTTTTAATGAAAAATTGTGAATAAATTTTTTAATGTAAAGCACTTAACATTTCAATATTTAATATAGCTGTCAGCTGTGAGAAATTCAGTAATAAAAAGTACCTGGTAATTTACTTTCTTATTAACTAAGACTGTCCTAACCAATTCCAGTGAAAATAATGGAACACTGTCAACAGATGTGAAAACCACTTGCAAATGTTAATATTACTAGATTTTCTTCCACTTCTAAGTTTGGTTACATAAGAAGAAACAGTTTCCCTAACAAGTAGCTGTTCCTGTCATATAAGCTTTGGTGAAGAGGTGTACAGTTAGTTGCTCTTTTATATAGCAGATTCTATGTTTATACTTGTGTGAAACAGCACCTCTTGCATTAAACGATATTAACTTCACCTATTACTGAAAAGAAAAATTTTGGATTACTAGGTAGGATACACAAATTGTGCTCTAAAAATCTTAAAGACAGCAGTGGGATCTGGGTACACAGAGGGATGAATTACAGTAAGTCTTGACATTTTTAGTGTTAGGCAATAGGCTTTTTAAGTTATCTCCTATGCAAGAGAAGGAAAACTGTCGATATTAACATTTACTGATTTTTTTTGACAGTGCTAATTTAAAGTGTCCACTTTTATTCATATTCACAAGTGAAAGAAAAAACCACTCAGTTATTACAACTGCCAAAACTGATACATAGTACTTTATTCCCTTCTTCCTGCTTTGATTTGCCCACAAAAAAGCTTTTTGGAAAAACATCCTTTTTTGAAACACAAAAACAATGCCTTAATGGCCCAGATTTTCAATCACATTAGTCTTTTGGGGTCAATTTTCTCCAGGTGTACTAGAGGCTTCAGCTGCTCAGCAAAGTTCCTCATGTCATCAGAAACAATGTCCTGCCCTGCTGGCGCGACTACATTGAGCTCCACCAAGTAGGAGAGGGAGAGCGGCTCAATGCTCTCCGTGTTTCCTGGCATCAGTATGCGGAAGATCTTGTACACCATGATCTTCATGATGCCCTTGCGGAACACGTGCCCTTTGGCCACGAACTCGTGGTCCATGCGGAAACCCATCTCCACCAGGAAGTCCGTCAGGTTGTCAGACGTGGCGATGTCCACGCAGTTGCGCACCAGCGCGTGGCGGTTCTTGTCGCCGATTTCGGGCTGTCCCAGGTAGCGCAGGTGCCAGGGCATCCCGCTCTTGTCCATGGAGCGCCGGGCGCGCAGCACGAAGGGGCTGGCCTGCTGCCCCTTCAGCAGGAACACCATCTCGTGGTCCAGGAAGGTCTCGGGCTCCATGTTGTCGCACAGCCCGCGCAGGCGGTGCAGGAGGCTCTCCAGGCTCTGGTCCAGCACGCTCCCTGCGGAGACAGCGCCACGACCATCGCCTCCCCCACAGGCCAAGCTGCGCTCCCTCCGCAGCGCGCCCGTCCCAGCGCCCTCCGGCCCGCCCGTGCGCGGCGCAAGCACCCCACCCCCCTCCCCCCCCCCCGCTGCCAGCGCTTCTCGGACACGCAGTCGCCTACCTTGGAGCAGGTACTCCATCATGTTGATGGTGCCGCCCGTGACGGGCATCATGGTCACCGGCGGCGCCTCCATCGTGCGCTCCGCACCGGCCCCGCGGCCTCGGCAACAGCGGCGGGCAAGGCGGGCAAGGCGGCAGCAGCGCCCCCTGGCGGCTCGGCGGGGCCGGCGGGGGCTGCGGGTGGGGCGGGGCCGGCGCTGGGGGCGGGGTCTGGAGAGCCCGGCCCCGCTCCCTCACACGGCCCGGGCGGGTTCCGGAAGCGAACACCGGCCAAGGACGGACCGGAACACGGCTTTTTCCACCTCCGCTTGGCCTGCCGGACAACTTCCTTGTCCCCAGGGTGGCGGAGCGCTGGAACAGGCTACCGGGGAGGTTGTGGAGTGCCCCTCTCTGGAGCCATTCAAAACCCACCTGGATATGTTCCTGTGTCACCCGCTCTGGGTGACCCTGCCTCAGCAGGGGTGTTGGTCTGGATTATCTCCAAAAGTCCCTTCCAACCCTAACGATTCTGTGATACTGTATTTCTGTCTTTTATTCTAGTTTGCTCAAAGCCGGGAATCAGGAGGTAACCCACGAAAGGCTGGCTCTGTGATCATGAATCCTCTACACTATTTATACCTTTTAACAAACAAAGGCATCAGCATTTGTTGTCTGTAAGTTGTATGACTTTTCTCCTAATTAGTACTCAAACCCTATTTGCTAGTTGTATCTCTTGCTTCTCCAAGAGAAGCGCCCTTTTAGGTTCTTCCAGGCATGGTTGTCCCTCCCCTTTGGATCGGGGTTTGGTGGTCAATGAGACAGTGGTCACGGTCATCCACTGCTGGAATTACCTTCCCTCACTTACTGCCCACTCCTGCTGACTTCAGTCCTGGCAGCTCGCATCCCGAGAGTCCATTTATCTTGGCATTGTCTTCTCCTTTCCTCAAAACAAAAGACACAACATTCACAGTGCAATTGCTTAATCATAACTGTTAAACTACAGCTTCTGATTAACAACTGAAAAAAAAAAATTGCAAAGTTTGGTTTAAATCTTGAGACCTCAAATGTTGAGGGGCCCAATTCTCAAAGGGCTCACTTCCAGCCTCACCCTGATGCCTCTGGTTTTGGCTTTTATATTTTTCAGATTCTGTGCTGCCTTAAGGCATCACCCCAGCACAGGGGACACAGTGGAGGAGAATGGGAGGCCAGCAGGCAGGACCAACCACCAGGGGTCATCCTGGCTGCACCCACACCCCTCCCCAGAGAGAGGTGGCACATGCAGTAAATTCTGTGTAAAATCTCCACCAGAAATGTTCCAATCTGTCTCTTACAGCAACAGCAAAGGGGCTGATGCTCTGGGGAGCTGGGTGCCAGGCATCAGCTCCTGCAGCATTTTGGGTTAAAAACTGTTACCAGAGGTGCAACACATATGATTCATTGGTTTGGAAAGGCAGAAATCTCATCTGGGCCTGGTAGGGTGTGCACCATTTCTAGGCAGAAAAGCCTCTGTTTTCAAAAAGTGATGAAAATGCCCAGTATTTACCAGCTGAATTTGTACCTGTCAATACCCAAAATAGAGTTATAAATGTGACTTTCTCTTAGCAGTTTTTTTTGTGTAACAAACCTTTAGGCCACACAGAACATGAACAGTATGTCTATCTTTCCTTTATCAGTATCTATACAGTGGTGGTATTCCCTGCCACCCCCAGAAAAATTATATAAATACTGTTACAAGCCAAAGACCTGCAAATGAGAAATGGCATAATTGTGCCCTCCCAGAGCAGTAATGGTTTGTGTCACCCCTGATGTACCAGAGGTAGTTTGGAGTACTGACAAGCAGGGGTGACCTGAGGGGTTCAATGCAATCCATGAGGGGAATATTGACAAAGGAGGGAACCACGCCCCAGGGAGCTGCCACAGTGGATGCACATTGTACATACTCCCCAGATTGCAGATAAGAGGCATGTGTTGAAATAAAGTAAGAAAACAGTCAACAAAAGGTTTGAGCAATTGTTTTAAAAGCATTCCTAATCTTCAAGGACCAAAAAATAGGTTTCCTCTTATATATGGATCAGCTTTACTTAGCTGATCATCATCATCATCATCATCATCATCATCATCATCATCATCATCCAGTTAGCATGGAAAAATATTGAGAAAGATAGCTAAGAAAAGTAAAAATTAGTAAAAAAGTGTTTTAGCATTTCAAGAGGGGTAATTTCTGAGGTTCACTTCTCTCTGTGGTGATACCAGTTTTCTCTTCTGTCTAGCTGAGGTGCATAATAGTGTTACTACAGATGCCTCATAAAATCTAAGAGGATGTCAAATTTCTGTCTCGAAGTAAAAATTCTTTCAAATTCCACTGTCGCTACTCTGAGTAGTTTTGCATCACAGTCTGACAAGCTATGCAGTACTGCAGTCCAGAAAATAAATGTCCCAAAGTGGTCATCCCATCCCCCTGTAGTACTAGAAAATATAGGTGATAAAATGTGCCACAGCCACAGCATCTCCAAGTACCTTCACTGGCAGAGTAAAAGACAGCATAGTCCTGCAGCTGCTGAGCTGTTTGTCACTGTGGGCTTGGAAGATCTGGGGTACACCTACATACCTTTAAGGTATCCTAAAGAAACTTTTTCTGCAGCTGTTGAAGATAGGATGCAGCAGACACCAACAACAGGTGGTCAGACAGATGGAGGAGGTGGAGAGAAGCAAAGATAGTAATTAAGAGTAAACGTGTTATTCCCAGCCACCCACCTACATTCTGTTCAGCTCCCTTGAAAATCCATCTCACTCAGCTCTCTGTGTCAGGGAAATGGGCTGCCCATGTGGACCAGGCCTTTATCTCAGCTCTGTGTCACTTTTCAAGTACTCAGAGCAGAGCTCTGCTGGGAAACCTCAGCTGAAATGAGTGATCCAGCCATGATCACATTGAAATAATACCAGCAGAAGGGAGGGTCAGCTAGACATAAACTGGATGAAAGCTTTCTAAAACACAGAATTTTTTCTCACCCATGTTACAGACTTAAGGTCCAAATCCAATTTTGTTATATCTATCAATCAATCAAAAATGCTTTCAGATTAAGCATACAGCACTCTACATTCACTCATAGTAAATTAACAGCAAAAAGTCTTCCACCCCACAAATCTAGGTGTTAGCTTTTTGAAATTATTGCATTGAATCACACAATTATTTAGGCTGGAAAACATCTCAAAGTCATCAAGTCCAACCTATGACTGAACATCACCTTGTCAATTGGACCATGGCAGTGAGTGCTGCATCCATTTTTTCCTTAAACACTTCTGTTTATGATGACTCTACCACCTTCCTGGGCAGCCCATTCCAATGCTTGACAACCCTTTCAGTGAAGAAATCCTTCCCAATGTCCAGCCTGAATTTCCCCAGGTGCAGGTTGAGGCCATTTCCTCTTGTCCTGTCAGTTGTTGTCTGTGAGAGGAGACTGATCTGTACCTTTCTACAAACTCCTTTCAGGCAGTTGTAGAGAGTGATAAGGTCTCTCCTGAGCATGTGGTCTAACTTTAAAGCACTTGTTTAAGATGCAAGTGCTTAACAAAATCAAACCTAAATTTCACTTGAGTCTCATGGGACTAATGTCTCATACAGTAAGAGTAAGTACATTTTAAAGGGGCTCACAAACTCCTTTCAACTTCTTTTCCCGGGAATTAAAAGGGAAAAGCTCCTGAAACCTGAGAGTTTTCAACTTGCTCTGCTTTAGCAGACTTGCAACTTTCAAAAAGGCCCATTTGTCAATGACATTTTCTGGGGTTTAGAGGACACTTAGGGTATTAAGTACCTTAATTAGTTTATAAAGTCATCACTTTGCTCACCTTTTGGAAGAGGAGATTTTTTCTTGAATGAAATAACTAGACTTGTGGTGGGATAGTCTTGGCAGAGAGTGAAATGCTCACCACCTATTCAGCCAGATTAGGTAGAAGAGTAGAATGAGAAAGCTCATGGGTCAAGAGAAAGACAGGAAGATTGCCCCCTGGTTTTTGACATGGCAGAACATTCTGGACACGTGGAAAATCAATTTGTTGCTGATTTAAAATAATGGGAAGTTAATGGGAAACAGAAGGACGAACAGTAGAATAAGTTATCTTGCCCCTTTCCCTGAGATCAACTTCATTCCTTGCCTGTAGGCTCCTCTGCCAGAATCATAAAATCATTAAGGTTGGAAAAGACTTCAAACCTTATCAAGTCCAATGGTGCACCAGTAAACCATGTCCCTGATTGCCACATCTACACCTCTTTTAACACTGCCAGGCTCAGTGATACCACCACTTACCAGAGCAGGGCAGTCTGTTCCAATGCTTGTCTCCCCTTTCAGTGAAGAACTTCCTGCTGATATCCAGTCTAGCCCTCCCCTGCTGCAGCTTGAGACTGTTTCCTCTTCTGCTTGTGCTTGTTACTTGGGAGGAAAGACCAACCCCACCTGGCTACAGCCTCCTTCCAGGCAGTTGTAGAGAGCAATGATGTCTTCCCTGATCCTCCTTTTTTCCAGACTAGACAGCCCCATCTCCCTCAGCCACTCCTCACAGGAGTTGTGCTCCAGACACTCCATCAATTCCATTGCTCTTCTCTGGACTCACTCCAGTATCTCAACATCTTTCTCATACTGAGGGACAATTACTCTACTCAGTTATGTAATAGGTAATTTACATCATTATTTCATTACATAATTTTCATTTTGAAAAGTTGTTGAGAGAATTTCAAGGTTGAAATTACTCATTAAGTCATTTTGTATGTTAACAGATAATTCAGGGGCTGAGTTGTATGTCAGTAGTTGAGGCACCATCCTAACTAGAAGGACTACATCAAGTTATGGCACAAGCAGAGAAATTCATAATAAACATCAGGTAATTTGTGACTTAGCATGAGCCTCAGTGTAATGAATATTATGATTTATTCCTCCCCACCTCACAAAGCAAGAACACTTTCCAAACAAGTTATTTCAGTGAACTGGCCAGCCTGGTGGCTTGAGACTTTGCCCCATTCCTAAGATTGTATCGCCAAAGCAAAAACTAAAGTTGCATGTAATTTTCTATGCTATGTCCTTGCATTCCCTGGATTTTAAATGCCAAATGTAGAGTGCTTTGTTAGATATTAAAAGAAACTGCTACGAGGAATTAACTTAGAATTCTCTGCTCTTCATACTTACTTACCCAGGAACAATTTTCATAAGGGAAAACCAAGATTATCCTACAAAAAGTATAATTCTGTTTATCAAGAAACTCTGTGAACAGTGGTGTCAC
This sequence comes from Agelaius tricolor, assembly GCF_023055355.1. Taxonomy (NCBI): domain Eukaryota; kingdom Metazoa; phylum Chordata; class Aves; order Passeriformes; family Icteridae; genus Agelaius; species Agelaius tricolor. The sequence goes on along the minus strand of NW_027269264.1, from coordinate 34,062,867 downwards.
TCCTTGCACCTCATAGACTTGCCCATTCCTTTTTCACTAAAGAAGCATCTTTTAGAGCCAGTATTCCCAAAGGTTGAACTAATTCTAACCTCTGGTGTTGTAAAACTGGACCAGCTCACGTAGAGCTATGCCAGCTCTCTCATAGAAAAGGTGGGGAGTGAGATGGACTCCTCTGTGTACCATTACATTTGTATGTGGCTTGTTTCAAGTACCTTTTTAAAAGAAGTTTTACCCTTAGCAGCATCGTTATACCTGAGCATAAACCTGTGCAGTGGGTGAGTGTGGCTTGTGGGTGAGAAACTGATGCAATCAGTGCTGGGCAAAAGAAGGTTGCAACATTGCCCATTTGTTTTGAGGATGAGGGAATGTTTTTAGCGCAGCTTTAGGCAGTGACTGCCTCCATGGAAGACCATGTTTCTGAGACTGCAGATGAGAATGATGCAGCCTCTGGTATACACGTATTGTAGTAGTGCCTTCCATTTGCTCTCAGAGCCCAGTGGTTCATTAAAGGGATGTAGGAAGCAATTTAGCAAACTCTGTTGTGGTACCAGGTGCAGAGCTAGAAGCTAGACTTGTGTGCCTTGTCTTGTGCTGAGCATGATAGACTTGCCTAACTGTGGTCCTTCACTCAATGGTCCTGGGAGAGATTGGTAATTGACATCATTTTTATGGCATAGTTATTTTCATCCTGGTGTTCCAACTTGTGAAAGTGTGGACTGACCTTGTAGAATTCTTCTCCAGAAGGATAAACTGGGTAAGGATAAACTGGGTAAGGATAAACTGGAAATTTTTTCTTGTGAGGGTGCTGAGATGCTGGAACAGGGAAATTATGGCTGGACCATGACTGGAAATGTTCAAGATCAGGTTGGATGGGGCTTTGAGCAACCTGACTTTATGTTTCTGGTGGTGGATAAAGAAAGAGGTGATTCTGCTACTGCTGCCTGGTATGAGCAAGGAGAGAGAAAGGAGATATGGCTGGCTCCTGTTGACATTCAGGTTCTGTCTGGTGCACTGTGTCCACAGGAGAGGCCTCCAGGAGGATCCAGGGAGAGTAAGTGCATCATGTCTGTTTCACTGTGTGCCATCAGGCCACACAACAGGAAGGAAGAATGTCAGGAAGGAACATGTCAGGTGCATCAGGCTGATGCCTTTCTTAGCCTGTGGACTCGACAGTGTTAGGTTTAGAGTTGGACTCAATGATTCCAAAATTCTGTTCTAACCTAAACAATTCTGTGATTCTCTGGTCTAGTGAAGGTGTATGTGCCAACAGTAGGGGGGGTTGAAATTAATGCTCTTTTAAGTCCCTTCCAACCCAAACCCTTCTGCAATTATAAGAGCTGGTCTTTATTTGGCTGTTGTGGATCTCACTTGTTGTGGGTATTGGTGCCAAGATCCAGATTTTCTATTTTTATACAGGCTGTGGCTGGGTTGAATTAGTTGTCTCCATAGCAGCCTGTATGAGGCTGTGTTCTGCATTAGTGACTAAGAACATTGGTAACACAGCAATGTTTTGGCTGTTGCTGAGCAGGGGTTGCCAGCATCGAGGCTTTATTTTTGTCCTTCTTTTTCTCCTGCATTTGCTGCCAGTGAGTAGGCTAGAGGTAGGTGAGAGGCTCTGAAGGAACACAGGGAGTCACATCTGATCCCAGCTGCCCACAGCAATATTCCATACCAGATGGTATTGTGCCAAGCACCAAAAGCTCTGGGAAAAAGATGAGAAAGTGGGGACATTCGTGGTTATGGGATTTGTTTTCCCAAGTAACTGTTACTGTGCCAAACTGTTAGTGTTCCTCTGCTTGCTGCTAGGGAATTGTGAATAATTCTTTGTTTTGCTTTCTGTGTGTAGCTTCACTTCATCTCCTAAGCAGTCTCTATCTCAATCTGTCTTCTCGTTTTTGCCTTTACAATTTCTCTTTCCTGTCCTGCTTATATGGGGGTGAACAAGGTAAACCCACCATATTCTTCTAGAAGGCCTGAGTCCTAGTGGGAATGGAATGGGAGCAACCTATGAAAGCTGGGGCTAAAGCTCTTGGAGTCCCCTAAGAGAAGACTGAAGTAAAACTGGTGGTTAAGGTAGGATGCTAAGTAGTTTTGCATTGTGTAATAGACTGCAAAAGCCTTGGAGTGCTGAGGTGAGATTAACTTTGGAAGCAGGCCTTCCCCCTTCCACAGGCTGGTAAGCAGGGTGAGCCTGGGGCCAACAGTCATCTCCAGGCAGGAGGACAAGGTATGGAATTGTCAGTTCTAGGGGTGTCACTGGATGCACACCAGGTGTCACTACTTACTCTGTGTGCAGGACAAGGTGGACCTGACAGGAATACAAACTTGTCCTGGGGCAAGACAGGATCCCAAACTATCATCTTGTTTCAGCAGGTATCATTGTGCAATATAAACCTTCCCTAACCAAAGCCAAAGGGAAAAAGAGGATATGATGTTGAAAATGGTAAGCCATGTCCTAAAGGAGATGGAGAGGATCACATATCTGAAAACACTCTGAGTAGTAGCCAGAGCTCTCACTGCACCCCAAAAGACAGCTGGAAGGAGTAGGACAGGCCCTCTACCACAGTTTTTCCGAGGGCTGTATTCACTTTATGAGTAAAGTTCACATCAAGGATGAAAATTGTCCACTCTCTGTGCACTGACACACGCCGTGTGTACTTGTACACTCCTATGAGAAAGCAAGTGTTTTCCCAGCTGTGCTCTTTCCCAGGAATCAGTGTGCATGCCTAGGAATGCCTGTGCTGGAGCCTGGCAGAGCCACATCCCCCCAGGTCAGCACCGGCTATACCAGGCTTCCAATACCACAGCTCTGCTCAGGGTGCATATCGTGGTGATGTGCATCCCTGTGCTGGAGCTGCTCCCTCCATCAGGACGGTTCAGTAATGTGCAGTTCACTGACAGGGCCTTGCAGCAGCTGGGCAACAGCTCTCTGGTTGGAGGCAGCTGGGGCTGCAGTGCTTGCAAGCCTCACAGTGCTGAAACTTCCACACCAGGCAGCTGAAGGGAACCTGGTGTGTTATAGGGTAAAATAGATTCAACACAAAGAGGAGAAAAGAGGTAAAGAAAGAAGCAAGGTGGTACCAGAGTCAAACACACTATTTTAAATGTTTTTTTCTTCTAGGGTTTTAAAATATTTGGGAAACCATTATCCATAGCAAAAGTATAGCACTGAAGTTACGGCAATTCTAGAAATTCATTTCTAGATCAGTGGTTTGATTTTGCCAAACAGGCCCCAGCAGAAGGTATCTCTAATGCTGCTGTTAGTTAGTTCTCTCCCTTGGGGAAATTGCCTAATTAAACTTTGAGGACAATAAATGAGTGCCAACAGGCTTCTGCAAACAAGGGGAGAAGTACTGGTGTCACAGCCCTGGCTGTGTTTAGCACTGCTTGCCAGTGTCTCTTCATTAACTCTCTTAATTTAGACTCTCTATAAATATGTCACTAAGTCATACAGTAAGCTTAAAATACCACAATTAAGCCAATATGTTTTCCGTGGTTTTACTGAAACTGAAAAAGTAGTTCTGTACCAAAATGTACTCAGTTTAGTAATAATACAAAAAGTTAATTCTGCCAGACAGAGTATCAGTTAAATCCACCAAAATGAACACTGAACCACCATTTATTGCCAGACCAGTGTTAAATAAAATCATTGAATGAACATAGAAACAAAGTAATTCCAAATTTCCTTAAATAAAAATAGCAATTAGCAACAATACTGCAGGAAGATAAACATTCATGGTATTGGCTATTTACATGCCATCATAACATGTCTAGCATGTAGTATGTCTTCATGCTTGCACATTACATTTATGAGCTCATTACAATGGATATTAATGCGTAAATGTACTACAAAGCAACCCACCATGATGTATATCAAATCTGCACGGTAGAAGAGCACCTCTACTAGTCACCCCTTTAGGAATGATGCTGCAGGAAACCCAGCCCAATCCACTGATTCCCCCCACAAAAAGTCAAACAAGAAAAGCCAACACCAACCAAAAAAAAAAATCATCAAGCATATTAGTAATTTTCCTCCTGTGATTAACTAGGCAGGGCTATGCATTTAGCAGTATTCCCAAAGGTGAATCAAACCAGAATAAACCTGGGTTTTCTTTATTACAGTAAGAACACCTGAGACTGCTTCACTGGTCCAAGTACAGTATTTTATTACAAAAACTGCTTCTTACATTAACATGTCATTTCAATGAATCCCCTTAATTAGTACTTTTCATTGACAAAAAAGCTAAGATTTATTCTTAAAATAAATATTCCCCACCTCAAAAAGAAAGTTCAAAAGGAAATTAAAAGAAAAAAATCCCCTCCTTTTTTTTTATAAGAACAGTGTGGTTTTCTGGCTTAGTTTTATTTCAGCTGAAATGGTGGATAAACACCTATTCTTGGAGAATAAGCGTTAAACACCTTATAAAAATCCCCAACATAAGGTACACAATGTGTATGTATGTTCCTAAAGAGACTTCTTGTTAAGTAAGTGTAAACATCTGTTCTTGAACATCTGTTCTTGACTCTTGTTTGAATGCACTCCTATCAAATGTTTGAGAAACTACATTTGCTTAAATACCTGTCTCACACATAACTGTTTTGAACTTACCATTTAATTTTTTCTACAAAGTACCAGAACAGTTGAAGACGCTGTTCTTCCCTACTTCAGTACAGATTATATTTAACAGTTAGAATATAAAAGATCACAAGTTTTACATAAAGGAATAACCTAAAAATAACCTAAATTGTGGAGTTAAACACTGAACACTGCTTAGCTGAAGCAGCAGCAAATTAAGTACTATATATAGGCAGAGATTTCTATTAAACTAATATCATTCAATTAAACTGTCTGATAGCCTAAGAACTGTTTTATATGTGAACAAATTAAAATTGGGAGTTCATAGAAGGTGATTAGGCTTGCCATCACTTTAAAAAACATGCTTGCTTAACCAGAAAATAAAGATGGCAAGGACCAGTGCATTCAATCCAAGTTTACACCAACTTTTTTTTTCTTTTGTTTTGTTACTTTAAACGTACAAAGTACATTACATTACTTTTCAGTTTAGTAGTTACCAGGACCTTATTAGGCAAAATAATCTCAACCTGTGAAAACATAAGACTGACTCTTCAGAAAATGATGTGTAAGAGTAAGAATTTGAAAGCCATGTTCAAGACATCTGACAGGACTTCTTTTCACAGTTTCTAACCACTGAAGAAGGTCAAGCATAGCTAGTCTCAAGTCTTGATCTCTTAGTTTCTCTTACACAGACATCATTGAGTTGAAGGCAATCTTTATTCTAAACTTCATAGATTTTGGTTTTTTTTCCTTGTGCACCTGGTCAGTTCCTAAAACAATTCTTCATTTCAAACCCATTTTAGTATTCAAGCTGCCTTTTTAGTGCAGGTTCCTTGAAGATCCTGTAGATTTATCTTTGACCTAATAAAACAGCAAGATAACTACATTAGATAGAAGCAGTGTAACATTTTAACAATGTGTTGCAATTATTCACATAATCATTATCAACTCTCATGTACTTGTAAGAAGATCAAAACAGCAGATAAATACACAGATTTTTCCATTTTTTACCTGTTGTGGATCATGTGGCTTTTGACTAGATGCCCTGCTGCAAGAGCAGCCATAAGTGACAATTCCCCTGCCATCACTGTAGCACAAACAATTTTAGCAAGCTGACGGGCATTTTCACCAGGGTTATCTTGGCTTGCACCTTGAACCCCTAACATCTGTAAAAAAATACAAGGCAGTATTATGCTATGAAATCTAAGTCAATTTATAATATATTTGGTAGTATTTCTAAATTATACCCAATGAGTCTCTTTAATATTATTAAGACATTAGTAAATGTCTTAAGCTTTAGAAACTGGATATATGAAAACAGTTCATTAGACATTTCTAACATTTTCATATAAAATACACCAAGTTTCAAGCAGCCCCATTCCCGCAATATTGCTTGCACACCACATGAAAGCAACCTTTTATTTGAGAAGATAAGTTGCTTTCAACTTTGAGAACTATACCTGCAAACAGGCCTGCTGTGGGAGCAGGTTGGTGCCTCCACCAACAGTCCCTATTTCTATCGAAGGCATTGTGCAGCTGATGTACAGGTCTTCATTGGTGGAACCAGTTCTCTCCATCAAAGTGATGCAGTTGGAGCTGCCCACATTCTGCGCAGCATCCTTCAGATCAAGGAGGAGAAACAACAATCAGACACTTACATTCAGTGTTTGATTAAGAATTACTGAACTAAAGAAAATGTGAACTGGTGAATAACAAACCTACCTGACCACAGGCAATGTAGATCGCTGTCACAATGTTTGCTGCATGTGCGTTGTAGCCACCTATGCTACCAGCCATGGCAGAACCCACCAAATTTTTGTTTATGTTAACTTCAACTAGATCTTCCGTAGTTGTTTTCAACACCTGCACAAAGTGATAGATACACTTTTACTACCCTTTTCCTCAGGCAGGAGTAGATATACTCTATTTATGGTTATTCATGGCCCTCACCCCTTGTTTGCTTCTGTATGGAATTTGAATCAATCATTGTCCTTGATACCTTTTATTTTTGTTCCAAAGGAGATTTTCAAATATAGGATGTCCAAGTAACAATGGAAAAGTCCAAACAAAGGGCTTGGACTTTCACAGGCCTTTGAGAAAAGTTCACAGTAGGGTACTCCATTTCAAAGTCTCCTTTATATTCAGAATGGAACAAGTAAAATCATCTTGGCAGAAATATCCCATTGATTTACCTTTACATGATTGTAACATTCCTGTCAATTTGTTCCAGATGCTAAACTCTTCCCAAATTTGTTTTGCATACAAATATGGAGCCAAACTGAAAAGTTCCAACACAAACCACTATTCTACATAGGTAAAAAAATACTATGAACAGTAATATAAAATTAAGTGGCATATTTATTTTTAGTGACTGGATTTTGAAACTTTTAAGTAAGAGATTTATACTGAATTTAATATAAAAATGATCAAAGATGGTCAAAAGAGATACTGTTGTTGAGCAAAATTTAAGATATTCCTGCACAGCAGGAACAGTATTGACAGACATCTGCACCAAGTCTGCAGCACTGACAAAAACATAATATTTATGTATTACGAGTTTAATGTAAGTAAATGTGGTGACATACAGGGCTGGGGTTTGAGGAAAACCTTCCCAAGTTTACCTAAAAATTATCAATGCCCATTATGAAAGGACTACCTCCCCTTTACTACCCTGAAATGAAATCCTGAGGTTACAATAGATATTGCTAGTGACAACAATTTGAAAAACAGTAAACTACCCCAGAAGACATGAATTATATCAATGTCAATAAATCCATTCTGCAAATCCAAACTGTTAAAATCCTGTGTCGAACTCTGTACCCAGAATTTTAGACATGGTAGAACTGTAAAAGATACAGAGGTAAGCATGTTCAAAGACATACTGAAAGTATGTTTACTCATTGCTGATAGAGAAACTAGTACATTTTAGTCTGAAAATGAGAATAGCTGGGAAGGTGGACAGGCTGAGTCAGAGCTATAACATCTTGAACAGCTGAGTGAAGATAAAAAGTCTTAAACATCTTTCCCAGTACAAAACTGGGGCATCATCAAATGGAATCGACACAAAAGTAGTTCTCACACAAGGTGAAACTGGACTGTGGAATATTGCCCAGAATCCTAGTTCTAGAAGTTTATACAGTGTCCCAGAAGAGACTGGACAAATCACTAGGGGAAAGCAAGCGGAAAAAAAAAAACCCTATCCAGTGTGCAATCATCCACTTATAAGATCTTAAACAAGTGTTACAATGTAGTAAATTCTTCCTTGGATATTGTCTCCCATGGCCCGTGCTGACAACCAGGTAACAGGCAATGGATTTTATCTGACACAAAAGCCATCTTCTGAACTCAGGTGGAAGAGAACCTAAGACGCTGTTGTAATAGAGGACAAGCTGGCCAGAGGATACAACTGGCATTGCTTATAAAGCAATACCCTTGGTCATGCGAGATGCCAAGACAGCTTTGGAGTAAGTAAACCACCAGATTATCTGTTTCCATTGTAGTAGGAAGCATATAAATACTGAAGAGAAAGCCAGGTGCAGGTGAGACAAAATACGAGTGAAAGGGTTAAAAGACTGGGTTTAATGACACACAAAACACTGCATGTAAACATCTGTCAAAATGTGGCATAATTTTAAGAGGTTAACCATGAAAATCCCAATGCCTTTAACTAGATATGTATCATTAAACACATACACACTATTTCACACTAGCCACAATGAAAAAGGAAGTATCTACTGACTCAGAGAAATGGCTTATCCGACAGAAGTACCTGAAAAGACATTTAAGAACTATCCTTACCTGGAAAACAACTTCCAGTTCATATTTACGATGTAAAATAAGCATCAGTTTTGTAAAACGTATGTATTTTTATAAACAAGAGAGCAGACACTTACTTCTCTAACAACCTTAGCTGGAATGACTGCTTCACAGACAACAGACTTTCCTCTTCCTTCTATCCAGTTTATAGCAGCAGGTTTTTTGTCTGTACAGTAGTTACCACTGATAGCTATAACTTGAAGGTCAGGAAACTCTTCGTTCAGCCTCACCAGTGCTTTTTCAGTACCCTGTTAGAGAGAAACAGTTAAGAGGCTAGCTTTATCATTATGGGTGTAAAACAAGCTATTCAAGGACAGCGGAACAGTATTCTAATCAGATAATCAGTTACCAGTGGAAGAAAAATAGAAAAATACAAAAAATATAATGAAGAAACCAGAAATAGAAGGGGAAAAACCACAAACAATTACGACTATCTTTTTTCTAATCACTTTGGGAATTATATTGGGGAATAACTGATTTTTCCCAGTACATACAGACTCCCTGGATCCTTTCTAGGTACATGGACATATGGGTACCATACTGAAGATACAACAGGAACTAGGTTAAATATTACAGGCATAGAATGAATCAATTTTGGATGTATTGGAAAGAGCTTCTTTACACCAGGAAATCAAGACTAGAAAATCTGCGATATTAGAACTTGTCTATGATCAGATCCCCTTTTTTAAGTTCTGACTGCCTATTCTAAATGAAGTTTAAGTCTAACATTATTCATTTTGCAATCTAAGGATCTAGATAAGCAATCTAATGATCTAGATATGCAATCTAAGGATCACATCTCAAGTTCTTCCCCATGTTTGCATAAAAACAAACAAGCAAAACTAGAGAACACCTCTCTGCTGCCACTCCTAATTCTTTATTAACTAGGAAATGATAAACACAGTAACAGAGTCATTACTGCTGGATAAAATCTTTGGCTTAAAGCAAAAGTGCAACCATTTTAGCTTCTCCTATTACCAAAAATACTGTCTTTAAATAATTATAAAAATATAAAATAAAAAATTACTTTTTTCTTTCATCATTCTCTTCCTAGTTTTGTCTACACTTGACAAAAACAAACATTTTTATTATTTTGTGCAAAGACCACTGTGTCTTGTCTTTGTCCTCCAGATGTCACAGTTTATTAGGCTATTTTTAAAAAAGAACACCCATTTTTTAGAAATACTTAAGGGGACTGATCCTTACTTTTGAAATCATATTCATTCCCATTGCATCCCCTGTTGCAGACTGAAAACGGATATAAAGGTTACGACCAGCCAAACTGATGAGAAGTTTTTGGAGGCGGGCAAACCTGCAAGAAAATGTAACTATTACTTAGAATCCTCATGGGAATATTAGCTTTAAGTGGCAAAATGGCAGTAAATCTTTGCAAATTGCACTGCTAAATACAGAATAATAGATTCCTTTATGAATCATTTGGAAAAGAGCTGTAAAACCAACAAGTACAGTCTTTGACAGACAATCATCATTTCAACAGGACCACAGCACCAAGTGCTATGTCCAGTCATTTCTTGAACCCTTCCAGGGATGGTGCTTTCTTGAATAAGTACAACAAAAATATTCATTGTTAAAGTATTCACTGCCTTTTTATGTTTTCTATCCCTGAACTTCAAGAAATAAAATATCCTGAACTGCTAACATAAATTTTATTCACTTGTATTCCTTAAAACATCTCACTACCAGATCTAAAGTAATAATCAGGCCTTTGGAAATTCTGATGTAAGTTTTACAGCAAGGCAAGAAAACATGCTATCTTCAACAGCGCAAGCTGCACAAGTCACTCAAAAGGCAGAAAGTACTGCATTTAAAAAGCAGCATGAGCTGATACTGGCCAAAATACAGATGTATCTTTGGCTGATGCTTGTTAAGAAACACAACAGGTAAGAAAATCTCTCTCTGAATCTTCCTAAAGCAAGAAGATCATCATAAGCCCTAGGGAAAACTTTAGGGCTTGAACTAGACTTATTCTTACCACTGTTTTACATTTTTTAGCATTTCAGTTCTAGCATTAGTTTACCTTGCATTTTCTCAGATTAATTAATATTATTAATATCATGTGAGAGGCTTACAACCAAACTTTGAGGATTTTTTCTGCATAGTAATTACAGTTACAGTTACTTTGCCTAGTAAAAATCAAAGTAAGTTTATAGGATCTTTTAAAAAAGCTTAGAAAAATTAATATTCTATTAATTATTATGCAGTGTAGATCTATTTGTTGCTAACATACAGTAGTTTACCATTATCAGTGAAAAATGTTTATTGCTAGCCTTGGCACACAGCCAGACTGACTTCTGTCCTCTTAGATACAGCATTGGGACAGCCAAAAGAGAGATGTAATGTCCTCTATTGCAGTACTCCAAAAAAAACAACTGAGATCTTTCTACCATCCACAGAGTTCTTATGTCTGGAAATGAAGCTGGAACAGCCATCATACTAACCTACTTGTGCTGTCAAAAGCTTCCTTCATTATTTTAAAACCTTCAGGGCTTTCAAGCCAGACTTTCACCTCTGCAGCCTGGCAAGCAGTGGGCAACCTTACAACAGGTCCTCGAGTCATCCCATCTGCCAGAATGCGGCTACTTGCTCCTCCACCAAGCTAAAAACCAAAGCAGAAGGGGGATAAAGTAAGATTACTGAAATTTTAGTTTTCAAGAAATCAAAAATATGCATTATATAAACCTGAATATGTTTAGGTTTATAGAATGCATATTTTTATGCATTATATTTATGTGTTTTGTAATACAGGAATTTCTAAGCTTTTAAAGTCACACAGTACTTACACATATTGCTCTACATCCTCTGTTTGTGCTTGCTACAAGACACCCTTCTGTTGTTGCCATTGGAACCTGAAATTCTTTGTTATCCAAAACAAGTGGTCCTGCTACGCCTACAGGAATAGGCATATATCCAATCACGTTTTCACAGCAAGCTCCCATCACCTTACAGAAACCATACAAAACAATCACTTAGTTTACATTCCAGTGGTACAGTACAGCATGTTGCATACAATGCCTATGACTACACCAAGACATCTTTGTAAAACACCCACAAATTTACCCATAAAGCAACTCATTGCCACCTCAAAAAGTTAACAGCTACAACTATCAACAGCTAACGTTATTCAACACTAGGCAACATACATTGAATCCTGTATAGTACTAAGTGTTACCTAAATAACCTTAAAGTTTTAAAATTAATTAAAAAAAAAAATTCAATTATAACTTGTGCTCAAGGTAGTATTATCATTCAGTTGAACTGTGGCTCAGTATTAGAAGAACTCCACATTTCTTAGATAGGTGAGCTGCACACTTCGATAGGAAATATTTTTTGGATAACTTACAAAACTCATGCACCACCCTAGGTTTAAAAATATTAAGAGCAATTAAAGTTGGTACCTCATGTCTGCCTTTTAGTTTTTTCCTTCTACATCAGTTTTGACCATGCTTATTGTTAACTTATATACATGACTATGGATTTATTTCATAGAACCACAGACTTGTTTGAATTGGAAGGGACCATAAAGACCATCTAGTTTCAATGCCCCTGCAAAAACAGGGACACCTTTCACTAGACCAGGTTGCTCAGAACCCCATCTAGCCTGGCCTTGAACACTGCCACATTTGGACCATCCACACCTTCTCTGGGCAACCTGTTCCAGTGTCTCACCACACTCAGAGTGAAGAATTTCTTCCTAACATCTAAATCTGCCCTTCTTCAGCTTAAGGTTGTTCCCCCTTGTCCTTTCATTACACATCCTTGTGCAAAGTCCCTCTTCCGCTCTTTTGTAAGCCCCCTTCAGATACTGGAAAGTGCTTTAAGGTTTTCCCAAAGCTTCCACTTCCAGGATGAAAAATCCCAACTCTATTAGCCTGTCCTCACAGGTGAGATAATCAACTTAGTGGCTTCCTCTGGACTCGTTCCAACAGGTTCATGTTTTTCTTCTTCATGTGTCTGGAAAATAGTTATACAGTGAGTTCTGCTTGTCTACTTCATACTTACCAAAGAATAATTATAATTCCTATAAGGAAGATACTGCAAAGATGAAGGTTCGGGAAGTTTTTTAGATAACATCTGTCTGCGAATGGATACACCTCGCTCCTGGGTTTCCATCAGGGTTTCCAGTTTGTATGCAGGAATATGCTTAGCATTAACTAAGCTGATAACTTCAGCATCAGTAAGAAATTTTGCTCCTTCCTGAAAACAAAGGGTGGAGAGAGAAAACAGAGACTCTCCTGGTGAAAATCTTTTTAAATGTTTCTAAAAGAAAAAGAGTAACAACTTCACTTTGCTAAAGGGGTCAACTGCCAACATCAGGTTTTACAGCAGGCCAACATATGATCAAAAACTTTCATGATCAGACACCCACTCGTACGTGTACATCCTGAAGCTCCAAAGACTTGGAATGTTATCAATGATGATGAAGCTGATCCCTCCTCCCATCCTTCTCAACTGACTTGAGAAGTAACTCATTAAAGAGTTTTGTTTTAGCTGTGACCTCCACAGTCCCCCATGTTATTAAAGCCATTTAATTTCCTGAAGAATGATATTACAACCAATGGGATAATTTAAAAGCTGGGAAAAGAACTCTAACAATTCTTAAATCAGATGTTGCAGTAGGGGTTAAATAAAATAGTTATTTTTCCATACCTGTGCATTTCCAAGTATACGAACACATTCCTCAATAGAACGTGGTTCTTTAGGTAACTCAATCTCTTCCTCTTTTCCACTTGGATATGAAGAAGTTTCCACAGGGCTGGAATTGCCAACCACAAATGTAGCTTTGGTTGACTCTGCTAATACAGGTTTTATGACTTCAGCTGCACAAAGATAATAAAATGAACTCCGGTTAACAAAATCCTGAAGTTTTGATACCAAATATAATATGCTACCAAAGATTGCACAATTTGTTCCTAACACTCATTAATGGGTCCAGACTTTAGAACTATAAAAATTACCTACCACTTTCATCTTTGGGTATGAAAGCTTCTTCTCCTGTGTTAGATTTCTGATTGTTTTTCAGAAGTCCAGTCTGCTTCCTGCAACAATTTTCAGAGACCTTTTTCTGTACCATCACAGGAGAGGTTATGGGATTCTTCAGTGAGAGGGTAGATTCAGTCTCAGCTTGCTCAAAGAAAATATATTTGACAGCAAGAAGAAGGGCTAATCCAAGCGTGATTACTTGCTCAATATCCATACTGGCCATTCTAAAAATGATCAAAAAATAAATATAGAGTACATACAATTTGTTGCTTATAACAGCATTCTGACATTTTTTTGCTTCAGAAAGGGTAAGAATTCCATCCTCACATAGTTACAGAAATTCCAGTCAGGAGATATTTTCTACCAGGATGTTGAAGTATTCTAGGCTAGGGTGGAAAAATCATTCTTCATACTACTATCAACACGAAAATCTTCGGATGTCATTAAAGAGTTACATAAATCTGGCTAAAAAGCAGCCTCAGTAGGAAAAATAACTGTAAAAGATTCACTGATAACTACATCAAATTGATTTGACACCCATCCCTCAATGACAAGACAAAGTTTCATTTATCATCCTCTACCAATTAATACTACTATGATGAACTGCTAAGAAGGGACAAATACCCCATGCCTATACCAGAAAGTTCTGACTTCTCAGAAATAACATGAAATGACAGATGACACTAACTTGAATTGAGCTGAAGGAAAACCCATAATATAAAATGGGTTTTGCACCTTTTGCACTTAGGTGTGAATGGTCAGAAACTCTATGTAAGTAATTACTCTATTGCAGTCTTAAAATTATTTCCCAGTATGCTGTGAAAGATGCTAGTGGGAAAAGACAATGTTTTGATGCATACAGGAGAGCTAGCTCTTGATCATGTTCTTCACTACTTCAAGGGTTTGGACAAATGGTATAATATTGACATTTCTTCTGAAAGGTCACCTCTGGTTCCAAGACGTCTTACAGTGGTGAGACCTGAAAGTCTGCAAGTCTTGTGATCTAGGACAAGCTTCTAGCTTGGCAGCAGTAGAAATACAGCACAATCACACTTCTGTGAAGCCACCCACCGAGAAAGGTAGAACTGCCACAGTGAAACATTAGGTTCAATTCTCTTTGGTGCATTCTCATCCAATCCCACTGAATTTTCAACAGTACTGTTTTGAGCAGCTGGTTCTGCTATCCAACGACTGTGGGCGTGAACAAGAACCAAACCCAGTGACTGTATCAAAAACACAAAACAAGTATTAATTTTTCAAATGTAACTTGGTATCTAACCTAGTAAGAGTAAATATTGCCCTCTTTTTGTTTGGGTTTTTTTGCTGTTTTTTTCCCCCCCATGCTTCCCATGCTTCTAAAACCCAAAAGCTGATTTTCCACACCTCTAATTAACACCCTTTTTGGCCTACTGTGACACTGCTGTATAGTAGCTTTGGATGTGTCCCACCCACATTTTTTCTCTCACTCAAGAAATAAGCAAAGGAAGCTGAGGGTACTGCAGGGGTAAGAGGGAGTGCACATGAAAGAGCCCTGAGTGCTTGGCACAGAAATGCCATAGGCAGGAAAATGACAGGTGTAGATATAGGGTAAGTTAATTAAAAACTACTACTAAGTTCAACTAATGGGCTTCAGAATACAAGTCTACAGGAAACAAAAGCTTGATTTTTGCACCAGGACACCTCACTGATTGCATAACTACAGGTGCAAAAGAGCCACAAACCATAATCATTTTGACCCTCTGTGTCACAGGATTTGGTTTATTCTCTTCTTCTTCCAGAACACGAGCAAAATGACTAAGCTGCCATATAGGGCGCCCTTCACGACTCTCTCTTGAAAGCTGCAATAAAATAACAAAAATAAGTCAAATAGTACCTATTAGAAAAACCAACAAATAAGATCCCACATTACATTTTTATTTGATTATTGACAAATTACCAAGAGTCTATAATTAGACTTTCAATTGTGAAAAACCCTGGACAGACAGTATCATCTGTTCAGTTTGCTTTAGATCACAACTACTACTGAGTGTGACTCATTTACAGTGATATTTACACATTGCTGTCACCAGTTTACTTTGAAAGGGAGATGAACATGCTGGCATGTAACTCCACGATGAAAAATATAGCCTACAGAAGCACAGGGCTGAATACTAAACTTGAGGTTGTCTTGAAGCTGGTCTTACCTCTAATACCAAGGACACACAAGCTGGAAAGAAGGTCATGAAGACAAAGTAGTTGGCAAGAACAGACATACAGCCAAAGCAGCACATAATTTCAAGCTGTCGTACACCTAAATAAAAAGACAGTTTTTACATTTGAATATGCAATTAGCTATAGCTGAAGAACTGCTGCTGGACTAAGAAAGAAATCATTAAACTGACATTGCCGATTACAGAAGAAACTATTGAGATTAATTAAAAACAAGCATCTTAAGGCCTACTCATTGTGCATTGGCTTATTCTAAGAACAATATGTATTTATGTATTGACAGAAAAGTATTTTAAGGTGTAATTCTAAATGAATACAAATGAAGTTCACCAAGATTTTAAACTTCATCATGAAGGCTTGAAACTCCTTACTTATTTGAGCAAAAAAAATTAGCCAACATTATGTACTGAACTCCCTTTTCAAACATGGGATGTTCAGGCAAGAAGTAATAGTATACACCCCACCTACTTCTTCACAAGTATCCAGAAAAAGCCATGCTATGCATGCTGTACATGCAGTACATAACTGCCTTAGTAAGGATGAAAGAGCTAACAGGATAAGTTTGTTTTAAAAAACTATATACAGCACCAAAATGAGTTTTTATCCCCAAGATATAAAGAAGAAAACAGCTTATTAATACACAATACCCTGAAAGGACCAAAGTCATTTGAAGAGCAGTGTAGTTGGAAAAAACCCAAACCAAATCTTATCAAAGCAGCTGCACAGATGTTCATTCCTACAACACAATGCTCAAGGAAAGCCATTACTAGTATTTCAAACTTTGGTTCAGCATGTATATATTATTCATATTTACAGTAACCAGTAAAATAAGCTAATTAGGAGATAGATAAATAAATAGATTAAGTTGCTCCACTCTCATGGCTAACACCTATTATTTGAAACTCTCCATACCCTAATGTCTCTCAAAAGGTTTTTTTAAACTGGAAATATTTAGACCCTTACACTGTATGGCTCACCTGACATGGTACCAACACCAATTACAAGACACTCCACAAGTGCATCCAGGGTAAACGTAGGGCCTAATATTGCCATTCCACGTGAAATATTTTCTCTTACTTCATCCTAGAAAGAAAGATTTCTGTCCATTAACATGAAGACAAAAACCTAATTAAGTTATACATAACATGACTAGTAAACAGAGTAGTATTATGGTGGTAAGGCCTTCTAAAACATTTATTCAAAATGAACTGTTATGAGAAAGCATACAGATAATCTATTTCCTCTATTATTACACTTTATATATAAGTTATTATACTTTCACAGTCTATTGACACAAAATCATTTAATTTTCTACCTTTGCCTCATCAGTATTCTAAGCTTCTACAGCACTGATGGGGAGAGACACTAGTTACAGTAAATTCAAAAGAACACCACTTCTAAACCTGAAGACATGAAATTGAAGGAATTTGTGTCATGGATTTCTTACAATCACATATCTGTACTTCAACTACTATTACTTTATTATTTTATATTTAACTCTGTAGACTCAGCTGATGGAAAAGAGGTCACAAAAGGCACTAAAGCTTTCTGCTGGGGAGAAAAGGATTTCCTTGTGAAAGCAGGCATGATAAACTCTAGAGAGTTTGCTACTGTTTTCCTGGTGATGGTATTTTTAGGGCAGCAGGGGGGAAAAAAACTGTAGAAGAAACCTATTTGTAAAATATTCTCTTAAAAAATAGTAAAAAATTCTGTACCTGCAGTAATCATAAATAATAAAGAACACATTATATTGCATATATAGAAACTGTACATTGTAATATACACCAAATTAAAATATAACACAACGTTTTGCCACAATTAGTATGTGCAAATGCTGTGTACAGTATTTTGTAAGCACAAAGTAATCCCAGTTAATATACTTTTAGTTCAGAATTTGGACTATTAGGAAACAAACATTACCAGGTACGACAAGCAAGATGTCCTGTCAATCTCTCCTAATGTGTTGGGTTAAATGTATTGGATGTTCTTGTCTGCACATATGCTACATTTGTTTTGCTAACATTTGGCCGAAAAATATGCTTCTTTTCATAGTAACAGTGTAACATTGGATGTGTCTTTTAGATACTGTTCCTGAGTCCTAGAAATTAACTATTTTACTATCAGTAACCATTTTAAGGAAGACTTTGTCTAGGAACTTTAGCCTCCTTGGAAGAGCTGTAAGCATTGCTGGTTTAAAGTTCCAATTTAATGAAGTCATGCTCATACATACAATTAACAATGCCCATGGCTGTGCACACTAGTTTTACCGTATTACTATTCGCTTGAACACTGATCTGGCTTGAAGACAAGAGAACAGAGAATCTGAATAGAATTTGATCCTTTTGTTATTTATGTATCCCCAAGACATTATTTGCCTGTGTGTCTCTCCACTTGGATTGCTCATACAATTATAAATTGTATGAGCAATTGCTTGTCTTGAAAGGGACCTTCAAGCTCACCTGGGTTCTAATCACCTGCCATAGGACAATGTTCTATTCTGAACATTAAATTAAAAACCACCATTGCAAGATAAACAAACAAAAATCCTAAAGCAAAGCACCAAACTACCAAAAAATCCTCAAAAATAACTCCCCTGACCTGTGAGTTGGAACTGAGTGCAAATTTGGCTAATGCACTTGCTCTTGACAAATCAATCAGAAGCAGGAAGAATGGTAAAGCTTCACTGAAAAAGAAAGAGGCATATGTTAAAAGTCAAGGTTTATGGTACAGGAAAAAAAAAACATAAGCATGAAATCCAGAATAACAATTCATTACTTACTTTAAACCTGTCAGTTCTTTATCCAAGAAGTGAATTACCACTGTACTAAAAACAAAACTTGAGAAGATTGTGAAAAGGCCAGCGATACCTTAAAAAAACAAGAGAATAGGAATTTTTTTGGTTATATATAGGAAGAAGAAAAGGAAAAGAAAAAAAACCAGAATTCCCCCACTTTTAGATGAATCACAACAATGAATGATAATTCCCGTCTCAGTGCATTAACAGCAGTTGAGACGCAAACTGAAGGAGATGCTATTTTTATAGATATTAAAACCTAAAATTTGTAATGCATTCAAAGTAAGACTCAAAATAAAAGCCATAATCTTAAGTAAAATTAAAACTGGCTTAAACAGCTCTACAATTTTAAGTATTTCACATAATAAACAGTTATTTCAAGAATGACATTTTCAGTATTTATATAATCCTACATAACCTTTCACTAAAAAAAAAAAAATAGTACTTTGACACATGCAAAAGCTTTTTTATGCTATCCAGAAAATAATTAAAATAATGCTGTTGTGAACATAAGGATTAAAAGGTTAGTATTTGTTACCAATTTAGGTAAACAACGTCCCCCACAATTAAAACACATATAGCAAATACAAAAATCAGATACAATACCTAAAATGTATTTTGATCCAAGCTGCCTTAGGTTCTGAAACTGGAAATATATATAAAGAATTGCTATGCAGCGAGTGATTGTCAGGATGATGATGTCACTGCTCAGAACATCCTGTATGAAATACAAAGGAATTTAGTTAGCTTTTACACTATGGGAAGTCCATTGTGAAATGTTAAGTTCATTGTAAAGCTGCATTAAAAGTTAAGTTCCAGAATAAAATAAATATCACTGTTAGTCTTGCCTTAAAACCTAAAAATACTAAAAAACTAAAATGCTTGGTCATTGCATCACTGTTTGCATACAGCTTTGATATCCAAAATAAGAAAAGAAGGCCATGAAGAAGATTCTCCACAGCTACTTTACTCCTAATACATCACAGCTTGATCATATTCTATAGAAAACCCTGGAGGGACTGATAAACACCAAAGAAAATTATTTTAAATCCTTACACCAAATACATTATTTTAAACCCTTACTTCTTCAAGTTTGGGGCACTCATAATTCCAGCCACAGATCTTATCATTCCCAGTGAACATCTTCATAGACATCATGCAGATAGTGAGAGTCACTGTTCCCACAATGACTTCCCATGGATGAGAGGCTACAAAAAGGCCATGCATTCGGAAGAGTCTGGACAGCATTTTCAAGCCTGTTTCTCTATACTTTGCAAACCTGCAGCAAAGGAATACTTCATATAAGTACAAGATTCAGTGAATAAAGACACAGCTCTACACTTTCCTGCAAGACATCCTTCAGGAAATAAAAGCAAAACCACTTAAGGCAGAGAAGAGTAAAGAAACTAATCTTTACCTTTCCTTCAATCATCCTTGTAAAACACATCTATTTCTAATACTCTAAAATACAATGTGATCTGCTCCTGTCTTCTCAACCTTTTTTGTTGTACTACCCATCTTCCTAGTTTCTTCATGGTCTTTGCCACTGGGATTAGGTCATCCATTAGAGTATGGTGCTAGTAAAGCCAAGGTTGAAGGTTCAATCTCAATAAAGGGCATTCATTCAACAGCTGAACTCAATGACTTTTGTGGGTCCCTCCACATCAGAAGATTCTGTAATTCTAACAGTAAGGTCTCACTACTCTCATGAGATCTTTCAAAATCTTCCTATCATACAATTTTGATACTGCTTTGACTCAAAATCCTTGTTTTTACCTTCTATGTAAGCACTCACCAAATTCTGTTGTTTCTCTGCACTCATTCATCCCGTCAAAAATATGGATGAGCTATAAAAATTATCAATTAGCCATTACTGGTAATACTCAACAGCAGGAATTGCAATGTTATGTTTCTGACTGTGTCTTCTCTACTTTCTGTTCAATATTATTCTGTGATACAAATTAATTACAATTCAAAAATATTCCTTCTTTGTCTAAAGCATGCAAGTCCTCACATAACAGTATTGTGGCAGTTCTCTTCTACTCTTTACTATTCCCTGGTTACTGGTGCATTTCATCATCCCTCTGCTTCCAACAGATAACAAACATTTACCAGAAATTTTCACAGCTGTCCTTCACATAACTAACAATATGAATGTTCAACACGTCCTTCAGACCACATCCTGGTCTATCTGCTTTGCATTGTTTCTTTATGCAAGTCTGCCAAAGATCTTTACTTATCTTTTATGGCACAGAAATAAAATGCCATAACATTCTCACATACATTAGTAACTGGACTTTCCTTTCCACACTGCACAAAAACAACAGCTTATACAAGTGTACTGTAAAGTTTAAAAAATGCTTAATAGCCTGGCTAACAGGGACAATCTGCAATTTACATGTACCAATCTAGTACTGCAAGATTTCCATGGAGGCCTGAGGGCTCTACATACCACCACCTCAAAGAAGATAAAAAAATCCATTTGTGCTGTCCTAAATGCAACAATCCATCCACAGGACTTTTGGTATTACTTATTTGCTTGGACATCAAAAATGAAGCCGACATTCAATGGAGAAAATAATAGGCAAATCTATCTGGCTAAGTGCTCCTGAAGATACCAGAATCATCTTGGTTTCCTACCAATACCAATCTGAATCACATGAGCACCAACAGCAATTATTTATTTTTCTTTATTCTTCCACAGTGAAGGTGTGACAGGATGTTTGTGGCTCGTGGAGCCAAACTTGGAAAATAATTGTGAAGACTGCCTTCCTTAAGAACAAATTATTTCATTTCCTAACTGAATGTTTTTTTAAAAATATAAAATAAAAAACTAACCCCCTCCTTTTAAAGTCGATATTATTCCTTCTTTTTCTCTACATCATATACACTTCATTCTGTTCTGAAAATTTATGCAATTCTTGCAAAGCTGTTTCACACTGGTATTATAATTTTTCCTCAGCACAATGGAAGGTACATTTTAATTAGGAAAACTAAAATAAAACCCAGCCAGAAGAATACCTGTGCTGAAGATTTTGAAACAACACAAAAAATAGAAAAGGCATCAGAACATCCTCTGAAAACACAAATAATTTTGAATACCACTCTATTTCAGGAAAATCATAACTAGCAGTTACTACATGACTTTATAGTGTTCTACCAGTCCTGAACCTAGTAATACTGCTAATACACCTATTTCACCTGTTTCATTTTAGAATGATTATCTGACAATCAAAAACCAAAATATTTCAGAATCTTTTATTGAGAAATTGTTTTCCTACTTCTAAACAAAAACAGTAAAAGTAAAATGGCTTCACATAATTAATTGTGTATGGCGGAATGCAATAATTCATTTATTAAAATAATGATCCATACTATCTTACTTGCATTAGTAACTGCTGCTATCCTGAAATACAGGATGCCTCATCACTCATCTTGGGGTTAACTAAGTGATACTAAGTCCTAACGTAAAAGGATTCTTTAAAGTTTTTGTGTATATTTAACCTGCCCAAAATGCAGGATGCTTTCTACTATTCAGTTGACACTTCTAGAAAATATTGATGATTTCACACAGTGATTCTGCACTACAGTGTTGTAAAAAAATTCAATGCATAACATCAGCTGGTATTTCTGTTTAAAATATTTATGCACACACACTGACTTGTAGCTTGGAATTAGCAAGATATAACATTAAATATAAACCTAAACTCAACATCTGTGTAATTCTATTGAGTTTCAAAATGTTGGGTCAAAAGGGATGCTTTATAAGTCCTGTTTGCTATTGTTTTCAATTAAAAATTTCTAAAAATAAAGCAATCTATTTTGAGAATAAAAACAGAATGCAAAATATGGACAAACCCCAAATGTGACTCCCTCAAAAATTAACCAGAGTGTAAAAAGCAAACTAGACCGGTTGTATGTAATCGTTTAGAGCAATTACCACCCACGTAACAGTACGACTTGCCTCTTAAATTCTTAAGGTTTGTTACACAGCTCTCACTAACTGCTCTGAAGCAGTCCTCTGCAACACCATCTATTCGATCAGCAATAATTTCCCACCTCCTGCTATCTGACTCAGCAGTACCTACAGCAACCAAGCGGCAATAACAGCCGACAGAAAACCTGTGCACAGCTCACCCGGAACGCACACGACAGCGCAGACACCCTGCCAGAGAGGCATTTTTTGTCGAAGAAGCGAAACGCGGGCAGCCCGACGGCGTCAGGAGGGTAACGGGACAGCGACACGGGCATCCCCCGCACACCACCCAGGGCGGCGGTAAAGCGCAGCGGCCGCCACTCCCTACGTGCGGCGATAGCGACGCCGCCTTTCCGAACAGGCACTCGGGCCCGGAGCCGGCGCCCGCCCGCCCGGCACGGCGGACGCGTGTTGCCAGCCCCAGGCCCCCCCACCCGCAGCCCCGCACTCCCCGCTCACCGCCGCGCTCCAGCCGCACTCCCCGCTCGGTCCCGCCGCGCCCCGGACTGCGCCGCCGGCCCCGCTCCGTCCCGCCGGCCCCGCGCCGCGCCCCGCCCCGTCGCGCAAGGACACGCCGGCGCCGCCATCGCCCGATCGCGCGGCCAATGGCGAGCGCGCGGCACGCCCCGCCCGCGCGCGTCACCCGCCGAATCGCCGCGGCAACGGTCCGGCGAGCGCCGCGCGGCCCCACGCGCCATCAGGAGCGGCGAACACGCCATCGCGCCATCGGCCGCCCGCCAATGGGGCGCCGCGCTCCCCGCCCCGCGCCCTCTGATTGGGCGACTTGGGGAGCGCTGCCGGCACCTCCCGGGCCCGCCCAGGGCCGGGGCCGGGCCCCCTGCGCGCCTCCGATACCGCCCGATGATACCGCATTGCCGAGGCATGGAAAGCCTCGTTCCCACCTTACGTTCCTAGCTCCTGCTGTTGGGAAGCAGCGGTGCCCCTGACTCCCTGGGGAAGTGGTGGGAGGAAGGCAAAGTAATATATTTATATTTGTGGCTTTCGGCCAGAGAGGAAGTGCAGGTTTTGGTTCACGAAGCATAGGAAGCTCTGAGAGACCCACCAGGACGCATTCGTGTGTAATCTGTGCTAGGTGGTCTTTAGATGGTCTCCCGAGGTCCCTTCCATCTCTAGCGATTGTGTGGTTCTCCTGGGCACCGAGTCATGGGGCTGTAAAACAGCACTACAGGGTGGCAGGGGCCGTTCCGTGTTCCTGGGGCTGAGTATGTTCAGCTGCAATACAAATACCTGCAGCGGTTTTGCGGTGCATGATCCGCGCCCCAGCTTTCCCCAGACTGCGTCTTACATGTGCCACCTCACTTGAAAATATTTCTAGTAGCTTCACATGGCACTGTGCCATGAAACATTAATGTGAACCTCAAAAAAGGAAGTGCTGATGAAAAGGTTTCTGAAGAACTCCACCCAAAGTAGTTGTTGTGAGTGATGAAATCGTGCCAGCTCTTTTAACCTGTAAATACACTTTTCATTCTCGTCTTCGATATGATGTTCCTAAATCTTAATAATTTACTGCTGCATATCCATCTCCCCTGATAGTTTCTTAAGTGTTTTTTTCAGTATCTCACTTTCATTAGCTGAAAAGTGTAAAGTATTAGCAATGAGATTTCTGAACTCTTTAATATAATGTTAATATGTGCACCAATTGCTTTAACTGCATATGCATATGACTAAGCCAAAGCAAAACATCAATTCATACAGTTTCAACAATTATATGTAATTCACATATCATTTAAGATGTCCTTTAGTATTTCTGCTCTGTTTTTCACTTTTTCCATAGATATGATTTGGCAAATACTAAAAATTCTAATTTACCAAGGTCACTGGGAGCAGGCGTCACTATGGTGATTTGGGGTCTATAGTCTCTAGGAGTCCGTGTCACCACCTGTGCTGACATTGAATTCTCGCATCTGCAGCTCTGGCGGTGGCCTGCCTCCAGCCTGGCCGTGTGCTAGAGTGGCCTCGGGGGCAGCGCTGCCCCCCTGCCCAGGAGATGGCAGGCAAAGCTGAGCCAGAGCGGCTCTGCCTGAGGAAAACGTTGTTGTAATTGGCAGACGACCACTGAAGAGTGCTACTGCAAATGCTGAAAATACTGTCAACTAATAATTTGGTTATCTCAAACTTGTTCCCACACATGAGCACACGAACCATTCCTTGGTAGCAATGAAGTAAGCTACTTAACAATGGCAGAGAAGTGTTGCCAATTTAGGGACTCTCTAAACACAGACGCAGAGCATAGTTTAGAAAGGAGACATTGTTTATTCTGTGCAGGGTACAAGGTGAAGTTTTCCACAAATAAAGCACACCAATCCTTGAAAATTTGCAATATCTATATATCTATATATGTATAAGCAAACATATAAATCACAGATCATTGGTTACAAGTTACTTAGTTCTCTTATTAATTAGTATTCTACCTTGAATTGATTGAATGATTCTCTTGTTTCTCATGCTAATGTTTCTGCATGCTCACAGTTTTCAAGTAGGTGGGTTTCTTGAGATGGTGGTTCGTGAGTTACTGGTCGAAATCTCTCACTGCGAGACTTAAGAGCCCGTGAATTGGCACCGATCCATTGCATACAAACCGCACCTGCGGCGCCAGCCAGGTAACAAGAGGCACAGCAGTAGCCAAGAACTCAACAGGAACTTTTTGTCAGGACCTGTAGTAATAGGACAAGGAGCAATGGGTACAAATTGACTGAAGGGGAATTTAGGTTAAATATTAGGAAGAGTTCCTGTGACTGTGGGTGCTCCAACGCTGGCTGTGTTCAAAGCCTGGCTGGACAAGGCCCTGAGCAACCTGTTCTAGTGGGAGGTGTCCCTGCCCATGGCAGAGGGGATTGAGCCTAGATAATTTTAAGATCCCTTCCAACCCCTTAACATTCTCTGATTCTAAGACCCCAGACTATGCAGTCAAAGCCCAAGTTATCCTTCATTCAGGGACGCTCTTTTGAGGCTGTCTGGCCTTTTTCACTGATAAGATACTGTTTCACAACCCCCTTTTCACTCTCTGTAACTCTCTGGGCAAATGACAGTTTCTGACTCTTGAGATGCCAACGTCAGATGCGCACACACTCGGAGAAGTGAGTCCCATCTGATCACACACAGCACGGTGTGTGCTGGGACTCTGCGGTTCTGGCGAGCGCTGCGAGCCCGGTGTCACCCGAGGGGCAGCGAGGCTCGGCCACAAGATGGCGGCCGCCGTTGAGGGGGGAGGGCGGCTGCCCGAGGAGGCGCCGGCGGAGCGGAGCGGCCGCACCATGGAGCGCCGCGGGAGCGGCGGCGACAGCGACACGGACAGCGACGAGACTGTCGTGGAGGGCTCTGTGCCGGAGAGCGATGTGGAGGAAGAGGAGTTCCGTAGGAGGAGGTGGTAATGCGGTGTGGCTGGGAGCGGCACCTGACCACCTACGTGTGTGAGGGCGGCGGCAGCTGAGGGGGCCGCTCCCGAGCTGAGAGTCCCTTCCCCTTCCCCTTCGCCTTCCCCTTCCCCTTCCCTTTCCCTTCTTTTTTGTTTGTTTTCTTTTATTTTTTGTTTTCTCCGCTCTGTTCAGGGCCGTTTTATATGCTCCTGGACCCAGCATTTCTTAGCTCTGCAAATAGTTCCGTCTATTCTCACACACCTGTTGTGCCTCGGGGCTTATGTCGCCGGACCCACAATTTTATTAACATTTTAGTCAGAAGAAGTGAAATGTCCCAGAAAACAACTCTGAGAAAATAAGCACTATTAAATACAGTTTGTGTTAATTCTATTTCCTTGCAACTTTGCCTTGATGTAATTTTCATGGCATTATCTCTTGTATCCTTTAAGATATGGCAAGGATTTGAAACCACACGCAGACCTTTATGATGGCTTTGTGGCACGGTAGTTCTTGGAAATACTTAAAGCAGCGAGGTGCCTCCCTAGTTATGGTTTTCTATGCAGAAAATCACATTACATGCCTTGAGTTTGGGGTTATTTTTACTCTTTGTGTCAGAGTTCTCCTTGAAGTGTCCCCACGGCCGAGGCTGGGATGGGCGCTCTGAGATGCCCTTTGAGTTTATAGGACTGCAATGCTTGCAGCTCCCTAACGACCTTTTGTTTTATTTATTTTGCAAAGGTTGGCTTTTCTTAACAAGGATATTGCTTTAACAACTGAGATAAATATCAATAAAGGTAGGACAGATTCTTTTTTCAGTCTGTGTTGTTTTTTTTCCTTAAACTGTTGCTTTGGATTTTGCTTGAGTCCATGTTTAAACTTGGGTATTGCATGAAGTTCATATTTAGAACTGTGTGCTCTTTGATTATATTCTAATTGTAGCTCATATTTTAAAAGATTCTTCAGCGTATTTTTAATATTTGATCAGGTTTGCTCTTGAGTTCTCTCATTCTTCCTGTGCACTGTGGCTGAGAATCCCTGGTTTGAGAAGAGCTATATATAGGGATATTGCTTTTATTTACATGAATGCTTTTTTATGTATGTGTTTGCGCAGAATAAAATAAACGGATTCTATATGCATAACAGTTGTATGTAGCTCTAGCTGCTTATGGCATTTTTGAAACCCCAGTAATATTGTTAGTATATCCGTTCTCTTTAACATAAAAACTATGAGTTTCTCTTTAACATAAAAAGTTTGAGCAGGGATATTTCAGTGCATTATGTTTAGTGTATCATTAAATACGTTCAGCATGAATGAATGCACACTCATTTAAGATCTTAAAATATTCCATAATAACTCCTGTAGAGCAGGCTACATGAGCAAGCATGTTTTAGTGACATAATAGTTTAATATTACTTCCTTGACATTTTTATATGTTCCATTTGACTTGCATCCTATAGGTTTTATTTCAGTGATATTTCAGACTTGGAATACTTTAAGTGACATATGGTGTTCTTCCAGATTTGGTTGTGTTCCTCTTTTTTACCAGTTTGAAGATCTGAGTAAGCCATAATTTTTTATCGACGTGCCCTGAGTTAATTCAAATCTTACCTTCAGCCCATTGAAATCTGCAAAACTCTAATGGCTGTGATTTCCTAATGCTGAACCTTTTATAGTCACTTAATAATCTTAAGTGAGGAGGGCAGAATCATCTCATTTTGAACTTCCCTGTAGTTGTCCACTGGAACTAAATCCTTGCAACATTCAACATACAGGGGACATGTCTGTTTGAATGTGTTCAGTTTGTGGAGTGGGAATTTATCTGACAGCTGAGTGGTGAGATATGTCTCTGCAACTGTAATAGATTGTGATATTTTTAGCATTCTGCCTGCATCATATTATATTTAGGAAGTTTGAATTAGAATTTCATCATTCACAGTTTTGTGCATACTTGTATAGTAGTAATTTGGTGATGAGATACACAGTATAAATATTAATTTGATTAGTGTTTTATTAGTGTCAGTAACAACATCTTAGTTTTCAAGCATAGGATCCAAACTTAAGAGTTTCTCTCTTTTTAAACTTTTTTTGAGAGAAGATCTTCATTTCTATGGTCATTAAAGAAATGATGCCATCTAGGAGTATATTTTAGTCATATGGATCAGGCAGGTTACCAAAATTGCAGTTATTAGTTTAAAAAATAATAAGACGTAATCTCCAATAAAAAATCAGGGGTGGTCCTGGAACACTAAGTGAAATAAATTTCCACTGCTGGCTTGTTTTATTAATTTCTATTTCATTCATGTAGATTCAAAATCTAGTATGATAGACTATGTAGCCAGTCAAATCCATTGCATATCAGAAGTTTTGATGCATGTAGCTCAGTTACTGAGTTATGTAAAAAGTTATGGAACCATGGAAAATTACACAGAAATTAAAACAATCAAAATTATAATTACTAAGGATTTTTTGTCTTGTTTTGGTTTTTTTTTTTTTTTTTTCTAGGAGCTTTTTCTCCAGAAATCTGTTTTATACAGAAATTTGGTGACAACACATATTATCATGAGGCAGAACAGACAAACCCAGTAAGTCCACCAATGGTAATGTCTTCTCTAAGCATATTTAATGATTAATTATTGATAAACCCGCTGGGCATCCCCTTGAGGAGGTCTGGTGGCTTACAGCTGAATTGAACTTCATCTTGTCAGCTACATAGCACAGAGTCTGCAGGAATGTATCAAAGTGTCTTCTCTGGTATTTCATGAGATTATAAACTTTTAAATTTGGGGAACAAGCCCAGGACGAAGATGAAGACGTTGTGGAGCACAGACCTTTTAATACATTCCTTTCAGGAGCTGAAGGGTAATCGTCTGGGTTGACTGTGCTAGAATACACCCTGGTTTACTCAATATGAAATTAGCTGTGGTCGAGTGATTGATCAATTGCTTCTTTCAAAAGGAATTGATAACAATCCAAAATGTAGAATAAATTGTCTGCTTGTATGATGATGGGGTAGTTATTTTACTCTATGGATAATTCTGCATTCCCTAATTTGCTAATTAGCTGACCATGTATTTTTTTGTATTAATGTATTTACCATGGTTGGTAGCTTGCCCATAAAACTTCGATTCACTTGAGCAATTAGCTTTCCACCTGCATATGGCAGGGTCATGAAACAATTAGAGGCAAACAGGTTCTCTGCTTTTAACTGTGACTGTTACACTGTCTTTAGCTGGATTCACCAGTCCAAAGCCTAAGTCTGTGTATCCTTATTTGGGTAAAAGAGAGTTTTTTCTAAAAAGAGCTAGACTGCTTCCTAGATGACAAAAGGTACATTGAAAGAAGACATGCTTTTTACTGAAGTCAATGTTTTACAGCTCATTCTAGAATTGAAAATAAATTTGTCTCAACTGGCAGTGTGAGAAACAGTGAACAAAATCCAAAAGATGCTGTTATTTCAAAACTTTTTCTCCATAACATTATTTTGCTCCTTCAGTGTCTGAGGGTTGTCTTGACTGAAGTTTATCATGATTTTCTAAGGATGAAGGGAATGAGAGAAGTGCACATTTTCCTCTTGCCCTTTCCCCTCTGGGAGATGATCTGACTAGCTGCTTCTTAACCCTCGCCTTTGGCTTCCTGGTTCTCACCAGATTAGCTATTCCCAAGTCCAAGGACAAATGCCCAGTCCACTAAAGAAAAAGTCAGAAAAGCAAAGAAACCTAGTATTTTTCACCAAATAGTTTGGGTAATTCTTAGTATTTTTTGTTTTGGTGAAACCTGTATAGCAAGACACTGGCAGCTTGGTCATGCACAGCTTGGGGACAGTTTAAAATTTTAAGCTTTTACTGAATACTGTAAGGAGTGGTCTTGGCCTGTTGTCTTTGATACCCATATGTGTACATAGCACCAATGTGGCTCTTCAACCGCTTCAAGAGCCAACATGGAACATGCTATCATAGAAGCTTTCCTTCTGGTTTGTCCTCAGAAATTATCATGTATGAATACAGCATATATGATCACAGCATGTGATTTGATATGAGGTTCGTGCAGAATAAATGGCTGTGAATGTTTTTAGGAAAAGTAACATCTGTTCCAGTTGTTCCAGAGAGTCTTAGCTTTCTTTGTACTTCAGATGGGTTGTGGGAGACTTATGATATGCAGTCCTGTCTTTGATTCCATCATGTAAAAATTGTAATTAAGAATTTTCATCTACCAGAGATGCAGTAGACATATATACAGATTTTGTAGGATCCAGGTTCTTTTCAACAAGTAATTTTCATTATCTGTTAACATGGTATTCTACCATGTTAACAGATAATGAAAATCAGACAGATGTAATAATTTTAAGTTTGTGCTTTCCCCTTTTTTATATTTTTTTTCTTACAGTGTTTGGTGAAGTGCACCAAAAGTTGTTAGGTAACACCTAACAGCTTTTAAGCATTAGTCTTTTTTTGGAAAACATCCAGAGTCTCCTCATATATAAATAAGTGCTCAAATGAGAAAAGCTACTGAGATTTTGCAGGAATTTCTTCACTAAAAATGAGGGCAGGATGAAATACTGTTCCCAGTATTCAGTCAGTGGCCAGAAGTACAGTTTGTGTAATGTATATGGTTTGAGAAGATCTCTTAACCAGTGACCAATACACTGATTTCGCTTAGAACCTAATTTTTTAGCAGACAAAACAGCGTCTTTATCTGAGTTGTAGTGGTAGTTTGCTGATGTTTTAAAGCACCTCTCTAAGCAATGTTATCCAGTTAGAGAGGTTTAGTAGCTGCTCTGGTGTTGTCCTGACCTTGCTTGATCTCTGGATAATGTTCTGTATAAATATTCAGGCTGACTCACCTGAAGGGTCTATGTAAGCAAATAAATAACTTTCTGGGAACTGTCTAATTGCCATGTTTTGGAATTACATCAGTCAGTAATTGATGTGCAAACTAAAAAATCTGTTCTGTTCCAGGGAGCCTTTTAGCAGTCCTACGTCCTGCTCTTAAAGCAATTGTTAAGGTGTTTGTTCTTGCTGTGTGGCTAGTACCTAGTGTAAGCCAGAGAAATTGTCACATAGTGTCCACTCCAAGGTGTTCTTAGAGTCATCTAGTGCTGTTAATGTTGTCCACTGTAAGTCAATGATTCATTTTAAAATTGCAGCCAGTGTGTGCATAGTCCACTAGTAATACTCAGTCTTAGCTAAATGGTGCAAGAACCATTCTGCAGTTCACTTGACTATCTTAATCATTCCTAGTTTGCCCTAGACTTTGTATAAAGGCTTCTTTTTCCATACTGAGGGAGATCTCTGCATTATTGGCAAAGGTACGAAATGGAGATCTGAGGTCTTTGTAATAAGGAATTGGAATTTGGCTCCTGCTGTGACATCAGGGCTCTCCTTACTCACCTGTTCTTTCCTGTGTTGGTTTGTGGTAGCCCTGCCACTCAGAATTGGCTGATATGCAAGTCTTGAAGTTCCTTAAATATGGAATTTATAGGGATATTGAGAGCAGTAAACTAAACATGACAGTCTTTGGAACAGCACCCTGTCTTATTTAATGAAAAAAAGTTATCAAAGAAAGATTGAAACTGTGAGTTGAAATTAAAAACCTTGTGTTTTGGTCCTTTGGTCTATAAAACATGTTAAGTTTGGAGCAATTGTATCTTTGTTGCAACAGTTTTTTTTTCCTTGTGGATGAATGTTTTATTCGGTAGTCTTTATTTATTTTTCAACATTTTTGTCAAATAGTACAAGTGAAAAAAAGGTTTAAGTGGAATGCTTTTGTTTCTTAGCAATGTATGTAATAATTTGATCTAAGAATTCCATTTCCCAACTAAATTACAGAAGGAAGAAGATAAGCCTGCAATTAAACTGAGAAAATAAACAATTAAGTACTTACTAACTAGTTATGCTTTTTCTTCTTTCAGGTACTTCAAGAGGCATGCACATATGACCAGTCTCAATCTCTACTGAAGTGAGTATAGTGCATCACATAGGAATTCCAGTCAGGCATAATGTAATTAAATAATCCTGTTATACTTCCATTTGTACGTTATTTTATTCCCAGTGTTCTGTTGAGGAACAGTTTTCTTGTTTGCTTAGTAAAGGATCTGTATTTATGTCGGCAATAGTTCAGTGTCCAGTATGGACCAAGCGGTACTTGGATTTATTTGTGTTGATGGTCCTACCTTAAATGGTTTAAGAACATAACCAACAAGAATAACAGAACTTGGAGAAAACCTTAAAAACTTGTAATAAATAATATTAGGCTTTTTGTTCCTGGAAACTATGTAAAGTTTTCAGTAGAAGATAGATTTATAACACAAATATAGAAAGAAGTAATAAAGAAGAGAAAAGGCCATTTTTTTTTCACTTAGAGAACAAATGTGTAAACATTGCTAGCTCCACATAGGAAATCCAGAAGTCTTATTTATTGCATGTCCTTGCAAAGAAAGGACCTCTAAAATAACTGCAGCTGTTTCCACAGATAGTAGCCAATTCAAAGTACTGTAAAAATGTTCCTAAGATGAGCAGATTGCAGTTCTTTAAGAATTTTTTTATTGTATTATTTAATCCTAGGAATTGGATAAACCATTCATCACCTATGCCTCATTTTTCATTAAATTCTGCAGCAGAGGAACAGCAAAATGATTCTGTAGGTATGTTGTATTTGTACAAAACTAGGAGTTGCTCCAGCTGAGGCAAAATCATTTGATAAAATAATTTGATAAGCTGAAGGTGAGTATCCAGTTAAGTTTATGCAGAATCTGACTATACATGTTTTTTACAACAGTTGTTCAGTTTTTATAGTCATGGACTGCAAGTTCTGTTTTTGTAAGTATTGTGTTAGGATTGTTGGAAGAAATAACTGTATTCTCATGCCAGTTGTATGTATCAAATTTAAAGTTATTTCATTGCTGTGGAGTTTTCTGACAAGGGTTACATGCCACATGATGCCTAAATACCTTAAAGATGTGTAAGGTAAAAAGGTCATGGAGGGTTCCTACTTGCTTCTTTCTAACATACCCAAGAATCAAAGGCATCTGTAAGAAAAGAGAAACAAAAATGCTACTGTTCCTCAGGTCCGTATGGCATGTACTGCTACTTAAGTTGTCCTTCCATTCCTCAGTGTTCCCAAAAGTGCAGAACTAACCCATCTGTTTTGCTGTCTTCCACTTGAGTTTATTTTTGGTAATCCAACAGAAAAACATTCACTTTATTTCTGATTAGGAAATTGCCAGGGAGTCACATGGATGTTGAAACAAGGTGATGAGATCAGGGGGTTTGGGATCATCGCTATCCAGAGGCAGTAAGGTATTGGATTGTTTTAGCAGTATTGTCTAACTGCACTGTAATTAGAGAGGGCAGAGGCTAGATCTTGTCATGTGAAATGGGTGGCAATTCCGTCTGCTGATAGTCTTTGGAAACACAGGACTCTAAATTACAGTGAAGAAATGTGACAGAATAGCTCTGGCATATTATTTGGTGACTAACAGAGCCTAACCAAAGATTTTATTGTTAGTTCCCATTAGGGGAACATGACTATAGTAATTTTTAAGGTTTGAAACTTAAGCCTCAATTAGGAAATTATGCCATTTTTTAAGAGATGATAAGAACTTTCATAAGTGGAAAGTAAAACTGAAATATTTTTCTATTCTCCTAAATTTAGATATCAAATTGAATGGATTTCAAAAGGATTCAGAAGAAAAGGTAAGCAAGCATATAGCTGTTTACACTGACACTGAGCACGTTGAAAACATCTTTAAAGCTAAGCTTTATTTTCTGTTTTTTTGGTAAGAACTGTAGTTGCTAAGCTTGCAGTACCCAAGGGTAGAAGCATGGCAGTGAAAGTGAGGTGGGAAGGACATCATCATGAGACAGAGTCTGTAAGGGCTGTTACTTAAGCTAAAGTAGTGAAGACACTCAGTAGCTTAAAATGTTCCCCACCAATGAAAGCTATGAGACAGGCAATGCATTTGGATGATCTCTGAGGAGGAAGAGCTTATCTGTAACTGTCCTTTTGTTTGGGGGAGTCTTACTTGTGGTCAGAAATAGGTAGTTAGCAGAGTTTCTGCTGTGAAAGACTCTGCTTAATGCAGATGTCCTATCATTATGACGGTGTCATCTAGTCCCATTGATTTGTACCTACAAATAAAAAGTTAGGGTTCTATATAAATCAGTTTTACTTGGCATTTTTCAAGGATCCTTTTTTGAGGTTTATGTCAGGGGAAAAGCAGTTCTTGGTAAAATTCACCAAAGGCAGATTTGAGACCAGTATTGATACCAAAATTGGACAGTTAGTAACTTTCTAACACAGTTGTGAGTATTTGAGAGCAGTCATTCTTTACTGCAGCAGTGGTCACTTGGAGGATGTGTTGAATGTAGCTCAAAGTGATCCTTCACTCCATTGAGAGCCCTGAGTGTCGGGTGAACAGGCTTTATCATACATACCAATCCTGCACTCATTAGCTATCCCCCCTTACTTGATGTACATCTATTACTTCATCTACATAGTTGCACCCCTTATCAGAAGTCTTTGTATGTGTGGTGGTTTGACAGGAAATGTGTTTTTTGGGATGCTGTGTTTTGGGCCAATGGATATTCAGGCTTTAATATTGGCATTTAACCTGGCCATTTAGGACATGGATCCACCTCTGAGAACACGGGGTTAAAAGCAGAGCTCTCCCCTGGGAGGGTCCTTTTGGGTTTCGGTGGGAAAGAGTTCGGGTCTGTCCCCTGGCCCAGCTGCTGGCTGGGCAGGGGGAGGGGAAAGCCATGTGGCCGGGAGAGGTAGGCCTGAGCCCGGGGGTGGAAGGGTGGAAGAGAGAGAAAGAGAGACCGGGAGCCACCGGGCAGCCCCCCCTGAGAGACACAGAGAGAGAGAGAGAGAGAGAGAGAGAGAGAGAGCCGCTGCCTGAGACTGTAACCTTGAAACTGGATAAACATGGGCCTGTGCCGGCAGCACGGCTGGGACGGAGAAGAGGGGGGGGTTCAGCCGGCCGCTTGTAGGAGCTTTTAACCCCTTTTCAGAGAATGAGAACTTTACAGATCATTGACCTCTCCTGGAAGATAGAGTGGAAGATGAGGAAGGAATGTGCAAGTGTGAGAGAGGTCTGGGCGAGTGAGAGATAGTAGAAGAATAGAGAAGAATCCTAGTGGGAAGAGATGATGGAGTGGCGTTTGCTGGACTCTTTTTGTACAGCCATGGACAGAACCATGTTCCTTGTCACACAGAGACTGCATTCTAGGGGGAGGCGATGGCCACAGAACCAAGAGGGGTCAGTGTTGGTGCCCCTCGGCCCCAGGGGGTGAAAA
This sequence comes from Agelaius tricolor, assembly GCF_023055355.1. NCBI lineage: Eukaryota > Metazoa > Chordata > Aves > Passeriformes > Icteridae > Agelaius > Agelaius tricolor. Next base: position 34,027,822 of record NW_027269264.1, on the reverse strand, counting down.
AATATGGGGGGAACAGGTGTCCCAAAGGAGAGATTGTGGGGACAGGTGTCCCAAAGGAGAGACTGTGCCTTTTTTGGATCGGGACAGAGCATCCTTAAAAAAGACAACCCTAGAAGCAGTTCTGGTCCGTGTTCAGTGGTGAGAGCACTGGACATGGAAAGGAAGAGGTCACGACGGCAGATGTACTCCGGGCAGTGCCACGAGTGACACGGAAACACACAAGGCTTCAGCTGTGTTTCCAGGGGAAGCCCATGGTACAAGAAGGACTCCTCTTCTCTTGATGAACTGAGGATTGATTGTTTGAAGGGTGGTGCTGGACCAAGAGTTGGTGATTTGAGGAATAGATGCATTGTATTGGAAATTTGGTGGGGGGAGGAGGAAATGTATTTGTAAGGTTTTCATTTTCCCTGTGCGTGTTCCTTTTATCTATAGTTGTAGAGTAGTTAATAAAGTTCTGTTTTTTTTTTTTTTCCTTTCCTAAGTAGGAGCCTGCTTTGCTTATTCCTGGTCACATCTCACAGCAGAAACCAGGGAGAAAGTATCTTCATGGGGGCACTGGCATTGTGCCAGTGTCAAACCATAACAGTATGGTTCTTTGGCGTCTTCTTTGGGTGTTTTCAATGTCCTTTTTAGGTGCCTGTTCCTTGACCCCTACTTTTGAGTAAGCACAGTATCATTGTTTTACATAACCTCTGCTTCATCAGGCTTGCAGAACTGAGCTAACATCCTGTTTACATTTTGTATGGCTTCTGTTTGCCTAAGTTACATCCTTAATCTAGTTCTCCAAGACTGTGCTGTTCTATTCCTCTGTCCTTATCAGAGTAAAATGATGTTCTTTTCTATTGTCCTTATTGCTCATGTCTTCCAGCAAATATGAGTGATGACAGGGTAACATATTGCATCTCAGAACAAAGGGGGGAAAATGAAATCTCTAAGGATATTCTTTTCTGGAAATATACAGCTATTAATATAAAACTATAAGTTTATTAAATGAAACATTCTCATTGTACAAGGTTAGTCCCATAGAAAAAACTCTAAATGCCTTGAAACAGAGATTGCCTATTATTAATAACCTCTGGAGAATAGGCAGATTGAATGCATTGGGAGTATCTCCAGAGAAGATATTTTAGGAGCCCGGAGTAAGAAGGCTGGAAATAATCACTACAGTGGATTTTGCTTTTTGGATATTGGCTGATGTGGCCCTAAGCAAGGTCTGAGTTCTGCAGAAGGATCTTTAGTGAGATGAACCAATGACCATCACAGGCTTCCATGTATTATTTGAAGCAAGGTCAGGACAGACACCTTGACAACCAGCAGTGAGTCACTGAATCGTTTGGTTTTGTGTATCCCTGAAAATACAAAATCTATAAATTACCATCTGTGCATAGAATTCTGACACCTCACAATTAGTCTTCTGAGTTTTCTTGGTTTGATGATGTAGCAGCACTGATTTCTGTTGTGGTTGGTCTGTCAATAGTGGGGCCAGTACTGCTCAGTGTCTTCATTAGTGGCCTGGAAAGTGGAACATACAGTATCCTCAGCAAGTTCAGAGATGGTACTGGAAGAAATGACTGATAGACCAGACAGTTGTGTTGTCATTCATAGGGACCTGAAAAGATGGGAAAACTGGGAGGAGAGGAATCTCATTAAATTCGTCAAGGGGAAATGCAAGAAGTTCTGCATCTGGGGAGAAGTAACCTCAGGCACCTGTACAGCTGGGGACTAGCTGACAGGAAAATAGCTCTGCCAAAGAAAGACTTTGGAATCCTGGTGGACTCTCTACTCTGCTCTTGTGGAGCCCCACCTGGACTTCTGTTTCTGGAGTTTTGTGAACATGTCACATTTAAGGGTTGAATTGCAGTTGATTTTGGGGATTTTAGAATCTTGCAAAATTTCACCCCCTCTTCAACACATGCATTGAGCCTTTTTCTTAGGCTCATACATATACATGCTGTTTATACCATAGTTCTTCAAGTAGAGAAAGTTATCACTAAAGTCTGGATGAATTAGAGAAGTGGTGTAAAAATAAAATGTAATTCAATAAAGAAAAGTAAGAAGTAATCAGTACTTAGAAACAATTTGATGCACATATAAAAGATAGGAAACAGATGGCAGGGGAATAATTTTTCAAGAAAGAAACAGGGATTTAAACTAGCTTGCAAACTGAACCTGGGTGTATGCAGTCAGATTTCTGCCCTTACTGCTTTATTGTGTGTGAGCTTTATCTAAATCATGTCACCAGTGGTTAAAGGTTTCTTGCATTGCCTGGTATTGCCACTTGCTGGCAGCAAGACTCCAAAAATGCATTGAAAGAGATTTTCTTAGATCCAGTATTACTAAGTACAAACACTATTATATAGAAATGTTATATAGAAAAAATATGATTTAGGTCTCTGGAGGCATCATATTTTTTTTCTGTGGAGCATTTAAGAAAAGGATGGGGAAAAATTAGAAAAACAATTTCTTCATGTAAGAAAGGGTTATTCTGTTGAATGTACCTCAAAGTGATTAGAAAAAACAGCAGTACTAATTTTCCGAGAACAGTTACGATTTTGTGCTCTGTACTCAGTGTGGAAACCACACCATACAAACTTCTCAAAATCCTAAGGTTTTGAACTGAAGTTTGTGAGACACAAATCCTCTATATCTGTATTGGATCGACATAAACATATAATCAAAAAGTTATTGTGAATATGTTTGCTTTCATTATTTCTGTGTGACAGAAATTTTTGGTGACTTTCTTTTAAAGCCTTATAACAACCTCAGGTTATTTGCTATTGCCATTGGTAATGACATAATATCTTTGACTAAAACAGATTTAGTCTCTTCTGCCCTGGATTTTCACTGCTATAGAAGTCAACAGCTGAAGTTGAAACTTCTTTTGAAACTGAGCTCTCGGTCTAAGTCTTGTTAGTATATCGTATGAAGGAAGGCTTTGAGTCTTCTAGGTTTTGCAAAAGTTCATAATAAATATACACATGTATAAAGAAAGAGAGATGACTTCTGAAGTGAATTTTAGTTAAATGCTTTTTTGTAAGAGTTGCTCCATTCTTTTTTGTAAACTTTTTAAATTTAATTTTTAGATATCACGAAAATTAAGTAATGAAGATTGCTATCCAGAAATAAGCCTCTGTCTACAGGATCCTGTGGAAGGCATAATAACAGTTCAAGAGGAACAGACACCAGAAGATACAATTCCACGTGTTTTAGATTATTGCCACAGCACCTGCATGACCATTATTGACGCAGATAACACAGTAAAAGAGCATTCCCTTAATAATGATACAGATCTTTCACTGTCATCCCTAGGGAAGATTTTCATGGATGTATTCACTGAACTGAATATAGAGACTAGTGAAGTTGACATCAGTGATTTGTTGAGATACCCTAGTGATTCTGAGAATCTTAAAGTTAAAAACCCATGGCCTGACAAGTTAGAGTGTCAGGGTCATGCCTGTTCCGTTGATCCATCAGCAGCTGAGAGCAATGATGCCCTGCCAGTAGAGCTTGTGGTGCCTCTGAATGCCTTGTCAGGATCGATGGTACAACCTGCCATTCCTCTGGTGCCAAATGAGAGACAGCTCAACGCCAAGGAAGAGCAGCTAAATTCAGAAACCAGTGTTCTGCAGGTAGATGATGACTGTACTCAAATAACAAATGTGATGGAGCCTCGACTTGCTGCAATTCAGGTGGAAGAAATAAATGCCTTCACAGGATCTAACTTGCAGAGCACAACAAATGAGCAAGTATAACCACAGTTTAATTCATATTTGAAATTTTATGTTTATCATAAAATATTATATGAAGCATCCAAATTACTTGAAAATGGGAATCTTAGTAAAGAATAAACTAGCATCAGTAATTTGCATGTTTAAGTAATTTCAGTTGTTTTTGTTTTAAAAGTCCAGTACTTTATTTCCTGTTTGGATGTATTCATGTTATGAAAGTAGCTAAGCTTGCTGGGATGGGAAATCCTAGAGAAGTTAATTTATTGATTGATGTGGAAACCTAGAATCAGCCTGGGGTTTTCAGAAACTCCTAGACTGCCTGTACATCTTCTGTGTCTCATGTTCTCTCCAAAACACCATTCTGTTATTTCATTGTAGCATACTGATATATACCAGCCAATTCCATCTCCAGGTTCCTACGGCATCCTGTTCTGTTTATGATACAGGCAATAGTGTGCTGTTTTCTTTTGTCATAGTTCTCACTGCTGTAAACGCAAATGCTTTGCAAGTATTACAAAATAGATCACAGCTATGTCTTTCCTATAGACTAGAAAGATTATTCTGAGGGGATTTTTACACATGTATTTAGAAATGTTATTTATTGTATTTAGTTCTGCCTATGCAAGACATACTGAAAAAACTGAGGTATGCGTTTATGTCTTTCCCTGAAGAAACCAGTATGTACGGATAGAGCATATGATCCTTCCTGTTGCTGCTTGTGCTGTGAAGGTGTTCTGTAACATGTCATTTCTGTTCAGTAATACCAATGCAAAAATATGGAGAGGAGCATGAAAGGAAAGCCATAGTTTCTTCCTCTTTAGATTATAATTAGGGAAAGAGAAGGACAAATATGAGACATAGATTTACGCTGCAAACTATATTAAGCATCTCTTGTAAACCTGCAGCGTGATTCTATGTCTGTATTGTATTCGAATAAGCTGGAGCTGCTAATCAGTGATCAGGCATGTAAAGCTGGTTATTTAAGGTAGTTATACAACCCACAATGGCATAAAGCATCCAAAAACGATGAGTTAATTCTGTCTTTTCCTGGTAGTATTAACTGAATATATCAGCACATAAATGTGGCACATTAAATGTGCCACAAAGATGGCTAATTTCAAGGTGCTGAAAGGTCTGTAGGCCAATTGTCTCAGAACCATAGCACTTTACAAAGCTCTTTCAGTGATGTATTGATTTCTGAAATTTGCAGCATAGCTGTGTGAAGATTAATGTATAGATTTACTCAAAATTGCAGTTAAAATTGAGAGGCAGAGTCTTGTGGAAATGGAGATCTCTACCCTCTTGTCAAACAGCAATCAACCTTATCTTTTCTTTGTGCCTTTATCTGTTGTTCTTAAAGGCAGAAGGTAAGGAGGCAAATTACTAAGAAAAAAACCACCAGTTAATTTGTTAGTAACCGTTGAATTGTAACAGTATACTGTTCACCGTGGTTTTTTCTCACCCTTCTTTCTTCTGAGTATTTTTGTGTTGAAACAAGTATCCAAAAGAGGAGAGTCTGTACTGACTTGTAGATGCAATCAGGATGCTGGACATGCCAATCTCCCAATTGCAGATGTGGATCCATGGAAAGTACAACTATGATAGTTTTCTAAAATAATATATTTGACTTTCCCAGCTGCCATAACCATTAATGCTAGGAAAGACCTTTGGGATCATCAAGTCCAATTGTCCAGCCATGAACCACTGTGTTTACCACTAAGCCGTGTCCCCAAGTGCTACAACCACCTGTCTTTTGAACATTTCCAGGGATGGTGATTCCACCACTTTCCTAGTCAGCCTATTCCAGTGCCTAGCCACACTTCCAGTGAAAAAAGTTTTCTTCATATTCAATCTAAGCCTTCTTTGGCGCAAGTACAGGCCAATTCCCCTTGTCCTATTGCTTTTTACTGGGAAGAAGAGACCAGCCCTCACCTCACTACAAACTCTTTTCAGGTGGTTGTAGAGAGCATTAAAGGTACTGATAAGAATCCTTTTCCTCAGGCTAAACGACCCCACATCCCATGTTAACTTGCATTATCTCTTGACTCAGAGGCACCACTTCTCTGAAGGCAGTTCCCCTCTTTAGTAACGTCTCTGCTAAATATGACAATTAAAAAAAATAAATCAGTGCATTCTCCATTTTGTTTGTATTGCAAAAAAAGACTAACCAGTTCTCCCACATAATTGTGAAAGAATTTCTGTGCATGTGTGCTGAGGGTGTGTCCCGAAAGCTTTCAGCATTACTCAAGTATGTAATAAACTAATTAAACCCAGGTTTCAGGAGCTTGAGTGATTCATGGCAGCATGTCCCAGTCACATAGCTAAAACAGTGAATGAACTCAAGCAACTCCAATTAACTGCCATGCAGTGACCTGTCTTTAGCGTGGGATTAGAGTTAAGTCTCTGGTATATATGAATCATTTAGATTCCCCTTTGCACAACTTCAGATGAGGTGAATCTCTCTCTCGGAGTAGCTCTTCCTCTTTACAAGTGGTGGGGTAATGAGGATGCCTAGTGTCATCTACATGCCTGGCTTTTAGAAGGTTGAAGATAAGTGAAGTGAATCTCAGCTGTAGTGGCTGTAGCTCAGGGATGGTATATCTTTAGAAATAGCTGCTCAGCTGGGAGTTACTGAACTTCAGGTGAAACAGGGATCTCACTTTGTGTAAATTTTTTAGGCTTCTGCAGCAGTGAGAAGTATGGGCTATCTTAAGACATCTCAAGCATCATCTTATTTTTTAGGATGGGAGCTCATGTCCATAGGAAACTGAAATTAATCTGTTGTCATTTCAAATGTCCAATCAAATAACTTTCAGATAGAACAATTTTTGTTTGCTGTCATCCACCCTAGATTTATATTTGAAGTTGTGACTCTGAGTAGCCTAATTCTTTTGGTAAATTCTGCCAGGAACACATTGCATGGCATACTACTTCAGGATTGCCTCTCCTCTGGCAGCCTCTGTCTTTCATACCTGTAGAATTCCAGTTATTCACTGAAGCAATCCCTCAATTCTCTGTGGGCATACAATTTAAAAAAGAGTGTGCTTGGAGCTCTTTTATATATGGCCTTTGTTTTAACTTCATGTCCACCAGTTGCTTCTAATATTTCTTTTTTTGTCACAGCCTGTGGGTGGTCAGCAGAGAGAGGAAGAAGTAATGTCAGATTGCTTGGATGCCACCTTTAGTGAAAAACAAACTGGTGAGGGACATTCATATTCAGTGAAGCCTGCAGCATTTGGAGAAACAGCCCAAACAGCATCAAGGTAAGTGAGACCTCCTCAGGAAAGTACAGAGTTTGTTTCCTCTCATCACCAAATTATGGAAGAAACAGCAAGAATGGCTCACAATGGCAGTATAAAAAGAAATGAAGCTAAGCATTTTAGGTATGAGAAATTTATGCATAATAATTCTTAAATTATTTTATATATATTAATGTAATAGATACAATGCATGTGGAGTACTCATTTGTCATTTGAATGACTGTAAATGATCAAAGAGAAAGATTTTTACTCTTTATTTAAAGATCTGGGATTTAGTTTCTCTCCTGATTTACTCCTTATTCAATACTACCTAAGTTAGCCTGCTATTACAGAGTTCCTTTTGAAATCAAATGTATTCATATTCTTAGCTCTACTATAGACATTGATTTATATAAAGAATATTTTTGTTGATTCTAAGCAAATGTCTTGTCAGTAAAATTCAGAAATCTCCTTCTGAAGACAAGCAGGATCTAGAAGCCATCATATGGCAAGAAATAATTCTGAACGAGTATGCAGAAGCTAATCAAAGGAGAAGGAGCAAGAGAATTGACAACAAACAGAGTAAGATACTCTATGTTTTTATAATACAGATTATTATTTGAACAACTATACGGAATTAAATATAATTCATAATTTTTCCAATATATTGTGGCATGGTTTTATTTTTAAAATACGTTATAAACATTCATTTTAATAATTAAAGTTATAGATAATTTCCCTTCTTCTGTAAATCCTTATATTAGCAACCTAACAGATTAACTTGTTTGCATAAGAATCATGAGATGTTTTTCAGAATGCAATTTTTATTAGTGTTTTATATGAAAAAATACAGTGTGTACTGAAAAGAAGAAGAGAATTGTTTTTGTGCAGAGTGAAAACATAGATCCTCACAGAGCACTCGCGTTTCTCTTTTGAAGTATTTTTATTTGGAATATTCTTTGTTAGAGACACAGATTGCTGTTTTTCATCCTTTGAAGGTACATGCAGAGAAGTTCTTGGCCTTGCAGAGGAATTTTGTGGGAGAATAAAGAAGGTTCCAGGCTGGGGGTCTAAGGCCCCTGTCCTATCTTGGTTTTTCCTGGGAGCCAAGGTTGAAACCAGCTCTTTGAGACACATTTTATAAACAAAATTTCGTTCCTATCTGAGATGGGAAGATTCAGAAAAGGGTTGAACTGGGTTGAACTGGTTGAGCTCCATTTGTTTTTCCTTCTGCCATGTAGGGTTGTGTGCAAAATCACAGTCAGAGCAGTGCCATCCCCAAGAATTTACCTATACAAAATGGTTTATTCTATTTTGAATGCCTGCTGTTGTTACCCTGTCTACAGGATTAGAGGGCCTTTACTACCACAGAGCACTCTCTTTTCTCTTTTGAAGTATTTTTATTTGGAATATTCTTTGTTAGAGGCACAGATTGCTGTTTTTCATCCTTTGAAGGTACATGCAGAGAAGTTCTTGGCCTTGCAGAGGAATTTTGTGGGAGAATAAAGAATTTCTTCACTCAAGTCTTCACTCCAGCACCTTTAAGATTAGGTCTTACCTGTTGGATTTTTTGATTTTTTATTTTGTTTTGTTTTAAGTCCACTCAAATTGGGTTTTCTCATTTTCTTACAATCATTTAAACATCTTACAAAATTTGTAAGTATTTGAATTGCAACAGCTATGTTACAGATCTTAAAAAACATGAAGTCCACTTCCAGTTAACAGGATTTAATTCTCTGATGCAGGATTTTAATTATTCACAGTGGAAGCACCATTTTGATGAGGTTTAAAGTTGAATGACTAACTGCTCATCTATTTCAAATCAACTTGCTATTTTCCACTCAATAAACAAGTTACTGATTCTTTAGCATGGTTTCTGCAGAAAGAGTTGCACTTTCTATAGAGGTAGCTTCATGGTAAACCAATTTAGCAAGCTTATCTCCCTTTCACATCAGACTTTTTAAGAGCCCATGAGTTATCTTAGTTTGGTAATTCACTCTAAAAGCTGCCCCATAATAAGTTTTGGTTTGGGTCTGCATGTATCACTTGTTTTGCACAAGGTCAGGTGCATGGAAAGCTCTAGGGAACGCAAATGGATGTAGTGGGATATAGATCCCTTCAAGGAAGATTTTAATGAGGTAAAGTGTAACATAAAACTGCACATGCTTCTGTTTATGTCTGTGCAGTTTAATCCCTCCTGCATTGCTTGGCTGGTTTAGACCAGCTTTGACTAGTGACTGCTTGTCTTAAACAATTGGCGTCTTACAAGGCTGGACAGCAGAGAGCGACTGTGTTCTCAGCTGAGGGAAACCCCTATCTATTAGATTCTAAAAATCTACTCAGAATCAGGAATTTAAGAATGTTTGGAATTAGTCCAAGCTCACAGTGTATCACAGTGCACAAAACGTCAGGCTATGTGAGTTACATCTCTAGAAGAACTATGGGGTTTAATGTCTTTTTCTGGTGATACCAAATTGATTTTTGCCTTTCTTGCCTTTATGCATTCTCTATATTCTTTACACATATATATGTAGCATTGTAGCCCATTATTGTATTCATAGGTAGTCCTACTATTTTTCCCTACCTTTTCCCTACCATGGTAGGCAGAAAGACAAAATACATTCCAAAGGTTCCAGGCTGGGGGTCTAAGGCCCCTGTCCTATCTTGGTTTTTCCTGGGAGCCAAGGTTGAAACCAGCTCTTTGAGACACATTTTATAAACAAAATTTCGTTCCTATCTGAGATGGGAGGATTCAGAAAAGGGTTGAACTGGGCAGGAATTACCTCACCACTTATGTCTCTAATTGAGGATTTTTGTCAGTTATGTTAATTTACTAAACTTACAAAACTGTATTCACCCCATGTGGGGATGTGGATTTTCCATATCTGCCCCTGGAGGCCTCCAATAAAGGCCTCCAATAAAGACCAGCCTTTATATTATCCCCCAAAGTAATATTGCCTTGAAAGTGTTTTTTTCATTTCTAGGTTCTTTAAGGCATCACTGGCACCTGGGTGGAGTTTTAGGTCCTGTGAGGCACACCTGATACAGTTTGTGGAGAGGAGCAATGTGTATAGTCCTAGGAGTTTTTATAAGTAGATTAATTAATGGCCTAGGCCTGCACTATGTTTATCTTCAAATGATTCTCCTGGTCTTTCTTTCCTTCTTTCTTTCCTCCTTGTTTTTCATTAGAGGCAGTAGCCAGGATACTCTTCCCTACAGTTTTAAGGGATGTTGGAATAGCAGTGCTGGTGAAGTACAGAGCAGCTCATCTGTGTATTGGAAATAATTTAAGCCAAGCTGAAAAGTGTGATGACTTCATAATGGGAGATAGTGTTTGTTTTGTTAAATACTAAACTAAACATTAAAAGCAGTCTCTTCTAAATTTTACTTTTTACATTTAAACCTCATATTCGCATTTCATTCATTGCAGAAATGACTGAGCTGGTTGTAAAGTAATGAGAAAAGATAACCTGAGGGAGCTAATATCAATCCTAGTGTAAATACTTTCTCATGAAGCAGAGACTTTAAAAGATAGAAGAGTAAAAAAGAATGGTGCATAAATTTTACTTTTAAGAAAAGTTAAATTATTTAATAACTTACTAGTTATTGAAATGGTCACATTATTATTTTAATGCAAAATAGTGATTTTATTATCCATTGGGAAGCAATGCACCTAATGTCATTAGAAAAGAAAAGGTCTGAAGTTAAAACATTTCTACATACTCTTATTTCTGTGTGTTTAATTTCAGTTGGAGTTTTCTTATGAAATTCACTATGACATCTTTTATTCAATGGCCTTATTATTCAATTTGTGATTTTTTTTGAGATTTTCCTTTTTACTAGATTGATTGAACAATTGTTTCTTCAGGAATCTTATTTACTAACTTTGATATAAAGTGAAGCCAAGATAAGAGAGAAAAGGTACTTCTCTGTGCAACAGATCTTTTACATTATTTTTCAGAACGAGAAGCCTTTGTTAGGAATTCCCTAAATCCAGCTCGCCCCCTTTCACTTTCCACAATCCACAGGAGGAATGTGTATGGTGAGAACTTACTACATAGAGCTGTTACTCACCAAGACATAAACCTTGTACGTAAGATAATAAAAGCTGGTGGAAATGTAAATGCTCAGGATTATGCTGGTAAGTTGCAATTGTAGTAAAATACTATTTTCAGTACAAATACCTGCCTATAACTAATAAAAGCATATATTATGAGTTTGTGCAGTGGACAAGACTGTAAATTTGTAACTGGTTATCTGATTATTAAATTTTTATTGGTTTACTTAGTACTTGTTCATGGGAAAACATGTAGATCTAGTTATAAAAGTGTACAAGAAGAGAAAACTTTGAGGGAGAAGTTAAGCACTTGAAAAAGTTACAAAGTGATGCAATTAGGTTTACGTGCCTTAGTTCAATGATTCCATGCATGCTTATCACAAAACAGTCATTAAATACAGTTCACTAAATAATCACTTTCACAGGTCTTAAAGTTGGGGGGTATTTTTTGTCCATTTCAGGGGCCAACTTGAGATTTCAGGATATAATTTTTCCTGTTAATTTTTCCAGGAACTTTGTTTTCACCCTTTACATCTTGAGAGAAGTTGAGCACAGCTTTGAATTTTTAAAGTTGTGATTACTTGGTGTTTTCCATTTTTTCTTTGTCTTGGGCAGGGAAAAAATCTTGATAAAGGGCAACCATCTGTTAATGTTTTGATTAAAGCAATTGGTCTTATCCAGTTTTGTGGGTGTTACTCTGTGTCAAAGACTTCACTATGCCTTAATTATTACTTGGTTGTTTCAAATATAGGACTCTTCCTAATCTGCATTTCTCTGTCTCATCCATTAGTCTCTGAAAAATTTCCATAACAAAAAAAAAAAAATTGTTTCAGACAGCTGGCTCTTCTGCTAGAAAACTTCATTCTTACAGTCTTTCCATATTGTGCTAGCAGCTAGGATTTCACAACTGTCCTGTGGGAAAGAAAAAAATCACATTCTGCAGTTATAGACTATTGCATAATGCAGGCATATAATGGACCAGAATTAAGGTTGAAATTCTCTGTCTTCTGGAATATATTGAGAGACAGATTGGTTCAGCAGCAAATCTCAGACTTCTATAGCAGAGACATTTGAGCTAACAGAGTGACTTGTAGTATGTACTAACGTGTGCTGGAGGCAGAGGAGAAAATATTTTGTTGGTAGGGTTCAAACCTTGTGTTGACAGCTGAGAAGTGCTGATAGTGTGGGTTCAGCTGCAGCCACAGTAGGCAAGTGTACTAAAATGCAATGGTTCTAGATTTTGGGGTCACAGCTGCTTGCTTTTTCTGCCTTTGTGTATTTTGCTAGGCCACCATCTTTTCATCCCCTAGATTATGGCTGCTGGTTCGTTTGGTGCAAAAGGAGCAGAGCTGCACAAGATATCTTTTAGTTGTACTCCTTGAAAAGATAAGAGGTTGACCTGGCCCTGCTTCTTTTGCTTCTTTTATTTTCAGTGATGCGGGTGTAATCAGAAAGACTTAACAGACTTGTGTCATTTTGGCACGCACTTTCGTCTTGGTTTCTTTGGGTCATTGTTCTGAGTATTATATTCTGCCTCTGTGTCTCCTTCTTAAAGCTTTCCCTGAGTATTATATTCTGCCTCTGTGTCTCCTTCTTAAAGCTTTCCCCCAATGATTATCCGTATCTTAGCCTAGTATTTTTTCCTTATTCCTATGCTATGGTACTCTGCTTCAGTGCCTTACTGAGTTTTTGGGATCTTCTGTTATTTGTTTTGTTTTGGGTTTTTTTTCCTCCTTTTTATTTCCTGGCCATCAGCATGTAGGATATGGCCAGCATATTAAAGATACTGTCTTGTACTCTAAGTTTGAGTCTTGACTCACAGTGTCCTGAGGGATCTGAGAAGCAGTTACACAAAATCTTGTGTTTCTTCTTGATTTGGAGTATGCACAGTCTCCTTGCAGACTCATGTTGCTAATCTCTAGGGATTATTAATTGAATGTGTGGCAATTTCAGTTTTTACAGGTCTTATTACTAGATTAGGTAGAGTATACTTTTTATTGAGAGTGAAATTAGTACATTCCCCTAAATGCAATTTTTTATTATCTCTTTAATATAACAAACCCAGTTACTAGGAATATACAATATTCAGGGTTGGGTTGTGTGTAAAAGAGCCTCGAGAGTTTCCCTCTAGTGAAATTAAGATAATTTTGCTTAATGGGACTAAAAAAATCTTATTAAGCTTTATTAATACACTTATTTAGTATGTGAATTAGGCCCTAAACAAACTTGTAATAATGGAAAATTGTTGAAGATCAAGACTATCCATCAAAATGATCTTCTGGAGGGCATGTTAGTTTCAGAGCTGGAAGTTAGGAAGTGGAAAATCCTCTGTGTGTTTCCCTTATGTCTTTCACCTTGCTTGTTTAAGGACCTGATGCATGGTTATGCTAAATCTAGTTCAAAGACTTGCATTCCATATTTTTCCTAAACAGCTCCTTCATAGAGTAGAATTCATGTGATATCTTGGGTTTTTTCCATATACCTGGGCATGAATATGCAATTTTACTAGGGATTTTTCATTTATTTGAACACTTGAACAATTCTTGGATGGCCTTACAAACATTTTTGTTTGGTAGTAAATACTTAATGTCTTTATTTTGTCACTTGTTTCTTACTTACCCGTTTCAGCATAGCCATGTAAATAAAAGAGTGCAGTGAAAAATTACTTTGTCCTTAAAATAGCATATATATTTTATTCCAGAAGAAGTTACTAAAATATGGGATTAATAATTTCTATTCTGTGCTTTCATAACAGAACTATCAAATCTAAACCTAATGTTGTTACCACAGCATCTACTTCCTCAGTAGCTACAAATTTTGCCAAAAACATGAGATCTCCCAACCCTTGTGACATTCTCATAAACATTTCTTCAACATCTTACTGGAATGCATCAGTTTTTACCACTTCAATATACTCTGTGAAGTCTTCATTAGAGAGAACCTAAAAGTGACATAAATTTCTAGAATTTTTTTCAACTGAATGTGATATACATGTTTTTTTTTGTAGGCTTGACTGCGCTACATATAGCAAGTGTGGAAGGCTTTTATGGGATAGCAAATCTGCTTTTGAAAGCAGGAGCTGATGTTAATGCTACACAAAAGGAACAAATAACACCCTTGCAAGATGCAGTTAAGGAAGGCCATTATGAGGTATATCTGAATTGAACACAAAGTGTGATTTAGGAAGAGAAGTTATTGTTGTTGAGTCCAGAAGGTCGCATGTTTTTGTACAGGGCTGGTCTTTTTAGATTATAGGTAAATTCAGGAGCTTGCAAGTCCTCTCTGCCTGGTTTCTATTCAAACTGCTCCATGCTTAACAAGATTTGTCCAAAAGGAGAAATTTTTTCTAACTGTTTCATACAATGGTTGTACTACTGAGGAGTAGATTGCTACTGCTTAATACTACTTCATTCACTGATTTTGTAGTCACCCTGCAGAGTAACTTCTGATTTGAGCAGTCTTCTGGACTATTAATGACATTTTTTTCATGATTTAGGATAGGAGTCATGGATATATGGCAGGTCATCACAGTCATGCACACCCATGTGTTAACACAGAACATGGAGGATTATGAAGACAGTCTTATATTTTGTAGGGTCTTAAACTGAACACTAAGTGAATAATCAGTTTGATTTAATGGTAAAATTTCTTTCCAAATGCAATGTTTTCATAAGCCTGTGTCTGAATTGCAGATTCTCTTTCAGTCTGGTGGTGGTCACTTCCACCTCACTGTGCATGTTCCTAGGGTAGCCCAAATTTGTGTAGGAGTTCTGTGTGTCCCTTTTATCTGCTGGCAGTTTTTTTCTATAGACCTGCTATATGCTGCCTAATTCTTCCTGATTTCCAGATTTTAAAGGTTTTTTTGGGGAGTGTCTAATAAGTTTTGTTCCTGAACATTTGGTCTTTTTCACAACTGAGATGAGACTTTCTTTGTTTCTCCTGGAAAAGTCTGTCTGGAGCAAAGGGGAAAGGTGGACTTCTGGTTAATAATTTTTTCTGAGACTTGAGAGCCCCAAGAATAAATTGCAGCTTGTGCATGACAGACTGTTCCAGGTTCATGAAATATTTCTGAGTTTTGTGACTGTAACCTAAGATACCCATGGTTGTGGATGAAGGGCTCTGCATCTCTGCAGGTAATACTTACGGGCCAGCAACTTGAGTGATATTGGAAGAACACTGATCTCAACTGTATCACTTGAGGCACACCAAGATCATTCAGCCCAGAGCTGAGTTGAAGTTATGCAAGCTGTATATCTAGAAGGAATGGTACTACATGGTGGTGCTCTGTTTACTCAGTAGCAGTAAAATTGTCTTATTGTAGTGGTCTGTCACAGTCTATTTTGTTGTTTTTTAACTAGCAACAAAATAGTGATAGTGATTCAGTAATATGACTTTCAGTAACATGGTATTTGTAACTGTGTTTTTCAAAGCTACCTTCTCTGTGTGAACTTATTATTGTGGATTGGAAACACAACTTTTGACTACTTTATAATTTTCTGTACTTGCGATATGCAAAATCAGTTTATTTCAGAAAAAATGGTAAGCATAGAAAAGATTTTCTAGTGGTCAAGTTAAAAGGGAGAGCACCCATGTGGTGATGCTCTCAATGATCCTGTTATGGAAGAAGAGTTCTCAGTGCTACTGATTGAAAAAATGTACAGACTTGGGACAACTTGTGAAACCAAAAAGGGCTTTTGCTGCCAGCTGAACCCTTTTTATTTTTCTCTCTTGTTAGGAGAATGTATGAGTTAGGAAAACTTCATTAACAATTTTCTCATTAGCAATCTGGTTAGAAGCAGTGAGGGACTTGAACAGGGAGGTGAGGGATGTGAGTCAAATTCAGTCTGAAATGATAAGCGATGCTCAAGAAATAAATATAGAGGTACAAGTAAAATTATATTAATGCTGAAATAAGATTGCACTTACCCATAGAAGCGAAATAGTCAGACTGTAAATTTCCCATGTCTTAAAAAAGTATTTTGCAAAGCTTGATGGAAGATTTTGCTAGTGGTAATTTCTTGAGTAACAATAGATTCAGGCTTTATATTTGTACAAAAATCATAATGTTGTTAGCAAGACCATCTCAATGTGTTTCGTTTGAGCAGAAATAGCTGTCAAAACTTCCCTTGCAATCACAGGAGTCACAATAGATACATCTAGAGCACAGTTTATTTTCTCCTAAAGTAGATACCGTAGATGGATCAGCTGACTCAAACCCTAAAATCACCTGTTATTTTCTGCCAATTAAGAGCTATGGGAGAACGAATCCTTCCCTGTATTTTGAGAGACTTTGTTTCAATGGCATCAGGTACAATGGAACAATTGTAAAAATAACTGGAACAATTCATAGAAATAATAGAACTACAGGATAATGATGTATCTAGGGGAATGCTTGATGTGTATGAACTAAAATAGAGATTTGATTTTAGTTGCTTGTGTTGTCAAGTATGAGAGAGAGAAGCCTGTATAAGGATTCTGAAAAATACTATCAGAAAAAAAATTACCTGAAAAACTGATTTTTCTAGGTGGCAAACTTATTACTTTGGTATGGAGCTGATCCCTTATTAAAGAATCAGATGGGAAAGTGTGCATTAGAGGAAGCTTCTGACCCATCTATGATGAAACTTCTTGAACGTTATGTGGCAAAATCCAGAAGATACTCAGTAGCAGGTAGGAAAGAATTACTCTGACATAGCATCACTGCTAAATGGAGAAATTTAGAACATCTGTTGGATTATATTTCCTTAATTATTGCTGGTACCTCAGTGGCCTTCATTGTCTGATGCCTTGCGTTAACAGTGAGCACTCCTTACCCTCCACAGTTGCTGTACATTGACAAAGTATAAGTGTCCAGCTCTTTCTTGGGCTGGAGTTAGCTTTAAAGTTGAAATGAGGATGTGGAACACAATAGTTATCTATCTAAATGGAAGATGCAGCATTGATTGATTTGCTGATGGATGAGATATGGTTTAGAGATAGAGATAAAATTAGGTTTTAAAATGCATGAAGTCTGAATTTTGAAGGGTCCATAAGAGAAAAAATGGGAAACTACTATTAGATCTAGAACTTAGGGGTTGCCAAGCCTTAATTACTGATAGGGCTGGGCACAGGAAAATATTACTGTAGGTAACAGCTAGTGAAGTTGTAAGGAAAAAGTTGGGTTACAGCTAGCGATTGACTAAGGAGGGAGTTGGGTCTTGTACATTCATGGGAACTTGGGAAATTGTGAAGAAATTTTGGAGGAGGCTGTTTGATCAGAATCAGGTACAAGGTAAGCCTTGATTACAGCTAGGATTAAGACCATGGACACCCATGGGACTGTGTGGGCTGTAATATGTGTAAGTCAAAAGGAGTCCCAGTCCCTCAGACTATTATCCATTACTGCTTTTCCACATAGATGGCAATAAAGCTTTAACATGTAGTCCAGGGATAATCAAGAGACTTCAGACAGGCAATTTTTTCCTCTCTTCTTTCAGTTGTGAGCAGAGACATTGGAAGCAGACAAACCCCATCTGTTAATGCATGACTCTGTAGCTAATGTCACTGCCACAATTCTGGGTTTTTCAGTAAAGGGACGGTCTGGATATCCCCAGGCCTTCTGGTGTCAGATGGGATTTACCTATCTCAGGGAAGGAAGAAGGTCTTTGCTCATAAGTTAGCAGGGCTCATTGATAGAACTCTAGAACTAGACTTGAAGAGAGATAATATCAGGCTTGCCCCTGAGAAGCTGTCAGGTGACATGAAGATTAGATAGATGGGGTGCTAGTGAGGGCTCTCAGCCTTCTGCTCTGAGATTCTTTGGGTCTCTTGAAGCACACTTGAAGTCTTACAGAGAGGAGCCAGGGGTTATGCTAAGTTTCAAAAAGAATTGCTCAGGACGCTAACCATCAAGAAAATTTGAAACATGATTTGAACAAGATGCTATTTGCAACAAAGATTAGACTCCAAAATTTGATAAATATTTTATATCTTGATGTGTTTTAGATTCCAATAAAACCCTTATGGGCTTGATATTTTTTCTGGAAAGCTAAATATTGTAACTAATGTTATGTGCAATGCTGTAGACATAAGACAGTGTATATGTAAAGTAAATTATGATCTCTTCAGTTCTGGTTTCTTTCTGTCTTTCATTTTCATTTCAGGTGGAGATGATTCAAAGAATATGTTAAATACTCAGTGTGTAGAAGATACAAACCAGCACCAGGTATATCTTTACAAAGAAATCTGATTTGATCATAAATTGTTAGAAGTTTGCTGACAGTCTTTGGTAAACTAAAGCAGATGACTGTTTCTGAAGTGTGTTTAAATTCCAGCACACAATGTCTTAGATATGTCCAGCAGGGACTGAGAGTGACAGTTCATCCTCACTAGTACTTGGAGTAAGGTACAGCCTCATAATGATGCAAAACAGAGGCAGGTGTCTCATGGATGGTGGTTCTTGCTGTTTTTTCAAGTGCTGCATAGCTAATTCAGGAAGTGTGGTACATCAGTGCCTGTTTGTACTTGCAGAAACCTTACTGAAACTGCCATTTTTTGCCTGGCTTGTAGCAGTAGGATAATTATGTCTTGCCTCCGTGTAGAGTAAGTTGTGCTGGGTTTTGAGAGAAAAGGGTTGGGAATACACTGTCTTGCGTAGGGGTTGCACAATTATGCTGTGAGGTCTCAGCAGGATGAGGGAGCTGGTGCTTCATGCAAAGACAAGACTGTGATCAGTCACTTGGGTCGGTGCTTTGCATATAGTGCCACAGCTTTTAGCATTAAGAGCTGCATTTTCTCTCTCTGTTTTCTTCCTTTCAACAATGATAACATAATATCTGAAATGTAGGATGTAGTGTACCTTTTGGAGCTTTTGAAGTTTTATGTGGTGATGATAACTGTCCTTGTTACTCACAGTTGTACAGTCTATGCATCTTTTGAAATGTTACGGTGTAACAGCATCCATGGTGTATAGTCTTAGATTATGCTTTAAAACATTGAATGATTGATAAAGTTGGTGCTGTAGACATTTAATTATGTAAACCTATTACTATAGATTTGTAACTGATAATTTCAGTAGTTGTGTCAGATGTTGCAATGTGTGCTCTGGTTCTCTCTCCAGTATAAAGTAATCAGAAGGATAATGCCAGATAGTCACTGACCTTTAGACCAGATGGGTTTTGAGATTACCATGAGTTAATTCTGTGAGGTTTTGAAGTTTTGTTTACCCTTCTTTATAATTTCCTGGAAAAATTGCAGACAGCCCTGTCAGAAATATGAAACTAGAGCTCTCGTTTATGACCACAAAAGCAAGGAAGTTTTAAAGGCAGATCATTAATTCAAACTCATTCAATTTTCAAAAATAAATACGAGTTTAAAGCACTTCAGTAATATTTATTGTTTTATTTTGCCCATGAAGTTTTTCATTATTTTACACATGTTTCTTAGTTCCTTAAATTCTTGGTACTTCAAAAAAGCAGCACAGAGGCAATCAGTTAATTTCATAGCAGCACAGTTATCTTTTAGTATATAATAAAGGAATTTATCAGAAAATGAAGTTAACGATATGGCCTGTTTTGGAGATAGAATCAAATGCAAGTGTACCTCAACATGATAATACTGGAGCATCAAAGGAAATTTTGCTAAACATGAACAAAGCAGAAAAACAAATTCGGTGGAAAACACAGTAATAAAGTTCTTAGAAACTTTTCTCTGAAGGCAGAAAATTTAAAAAATAAAACAACAAGATTAAAATGGCTATTCTTATCGCAGAGGCTACAGCGAAGAGTAAAACTATTCAGAAACTACTATCTCATGTCATATGGACCTCAAGAATAGGTACATATTCCCTGTACAATCCAAGGAGCTTTAAAGAAAGCATATTTTCCTCATGATGGGCCAAATGAAATGGGCCAGACTATTGCTGTATCTGTTCATAATTGTTGCCTCCCACTTAATGTTGTAGAGAAACTGAGCTGTCAGGTGGTATTGCGACAGGAATGTAATTCAGCAATGGTACAGTGAAAATTCATTTGCAGAGTAAAAGGGCAGTACTGGTGGAAGCTCAGCAACTTCTTTGTAAAAGGGAGGAGATCACTGATTTGTGTTATCTCACATCCATGGTTTCTGGAGACAAAGTGTGTGCACAACATTCTCAGACTGTTTAGTGGAAAATCCTAGCTCTACAGAGACAGGGCAACTGAGAAGAGTTTTAAAAGATTTCATTCCATTATCAATCTCGTAGAAAGGTCAGACAAGAAATGTAAGACTCTATGCCATTCTGTTAGAAACTAACCCATTTCCTGGTTACAATACCTTATAAATGCTTTTCACCATATTGGCTTTTGCTGCACAATGCTGCTAATACTTCTAACACAAATCACCTATTATTTTACCCTGCGTGTTCTTGCTACAATGCATCTTTCACAGTCCTAATTCTCCAAAATATCTGGTCTTTTTGCAAGGCCATCATTTGAAACTTGTTTCTAGTTCAATCTCTCTCAACAATGTCATCTCTATTCCATGGCCTTTCTAAGTCAGCACCCCTTATCTCAGAGTTTGCATACAGATGTACAAGACTGTGTGAGCTTTCAGTCAGGTTTTGAGAATCCTTTACAAATCCATTTCTCAAAACTATCTAAGAGCACTTGATTCTCGGTCAATACTGATTTGCTTTGACTTCCTCTCACAATGTATCTGTTTTAAAGTTACAACAGGATGTGACAGGGATTAACACAGTCTCATGCAGAGTAACAGTAGTAATTTGAGTGACAGGAGTCTAAATACAGATATGAGAACACCTTCAGAATAATTTTTTGCAAGACAAATGAAGTATAATATGATGTTAATGGAAATAAAACTAATGGATCACCCCTGAGTTTAAAACTCTCTTTGCCTTTGTTTTGATAGATTTCCTTACAGACAGAGGAGTCAGAACCAGCATATGCAAATCCTCAGGAGACAAGCCAAAAAGCAAAGGCAGCCTCATATTCTAGTAGCAGCAATAAGAAGCTTTCATCTAATCAATCACAATTGAGTCAAGCATCAAAACAGAAAACATCTAAGAAGTCAGGTGAAAAGTTAATACTTTATAAACCAGTAGAGTTTTTTTTCCAAATGTACACGAGGAAGGCTTTTTGAAATGTATGAGAGAAAGTTTGACAAGAAATATATAGCATGTTGAGCAAATACTCTAGTGAATAGTTAAATTGTTCCAGAAATATCTGCGCTTCATTTTACAGAATGCACATTTTGTTTATGTTACATTCCTCAGTCTTTCAGCATTGTCATTGACGGGATGCAGGATCATAAGTGAGGACTTAAAGCTTATCTTTACTTAAGTATGTTACATAAACAGCAGTTTAAAATAATATTTGATTGGTCTTTAGTTAACTGTTTTACATGTCACAGATGAAAGAACAGGCCTCTTCATATATTTGGCACACAAAGATCAACTTGTATTTTATAGAATATGATAACATACAGAATATAGCCTCATCAGGCACAAATCTGCATAGACTCTGATTGTACTGGTACCTTTGGGTTAGCTATAGTATAGATAGAAACCTACTTCCATGAGAATAAGGATCTAGCATCCTCTGGTAGTTCTATTTTCTTCTGCCTGCACATGCAGTTTTTTGTTTAGCATTTTCATCCCATGTCTAAGATTTGCATTTATCTTGTAGCCTTATGATCACAGTAGAGCCCTGCTCCAGGTCATCTTAACCTCTAAATATTTTCAATTACAGATTTTTTGATAGAGTTGGCACGCATTGTGTACTTTGGTTCTTTCTAGAACAAGAGAACCATGGTACTCAAGACTTACTAAAACCAGAACCTGTAGTTCCGATAGGATCCCTTCCCTCTTAAAACCTTTTTTGCCTTCTATTTGTGCCATTATGATTTTAAAAAGATTTGTTTCAAACATGTGTCTTACATTTTGGTCTTCTCTGGGATAGCATGTCCCAGGCTACTTTTTTCCTCATAAGAGATACTTCAGGTAATATTTTATTTGATAAATTTAATTATTCCCTTCATACCAGGAGAGTGTTGCCATTTCAGAGGTAGTGCAAGAAAGTATAGCCCTTCATACAGTTGAAGGCCATAATAAATTCAAAGTCCAGGACAATGGCATTCAGATTGCTGTAGAAATAAAGTGAAAAATGGGATTATGTTTTCTTAGTTGTGGGGTTTTCAGATTTTTTGCTCTCTTACACTTTTTTGTCATGAACTGGCCTTTTTATCCCATCTGATTGCTTCTTTGTCCCACTGGTCTTCCTTATATTATTCTATTATTGAATAAAAATATTTTCTTCACAATTGACACAGTGTCACTTTCATCTACAGTCAGTCATGTACCAGGCTTCCAACATTTCCATTCTGCTTATACAGAAGGAAGGTACAAACAGCTTGCTTCTTTTCTTATAGTTCAACCTGTGGAAATAATTGCTCATAGACCCATGTGGAGGTATTGAAGGACAATGTCCTTGAAGTTGCTGAGGTATGTCAGCCTAATCCAACCTCATTGCTAGTTACAGTAATCTCTTCATTTTGTCTTTGTACTGTGCTGACTGGACTTTGTATTTGCCAAGATCTGGATCTTTCTTTCTCATGACCCACCTGGCAATGCATCCCACAGAGAACCAACATTTTGCAATTCACAAACCAATGTCCCATCATGCTTTTGCAAATGTTTCCTAATAGCCGTGAAGCAAACTGTTGTGCATGACAATTTAACTGGAAAACTTTGCAATTATTTCTGTTCACTTGCAGCCAATATTGCTAAGGTTCATTAGCTTAATGGGCTGTTGTGTGCCCTTTTTTTCCTTCAATGTCTGTAAAAAATCCCTAGGACATTCTCCTATGAATCCAAAGGGAAGAAAAGGAAGAATCAGAAAGTGGATGATTGCTTTGGGAGTTCAGAAGCTTTTAGACAAAAGACATTATCTTATGGTAAAGTAGGTCTTAGATTGGATGAGTATTTTAATAATGTGATGGGCTTTGTGTGCTTTAAAATCTCAAGTTTTCACTTAAAAAAGGAGCTCTTGAGTTTTCTTGTTGCCAATACAGTGTAGGCCAAGCAGTGTCAGTGCAAAAAGGGTTTCCTGAATGCATTCTCACAGGTTTGAACAGCCTACAGTGAGCTCATTTAAAACCATGATGGGTATATCCTCACTGTATGTCTGTCTCTACTATCACTTCAGTCTGTCTTTCATGTTCTTCCAAATAGTCTTGTATGACAAGCTCCATAGTTTTCTTCGAATGAAACATTGGAAAAGCCAGTTTTCTAGAAGGCAGGAGGTGCCTGAAGAAAGCCAGGTGTCAAGTACAGAAGATGTTTGATACTAATGGATAATGCTGACTGGAAATATTTTAGAAAAGAGCTTGTTTGATGAGATGAGGAAGATGCAGCAACTGATTGTTCATAGGTATAAAAGGAGAAAAAAACCCATGGATGAGAGTTGCAGAATGCTCACTGAAAACCTTACGCTTCTGTGTTCTTTGAATAAATTACATATTTTCAAGAAATCAGAGAAAGAATACGGTAAACTCTTAAAAAATATCTGGGTAGTATGATAAAAGGAACAGGAGTTTGAAAAAAATTAGCACGGATGATAGAGCTTTGAAAGATTTATATGTCCTGTCTCTTTAGTACCAGTTTGAAGAGAGGGTTATCCTTACTCAATATATATAATAAGTACTTTGTTAATCTTTTTTCTGTTGTATGTCTTGGAATTTGGTAAATTGTTACCTGAAGCTTCAGAATTAGACCCTCTCTGATGACCACATGATATCATTAAAGTGAATGTTGTTTGCTTTGTGAACCAATAAGGAATAAATCAAGTTTATTTGCAATTATGGGTCCAGTTGTGCACAGGTTTAAATGATAGATTATCTATGCCACTAAACATTACTCAAAGACTTGTTATCTTGTAATCTACTTCCTAAGAAGTAGATTACATCTACTATTAAATCTAAGAAGTTTTTCACACATAGATGTGATTTTTCACAACCTATCTTTTCCCTGATACAGAATTAGCAACTGATAAGGAGTGGTGCAATAAAAAGTCTCCACTTTTATAGTTTTTTACATATCTTTATGTATGCAGTTTATATATTTAGCAGCCTGGTAACTTGAAAGCCATCCATGGAGAAACCTAACATATTCTCTACCTCTATACAGTATAAAATTTCAACCTTGTTACCTTTCTTTTGTCTTCCTAATTTGTTGTACCCTTGTTGAATCATCTAGGTTTTAACTGGAAATTCTTAAGTATAGGATCTGCTTGTCATTTGTCCTGTTGCACAGGACCTACCACAGTACTTTTTAACTTTTTGTTATAGTCACTTGATGTTAGTGAATAATTAAAGCAAGAGTATTTACATTTACAGTAATTCAAATAAATTATGAAGTTTAATTTTCTGTTTATACTTAAGCATTCTTTGTGAAAAAAATTCTAATGAACACCCAATATCTGTTTAGAATCTACCAGGGAAGCAGCTGTAATTGTACCTGGTACCTGTAAGACAGGAGCTGTGAGAAAGATGAAAATTAGGAGAAATGGAAAAGGGGAAACTCAGCTGCATATTGCTGCTAAGAGAGGAGATGTGTGTTTGGTGAAGACTCTAATATCATCTGGAATTTCTGTCAATGAACAGGACTATGCAGGTTTAAAAATTACTCCCTTATGAGTTTGTTTTATACTACAATTTTACATAATCTGTAGTATAGACATGTATATATTGTTTGCATAATTTTAATAAAATTACAGATTCTTGGCTTAAATTTAGAGGAAGTCATTAAACAAGTGCAAGCACACTGAATGAACACATAACTTTCATGTCAGTATGGAGGTAATGCCGACTGTTTCTCAGAAGGGTCTTTTTACTCTGCTGAAGAGCATGTTTTCAGAGATGTGCACAGAAGTGAACTTTAAGTTTGGTGGAGCTTATGTGCATCAGTATATGCATGTGTGAAGCACATTCAGACAGGTCTTATTTCTTTAAGAAATAAGGAAAAAAAACAGATGACAAGATTATGTTTTCCTTTTTCCTACCTAAATATATAGCATGTTTCTGTTGTCATAGTCTCATAATGGATCCTATTCTATACTATCAAGTCGTGCAGACTTGATATTATAAAATGCTACTGGTATTAGAAATCAGATTATTAATACTGTGCTCCTGAGTTTTTAGAGTTTTTCTACTCCAATTTTGTTTCTTCTATTATTTTTCTAGTGCAGTAGAAAAGAAAGCATTGTTTTTCTGCTTAATATTGGATGAGTTTTTCTTTGAAGTAAACTGAATGCACACAAAATCATTTACCTTAGCTTTTCCTGATGATTATTTGTGTAAGATTTATCTTAAATGCAGCAAAATGTAGAGTTACTAATTAGTGACCTTTGTGGATCTTTCCAGATCAGATGCATACTGTGTTATCTTGCTTTTATTAGGTTGGACAGCACTTCATGAAGCCTCTAATGGAGGATTTACTGATGTGATCTTAGAATTACTGAAAGCAGGTGCTGATGTTAACAGCAGAAGTCTCTGTGGTGTTTTACCGATACACGATGCTGTTTCGGGCAATTATTTGGAGGTATATTTTTCTTTTACATAAGATTTCCCAACACAGATTTCCAGCAGAGGGTCAGCAAAGCAAAATCCACATTTCATTGAAGTTACAAACATAATTTTAGTGTAGGTTTGCATTTAGGAAATAAACCAGTATTCTTTAAAGTGAAAAAAATCAGAGAAAAATATTCTTCAGTAGTGACAGTTGAAATTGTACAGTTAGTTGACTTCTTTAATACAACAGACAAATCATAAAAATTCAGAAACTCCCTGTGGTTCTTTGTCAGGTTTGGGCTTCTTAAAAACAGTATTAAAGTTGAACATTCTCAATTTATTGATAGTTCAGTGCTGCCGCAGATGGGAGTGATGCACTTCACACTTAAGAGAGAACAAATGATATGCTTAGTGATACAAAACAGTGAGTTAACAAAGTTCACTGATAAATGGGACAGTTGTTTAACACAATTCTATTGTTTACTGCATAGAGAACAGGGTCCCAACTGTGAGGAGGGACCCTCCTGTTGAGTCATGATGTTCAGAAAGGATCCCCTTGCTTTCTAAACTCCTTCTCAGATGGCTAGATCCAGACTTCATTCCAGACTCAGTCAGCAGTTTATGTCTAGAGAGGACTGTATGTTCACAATCAATCCTTTCTATCACTTAGCTAAGATTTCAAAGTTTAGCATCAATTATGGAGAATCTGTTGTGACAGGAATTTCTGTGCCTCAAGGAGTAATGCTGAGATGTGTCCCTATACTCAAAGGGAGATCCTGGTGTGCAGCCCATTACTGTGTGAGAAAGCTCAAGGGGCCCTGGGCTGGGCACTATTTATGAAGTAAGGTGATTGACTCACAGTCATATTTCCATACCAATAAGATGCCTGGGTCACTGTTGACAGTGCCCTTTTTCCCCTGCAAAGTGTGGAGTAGGCTGGATGCATCTATTACCAGTGCCCCTGGTGGTTGTGGCTTAAGCAGGAGAGGAGAATAGCACGTAGCCATAATGGCCTCTGTCATTGATGGGATATCTTTTCACTAGCTTAACTTGCCCAAAGCCCTGTCCTACCAAATTTCAAACATTTCTTGAGATGGGGTAACCACAACTTCTGTGGGCAATCTGTTTCAGTGTCTCACTACCTTAATTGTAAAAAAAAAATATTTTTGTAAAAAAAAAGATTTTGGTCTTTCTGTTTAAAAATAAACAATTTTTTTATTAACTGGTTCCTTCCAACCCAAACCATTCTGTGGTTCTGTAAAACAGACTGTTTTGGGTTAGAATGGACCTGCAGTGATCATCTAGTCCAGCTGCCTGATCCCTTTGGAGCCAACCAGAAGTTAAATAATATTAACATTGTCCAAATGTTCCTTAAACATTGACAGCCTTGGGACATTGACCACCTCACAGGCAAACTCCTCTAGCACAGCTTAGACTCATTCCCACTTATCTGTTGCTGGATCCCAGGGGGAGAAGATGTGTATCTCCCTCCCCACTTCCATGCTCAGGAAGCTGCAGAGAGCAGTGAGGTCACTGAGCCTCCTTTTGTCAAAACTAGACAAGCCCAAAGCCCTTAGTGGCTCACCACAGAATACGTCTCTCAGCACTTTCAACAGCTTTGTTGCCCTCTGGACACATTCAGGGACCTTCACATTCTTCTTGACTTGTGGTACCCAGCACTGCACAGGAATAAATAAAATGTTCTTTTGACAGAGTGAGTTCTGGGGAGCTAAGTGTAAAGGTGACGCCAAATTGGCTCAAACATACTACTTCTAATTCTGTCAGGACAATTCATGTTTTATCACATTTATCTTTTTCTGTGAGCAAGGGTAAAACAAAGGGGATGATTTCACAGGCTTGGAGCCAAACTATCAGTCGGATTCTTGCAAAGGTATAAGTGTATTATTCAGCATTTTGGGGGAAAACCAACAAGAGAACATCCTGAACTTTGAGTCAGCATTCTTGTTCTGGTGCATTTTCCTACTTAACTGCACTCTGAGTGTAAGAAATAAGAAGAAATGCTAAAGCTGAAAAGTCATACATATGAAAATTCTTTTACCATCCAAGGTCTGACCTCATCAGTACTTTCACATGATTTGAATTTAGGGGGTAAATGATTCCACTGATACCACTAATCTGATTTCCACATTCTGTGATTAAGCAAACTTCAAGTTTTTTGGAATTAGGAAAAAAAAATATCAGTGCATGAAACCGAAACCAATTTTAAAGAAAGAAATGCACTTCTATTCTGCACTTTGGTCTTAATGCAATTGACCAGCTCCTCTTAATTCAGATACATGGTGTTTTGTAATCATTCTGTATTACCATAAAATCATAAAAATTAGTACTATAAAAATTACGTGTTTTGTGAAAATTTGTGAGTTATTTGTGTATTTTAAAGGAAAAATGTAAGAAATGTAAGATAGAAATCTGTGTTGACAATAGCCAATTATTTGGGATTTTTAAATTTGGATTGCAGGTATAATGATTGTAGAGTATCTTATTTATGTATATACTCTCTAGAGTATCTAGAGAACCTCTACTATTTGTGATGGATGTTAGATATAACACATGTAGTTGTATATTAAGTCCACAACAAGAATTACCACTGTACAAATAACAAAAATGCATAATAGGCAGCCAGGATTCTGCTGCAGCATGGAGCAAATCCCAATGAGAGGGATGGTTCAGGAGAAAGTGCTTTGAATCAAGCTTGTGATGCAGAAATGAAAGAACTGTTGAAGACGTATGGTGCTACAGACTCTGTACTTCCTGTTCAAACTGTTGAAGTTACTGGTATGTAATATAAATCATAGGATTACTCTGTAGTCTTAAGGAAAAATCATACATTCAAGTAGTTTGACACAGATTTTAATTCCATTAACTATTGAATGATATTTATTTATTTATTTGCGGAAAATAGCATGTGTGGGTGGGTTTTGGTTTTTTTTGAGAGAATGAGAAAAAACATATTTGGATACTCAGATTTTTGTTATTGTCTGTATTTAAAAAGGAAAAAAAAAGAAAAGAACATATTTGGAAGAAGAACATATTTGGATACTCAGTTTTTTGTTATTATCTGTATTTCCTTTCACAGGAAGGGAAATTACTAGTTTTGAAAGTGGTGGCTTTCATTTCTTTATGCTACCTAAATTTGATCTCTTTTGCATATACAAGATAGTTTTGATTAGTTGATCTGCCATTGCATCTTTTTAACCTAAATTAGTGTGCTAACTGCCTGCCATGGCAGGCATCTTTTTAACTTACATTATTATGGTGCTCCTGCAAATTACTTTTAAATTTTATTTATTTTTTCTCAATCGTGGAGAGGAAAGATCAAAACATCATTGTTATGACTGCTATAAAAATGATGATGCAGCTTTGGAGACACAACATGAGAAATACAGTGTGGTAAGTATAGATTACAGTTTTGTTAAACTGCTCTGTGGTGTACAACTGCATAGTGACATTTGATGACTGCAAAATATATAAATATAATAAATAATCCATTGAAATGTATGTAAAAACAGCATCATGCAGAGAGTTATAGAAGATAAGTTGTGATTTACATAGATGAGTATGTTTATAATCACCTCTCTCTGTTCATAATTCCTGTGCATTTAAATTTATTGTGGAAACAGTAGTCAATACTGACACAGATTTCTTATTGCTTATAAAAATAGGAAAAAAGGTTGTGAGATCTGAAGCTTTTAATCACATTTTCAGAATGGTTCTTTTTGAAACAGTAATGAATTGCCATCATGATGATGAAGATACTTAGATATTGTTTATCTTACCACAAAACAACAAGGAAGATTTTTGCACAAGTTGTTAGCTTTTCCTGGTGTCTGTAACCTATGCCTACATTGTCTAGATGATGCTGTCATGGTGAAATTCACTGTCCAATCTTTGCTGTGCACTCAGAGGTTTCTGGAGGACTCTGAGCATCAACTAGTTTGAATGCCACAGCAAACCCAGGCTGTGACAGCCCCTTGCAGAGCATGTTCTTGTCACTGTGTACCTCTGTCCTACCAGTGCCCCACTGCCTTTACACAGTAATCCCCAAACTGGAATTACTTGAGTCTACAATACCTAAACTGCAGGCCAGGTGTCATGGCCTGTTTTGTATAGTGTTCTATATACTTGGCTGTACTTCTTATGGTAATTTCTGTGTTTGTTAACAGGAGTCTGTTGCTGCCATACAGGATACAGAAAAGAAGCAGGAAGAGCTGTTGCTGTTTGAGTTGAGAACTTCCAAAGATGCAGGTAGATAAATTGAAGTGTTTCACCTATTTTTAGTGGGTAAATATCTTCGGCAATATAACTGTTTTTAAAACATTATTGCACATAATATATTTGAATCTCCTCTGGAAAATAAAGCTTCAGAGAATAAGATTTTAATAACACCTCTCAGGAGTGGGCACTTCCCAAAGTACTTTCTGTTACACAGGAATGAATACTATGACAGAAAAGGAAGGCATGTCACTTGGAGGCATGTGTCTCAAGTCATCCTAATTCTCTAAAAAGGGATCATTAGATAAGAATGCATACTTCTGGCAGCATTATTTAATTATGAGCACATGAGCCCCTGCATGACCAAGGACAGCTATGTCTGTAGGTAAAGTAGCAGATGCAGCATTTTTATTCTGATGTGGCTAGACTTCCAGGAGCCTAAAGTAATTTATGAGAGATAAAAAGAGAATTCTTTACAGCAGACAGTGTGAATGATTGGCAGTTTAAGAGATGCTGATGCCCAGAGGTGTAATTTGTCTTAGGCTATCAAATCTCAGTTCAGATTAATCTCAAGACTTTACTAAGTGACAGTGACTTCTTAGGTGATCATGATGCTGCTGCTGTGTATCTGTTGAAGTCTATTGTATCCATGCCAGGATGCTTCAAGAGGCATAGCTTCCTGGCAGAATGCCTTTGACTAAGGTCTCTCTCCCCAGCTGCCCTCACCCATCAAGGCAAGGCTGTTTAATTGGAGCATCTTGTACTCATGAAATAGTTTTGCTTGCTGACAGAAAGAAAGGGTTTGTTTTTAAATTTATATTCCTAAATACAGGCTAAAGCTTTCAAATGGTATTTACAAGTAAATTTATCCCTTTAAAAATAAATGTGAAATATGGAATTATATGGATTGCTTCCAACTCAGATTTATGGGGTATGGTTAATTAAAATAGGTGTTTTCTTGAAAAATGTTTGACAGATAAGTAGATGATGCAACAGACAGACACCTGTGCACAGACATCAGTGCAATTTCATGAATGAGCAAAAAGAACTATCAGACTTCTCCTTTCCAGGGGTAATCAGACTTCTCTTGTTCAGGGGTTGAGAGAAATTAACATGGTGATCTGTTACCACTACTGACAAAAGCATTAGTAATGTAGCACCTCTTAAACTAAGTCATAGTCATTACTATTGATGAGGCACAAGATTGAACTAAGACAAAAGAAAATGGACTAAAATCTCAAGGTATTTCCATGCAGTGATATCTACTATAAATAACAGATACAAAATTTCTATTAAACTACCTTAATAAAAGCAATATTTACATATTACTAAGTAGGCAAATACTGGTAGGTATTGTGAAAAATGTTTGGGGAAACATTTTACGAATTCCAATTTAATATTGTAATTTCTCATTTTTTCCTGATTATGTAAAGCTTGTATTGACTTTTAGAGTTTCAGGAATTAGGTTACAATTTTAGCAAATTATCCCAGTGGTATCCACTGGTTGTGACTTCTAACCCTCATTTATATGTCTATGAGATAGGGTGTATAAAGAAGAATCTATAATTGCTCTTCTTTATAATTTAACTTTATAATATGAGTTAGAAACTATGTAAAACTGGGACAGATATGCTTTTACCTTTGTATGCAACTTGAAACAGTCTAGGTTCATTAAGCTATTTCATAATACTTCAAATGAAAGGTTTAGGCACCTTGTTACGATTGTGTAACTTCTGCAGGTAGCCTCAGTATAATTGCCATGTTATGTTGCTACTTGCAACACAAAGAGCTTGAAAATTTTCAGGGCTTATCATCCATAGGGCAGTTCTTTAATTAATTCCTTTTTCTCTTAATAATTTCCTAAACAAGGTACTTGCACTTCAGATTTTTCTAGTACTTCTGCTAATTTTTTAAAGTTAAACTTGTATTTAATTATTTCTATAAGAATTTCATTAAAAGTGCTCCAATTGTTAGGAGCTACCAGCATGCATTACAGTATAACATAGTGCTCTAGCAGTGTCTTTATACTTTGGCTGTGTATTTGCCATACTGAAAATGCTATTAATGAAATTATTTCCTGCTTCTTATCACCATCATAATTTTGATTATTTCAAAATATTGAACAGATGTGTATATCCAAAGGCTGTCTCAGATACAAGACACTCTGAATGAAATACTTGCAAACCAGAAAACAGAGAGGGATACCCTTGCTAAAAAATACAGGTAAGTATAATACAAGGATTGTATTCATAGAAAGCTATTCTTTGCAGTAGTAGTGATAGAAGTTGTTAGGAGCATATAGTGGCAGAAAAGTACATCTATGTGGTTTTCATTCAGATTTTCTGGAAGCATGATCAGTATTGGCTTCAGTTACCTCAGTTACATGAAAGAAGAACTTCAGGATTTAGCTAATGTATAATAATCGGTTGCTGTACTCACAGTGAGCATTAAATTTAGGTAGTGAATGATACAGAATGTGTGGAAAAACACAGACTCACAGAATATGCTGAGTTGGTAGTGACTT
Source organism: Agelaius tricolor (assembly GCF_023055355.1). Lineage (NCBI taxonomy): Eukaryota > Metazoa > Chordata > Aves > Passeriformes > Icteridae > Agelaius > Agelaius tricolor. Next base: position 33,995,500 of record NW_027269264.1, on the reverse strand, counting down.
ACAACGATCATCGAGTCTAGCTCCTAGCCTGCACAGCACTATCCCACCATGTGCCTGAGAGCAATGTCCAAACATTTCTGTCAGGCTTGATGCTGTGACTACTGCCCTGGAGAGCCTGTTCCAGTGCCCACCTACTCCCTGTGTGATGCACCTTTCCCTCATGATGCTCCTTTGGAAACTCTCTAGCCTTACATGAGGCTATTGTGGCACCCAGAGCTGGCCCCAGCACTGGAGGTGAGGCTGCCCCAGTGCAGAGCACAGCAGGACAATCCCCTCCCTTGCCTGGCTGATGCCCCCAGGACACGGGTGGCCCTCCTGGCTGCCAGGGCACTGCTGACCATGTTCAACTTGCCATCAACCAGGACCCACTGGTCCCTTTTCATGTTGCTGCTTCCCAGCATCTCATTTCCCATTCTGTCCATACATCCAGGATTGCCCCATCCCAGGTGCAGAATTCATCACTTTCCTTATTGAACTTCACATGGTTGGTGATTGCCTAGTTCTCTGATTTGTTGAGGTCCCTCTGCAGGGCCCTCCGTGCTCTCAAGGGCATCAACAGCTCCACCCAGTTTAGTATTGTTAGCATACTTGCTTAGTATCCCTTCCAGTTCTGCATCCAACTTATTAGTGAAGATGAAGATGCGAAGATGTTTAAGAGCACAGAACCCTGTGACAGGACACCAGCCTGATGTCATCCCATTCACTAGAACCCTCTGAGCCTGACCTGTGAGTCAGTTGCTCACCCATTGTGTGATGTGTTTATCTGGACATTTTGTCCAGAAGGATCCTGTGAGAGATGGTACCAAAAGTTTTACTGAAATCCCAGAAGATTACATCACTTGGTTTCCCTTGATCGGCTAGGTGGGTTAGCTTGTTTTAAAAGGAAATCAGGTTTCATAAGCAGGACTTTTCTCCTCATGGAACCATGATACCTAAGCAGAAATTAGGAAATGGGGGTATTGAGCAATTACATTTATTTTGCAGTATCATGGAGGAAAGTAATAGCAACTCAAGACACTACTTGGAGTGTCCCTGACTCTGATTTGTTTCTTCAGCACTCCTAGGTTAGTAGTGTTCAGCCAATGGCCAACAAGAGCCATTTAAAGAAACGGCTTGAAGTATGCTTGCAGACATTCAATTTTTGTGAGAACAATTAAAATGTCAGGTAAAATTGCTCATCTTAGTGTGAGCACGGACTGTGTGAATTAGGAGCTTCATGACGCTAGCTCTCACAAGGCCCCTTTTTGCTTCCTTCTGAGAAGTACTCAAGGTTGGTCATATGGTGAATGCTCACCTAACAATGTAGCATCCTATTCAACAGATGCTTCTAGGCCAGCTGATGAGGATGTTTCCATTCTTGCTTTTGTGGGCAGGATTTGGTTGGTCATGTAAAAGCAGCAGCATAAAACTTTCAGATAGTCCCATGGCAAAATATAAAGGGTGGTTGAGCAAAGAGACTGAAATATTTCTGTCACAAGCCATTTTGCCAGACATAAAATGTAAGATACACATATTACACAGATAATTTTTTTAAAAAGGATTTTATGAGGAGTTGGAGTTCCAAATCATCCTTGTGGGCAAAATAGTGACTGAGTTAAGAAACAAGGACGGTAAAATTAATAGCTACACAAACTTATCTGTTTTCTAGTATTGAGATTGAGTCTGTGCTCCAGAGTGACGTAATAAATGTTTCTGGGTATTGCAGATATCCTGCAGCTAATATAACAGCCATCTATCATTAGTAATGAGCTGTATTCCAAATCACATTATATTTGCTTTTTATTATTTTTATAGTCAACATCTTATTTTTAATGAATTGGCTTATAACTTTTGTCACACAAGCCATGGAAGATCAGGAGGCATCATCACATTTTCTATCTTCCAGTTGTTCAGTTAGTTGGCCCAGAGAGAGATACTACTTATATTGTTCCTTTTCTGTACTTAGATATAGGTCCTAGCATCTTTTCTACTAAGGTACTAAGATATATCTTTTACCTGAGAAAAATTAACAAAAAAGAAGTATTATATTTGTTAGTGACTGTAAGTTACTTTGTCATTTTAGTCACACTCTCTTTGCCTCTTCAGTTGCATCTTCTGTACTTGTATAGCAATAAAGCAATAAAACTTCCCAGAGCAAAAACTGCTAGAAAAGTGTGTGGGAGCCTCACTGCCCTGTGTAAAGGCCCACAGTTGTCATGGATTACTCAATGATCGACTATATGCTAATATGTCGATGGTACGGGTATTCCAAGCACATGATATACCAAGCAGTATCACAGTACAGACAACAATACTGTCAAGATATGTTTTCTCTGTCCTTGTTCTGAGACATCTAGTCTTAGTGTACCTTTGTTCTGATCCCCTCAACAGTCTCTTTTAAGACTGGTATGGTGTTACCTGCCATGGCATCTCTGCAGTGGGTGGCCTTAAAAGCAAGCCATACTGTAGTTACATTTCCCACAACTTGGGTTACTTCTCTATCTTCCCAAAATGGTGCTTGAGTCATAGTTATGCCACTTGTCTCATGAAGAAGAATTAGGAGAAAATAGTGTTACACTGAGTTGATGGCTCTTGTACCAAAGAAAGTGGGGTAAATAAAGAATTCCCTTCCAGCAGAGAGGAGGTAAAGTCCCCCAGGGAAGGGGTCTCATAGGAGGGAGGCTTAGTCTGGGAGCAGGGTCTGATGAAGGTACAGCATTCCCAGATTACACAGGCAACATCCTAAACTGTACATGTCCTCTTAAAGGTCATGTGGCATTATTACATTGGTAGCTTTATGAAATGTTTTGTTGTGTACACCATAAAAAAATCCTTATAGTATCATCCTTCAGGAGCTCATCCTGAACTCATTTTAAAAGACTCCAAAGGAGACTTCTGGGACATGGGATTCAATGTGCTACTATGATTTGTGGTAATAACAGAGCACTTGGTGATATACTACAGGCATAGTTTTGGTTCTTTGAATTAAAGGTGGTATAGAAGTATAAATTCTGTGAATTAAGGAGTGGTATAGGCAAGACTATTTCCGACGTTTTGATGATTAACATTCTAATTCTATGGGATTCCCACCTGCATCTTAATTCTTGGGATTCTGCACTTCATTGTTCATAAACCTGGAATTTTAACATTAAACTTCATACATGATAAAAATATTGTTCAAATTTTAAATGTTGGCAGATTTTAAATGTTGAAACGTATTCTTGTTCTTTGTTATGTCTATTAACTGTTTTAATTTTGTATCTACAGTAACTACAATGTCTTTATTTTTTATTTTTTATAGGGCCTCAGTGGAATCATTTAAAAAAGGTGCACTAAGGGAACAATTAGTTAACCTTGCTTCTAGTCAAAAGAGCTTGTTGACTGTTGCCCAAAACCAGGAAAAATTAGTGCAGAAATTAAAAAATTACAGAAAAACAAAGAAAATGTTCAATTCATCATCAGAGAAGCAAATCTCATTTCATGGAAGTGATACAATTCAAAGTTTAACTGCTAATGAAATAATGTGTCCTAATACAGTAACATTTAGTATGGGGCTTGATGCCAGCAGGCCTAATGGAAACAGAGTAGAAGCACATGTCTCTTTAGAAAATAGATTTTCAGCTCAGGAATGCATCCAGCATCCACACATCTGCTTGGATGAAACAGGAGCAAATAAAGAAGCAATTAGAAGCAAGGAGGCTTCTGATCATGCTTTGGCATCTGGAAACAGAGTAAGAGAATATGCCTTTGACAACATGTCAAAGCTGACTAATGCTGCAGAAGTGATGACATTGTCTTCAGAACCTACTATTTCCACTGCTAAAATAAAGTGCTCACAGCCAGAAGACATTGATTGTGTAGCAATTGTAGGACAAAGAAACAGGTCTTTAAATCGCACTTCAATGACCAACACATTAAATATTGTAGAACCCCAAAGCACTGTTGTCGGTAAGAAAGTCTATCAGACAACCCGTCACTGCAAGCAGGTTCTTTCACATGAGGATCTGCACAGATATGTGAATAAGAAAGAAGCTTTCCAGCAGCAACAGCAGCCGCAGCAAGAAACTTTATTAGCGTCTACCAAGAGCTTCTCTAATACTTTGCAGCAAATGGTCTTTCAGAGTAGTGAGAATTCATTTAATGCCAACCTGATGCTTACTAATATTTCCTCAAATACAGACTCTCCAGCAAATATCAGTGAGAAATCTTCACAGAGTTATGGTAATCAGGAATGGGAACAAAACCAAGTGAGATATGGATGGAAGAGTAAGAAAAAAAATCAGTTGATAGATCTGCTTGAATTGGGAAGAATAAAGCCCGGAGAAAATGTTTTAGAATTCAAACTGCAGGTAATTGTTGAGAAATTATATTAGTAATAATATTAATATTAGCGGATAATAAAAATGCCCCCCACACTAAAACAGGAAAAAGCAGTTCTCATGGTTTCATCTGCTTCTTCAGCACCAACTAGTGCGTGTTTTTATTCATTGGTTATAGATAACTGTTCATGAGTTTAAAAGGAAAATTATATGGATGAAGTCTTCTGTCAGCCCATAATTTTAAGACCCAGAATATTGCATAAGTAAAATTTGTGTTTAACTTTGCATTACCAGTTTGCTAATATTTCTTATTGCTAGAACCAGAGTGGAATCTTTGGCTGATCTACATTGATTTTCATGAAAATCTACATGATTTTCATACTGGAAGGAGCAGGAATGTGATTGTCGTTATGACTTAATGTCATTCTTGGAAACAACTGTCAAGTCCCTCAAATAAAAATGTGACATTTGGATTTTGTAGTGCTGTGATAGGCATGAACACATGCAAAATTCCTTGCTTACATGCTTGCTGATTCCGTAAGCATACAGTATGGTATGAACCATATTTAAAAAAAAAAAGAAACCCCTCTTTTTTAATATAAAAGCATTTCCCGTCCCTCCAAATAAAGAGCAGATTTTCACAACAGCTACTAGGGACCTGGCTTAGTATTGAGCATATGAGGGAATCATTGACTGAATTCTGAGATGTGAGCTACTGTCATGATTTGACACTAGCCAAATGCCAGACATCCACAAAAGTCACTCACTTGCCCTCTCCTGCCACAGCTGGGCAAAGGAGAGAGAAAAATTCAGTGAAGGCTTCATGAGTTGAAATAAGGACCAGGAGAAAACACTCCAAGGGCAAAACAGGCTCAACTTAGATGTACAAAGAGAATTTATTGCTAACAAAATCAGAGGAGGATAATGAGAAGTAAAAATAAGCCCTTAAAAAACACCTTTTTCCCCCAACCCCCCCTTGCTTCCTATTGACAGTACAGGGAGACTGAATTTTGGTGGGAATTTTGGTCAGTTCATCACTCAAGGTTTTCTTCTGTTGCTCAGGGAGAGGAGTCCTTCTGCTAGTCATGTGGTCCCTCCCACAGGACACAGTTCTCAGTGAACTTCTCCATTCCAGTCTGATGAGCAGCAGTCCTCCCAGACTGCTGCAACCTGAGTCCCTCCCACAGGCAGGCAGTCCTCCCAAAACTGCTGTGGGATGGTCACTCTTCCACGGGGTGCAGTCCTCCAAGGACAAGGCTGCTCCAGCCTGGAAGCAGGGCCCTCTCTCTCCATAGAGTCTCCCACTGGACCACAGCCTCCTCCAGGCATCCACCTGCTCCAGCATGGGCAGCTGTGAATCTCTGCATCCCCCATGGATCCCCATGGGCTGCAGGGGCACAGCTGCTTCACCATGGTCTGCACCATGGCCTGCAGAGGAATCTCAGCTCCAGTGCCTGGAGCACCTCCTGCCCCTCCTTCTCCACTGACCTTGGAGTCTCCTTGTTGTTTCCTTCACACGTTCTTACCTCCTCCTCTTCTCTGGCAAGGAAGAACTCTATCCATTTTGTTTTGATTTTCTTCTTAAATATGTCATAAACAGGGGCATTAACAACATCTCTAATTGGTCCAGGCTTGGCCAGCTGCATGTCCATCCTCAGAGCCACCAGGGATTGGTTCTGCCAGACATGGAGGAAGCTTCTGGCAGCTTCTCACAGAAGCCGCCTCTGTGGCCGCCCTCTGCTACAATAAACCAGGCTGTGCAAAACCAACACAGCTAGTTAATTTCCAGGGCAGCATATTGACAAAATATGTAAAGTTCTTTTCAGCCAACTCACCAATTTAATTAATGTAGAAAGAACTCCTTTTCCTACACCTATAATCTCAGGAATGGTTTTCTGCTGAGAGCTGCCATTTTGTGTGGTCTTGTATTCTTGATCATAGGGTAGTGTAAGTCACAAGGCTGTATATCACGCCATATGATAGGTGTGGGGACGTGCTTCTTTTTTTTCAAGAACATGTAATATTTGTTTGAACTGCAAGATGACTAAGTGGAAGGATGAAAAATTCAGTATTCCTACTGTAATTTTTCAAGACAGTTGTGTGTGATAGCAGCTTGGTACACATAGATCCTACGGAATTATAACCCAGTGCTGCAGGTACTAGTATTTGGCATGTAGAGAAGTCAGTGATCTTTACTAGAATGAAAATGACACTCACTTATGTCTTGGAAGATGGTGCTATGGAAATCGAAATTTAGAAGCCAGTGTCTGTTGCATTGCAAAGATATGATCAGTAAATTTCCCTTCTTTATCATTATAGAGATGTATTTGATGACAACATACAGCTGGTGCATAGTCCTTACTTAGGGTTAGCTTTGGGCAGGGAGAATGCAATTGTTGAATACTGTAGACCTAGGTTGTGAAACTCTGAACTTAGGAACTCGGTTGAGTGCTCATTGAAATATTTGGGTTAATTGTCTCTGTTTAATTCTTAAAGCAACCCCAAGCCAGTGGATATGGTAGGACATGGTTCAGTATTTTCTGGTGCGTCACTCTCTTACTTGGATTGTTTAACCTTAGGAATGATAAGTGACCTTACTAAGTTCTGACAGAGTTGATCAAGAGTTAATCGTTGCATTACTTAGCTGTGTTAGTCAACGGAGGCCAATATGACAAAACCATGACTTACTCAGCTATAAACAGCCATAACTTGTGCTTATGGGGAGGTGTAAATGTTTGCAGAACTGGGCCATATTAACATTATGAAAGAGGCATTAACAGTAAGTTTGTTTGTACTTAATTTTGCATAAGGTAAGGCTGTTAGGTTCCTCCTAAAACATGTAAGTCATATCCCTTGATATAAGTGAAATTTCTGTGCAAATATGTTTTATGTTTGACTGGTTGCTGAAACTTCACTCTGACATATATGTACCTCATATAGCAGTTTCTTGTTGCACAGATTTGCCTCGTGTAACTGCCTGAGTTCACTGATGCACATTAATTTATTCAAAGCCTTGTTATGTGTAAGAGGAACTAAAATACAAATACAGTTCTGACAAACACACATAGGGAGATTTGTCCTCTGATAGGCTAAAGATTGTTATTCTGGTGGAATAAATCATCTTTATTTTGTACAGTTTTTGATAGAGGCATTAGATTACTTAACTTTTTTCCAGAGAAAAACAGAATTAGCTGCAACTTTTCAGCTATGTTGTTCTTTGGCATTTTTCATGTTTCAAAGATCTTACATTTGTTAATTTATTAATTGAAATTATTTCTTATTTTTTTTTAGGAATTTAGTCATAAAGCTACACTCTTGAAGAATGGCAAGATCAGAACCAGTAAAGGACAAATACTACAGAATCCAGTTCAGTGGGTTAAAGATCTACTAGGAAGTGATATTTCTGTGACATGGAAGTATGCATGGAATAAGGTAGGCCTGATTTGATTCCCAAAGTTAGCAATAATGAATGGCTGTAACAGGTTTCACTAATCTAATCTCCTTACTGTTATTAAAGCAAAAGAGGGTACAAGCCTGAATTTTAAATATCGTCTCACTTTTAATGAATGAGCAGCAAAGAAAGTGCTGTAGCTACATAGTTGTATAGTGATGAATTCATCATGAATGTTGAAAGAACATCGAATGCTCACACTGTAAGTTAAAAGGGATTTGAAAGAGTTGCTTTAAAGATGATTAAGACTGATAGAAAAAGCTAAAAGGTAGTTGAATAAAAAGGAACAAACTTACTGAAATATCAGGGTGTCATGCATGACTGTTGCAAAAATACTGGCAGAGTTTAAAGGGCATTACAGATGGGCTGTATTATGCTTGGGTTTTTTTTCAATTAGAATTCAAATTAGCATAATTTCTCCTTGATCTTGACAGATGCAGATTAGGTTTACAAGTGCATAAACTCAGTTTTAAAGAAAAGTGAAGTTTCTACACCTATCAGAAAAAAAAAAAAACAAACCCAAAAATACTAATTAAAACAATCAGTTATCCGTCTAGATTTCTTTTTACAGGTTACATATCTTGGGACAGAATTGTCAAAATTTAGTGTTGGTGAAATGTCAGTTTCCAGCGACCTGGAGTTACCAGCACAGAAAGGAAATCCTATGGGTATGTACCACTTAAAATCTAATATTCGTCATAACTGAAAGCAGCAGAGAGTGATTTCTAAAGGACTTAAGGCCCAGAACCTCTCTTGCTTTCTAGTTTTTTTCTTGGGTATATGGTTATCACTGATCTTGATCTTGAAATGTAAGTAGTGCCAAATTTGTACACAAAGTCTAAAAAAACTACACTTCCATAAATTTGTTGTGTGAAGAGAATAGTTACTAATTATTTGGTTGTTATGTAAAAAAAAAAAAAAAGAGTAACACTTTATAATAGAATATTTCCTATAAAGTGAAGTTTTGAGTAAGCCATTTTAATATTTTTTTTATTCTATTGCCCAAGCAACACTAATAATTAGGAGGATACTTAATTCTCTAGAAATAAATAGTCAAAAGAAACAAAGTGCATTGATATGACAAAATGGCAGTGAACAATTTTTTCAGAACTGCTTAGCAAACTTAAGTACTTCAGTCTAATTTTGATAAGCAATGTATTCTTGGGGAAACACAAGTCCCTTTGACAGCCAGTTGTACTTGGAGTCCATAAAGCTTTTGGGCCTTTGGGGTTGTTTCTGTTAATTTGATAAGACACTCCATTTCATGTGAACTGGGATACCAGGGTTGGTCTGTTTTTAACATAATGAAAGTAAATTTAAAGATAACAGTTCAAAAGAACTAACTTGGTATTCAAATAACTGTGTTCTACTGGTATATGCTTTAGGCTAAGAGCTTCCAGAGGGTGAGTTTATTTTTCCTTGCTTCAGTAACTTCAGGTTATAACAGGTGTAAGTGACTTAGATCTGTATTTGGTTTCCAGACTTTTTGATAGGCCTTTGAAAATTTCACTAGTTCTTCTGAATTATTTGTATTGTGAAAAATTTATGATAAAGATTGTAACTTCTAGAACAGAGAAATCTATTTATTCAAAAACTATTCTTGACAAAAAAAAAGTCGGTCTGAAGATCAGCAAGTGTTTTTCCCAAGTAGTCCAGGGTCATCTGGAAAAGAGTATTTAAGGAAGTTTTTTGTGATATGTGATTTAAGATGACAGTAGCCACTGCCTAACCATTAGTCTTATATGGGAAGTTGAGGGAGAGCAAGTCAAAGTGTTCACAGTTTCAGTTCCATTTCAGATACTACATGGCGAGATATCTAGAACATTAAACAGTGCCTTAAATTGTTTCAGAAGATGATTAATCTGCAGTGTTGTTTTGTGAGTACAGTTCTGCTCATTGGACAACCCTCAAATGGTTTCCAAGCTCAGTTCATGAGTTAGCTTGTTCCAAGTGCCTTTTCCAACAGGCACTTTGCCTGCAGCCAGCCTGCTCAAAAGCAGAGGAAAGTTTGCTGGTGTGGATGTGAACTATTCTGTACTGCTTGCCTGTAGAGACAGAGTGCCCAGGCACTCTTCTATCTTTCTAATATGCTTAGGGCCTGTGTGTATTATATAGTAGAAGTTTTTTTCTGCTTTTCAGAGAACCAAACTTCTTTTTTACTTTTTGTATTAATGATTTTTTTTCTGTGTGTCCCAGAGCATTGTTAAAAAAAGAAGATTGGGGCCTGGGAATTTGAGCAATTTTGGAGGAGAATGCTATTATTTTTAATACCCCTCCCTCACTCTCCTTGTAGCTTCCCATACCTTGGCCCAGTGTTCATTGAGCTACTGTATGAAGAGCATGGAGAATTGGGAAGAAAATTATATATACAGTAGCTACACCTAGCCATCTTGGTGTAGAATAGAAAGAAGCAGCTACCAATGAAATTTTTGTACAGCCCAGTCTAGGAAGCGTGGCCTAGGAGCCTCTACCAAATCAAGGTCCTTTGGTGAGAAAAGAAGGAGTTACTGTTCTGTGGCGGCTAACATAAGAAATGGTCCAGTTTTTCAGCTTGGTTGAGATTTATAAGGTGCTTCAACGTTTATGCATCATCAGACTTCTAGGTACCTTAGGGGTGTTAGTGCAAAAACCTTGAAGAGCCCATGAAGTAAAGCAGTCCCAGACCAATGCAAGTATTTAGTAGAAGCACTAGAAATTGCAATTTTGGAATTGGTCATCTAAATCCTAACTAAATTTCATTTTATGTGTCTTCTTTGGGTTTGAGTCTTCAGTCTCTCCTAGGATCATGCTAGCAGAAAGCAAGAATTACTGTATTCAAGCCTGAGTGAAAAGTAAACATTAAGCAAATGAGCAGTACTCTTAGACTATCTGTATGCAGGAAAACAGAATAAACAGTAATTTTATAGCTTAGAATTTCTCCATGCTTTCTGATACTTGTCATAATGTTTGTTAAAAATGACCAAGGATAACAAGGATTCAGAAGCAGATGTCAGCTGAAAAACAGATTTAAGTTGTCAAGCAAATGTTGGTGTTAGGTATTTCACATTGAAATTCCAGCAAAGTGGCTTAAAAGAAAAGCTTATTCAGTTGTTACAGTAAGTGTGATGTGCACATTCATTTTGCAGATTGCTATTTCAGGAAGACAGTCTTTGGAAAACAGCATGACTAGTCCAATTGTTGTGCTCAGGCAATTCCTTACTGCCTTTAACAACCATTAGCCACCTGTAAAGATTAAAACAGCTCTTGTTCACCTTTAGTTCATGAAAGGTCCCAAAGTTGTATGGAAGAAGAGTGTTTTCAAGGGAATCCAAATGATTTCTTAATGGCTGAACCATAAGCTGTTTTGAAAGGTTTATGTTAGTGTTATTTGAGGTATGGAGTATTAAATTTTAAACTAAACTCAGGAGGAATGCTTAAAAGCAAGTGGGAAAGTTGTGCTATGATTGTACGTGATATGGTGTGTTTCTGTTTTCCTTGAGGCAAGCAATGAAACACATACATTTAGTAGGCTACTTTTCAAGTTAGAGTTTTGCAGTGTCTGTTGTAATTTTGCCAAGGAAGATATAGATTAAAAAAAAAAACCAAAAAACAAGCCCCAATCCTCTTACAGCAGCAACTGCTGAGTTGGTAAAGGAGCAAAGGAAAGTTTACATGTGTTAGGTGATATAAGGCTAAGTGAAAATACAAAGAAACAAATTAAGAAAAATAAAAATCATAACATAACTTCTCTGTTCATTAAACCATCAGTGTTAAGAGATACTTCTTGTTCCTTGAACAGAAGTATCTTTTCATGGTCCCAGGAAAGAATTTTATCACAAGGAATCACCTTGTGATAAAGGCACTATCAGAATCCTGGTAGTGGCTCCATTGCTCAGCCTCTTGGAAGCTTTGACCTGAGTAATATGCAGCCAAACACCAATCCCTGCCACAAACATAAGTTGTGAGAGCTGTGTGCTGAAGGAGAAGCAGCTGTTGCCAGGGAATTTATGAGTGAGTGTTTTTTTAGCAGTCTAGAAAACCTAATGGTGGTTACAAGGGCTATGCAAGAGATATGAGAGGAAAAAGAAAAGCAGGTGGCATGGAATTGATTTGTGTGTGGGAGGGAAAGAGTGCTGGGGAAAAATGATTACACTCCTGAGGATTTAGATTAGATCAAAATGACCCAATAGTGGTGTTTTTCAGAGCTCAATATGGTCAACTCTCCTGTGTCCAAATTAGAAACATTTTGCTATTTTGGTGTAGTTAACAAAATAACTTCGTGTCATTTTGAGTACTCAGTTAAATGTCTCAAAAAAAAATAGCATGGAGAAATGTCTTCTGAATTTATGATACATGAGAAATATGATACATAAGCATTGCTGAATAATCTTGTGTAATCTAATTTAGAGGGTGGTGTGGAAATGCTTCTGAAGATGCTTTCACCTTTACGTAGTTGACCAAGCTTGTAACTTTGTGTTTTCAGTATTGCATTTTTACATTGATTGCACATTAAACCCCATCTGTAATACTTGTCTGATTTGAACAGTGCCTATTGCACTTCATTTGGTATTTTTGCCTCTATTGCCTGTGATTACACTATGGAGGGATGACCCTGACTCACCACAGTTCAAAGTTAGAGTGATAGCTCAAACCCCAGTGCCAGATAATACTGCACTGGTGAGGGTAACAGTGCCAAGCCAGGTCTGCCGTGGGAGGCAGTAAGGCAGAAAACAGAAGTGAATCAAGTCTTTGTCAGTTGTTGGAAACTAAAAGTGCATCCATATTTTAAAGCAGTTCTTAATGCTTCTGTACATAGGCCCTACAGCAACCTTGCAAGGATTAAGCTGAGAAACCTCTGGAGAAAATGCGTTGTTATCTTTTTTTTTCTTTAATAGAAGTAAACAGGCTTTGTATCTTAAATGGCAGGTCAGAATATTTGGAGGAAGGTGGTCTGTAAAGTTATAAAAAATAAATTCTGTAGTAGATGGCTACATTTATTTATATCAAAAAACCCAGATTGAACTGCTCTTTGATATTAATTGAAAAGTAACAAAGGCTATGGTTTATAGAAGTTATGTATCTCTGCTGAACAAATGAACAGCCAGATTGACATTTTCTCAAATATGCCTACTATTTCTGTTCTGCTTAGCAAAATAATGGTCTTGTAGCATATACAGTCATTGTCACCCTACCATCTAAGTGCTCAGTCCTGAATGGAAACAGTTACAGCAAGAGTGTAGAATTATAGTGTAGCAAAAGTAACCATTAACATACAGTAGAGATAATGCAAAATGAAAGATACATGTTATAAAAAATTGTTAAACTGTACATTTACAGTTGTTCCATATATAAATTTTTGTTCATACCTACTTTAATTACTCTATCAATTGAAGAAAAAAAGCTGCTGAACATGCAGTATAATATGTAAAAATTTATCCACCATCTCAGTTTTGACATCTCTGCCTTGTGAATCTCAAATATTTTCTGTGGAGGTCTAAATATAAGCTTCTCAATTTTCACAGTCTGACCATTTTTTAAAATAAACTGTAAAAAGAAAACTCCTATTTCAGAAGGAAATTCCTTTGCAAGCATCTCAGGATGAGTGCTTCAATAAGTCTCTTAAACGAAATTTTGTAAGTGCTATGAGAAGGCTCATAACCCATAGATGGATTTACTGCATTGGTTTGCCCTCTAGTTCTGTTTCCAAAGAACTAGGCACATACACAATGCCACCGCTGTTTTACTTTGTGCTACATCAAATCTGAAGGTAAAGCTCAGCTGTATAAGTTGGCTTTAAACTAGTTTATTTTGTGGGCTTTACTAGTCCTGGAAAATGATAGAAGGATAATCAATTTCAGTTTTCTTGATAGTCAGTTGTCCTCTCTTGTACACCAGTTTAAAGTTGTGATGCTGAAATGGCCGACTTAACAGGAGAGCATTTAAATCCACGTGAATCATTCCAGATAAATGAAACTTAGCTATTATATATGTCAGTTCCTAAACAAGTGTAAAATCAAGCTACTAGAAAACACTGCATGTGCATATTTGCAACAGTCTTCCATTATACTTTAAATTGTAAACTTTTCAGGACAGGGATCTCATATGCATATTTGAACCATTGAAGATACTTTGTAGCATAATCCAAACAACAAATTTAGCCCATTGCAAAATTAAATATTTTGTGCTGTAGTGTATTCTACATCAGAACCCTAGGTTCTGGTAAGGCTCAGACAGTTAGATCAGAAACTACTTTCACTAGAAAACTTTACTATTGTCTTCTTCGTGTTTTTGAAGGAAAACAGGAAAAGATGATGAATAACATTAGTGGTTGAAAAGTCAAGATGTAATAAACCCGAGTTTATTATTTCTGACAAAAATAGCATGGCTTAAGGAACTTGATTCTGTATATCTGAATTTTTTGGACTGGGTATTATTGAAGTAGTAGCTTATCATACTATTAATAATGGCACAGTGATGTGAAAGAGAAGTACTTGAAATATTTAAAAACCCCCAGTGAACAAACCATATACAAACAAAAACCAACACCCTGACGTCTCATATATGTTTTTTCTTCCTTACCTATAGTAGAATATTCATCAACTACACTATGTCCCCATTTATGTGACTCTAAAAAACAGGGAGATGAACTATATATTCTTTGTATCTTGTACTTGGAAAGAAAAGTGAGTTTGTAGACAAAAATGTCTATCCATACTATTTTTCAATCTTGGGGGGATTTCAATGTGCAGCTATTACACTGTTCTCTCTTCTTTATGGCTTATGGACAAAATACTTGAAAGTACTTTCAGAACTGTAAAGTTCCAGGCATTTGCATTATGTGCTTACATGCTTTACAAAGAAGTGCACAGTTCTGTCTGCAGAATTTACAAAGCAGTATTTTCTAGTAACTGCATACCTTGGCTGAGGTATAGGCTTCTCCTTCATCTTGCTTTCCAAAATCCTCTACCTGCTGTTATTTGACTGTCAGCAGGGTAGGAGGTAAAATGTCACATGATTGATTCAGACTTGAGCTATGTGGCTAGCAAGAGCCAAACAAAAATCACTTTTCAGAGGGACAAAAATTGTGGGTGGGCAGAGGGGGGTAGGGGAAGAAACAACTATCAGGGACTGCATGCCATGGAAACCAATTCTAAGTATCTGATGTGTGTATTTGTTACCTGTAAGCCAGATTTTTCTGACATTGGAAAATTACTTCAGAAGAAACCAGATGATACTGTGATTGCATAGAATCATAGGCTAACATAGGTTCAGTAGGACCTTTGGAGGTCTTCAGTCCAACTTTCTGTTCAAAGTAGGACCAGTTTCCAAATTAGATAAATTTGCCTTGTCCAGGCAAATTCTGCATATTTTCAGGGATGGGTATTCCTATGCTTAACCATGCTTAGGATGAATTTTTCCCCAGTATCTAGTTGGAAACTTGCTTGTTAAAACTTTTGCCCCTTTTTTTTGATACAGAAACTATGTTCTCCTAAGAAGTGCAGCCAGAGTACTTAAAACTGACTCCTAGCTGAGTGCTTTGAACATTGGCTTTCTGGCCTTTTTACTTTGTGAAACAAGTGGTAAAAGAATCCTTTGATAACAGACCCATCTTCTTACTTAATCAGGTGCACTATAACATTTTCATCTGTTTTGGTGGTCCTGTGGAGACTGAGAGAAGACTGAGACAAACAGAACTGTTGTAGATTATCTTCCTGGAGCACGTCTTTTCTTGTCTTACTTATGAAAGCAATAAATGCAAGGCAGTGTGAGGCACATCAGCCTTCAAGAGGCACTGGCTTCTGCCTGCTGCTTTGCTTTAAAGAAACAAGACAGACTATTTTGACATCACATTGGTAATATGAGGTGAAAATATTTAGGAGATTACCTGATGATTTTATCTTTGGAAGTGTTTGAATTTTATCGCTTTTTTATCTGGTTGGTGTTTTTTTCAGGAATCACTTTTAACAAAGTTACGACAAAGCTTTTAAACAAAACAATTCAGTCTTTCAATCACCTTGTGATAATAGTGTAGGAGAAGGCTCTAGAAGTTGTTCTGAGGTTGTACATAAAACTCAAAAAATAGCCGCTGTAGATTCTACCAGCGCATGAAAAACAGGAGCGGTTGGTTTTTCAAAGCACTGTTCTGACCTGAACTGAAACTTGATTTATAACTTATATCCTGTTTCATCCAACCTGCATTTCAGTCTGCTATAAACTGCAAGAATTTTAAAGTGTTCTGGTTTTAGTTACTCAAGTTTGGAGCTGGAACTTTTTATGCACTATCTTGGCACATTAATTTCAGGTTTTCTAAAATGGTTAGAAATAATGTTAGAGAACCATTTTCCTTTTGAATGAGTATACAAGTGAATCATTATATAATCAAGTCTACAACAATAACATAATAGGCTAAAAAGAAGGAATCATATGTTGGAAACCTACATCCACCTAGTCATACCAAGAAATAGTCTCCTCCGATTATTTTTAAAGCAATCTTTGCATCTTTTAAGAATGGATACTAGTATATGATTTTGTTGATGTTGAGTTCAAAATCATTAATATTGATATTTAAATACAGTAATGAACTTAATTGAGAAACTGAGAGGTCATCTGGACAGCTGTGTAAAAATATTTTTAATAGAAAATATTTTTTTAATAAGAGAAATGGAACCAGCCATTCTGTTTTATTTTAGAAGTACTTATTTTATTTTACTTATTTATAAATTCAGTCTTGAAGATAGATTCTTTTATGGGAGGATGTGCATAGTTCTCAGTATTGGCATGTATGTCAGTTATACTTCTCTCACCTTTTGGGGATAAAATCATTTTACATCTATAGCAAAAAAGAGCTAGTAAGATGTAAATTGTCATTTTGTGTCCCTGAGGGACTATTGAAACATTGCTGGATTTCTACAATACATTGGCGGACTTGACTTTGACACTTTGTTAAATGAATAATGTAACAATATATTGATGCACCAAGGTACCTGAAAAATAATAATTCAGTATATGTCACATAATAAGCATTTGTTACTGTGTAACAGCCCTATACCCCAGGATATGTAGGGAAAAAACCAGTTACTATATAAGAACATGATGTAGGCATAAGGTTAATGGAAAATAATATATTCGTATCACTTATCTGGGTAATGCTCTAAAGAAGCCTGTAAAGCAGTATTGCTGTTGTACATTTTTCAGACATTTAGAAACAGATGAACTATTAACTGTGTGTCTTGAAAAAGCATAACATCTTTAGGTTCATTTGTGGGATTAATACTTTCTACCATATGAAACATAATTTAAGAATTCAGCATAAACATTGAAACTGATGCTTTAGAATAAAAGGCATGAATACTTGGTCTCTAATCATACCTGCAAGTCCTTTTACTATGCAGACACAGTGCAACAAGAAAGGCCACTGTTATGGAACAGTTAGAAAAAAGAATCATTCTAAACACCTAGTATTTTTTCTGTTTTATGACATTGCTTTTGCCAATATACATAAACAGACCTTGAACTTCTGAGGAATACTATCCTTTATTGAGTGGAGAAAGAAATGTTTCTTTCTCAAATATACAATTTTATCTAGAAGGAATGGAATAAAATAATGAATTGTGAAAGTATGAATTAAATTCCACATTACTGCTATACAGATTTCAGTTATAGGCAGATGGTGAACTGAACCTATAGATCATCCATGACTCATCATGGATGATATGTGAAGAAAGAAACCATAAACTAAGATACTATCAGGAGGTGCACTATGTCCTTCTGACACTGTTATAGCTGTTCTATGAATGACCTGGTCATTATAGTCCATTAAGGAGCTTCCAAACTGAAATTATTTATTTATTAATATGATGCTATAAATAACCTTTGATTTTTTTCTGTAATTATCAATGCAAAAAAATGCAGTGTGCATGATTTAGGTCACTTGATAGATTAATTCTTGGGGAAAAGGTATTTTCAGCATTGGGATGGAGATGAACACAAAGGATCAAAATGCAGTTAGTCAAAATTTCTGCTAGCCTGTATCTTGTAGTGGGTGGACACCACTTTAACTTTAGGTGTCTGACTGATATGATTGATCTGTTCATTAGAAGAAGATGTCTCCTTACTGATTGGTTTGTAAGGACAGAGACTGTGGACTCCAGCATTTAAAAGAGAAAAAAAGAATTGACGTCTATATCATGTGAAGTGAATCAAGAACTCTGAGGAGACCTGAAAAAAGTTAATGCATTTAGAGGAAAAAAAATATTAAATTACTGGGAAAATATTGTGTTTTGTAAGATAAAGTTCTGGTCTTACAATGGCAATCTGTCCACACACATCTCTTTTTCCAAAATACCAGGTCTCAACCAGCTTTTCTTTCCATTTGATAGATCATGAATGCCAATTTTTAAAAACCTTAAGAACACAAAAGGCAGTTACTTGCTTTCAGTCAAGTCTCAGGAAAATATTAAGTGAAGTAAGTTCTTGATGTGTCTGTTACCGAAACCATTGATATATTCCAATCTTAGGAGAGAAAAAGAGCTATATGTACCAGGCCGTGTGTCTGGCTTAAAGGGAAATAAGGCATAGGAAAGCTTTAGTTTTGGTCTAAACTAGACAAAAGCTCATATTCCTCTAACTGAGATTTCTTCTTCTTCCTGAATAATTGTAGAATATAATGAACCAGTACCGTGTTGAACTGCCCTGGTGAACTTTTCAGCTTAATTATTAAATTTCAGGTGTTAATCCAGGTTCTAGTGTCCAGGTTCAGTGTAATAGGTAATGGGAACACTTAATCCAAAAGAAAAGTTATTTTCAAAATTATCACTAGCATGGGCAGAATTATTGTGCCTCAGTCCAGTAGTAGCCTTTCTTTAAAGATTCAGAAGGCCCAAAAATATTGTTTATATGAACTGCTGGCTTCATTTCTGAGGCCTTACTTGGTCTGAATAGACAATGCCTGTTGGAACTCTTGGGTTGTGACTGATCTTTTCTAAGTTCTTGAGGGGAGTGTGAATAAGGCCCAAGAAACTTGAAAGCACTTAAGACAGATTTTTGTTCTATTAATATTCCGCTGTGGCAGTTTAGATCAAACGCTGTCACCTTTAAGTGTGTTGTTCTTAGATCTTCTCTTTGTTTACGCATTTGTAGCCTGTGTCTAGGCTAGTTGTGCTGAACCAGATCCTTTTGAGTCTCAAAAGAATAAAGTCTCCTGTGGCTTTGCCACATACTGCAAATCAGTTCATCTTTCCCTCAGATCTGATAATCATCATTACGTGTTTTATAGTAGCATTTAAACTGGATTTACTGTAAATTTACTCAAATATATTGACTAAACTGCAAGAGCATTTAAATTATTTTACAGATAATTTACACCAGTAAGATAATTGTAAAATACATAACCCAGTTTTTGGATACTTCCTGTACTTTCTTGCTTGGGAAAAATACGGTAGATACTAGTGGGATTTTTAAGGCCTGATCTTCCAGGAGCTATTTGAATGATCAGAAAAAGGTGACTCTGCACTGAAGTGACAATTTTCTCTTCACTGACAAACACTTATGCAACTAGAGATTATAGTCTGACATTTGTGTAGTAGCCATTAATGGAAATTCTCCTTAAGTACAATTTTCAGATTCATAACAGCCACAGCAGACAAGGACTGCTAGAGATGCAACAAAATAGAAACACACGTTGAAAATATTTGCATGGTTTCAAAACTGTAAGACTAAAATGGATGCCTTCAAAGACAGAAGGGATATTGATAAGCTGGTTGGAAAAGCTGTCAAGAGACAACATATGTTTTCCCCATATTTATGGAAAAAAACCTCTCATTCTGATATTGATACTTTATCTTGCTGTTCCTGAAGATGATAGAAGACTGACAGAATAGGACAGCAAGGGTGGAAAAGCAGAGAAATGCCCTGCTTGTGTGTCTAAATTTACTAAGTTTGCTTCTGTACCTGAGGCACTGAGTTTTGGATAACAGTATAGGAACCTTTCTTGGCTGCTTACAGCCTCTAAACTGCCAGTCTTTTTAAAGAAGATTAGAGTTAAAGTCAGCAAAGTGCAGGAAGAAAACATCAAAGTGGGTATCAGAAGATTAAATATAGTAGCAAAGGGAGAGAGAAAGGGGAGAAAGACTTGAGAAAGAAAAATGCAAAGGAAAAGAAATCATTGGTGTCAGAGGAAGAAACACGGGAGCCAAAATACTGATTCATACCTACTTGGGAAAATTACTGTCTGGGGATATAGAAACTTTTTTTATCAAACACTGGTGTCAGAACTGAGAAAGGCAGCTTTAGGATGTATAAATTACTGTGGTTTTGCTAGATGTTGACTGTTATCTAAAATTACTGAGACATGGAGAATACAGAGATTAGATATGTTAATTGTTCACTTAGGTAAAGTACTTATGGTAGAATAGTGATGTTTAATCGACAACATGTTAATCCAGTAGGTAAAACATAAATTTAACACAAAGGAATCAACAAAGAAAGCTGTTATCTGCTGCTCAAGAAGGTGACTTCAATATATGTATTTGGTCTTATCTCTCTTACAATTCACATTTGAGTTGAGAATTTTTAGTCAGTAAGTTAAATCATTGCAGTACAGGAAGAGCCTTTCCAAAGTAAGAAAATAGCATCTTTTCTCTAATTATAATCTATCAATACAGGATGTTAAATTAGTTACAGGCTTTGCTAAGAATTTTCCTTCTTCTTACATACAAAATGTGGACATTTCAGAACAAAAAAAGAGCATTTTTTCAACTAGAGCAGGTTGAAATCATGCCTATCATGCCATTGTATACTCAGCATTAATGAAAATGTTTCATCTCAGTTTATGCCAGTTTATTTTCTTTTTAAAAAATCCCAGGCATACTTTAAGATCATTTTTACCTGAAGTTGTCTTTAAAACTATTTTGTGGTTTTTTTTATCCAAGCATTCCTTGTACCTTTACAACATCACTTCTAAAGGAGTGTGTAAGTTGGCTTCTTCTGGTGTGACTGACTGCTGCTTCATAAGCGTGAAGAGCGTTGTGATGTAACTTTCTGCATAGGTCTGATATGCAGCCTGCCCATCTTTGTTGCAGTCGGTGATACTTAAATATATTCCAGATATCAGATCATACATTTTATTCCATTATGTACTGTGTTATGTGTACTGAACATGCACTGAGCTTGTAAGACACACAAGACTCTATTTGCACCTCTGAACACCAACCTCTCTCTTCTAGTAGCAATTTGCTACTTGGCTGGCTTTGGGTGGTGTGCTCCTGGAACTCAGGAAATGGCAGGGAAATCATCACCAAGACATGGAATTAAAAGGTCTAACACCTGCATATGGCACTGTTTGTTTTAGCACTGGCACCAATGATGTTGTCCATTCAGTGAATTTATTTTGCTTCTTTGAATTGGTGTAGATGACAGAAATGAAAAGTGGTAGTAACAAAGAAAGACTCTTGGGGTGGCATATGATAGCCCAGTAATAAGCACAAGCTAACTGGCTAACTGGTGTCACTCCAAACATGTTTTCTCTGCCTCTTCACAAGGATTTATCTTGACTCATCTAATAATCCTGAAATAAGTATCCTGGTTTGCTTCTTGAGGACACTTGAATGTTGCTTGGACACAATATTTTGTTGCAGTTTGTTGTTTTGGTTTTGTTGTTGTTTTTTGTTTGTTTGTTTGTTTTTAAACAGAAACCATCTCCACTTTCATGAGAGTTCTCTCTCTTGACACTATCTGCTATGTGTAACAGTTGTGCCCTCGGTGGCAGTTTTCTGTATTGGGCTGGTTGTGGCAGCTCAGAAGCTGTGTTACTTTGTGCAAGGATACTGAAGGGAGAAAGCGGGGATGAAAGATGTACGAAAGCAAGTAACTCTGAAATCTGAAGTTCCGAGTGCATTTTGGAATCTGTGTTGTTATGGATCAATGTCTTCTAATATTTCTCACTGGTGGATCTTTACAATGTTACTTTGTTAGTGTTCTTTAACAGTGAGAAAAGTTCACCTTCTCCTGTACTGACAAAAGTGCTTTAAATTTATGCATTGCAATAGTTAAGTCAGTCCAGCAGATACTCAAATATTGAAAATACATATGTTCAGTCCTGCAATTTCTTCTGTACATGTCAGCACTTTATACCTTTTCACTAAGTTTTAGGACGGGCATTCTCTGTGAGAGATTCCTTATTTTGGGAAAGTACAATGAACATGCCTCTTTGTAGATATACTACATGAAATTCAAGCAGTACTGAAGAACAACTGCATTTTCCTATTATATAATTGGAGATGTCTGGGATGGCTAGCTTCCTAGGTTGGGCACCAGGAGGTGTAGTGTGGCCCTTGTCTCATTGAGGACTGGGTCTGAGTGAGACATACTGGTAAGATGTCATAAGTCTTACCCCACAAGATTCCTAGGGCACATTACAGATTCTTAGGGATCACTAAGACTTGCAAGGTTCTGACAAACTGCAAATACCTTTGTAGGTCATAGTGCCAGTGACTGCTTTCCATTAATCATTTGCATTCATTTTCAATAGGCTCTTCTGTCCAGTTCAACTCAGTGGAAAGCCTGACACATTTTCTTCAATTCCATGAGATAGTAATGGCACATAAAGAGGAGTTTCTACCATGCTCTGCAATGGAGAAGCACTGGAATTTCTACAAAGAATGCAAAGATTTTGGATTCTAAAGACTTCTTGCGTGCTAATGCATTTTTCTTTTCCATCACTTAAAAGTAAACATTTGAGCTTTTAGAACTAAGTACTTTGCTGCTGTCATTTTGATAAATTATTTGTCCAGCACTTGGGATGATGGAAAATTTGTTTGGGTAAATGAGGAACAGGGAAATACTTAGTAGCAGGCAAAGATAACTGTATAGAACTAAGTAATATTTACTCTTGTACTGCAAGATTAAGAAATGGGGAAATAGATAGGATTTACACACTGATGCTCATTGTGAATTATATTTCAGGTTGATTACTTTTAAGTTGAACTTTTTAAGTTGAACTTTTTAAAATTAAGTTTTAATTTCAGATTAAAGTAACTGCCCATGCTTGCTGGGACAGGACAGAAACAGACAGGCATCAGCACTCACAGTCACTTCTTACACCTAAACCTGGAACTGCTGTGGCTGAGGATGTGCTATCAGAAATGGCAGTGCATGTTTGTGTAGTAACATAAATTGTTAGGTTAGGCAAAAAATCAAGATGAGCAGCCTTGGAGATCATCATCAGTATTGCTTTATGTGGTGTATATATACATATATATATATATATATATATATATATATATATATATATATATATATATACATTTGAGAAGAGGAACAAGTGCTCAGAGAGGTTAAAAGAAGAATCTTAGCTGTTGGAAGTGCTCAGGAAAATTCCATTCATGTTCCAGCCAAATCTCTCTGATAGGCAGAAAATGTGCTGGCATATGACAGGAAATGCAATTAGCCTGTTTGTGGAACACGAATTTTTCCAGGTAACAGCATCTCAGATATTCATCCCAATCTCTGAGGGATTTCTTTTGTTTTAATTTTACAATGTTTGAATCTGCTTTAGCAGCATATTTGTAAGTTTTGACTGTTAAGAGAGTTATCTGCATTCAAGTGATATTCTTGCTCTTTCGTTCTTTGGATTATAAGAAGAGATGGGATAATAGTACCTGCTACTCCTAACTCCAGTGAATAGGATGGGAAGTATCTCCTGTTAATACATAATAAGCTATTTTGGAGTGTGAAGAGCTCTTCTGCAAAGATCTGATTAGTGTCTTAAACAGAAGTTGGTTTAGGGAAGTGAGAGGTGTCTGATATGCAGAGAGCTAGTACTCTGCCCTAGGATGCATGAGCAGTCATAGCCTGATGGGCTGTAAAGAATAAAGAAATGCCAGTGGCCTGGAAGTCAGAAAAGGTAAAAGCTGCTGAGTGACAGGTATTTTGTAAAGTCAGTTTCACAAAGAAAGAAGATGGAGTGTTCTCACAACTGCAGCAGCAAAACAAACCTGAAGGCATATTGTTTCAAAGGAAGTGCTCATTCAAATACTGTGCTTTCACTGAGAAATAAAAGGTATTTGACTATTAAAATGACCTCTGAATTACATGTTTGTTTGACATTTTTTCTTTGTTGCAAGATGTCTAATAAAATTAATGTACAAAACCCAGGAGAATTTGACAACATTTTTTTGGTCTATTATATTAATGTGATTACATGACCTAAGGCAATCCTAAGCTACAGTGACAGAAAATTAAATGAGCAAGCTGAGCAAAGAGGTAAAAATGCAAAGTGATACATGAAAACCACTGTCTCTTACAGATGCTGTATGTAAAACTAATCTACCACTGAGGCCTTTTTCAGTTTTTCAGTTGTGTATAAGCATCTTGAGAAAGGCATTAGCTTGACAACATATAGCTTAATGTGACTAACAAATGTAGGATTCTGCTCCCCAAATCTTAAAACTGTGAATATTCTCTAATTTCCCTGCTGGAGTCCTTTGATTTTAATGTAAAGATCCATGAAGAGAGAAAAAACTTTAACCACCATGTTTTCTCAGTTTAAATTTATGCTTTTTAAGTGTACCTTTGCATAAAAATATCAGTGGTTGTCACCGGTCAAAGATGGGCAGCTGTTAGTGATGCTAACTGCAGCAGAGTAACAAAGCTTCTACTCACAAGTGGCAGGTCCCCCTCCCAGCCCCTTCTGCTGCTTTCACAATTCAGGTTTTTATTTAGTAGACCTCTTCTCCACTCCTAGGCTGTGAATTAGCATTTACTTCATGTAGTGCAGGCTAAAGTAAAAAAGAATATAAAATGCAAATAGTAAAGACAAAACTCCTGGCATTCTGACTGCTGTTATTATTCACATGGGGAATAAAAGGATAAAAAGGTGATGCAAAAAGCCAAAAATTCAGATTCATATTTCCACATAGTTATTTATTTACTTATTGCTGACATGGAATTAAAAAAAAATCGGTGGAGAGATTAATACCAGTAAGGAAGAATGCAAGATTCAAAACAAAAGAATGAGTGAAGAGGAAGATAAGCAGCTGGGAGGCAGACAATATACATCCATCCATTGATTTTAAGGCCAGCAGGAACCAGTGTGACCTCCTGAGTAACAGGTCAGAGGTCATGAAACTCTGTAAGCAAGGGAAACGCATGGAGAAGAGGAAAAAAGTAAAGGCAGGTGCAGAGAGAGCTAGTCATTCTAAGCAGAGGATCAACACAAAACATTTCACCTTCTTGCCAAGCAAAGCAGAGCAGGTCAGGGAAGAGAATAATGGGAATGAAAGCTAGCTTGTGAAAGGTATTTACAGTACTCTAAGGCAATACTACTTGGGGTTTTGATGGTGGAAATGCAGCTAAGGGGGAGGAAGAGGGATGAATAATGTTGCCATAGGAGTTTGGAAAAATTCTTGAAGCAATTGCAGTTGGCAAGTGTTTTGTCATGATGATATAAAGACTTTTTTTCTGGTCTTCAAACCTCGATACTAAACTGGAGGAAAATACTCTGTTCAAATCAATAGATTGAGCAACTGCCTACATGAGACTTGGGCCCTTTATTCTTATCACCAGTTATTAGTTAGCTAGTTGGGTAGGAAATTATGTGGGTGATCTGACATTTGAAGTGCTAAGTTACTGGCCATATCAAGAGAAACATGACACAGGAAGGGATTAAAACATTTCTAAGGAATGAGACTTTGGAACAGGATTCAAATAACTTTTTATGTGACTTTTGTATCTCTATGTTTTTATGGATGTGGGTTTTTTTGTTGGGGTGTTTGTTTTTATTAAAACAAAGCTTTGGTTTTGTCTGTGGCAGGAGGTTTTACCACTTACACCAATACTTGTGTTGCAGAGTAATCCACAGGTGAGTTTTCCAGCATCTGTGGCCTTCCGATTTCACTTACGCATTTCTGTGGAGAGAGCGCCAACACCCAGTTACATATAACTTGGTCACAGTGGCTTATGCAATTACCAGCCGTAAACTGAGCTGTCACAGCAGTGCCCAGCTGCAGGGTCAGCGCTACAGCAGCAGACAGATGCTCTCCAGTGCTGTGGCGTCTTCCACATTTCTCACCAAGCCGGTGCACTAAGGGCCTGAGGCTCTCTGCGAGCAGAGCCAGCAGCTCGGCCTGACCTTAAAACACCGGCCTTATCCTGGAAGTGGTTGGGGAACTGCAGTATTCCAGTGCAGCGGCAGGTTATTTCACTGCTAAATAAAAACAATAAAACGTCCCCAACCAACCTGCTATAAAGCAGAGGCTTAATGCCAGGGTGCAGCTTATTAGTTCAGAGCTGCAGCTATTGCCGCGCCTGGTGCCCACCCGCCCCGGGACCGCAGCAGCCCCTCCCTCTCCACAGCTGTGCGCTCCCGGGGCAGCCGAGAAGAGGACAAGGAGCCTGGGCTGGGGACGAGTCCCCAGCCCAGGCCCAGCCCCGTCTTGCCGCCCGGTCGAGCCGGTTGTAGTATTTGGGAAGCTCCTCGGCCGCTCCGCCCCCGATGGGGAGTCGTGGGGAAGTCGGTGCCGCGTCTGCCGGAGAGGCGGCGTGGAGGCGGCGGGTTCCTCCCGCTCCAGGTGCTGGCGGGGACCTCACCGTCACCTCCCACTCGTCCTCCTCTTGCTGCCTGCCAGGTTTCGGGGCGGGCGGCTGCCCTTCTTTTTTCCTTCACGTCATGGAGGAAAATGCTGTGCCGCACACCCATCACACGCCCCGCGCACACAAGAGCGCCCCTTGGAGCCGAGCCGGGCGCCGGCCCGGGACGGCCGCGATCCGCTCGGGTGAGTGCGCGACCGGCGGGCACGTCCCGGGACAGCGGCAACGAGACGTCCCGGCCCGCGAAGCTGAGCCCTAACTTCGCGGAGCGGCGCTGGGGCGACAGCAGCTCCCGCCCTGCTCCCGGCGGCTTCGCTGTAGGTGCAAATTTGGATGTTCGGCCGTGGCGGCGGAGTTTGGGAGGAGAAGGAGGAAAGGGCGGCACTGTGCGACTCCGCGGGAGCGCAGCGGGCGGCGCTGCGCGGGGCAGAGAGCGCCGGGCCGGGCGCGGCGCTGGAGGCGGCCCGAGCAGCAGGAGGAGCCGGTGCCGGTGCTGGGGGAGAGCTCCGGTAAGAAGGTGCTGTTTGTCTTTAACAAAAGTTAGTTACGGGGGGATTTTGTGTCTCAGGGTGCGGGTGTCCGGAACCGGGGCACCCACCTGCCCGCCGCCCGGCTGGTAAGCGGTGTACCCAGATGTCGTAGCCTCGTAACCTTCTCTCCAGAATCAACAGTTACACCAACTTAAAATAAGGTTTGGTAGGGGGAATCGGGGTTGCTGTGATGTTGGCATTTTTTCGTTTCCCAGTAAATTGTTCAGAATGTTCATGTAGCTGTGTTCAAATTTCCAAGTACACTTTGTTGTTTCTTTATTATGGAAAGAGGTTCTTTTTCCTTGTGAAGAAACAGAAAGTAACAATAGGAAGAACCTGGCAGAACTTCTTTTTTTCTCGAAGAGAGACAGTAGCAGCTTGTCCCTTATTATTGGGTGAACAGATTTACTAATGCTAGAATAAGGCTTAGAAAAAGAAGACCTTATGGGGGACTTGCACTGTGTCCCACCTAAGGATCTGCTCCACTGAGCATCCTCTGACTCATTCCAAATATCTAATCCATAAACCAACCTGTTTCATTTTGAGATAGGCATGTTTCCTTAATAGTAGCCTTTTTGCATAAATGAATTTCCTTAGTAGTAATCCTTTTGCATTTGCTTATTTGTCAGAGAAACAGCTGAGGGGTAGAGATGGTAGATAAACTTGCTACTGATGTGGAGGTGATTAACAGGAAAGAGCGGCTTGCTTCTTTCAGCCAGAGAATTACAACAGTCAAGTGACACTGGGAGGCAGGAGATTGAAAACAAGTACAAGACAGTGGGTTTTTACACTATACTCAAGTGAGCTGTAGTGTGTTACCCCCCCACCCCCACACTCCCTGGTGTCTGCAAGTTGGAAAGCTTATGTAGGTCCAAAAATGACTGGATGAAAGAATTCGAAATTTCATAAGAAACAGACATTTGTAACCTGTCTTTGAAAACTTCAAAGCTGTAAGGAAATGGATCTGGAAAGGACATGTGGAGATGTTAAAGAGTATTCATTTTTTCTCCTGTTTCCAAGCATCAGCTCTTGAGTACTATGAGACAACATCTTGGGCTGGATGGGCTCCATGAATATGATGTGGTTGTTCTTTCATGCACATAGCTTTTCTGAGATGATCATAGAAAGGGAAGTGAAATGCTACAACATTTGTACAACTGTGGTTTCTGGTTTTATACATCTGATAGTGTTGGGTTTTGGCCCAGTTTCCATGTATTTTTCTGTATGCTGCCCAGCTGTAAAGGCATTTAAAGATTACCAGCAAACCTGGCTAATGCATTTTGACATATGTGTAGTATAAATTAGTAATTCCTAAGGATTATAACTTTCTGAAAAGCAGTAATGGTGATAAGGAGTACATTCAAATTTCAGTTGCTTGGGTTGGCACCTCTGTGTGTTATTACCCTGGGTATTCAGACCCCCAAGAAAGGGATCCATACACTGAAAACTGCATATGTACCAGGTTCTGTAAGTTTTGTGGTTCTTAACCTATACTATGCATGCTATTTTATGGCCTAATATGTGCAAATTATTCTAGTCAGTCAACAGGCTGGCTGTGACCATCCTATAAATGCCTTGCTGAAACGCAGGAGACTGTATCTGAAATGAGTAGTCCAGGTAAGTTCAGAGGAATTAAGCTTAAAGCATTTACGTAGTAGTTACAGCTACAGAGTCATCAGGAGTCATATGGTGACTCCAGCTTTTGAGGTCTTCCAAGAAATATTGATAAAGGAACTAAGAAATGTACCAGATGAGTCATAAAAAGCTCATTTCTGCAACATAAACAGCGGGGTGCTGAATCCAGCAAGGGAGTACATTTTGCGTAATTGTCAACAAGTCAAGCCTCATCAGGCTCTCCCTGAAACACTCGAGGAAGGCTTCACCAGGGTTTGCAGTGTGACCAGGCACGAGGCAGAGATCACTCTGCTTTTAGTACAAGAGAGACAACTGTGAAGAAAGAGGAGGTCTTTAATTGCCCCAACCCAGATAAAGGCAGGTGAGGGGGTAGATACCAGCCTGTCAGAGATCCACCCATCTTCCTGCAACAGGCTCTGTTGTAATACCCAACTGCTGCATGGCTTGTCTGGTGGGTCAAGTAGCTAGCCCATGGCCTGTGCAGGATTCCCTGGGGCCAGTCAAAGACCTTTTCCTTTTGAATTGACTGTGGAGTGTAGTTGGCCTGTGTGTGTTTTTGTGGTGCATTGTTGTTTGCTGGGGGAGGTCTTTCTTCATGCTTGATTTCCCAGCAGGGACAAATCAGCATCCTAAATCTTACTCAAAAGATGCATAGCTGTCTGCAGACCTCTTTCAGTTTTGCATGTGCTGGGAGCTTTTGTCTCACAGAAAATGTCCCATTTTCTTAACTTTTTTAAAATCAATTTATAACATATTATATATTTGACCATGGTACCCTCCCATCATACAGAAAAGAGGTAAAGTTGACCCAGCTACTGTCTTGCCACATTGCATCTTATACAAACAGAGTGCGCCAATATTAAGTATTAATATTCCATATGAAGGAATCTGGATACTGATATTTCTGTATAATTTTGCAATGATGGGGACAATGAGCTAAGGCAGGACTGGAGGAGCCCTTGAATCTGTGACACCCAGAGCCCTGTTGGGGCTTATGACACTCAGGCTTGTGACACTTCAGTCACAAAAGTGCAGTTTATAATTCTGTATCATCTGGCAGACTGGTGATGAAGAGGAGGCTGGTGTGTGTATTTTGGTCAAAAGTGGATGGAGAGGAGGACAATGCTACATATGCCTTAGGAATACTGCTGCAGTGCTTTCCTTGAGGGAAAATATGATGATAGTTGTTTGTGGTATACACAAATAGTACAGTGTTTAATTCCACAAATTTCTTTGTAAGCATAACACCGAGAAAAGTTAGGTATAATAGCCCAGAAATTTATTTCTTGCCTTGGAGACTTTGTATACCATATGAAGTACTTATGTGTAGGTGAACTTGCTATGCAAGCCATCATATCTAAAGAGAATTTCAGGAAGAATCATGAGGATTGCGGGTCTCATAACAGTGGCCCAAACTTCTGGCCTTAGCTTAGTGTCAGAGCTGTTTTATTTGTGGAGGGAGCAAGGCCTCTCACACCTGGAGTCTTGGTACCTGAAGTATTACATGCATCTCAGACTTGGTGAGGCTTTTGACAGACTCCTTGTGTCCCAGTGCTTTTCTGCCTCTCCCCAAGTCCTCTTTACTCTGCTGGAGAAGGAAATTAGGTTGCTTTGATGTGATCTCTTCTTTTTATGGTGTTCCTTTCTCCCTGCCTTCTTGGTGCTTAGAAATGCTATGTGAGTAAACAAGAATAAATGCTTCTTATACAGATAATGCCTTCCACAGCTTAATAACAATAAAACCTTCCCAGCTAACCAGCTAAAAAGCAGAGGCTTATTAGTTCAGAACTGCAGCCATAGCCACCCCTGGGACTTAACACACCAAGCCTCCATGTTCACTATTTTTCAGCTAACATTTTACACTTTTCTTTTTTAATTTGTGCAAGAAATAATGTCATCCCTACTACTTCTGTATGTCCGACTTCATACGCACGTGAAGCACTGATACTGGTGGAGGCTGCTGGCAGTGGCAGGATGGAGCAGACACTAGGACTTGGTTTGCCCACTGATCTGGCAGTACCCATATTGATCTCCAGAGACAGAGCATCCTAAAGAGGGGAAGAGACCGCAGCAAAGTCCAGGAGGTAGGTCTGCAGCTCTCTCTGATGAGGTCCTACTGATGTGACAAGCTGTGACTTTGCAGGGTGAAATGACTTAGAGAGGGTGATTTACAGTGGGGCTTGGCAGAGAAGAGTCTGCAGGCAGCTTGGTGGTAGGGTGAAGGAAATGGAGAAGTATTTTGAGCTGTTAATGGGAGCTTTTCTGCAGTGCCATGCAGTTTCTCCTGTTTCCCTGTCTGACAGGAAATTTCCACCCTCTTTTTTTACAGTGCTTCTCCTTGCCAATGAAGACAAATTCTGTCCCTTTGGGTTTAATTTTTACGTTATTCAATAGTTTAAAGGTTAACGCTCTCTCCACTGTAGTACTATGCTTTAAACTCCCATATGAAATGGAAAAAAGCTGTTAAACTCTAGATTGCCACAAATTAGAAGGGACTAAACTCTATTTGTTGGAGTATGTATTTGTTAGTGGGATTTTGTTTATTTGTTTTCTGGACTCCTGCCTTTGTAGTACATGATGTACTTGGCATGCATGGAAACCCCATGTCACAAAGTCAGAGAATTGAAATTCTCAATGTATAAGCATCAGGCTTGGGAATTTTGATGACTATCTCTGTGCCTTCTGAACACTTTCCTGCTTTAAGAGTGCTGCAAATCCTCTGACTGGCATCACACAGTAGTATGGGATGCTGAGGGATTTGCTGAGAGACTTTTCAGGCCTCCAGTAAAAGAGCTTTTGTGAAAAGTTTCTGTTAAGCAGTTCAGATTAGTTGGGGTTGCAGAGGAATTACATTCTCTCTTGTGCTGCTTGCATGACCCTGCAGAAGTTGCTTGCCTCTTTTCCTGGTCAAAGAGCTGAGACATTGACTTTCCTTACCTTGACATATCTCTGGGACACAAACATGCTGAAATTGATGTAAGATATCTTACTGAAACTGTGAGGATTGCCACTGGAGGCAGCTGGAAAGGAGAATCCAGCCTTTTCTAAAGAGCATACAGAGAGCTGGAACTGAGTGGCTGGACTGGCCAGAGCAGCTTCTTGGCTTTTCTCCGTTGCATCTGAGTACCACTCTGGGATGGAGGAGCTGCTGGGGTATTCCTGGCAGAGGATCAGGGTTATGTGTGATACTGCTACCCCTGGAATTCCTCACATTAGAGGTGCAACAAGGCTGTGCCGTTGCAAGCAGGGTTGGCAGAGCTGGCACTTATGGTGCAAAAGCTGGGCTTTTTCCTTGCTTCTCTTTGTTGTTCCAGGGATGCTTTGTCCAGACCATCTCACAGTTCATGTTTTGGGATGAATTGTTGATCCTTTGCAGTTCCTGGTATCTTTCCACCAGCTGCAGAGTGCATCAGATGCTTAGTCTGGGCAAGGTACATAGTAGAGCAATGCTCTACTATGCTCACATGCATAGTAGAGCAACTAGGATGCAGAACAGGTTGTCTGCTGGTTTTTTTTCAAGCCCAAATCTAGAAGTAGTCTGGGTAGATTCACCACATTAAGTTCTGCTTCCTAACATTAAGTATGACTAGATGTTATGTGACAGCCTCAAGCAGTCTAGTGGAAATGTTCCTACCCATGGTGGGGGATTTGGACTAGATGACATTTAAAAGTCCCCTTGCAAGCCATGTATTTCTATGTTTCTATAATTCCATGAAACAACATATGATGGTCTATAGTTTCTCAGTAAGAGTGATAGTTTAAACATGATTTTACCCTGAAGGAATGGAGGTATATTTTGTAAAAAATGTTATTCCCAATGAATTAATATATGTGCTCACACGTGGTTCTTCAATTTTGACCACCACATCTCATAATGTAGAGTTTTATCTAACTGCTGTGTTCTTCTTCAATTAAAAACAACGGCAATTCCTATTTTTTTTTTCCTGTGTGTTTATGGGGAGGTGGATAAGGCTTCTCTCCCCTTTCTGTATGTGTGGTCTGCTCCCTCCATGGAAAAGATGCTGGACTGGTATGAGGTGTCCAACACTACCTTGATATGCAGTTCCCTAACGGGCCCACAAGAATTTCTTTGCATAGCACTGAGATGATGCACAGTTAATAAGGTTCACTTTTCACTAATTTGGTAAATACAGGGAAAATTCTGTCGGGCACGCTCAAAACCAATTTAAACCTTGCCTACACTGGTTGGTATTGTTTCCACAGCATCTTAGGTATTCAATGTTATGGAACTATTAATAATAAAAACTAAATAATAGAGGAATCAGAAGCTTCAATTTTGCAATTACCTTGATACCCAATATGTGATAGTGCACAGTGGCCTTAGCCAGAGTATTTAGATCAGAATGCAGAAAAAGTTACAGAGCACTCAGGTGAAACAGCAGAATATTTTTTCAGGTAGGCAGATCATCACTCCTTCTTAGGGTCTGCCTTGGAGGCCAGAAGTCCCACTGTTGCTTTTACAAATTTTTACAGAAAAGAACATTTTTTTTAGTTATTAAAAGATAAAAATGAAGACACAAACATTGTTCTAATTTATCCTAATTTTGATGAAAATACCCTAATCTGTAAAACAAGCCAAAAGGTAGATTGCTGCCCTCTGTAATACTTCATTCTCATTCAAAATGGAATTTCTTTTAGAACTCAGTTCAGTTCAAACAGAAAACAGTGAAACAGAAAGTATTTCTATTGAGTTTGTAAGACATACATTGACTTGAGGCAATGTGCATGTGTTTTGGGGGTGCCAATCACATGCAAAATCGTTCAGTTATTCACATGGTTCAGAGAGCAGCATGTTCAGGGTTTTCCAGCCTGGTTGCATCTGATGTTAGCAGCACACCTTACCCTTGCCTAACATTTTTAAACTTCATTATCACAGAAGACACACTTAGAGCCTTGCTGTCAATCAGAAGAGTTGCAATTAATGCCTGAGGTTCATGACTGGAAGCTTTTAGCTGGGTCACTTCCCAGCTACCACATTCATGAAGTCAGAGTCCTCCCATGTGAAGCCTTGAGGACATGGGGAGAGGATTTCCTCCCTTTTCTGACAACTTCACCCATTTTCATTTTGGGATTGAATCCTGAGCAGATTCAGAAACATTTGACACAGTAGCCGTTGCAGGTGAGGTCATGGTCTTTGTGAGGCTGAGCTGTTGTTGGTCTCGAGGGATGGATGCTTTACCTTCATCCATCTTCTCTGAATGTGAGCAGCCCTTGTGAAGGGAGAGACAATTCCTCGACTTTTTTCTTTTTTTTTTTTTGCATTACTAGTACTAGTGATAAGGGAAATGCAGATTTTTTGACATAATAAACTGATAATGGATCTGTTAATCAGATACAAGCGGATGTGTTTGTTTTTGGCACCCATGGAGAAGGTAAAATCTGTGAGGTTTATTAATAGGATGGTGCAGAGGCAGGAGAAGAGGACTTCTCTGGGAGCCCAGGTTCATGAAAGGGCTAGTGGAAGCCCTTGGAAGCTCCCTGGAACCCAGGGAGTATCTGGATAGAAGTCTTACAGTGTGTGAAGACCTGGGGCTCTTCCCCTCCTCAAGTCCTGGAACAAGCATACCTCAGGAGTCTTCTCACATGTAGAAAAGACAAGTAACATATTTTGCAGAACAAAGCCAGATGTCAATGCCAAGCTCATAATATAAGATCATAATATAAAATCTTAATACAAAAGATGGAACCTTGCATGTGTATTCCATGGCATCCCCTAAGGAAAAAGCTTTTGGGGGCAAGATAACCAGAGTTAGCATCTGGTCAGTGCTACCCAAGCTAGGTGCTTTGGACAGCAGTAGGTTGCTGTTCTCATCTGCCTTGTTCATTCATTCTGTGCTCCTCTGGAGAGAACGGTGTGTACAGTAGAGCTCCATGTCTGAGTAGGGCTTTGAGTCTGCAGTGGGAAAAATAAAGTTTTTCAGATGAGTCAAAACCTGATGAGGTGTGTGATGGCACCTATCTCTTCTATCCCAAGAGATTTAATCCCTCAGTTTCCCACTGTTCATCAAGAAATTGCAGGTTTTGCTGAAATTACCTTTATACTGATAAATGATTTAGAAGGGAAACAAAGGTGATGGAGGGTTCAGAAAGTAAGTCATATGAGGAGTGACTGAGGAGCTGGAGTTTTTTTAGCCTGGAGAAGAGGAGGCTCAGGGGAGACCTTACAGCTGTCTACAACAACCTGAAAGAAGCTTGTAGCAAGATGGGGGTCAGCCTCTTCTCCCAGACAACGAGCAACAGAATGAGAAATGGCCTTAAGTTGTACCAGGAAAGGTTCAGGTTGGATATGAGGAAGAATTCCTTCATGGCAAGAGGGATGACCCTGATAACTCCAG
This sequence comes from Agelaius tricolor, assembly GCF_023055355.1. Taxonomy (NCBI): domain Eukaryota; kingdom Metazoa; phylum Chordata; class Aves; order Passeriformes; family Icteridae; genus Agelaius; species Agelaius tricolor. The sequence continues at coordinate 33,960,666 of NW_027269264.1, read as the reverse complement.
TGCCTGGTTAAGTTATGGAGAAGATTATTCTGGGAGTTATTGAAAAACCCCTGAAAGAAAATGCAATCATTGGTCATAGCCAGCATGGCTTCATACCGGGAGGTTCCTGCTTGACAAACTAATTCCCTTTTATGACAAGGTAGCTCACCTTGTTGATGATGTGATCTTTTTTTATTTCAGTAAAGCTTCTGATGCTGTCTCTCACAGGATCCTTCTGGATATGTCATGCAGTGGGTCAGACACAAAAGGTTAAGTGCATGGGGTGACATCAGGCTGGTGACATGTCACCTGTGGTTCCTGGGGTTCCACAGTGCTCCGTCTTAGGGCCAGTGCTCCTCGACATCTTCACTAATGACTTGGATACAGAACTCAAGATAAACTCAAAGATATAAACTGGGACACTAAACTGGGAGGAGCTGTTGAAGGCAGAGAGGCCCTGCAGAGACATCTCAACTAATTAGAGGGCTGGGCAATCACCAATCATATGAAGTTTAACAAAAACAGGTGCTGGATTCTGTATCTGGGACAGGGCAAGCCTGGATGTATGGACAGACCGGGATGCGGAAGGCTGGGAGACCAGCCCTGTGGAAGCAGACCAGTGGGTCCTGGTCAATGGCAGGTTGAGCTTGGTCAGCAGTGCCCTGGCAGCCAGGAGGGCCACCCGTGTCCTGGGGGCATCAGGGACAGCATGGCCAGCTGGGCAAGGGAGGGGATTGTCCTGCTGTGCTCTGCACTGGGGCAGCCTCACCTCCAGTGCTGGGGCAGCTCTGGGTGCCACAGTGTAAGAGAGATACAAAACTATAGGGGAGGAGGAGGGATCGCAAGGATGGTGAAGGATCTGAACAGGAAGCCATATGAGGAGCAGCTGAGGTCCCCTGGTCTATTAAGCCCAAAGGAGACTGAGGGGAGCCCTCACAGTGACCTACAGCTGAGAGGGAAAGCAGACGGACAGGCACTGATTTTTTCTCAGTGGCAAGACTCGAGGGAGCAGTCTGAAGTTTTGTTGGGGGAAGTTTAAGTTAAGTATAAGGAAAAGAGTCTTCGCCCAGAGGGTGGCTGGGCTCTGGAGGAAGCCCCCCAGGGAAGGGTCACAGAGCACCAGCCTGACACAGTTCAGTACTCCCATGGTCCAGAGGTGGAGAATGCTCTCAGGTACATGATGTGACTCTTGGGGTGCTGGGCCAGGAGTTGTAGTTCACTGATTCTTGTGGGCCCCTTCCAACTCAGGACCATTCTAAGATTCTATGACTTTGGTTTCATAGTAACAGAATGTTTGGCACTGGGCAGAAGCTGGCCAGGGCTGACACAGATAGAGAGGTTAGGGAGAAGTTTGGAATGTGTTGGATTTTCCCCCTCCTTTTTCTTTGTCCAGACTCGCCTTTTTGAAGGAGAGAATAAGAGACAATTCACTCCTTGATTTAGGCAATCCCTGTTCAGGCAGGGGCGGTAGGTGTTGTCCTTGCTAGCCAGGGGGACACTGGGCAGAGGCATGGGGTGGGCTTCACAGAAAGGCCACACCACATAGGTCTTCTCCCTCCAAAGAAAAAAGCCAGGGCATGTTACCTGTTTCCCCCTCTACACGGCTTTTTTTTTTCATATGACTGAAAACCTGCCTTTGGTTAGGAGCAGTTTTTGAAAGTGATTTTTTCCAGGATCACAGATACATAAAGGAGGTAGGTAAAGGGGAAACCCAGATTAGACATTGGGCTGGGATTAATTTGAAGAAGAGATGAAGTAAGGCACCTGCTTGCTGTGGGGGAATATGGGATTTTTGGCTTCATAGGGATATGAATGTCTCACTTCATTTTGAAGATGATGAGGCACTGCAACAGGTTGTCCAGAGAAGCTGTGGATTCCCTATCCCTGGAATTATTCAAGCCTAGGAGAAGGTTCCCTGCTCATGGCAGAGATTTTGGAATGAGATTATCTTTAAGGTCCCTTCCAGCTCAAACTATTCAATGATTCTATGAGATCTGGTTTTTTCTCTTTCTTTTTTAGCATACCTGGAAGCTGTTTCTAAAACCTACTGAGAGTTGCTGAGCTTTGGTTTCTACGAAATAGGTATGTGTTGGCTGACCCTGGTCTGTACCTGGCAACCCCCAGGAGATAACATTTCCTTCTTTCTGTTGCCCTAGAAGAGAAATATTAAGGACAAAGATGCACAGGGAAAGGCAAAGTCAAGGGAGAAGAGACAAATGAAAAAGCTCTGCCTTGACAAGCTGCAATTTGAATGTAGCTACAGCTTGCAAGACCTGACATCAAAGGGAATGCCAAAGATGCCCAAGTTAGTCTTGCAATATATTTGAATGCACATCTCAGTATTTCATTTTACATACATATGTGAGATGTTCAGGCATCTAAGCCAGATCTGCTGCCCCCACCATTTTATTGGCTCTAGAAGCACTCTGAAAAGTTTCTATTCAAAAGAAAACAGTGGAAGCTGTTCAATTTAAGAACAAAGTAGAGTTTAGTTTAAGCTAAGTGGAGCTAAGTTTACTGGTGCACTTGTTATGTGATTCTGGTCTAATTTTAATTTGGGGAACAATGCTGGTTACACTCAGCCAGTAAAGCAAAGATATGTGGAAGAGGATCTCTGTGTTAAGCTTTTATTGTGGTAATGACTCAGTTGTTAATGTGCTACACAGGAATTTTTTTAAATAACATGCTGTATAAAAAGGGGCCACATGTGTTTTTGTGGTCACATCCAAGGTTGTGTCACATGGCAGAGAGCAGGACGGATGCACTATTCCTTACTACTGCACCCGTTTTGCCTTCAGAAGGGTACTTCCTTTATATGTTCATACCAGTGGATGAAAGTGCTATGTATTTATCCACCTCTGTCTTCATGGCAAGTTAGAAGTATTTTCCAGAAGGAATCTGAAGAGACAAAGGAGACTTTGGGCTTGTCAGATCTTGTTGGCACAGGATAGGAAGGAAATTCATTTTCTCTTGAACATCTTTATGAACCAGCTCCAGTGTTTGTGATAATGAGAATGCAATGTTTCAATACTAAAACTTTCAGTTTCATGCTTTTTCAAAAAACCAATACTAATATCTACCATTAGACACACATTCTTTGCAGACTTACAAGACATCTCTTTGCTGCTCCCATTAAATGCCTTGTAGTTACTCAGGAAAATAAACAATCTTTCCTACTCACATGGATGACTGTAATGTTTTTGCCAATCCAGGGTTTGCTGTACTTCAGTTTGTGGCTCATTAGAAATTTTAAAAAGATTTGAAAAAAAACCAGTGGGAGTCGTGTTCTGATATTCTTATTTGACTGGAAATCATCTGGTTTATTGCCTTCATTTAGCTAATTCAGGGGAATGAAATTTTAAAATTATGATTAGGAAGAAACTAGAGATTACCAGTGGCCTTCCTAATAAGGTGGTATTTATGCTGTAGACAGACTGGTGTGCACATATCTTTCTCAGAGGTTGGAATGGTCTCTGATGATTTCAGAGATGATTTCTGATTTAAAGTAACACCATGTCTTTATTTCTTGCAGAATGAAGAGACACAAGTGGTCCTACAAATGTCCCTCACGAAGGAAGATCTTGATTCTGTGTATTACTGGGTGGCTGATTGCACTGCTGAAGCTTCTCCATGTCGAAAGACACTTTTTTCCCTCTAGAGGCATTTACTTAGTTGAGCACTTCTTGAGCACTTCTTCTTATGTTAGAAACAGATACTCATACCCTAGAAATGAGTTCCAGTATGAAATTAATTGTTCATCTATATATGAACAAGATCCTCATGAAATTGGCAAGAGTTTAGAAATAAGAAGAAAAGAAATAGTTGATTTAGCTGATGAAGATGTTGTAGCAATGACAAGTGACTGTCATGTGTATCGTTCACTTAGGAAATACCAGCTAAAACCTGTTTCTCCAGAGGAGGAGAGTTTTCCAATTGCCTATTCTTTGGTTGTTCACAAAGATGCAGCAATGGTAGAAAGGCTCATACATTCATTGTACAGTCGTCAAAATATTTACTGCATCCATTATGATCAAAAAGCAGCAAAAAGTTTCAAATCTGCTTTGAACAATCTAGCTAAATGTTTCCCAAATATTTTCATTGCATCAAAATTGGAGACAGTGGACTACGCACATATTTCACGTCTGCAAGCAGATTTCAATTGTTTGTCTGATTTGATGGACTCTCCAGTTCCTTGGAAGTATGTTATCAATTTGTGTGGCCAAGATTTCCCTTTGAGATCAAATTTTGAACTGGTCGCTGAACTGAAGAAACTTGGTGGAGGAAACATGCTGGAAACTTCAAAGCCAAGCAGTAGCAAAAGAGAACGATTTACTTATCACTATGAACTTATGAAAGTGCCTTATGAATACATGCAGATGCCTGTAAAAACCAACATTTCCAAGAATCCACCACCTCATGATATTGAGATATTTGTAGGCAGTGCCTATTTTGTTTTAAGCCGAGAATTTATTCAATATACCCTTGAAAGCTCACTTGCAAAAGATTTTTTTGAGTGGTCAAGGGACACATACTCTCCAGATGAACATTTCTGGGCCACTCTTGTACGTGTCCCCGGGGTCCCTGGGGAAGTTCCAAGGTCATCCCAGGATGTAACAGACTTACAAAGCAAAACTCGTCTGGTGAAATGGAATTATCTTGAAGACTATTTGTATCCTCCATGCACTGGTACCCACCTTCGCAGTGTCTGCATCTATGGGGCTGGAGAATTAAGGTGGCTTCTGAATTACGGACACTGGTTTGCCAACAAGATTGACTCCAAAGTAGATCCTGTCCTGGTAAAGTGCTTGGCAGAAAAGGTGGCAGAACAACAGAAGGAGTGGGTACATTTGTCCTCTGATGAGCACTTTCTGCACTTAAGTTCTACGAATGCCTTGACATAGCAGTGCTGTGTTCTCTGCTGTCCCTGCTGTGTGCACAGCACCTGCAGTCCTGCTGCCTTGACCTGCTGCAGGATGGCAGTGAGGAAAAAGTCCATTCTGGATAACGCCCTGGGCCCTGCAGAGCCAGGTGCCTGGCTAGTTATTTATGTAAAGTAATTTCTCGCTGATTAACTGTTTTGCCACATTAAACTGTAATTATCTTCAGGGTGATTCTGAGATGGTGAAGTTTGCCTTTGGAGGCTCTTGTGCTCTCTGTCCCTGTGGAGTATTTCAAAAATGTATTTTACTTCAAGTGTGTTTGTATCTTTTATGAGAAACTTCAGCACTTCTGTCTGCCTCTCCTTTCCTTCACTTTTGCTTTTATTAAAGGAATAAAGGGAAGACCTCTGTATCTGCTACCTCAGGAAAACTGAAAGTGCCCATCTCACAGCAAAAACCAAGAGATCAGCAGGAACACCAAATGAGCCATGTGACCCCACCTGAAGTTCCACACTTCTCATCTGTGGGAGCTGCATAGATCTTTGCAATGTGGATATGACTGGATGATATAAGGGAAAGAAGATCCCTGTATACTGCATTGTGTGTACCATTGTTCTCTTCTCCCAGCTAACCTGGGTGTTGCTTTTCCTTCTACAAAGCATGTGGTCAGGTGCTGTGCCAACACTGTGGGTTTCACAAGCAGTGAAAGTTGGTTGAAATAGTTGTGCACCGTTGAGTGCACACAGTTGTGTTTTCTCCAAAGGCAGGATGCATGCCTGCCCTAAGGACAGTCTCTGCAGCCACGTGGGGGAGGTATTTGTGCCAAAAGAGGTCAATCTTCATTTCTAGCTGCCTCTGGGAATATCTTTATGTGAAATCCCAGTCCTCTTGAGACAGTATCCCTACACACAGAGCTGTTTCCAGTTGGTGTTCAGCAGTGTGGTGCTTTGTTGAATGTTGAACACACAAAGTTGAGCAGTAATCATAAGAATAGCCATATTACAGAAGACCCTGCATTAAGTGGTTTCTTTGCAAGTCTTGTGGCTGTGCACTACCGTGATCCCAGGCTGACAGGTGCCTGAATTGGCCCTGTTCAGCTGTGGAGCTAGAGTTCTCCTACAGCCCCTGCTTGCCATGGCCCTGCCAGGCCTCCCAGCAGTGGAATGGCTCAGGAGCCTCCTCACCGCTGGGCTTCCCGCACTCCAGCATGAGGGAAGTGTTTGCAAGTGCAGTGGTCTCTGCAGAAACTTCTTCAACTCAGAAATGCCGCTGGCATTTTGGGGGTTTCCCTGGAGTGCTGCTCTGCCACAAGTTCAGTTTTGGTGGTTCCAGTGGATCTCGGGGTTTAGCTTTCTCCATGCCATTGTCTTCTTTCTAGCCATCTGTCTTTTATTAAGGGACCTTTCCCCATGAGTGACTTTGGGATATCTGTATCTGGTCTTACTGACCTACAGATTGCTGTAGTAATGACCATATATCAATGAGAAATCTTTGTTCCTTATTTGAGCTGAAAGAACCAAGTTGTTTTTTAGTCTCAGATTTTGTTTATAGATTTAGTCACAGTGAAGTCATTCATGGCTCAAGGCTGGCTTGAGAGTTGGGATTCTCAAGCATTTTTCCACATTTGTGACAATGATTTTCAGTAAGTTTTCAGACAAGCCACCTGAGTTTTCTGTTTCAGCTGTTCCCATTGTGAAATGGGAACCATAATCTTCTATTGTCTTGCTAAGCACTTTGAAACCTGTAGGTATTGTGAGTTTGGTTGCACAATACTAATTATTTAGTATTAACTTATTTTGTGGATAATTTATTATCCACAAAACTATTTATGGAGTCTGTGGGTGCACAGGTCAAGTATTTCTTAAATGTACTGTTTCTGAAATGAATGGGGATTATTTTTAAAGTCTGAGTTGTGTACTTCAGTGACATGCCCTGTCTACCCAAGGCTGTCCTGACTTGATGTAATTTATAAATACTTTGTAGAAAATAAAATATTGGTAGTATTTATAGATTCATGTATTAGTGCTTGCATATAAAATAGAGTCCTCATGTGGTTAAAAAGTTAATAAAGGAGAATGTTAGTATCCCAGAGGGCCAAACTACAGCCTTCTGTACATATAAATTGATGATATATTTGAAAATTTGTATTTATTTAAACTGGCTTTATGTATGTATGTACACATGTACCCATTTGGGTGTAATTGTAGTTGTTTGATCTGCCATAGATTTATAAAAATAATCCACCAGCCCATTAAACATCATTGAAGTGTGTGATTTTAATCAACATGCAACTTTGTGGTATTTTAACTGAATTGGCTGGAATGATGCCTGTCATTTAACGAGTTTGGAAGAAGGCACCTCGTTCTTCCAAGGTGGTAGAGAAGAGGGGGCGGATGTGGCACGGTGTGAGGCAGCATCAGCCACTGGGTTGCTAGATGAGGAATTGGGCAGTGTACAGACATAGATGCAACTTCATGAAGTGCTGATTTTCCAATGAATTCTAGATGTTTCTGCTGTTCTGAAAGCAGTTTTAAAGGCTATTCAGGGTTGTAGAAAGGCAGTTCACAAAAATCAGTCATTGGCTTGGTGAGGCTGGAAGATCCTCTAGTCCAGCCTCTTGCTCACAACAGGATCAACACTGAATTTGGGCTGGTTTTCTTGGGTTTTCCTGGGACTTTTGCAGATCTCTAAGGAAGAAGGAATATTTTCCATTGTTTCCAAAGAAAAGAACAGTCAAAATATAAGTGTCTTAACTTTTGAATAGTATTCTCTCTGGTTTTTGGCTTTGCATTCAGCAGTGTTGCCATACTGATGCCTGGATCACAGTTAAGTAATTAGACTACAAGGGTGGGTAAAATCCTTATCATCACTGCTCTTTACATGGGTAGGTCTGCCATTGCTGGACCCAAGGCATGATACACAACCTTTCTGTGAGGAAAGTGGCTGAACCTAGTTTATGGCAAAACAAAAAGTTTTATTTTGGCTGAAACTTAGATTACAGGCATTTACTCTCACATGTTTTATTGGGGGTCTCTTTGGTGGTTTTCTTTGTATGTTTGTTGGTTTGGTTTTATTTTCCTTAGTAAAGCTTAGATTTACTGTTTCTTTTTTCCTCTTCATTCTTTTCCTCACTTCTGGGAGATTCCCCTTGTAATTTATTTCACAATTTTGAAGCACGTGTATATTTGCACATATTGGTTTCTTCTTTATTTGTTCTGCTGAAGAAGCACTATGCTGGCCTTCTTCCACCCATCCTGCCCTGTGCTTGTCACGTGGAGAATCTGGACTATCAGGTGACCCAGTTTTCCCATTCAGGAAGGATGCGTAAGCAGAGCAATAGTACTGCTCCTGGCTGTCAGCACTGGTGTACGTGTCCAGCCCACCATTTTATTGGTGTCTGAAAACAGCAAAAATGCTGAATGCATTCCAACACAGACAAATTAAGTAAGGAAGAAAAGGAAATAATGAGCTTTAGTGAAAGAGATGCAGAGCCAACATTTGTACTACTTGTCTTGTTAATGAATTTATTAGGCTAGACATGTAATCCGGAGGATAATATATACCAACATAAATGCCTCACTACACATTTTCTTTGGCATGGGAATAAAAGAATGTGAAAGGAAGGACTAGGAATTAGACTCTAATCTGTAATTGTAATTAAAACAGACTTGGCCTGTTGACTATTTCTATGACTACAGTGTCATTACTGTGACATTTAAATCAGAATGTATAAACATAAGAAAATCGGTATTTGGGCAGCAAATGTGGAGTATATGTGGTGCACTAATGTGTGTTTACAGTGTGACCTTGAGTTTTATTTCAGGTATAATATCTGTTTTAACTCGATGTTTTTACAGAACCGGAGTTGTTCTTGGTGATGATAATTTCCAGTCACGGAAGTGATGCTGCAGAACAATGTGATCTGTTACTGAGATGCAGTGACTCTGTACTGGAAGTACCCCAGTGCTGTTTAGTATTTCAAGCTGACAGTTACACACTCTATCCTGGTCCTGTTTCTTCAGAGCTACATAACTCTTTCATTTTCTATAGCTAAGGGATACTCATCTTTATAATGCCAGTCTTTCATAAAAAACAGAGAAAGCAAAAACCACAAACCTTTGTATGAGGCATTTTTTCATAGGAAAGGCTATGGCAAGTTTTTGGTAGCAGGAGGAGGGTGGGGGTGGATTCTGTGAGAAGATGCCAGGAACTTCCCAACATATCTGACATAGACTGTGCCAGCCAGCTCCAAGATGGACTTCCTGCTGGACAAGGCTGATGATGATAGCACATCTGGGATAACGGATTTAATAAAGGAAAAAAGCCATACCAAGCAACAGCAGGAACAGCCAGAGAAAAGAGGATTGAGGCTGTGAAGAAGGAGGGCAGGAGATGCTCCACATGCTGGAGCTGAGATGCCCCTGCAGCCTGTGGTGCAGACCATGGTGAAGCAGCTGTGCCCCTGCAGCCCAAGGAGATCCAAGGTAGAGCATAGCTCCACCTGCAACCCCTTGAGGAGCCCACACTGGAACAAATGGATGCCCAAAGGTGGCTGCAAGCCCATGGGAATTCCACACTGGAGCTGGGTCTTGGCAGGACCTGTGGCCCCATGGAGGGAGGAGCTCCCACTAGAGCAGCTTTCCTGGCAGGTTTTGTGGCCCCATGAGGGTACCAGGCTAGAGCAGGCTGTGCCTGAAGGATTCCTCGCTGAAGAAGGTAGCACCATGAGGAAGGGCTGAGAGAAGGTGGGGTTTTTAAAGATTTGTTTTTAATTTCTCATTTCCCTAGTCCTGGTTGGTAAGAAATTTATTTTACCCAAGCTGAGTCTGTTTTGTCCATGACAGTAATTAATAGGTGAACAATCTCTCATTGTCCTTATCTCAACCCAGAAGCCTTTCATTATGTTTTTTCTCCCCAGGCCATCAGAGGAGGGGAGTGACAGAATGGCTTGGGTGAGCAGCTGACATCCAGCCAGGGTCAACCCAACCTAGATGGGAAGGAGTTAGATGGTATTTTTTTAAGGGGGAGCAAGGACAATAAGTTTTATTGCTACTGAGCCTCCATTAATATGTCTTAGCAGAGATTTAAGTGGAAATGCTTACACATAGCATGGTTGCTGCTGCCATCTCTGATTGAGGTAAGCAAAACTTGAGTTAGTACGTTTTAAAAACAGAGATGATTTAGCAAAGAAATTCCTGGAGCCTGTATCAGTTTCTTGTCTTGTAAAAAATAGGTACTTAAAAATTTACTGGAATTTGACTAGGGGATTACAGAAAGACTCAGGGGACTGTGCTGGTTGCATCAGAGAGGGCAGACAAAGGAGCATATGATTTTTCTGCTCATGGCAGGTGAATGGCTTTTAATGATGCTTTCTGTGTTATATGTAGTAAATTTTTTTAACATGAGCTATTTTGAAAAACTATTGACTGATATCCCATTTGCATCTTAAACATTTGCTTCTAATACATGTGGGCTTACTTAAAAGACTCTTCCCTGGGCTACAATTAGAGACTTCATTGTGATTTAGATTAAACAACAACAGCTTTTTTATTGCTGAGCCTCTTTTCTCTGCCTGAATTTGTGCTTTGAGATGGAAAGGATGGCAAATCTGAGCTTTGCCTGGGGCAATGAAAAGATGAGAGAGTATACAGAGATGCTGCAGGTGGCATAATTACCACCATACCAGCTGTTATGCTGCTATATTTATAGCCATTATGCTATTAGTATTGTTGTGGCATAACCTCTGGAAAATAAGAATAACTGCAACTTATACTGTAGAGGTTCAAATCACCATTTATTAATAACTGTGACAGGAATTGGAAATCACACTTGGAAATAACTACACAGAAATATTTCAGCACTTAATTGCTAGGGACCATAGGAAGTAGGATGAAAATACAGGTGGTAACCTTTCAGATAGCAGAAAACAGAAGTACTCTTGCTACAGAGGTTTGATACAGATGTCTCAATTTACTTTCTCCAAGGAATGTTATCCTTGCTTCCCCACCCCCCCACCCCCCCTGTTACTTCTTACCTTTTAATGCAGCAGTCCCAGCTGTTTTTATGGTTGTAAGACACCCATGTTAATTAAATTTTATTACTTAGTCCTCATTTACTCTAAGCTGCTTTGGAGTCCAAAACTTTCTTTCTGCTCCTGAAGCAGTTCTAAGGATTCTTGGTGCAATCAGCTTGTGCCATGGGTGGATTTCTATTTAATTGACATTAGTGGTATATGTGCATATGCTCAGCTATCCTGGGCCTGAACTGGTACATTTATGTGCTCGAATCATTGGGAAATTAACTATATTTTACTCCACTTGTATTTGAAGGGAAAATTATCAAAAATATCCTTTCTTCCTATGCAAAACTTAGCTTCTTTCTTTTCTGTAGAATTCTGTGTGGCACAGGAGATATATAGATTTAGATGCAGATATAGATAAAGATAGTTATAGATTATATAGATATAGATGATATATAAGGCTGTATCAAGAAGATATATCCAAGGGAGTAAAATCATGTACATCACCAAAAAAAAACCAAAAAAAAACCCCAAAAAACCCCCAGGTGATGCTGTGACTTGAAAAGGGATAACATAGAGCTGTTACTGTAAGAAGTTGGAGGTACTTTTCTGACTTTTGTATTGCTAACAATATTCTTTAAAATGCTCTCTTAGTTCCAAGCTGTTGCTCAACTGGATGTGGATGCATCCCTCTCTGCAGAACAAAATTGTATTTCTGTGAAACCATCAGCAGGCTTTGGTGGTTTATTTCTTTTCTAGGTCTCAGATTCCAGAGTTGGGTATGGTAGAGCAGAACCAGAAAAGCTTGTGTCTGTTGGCATGCAAGTGACTGGACAAGTCAGCCTCTTGAAGATGGAGCTGCCTCCCTGAACCAAGCTGGAGCAGCAATCAGGCCACTCAGCCAGCAGAGCAAGCATTGTCTCTGTTTCTTTTCATTAGAGCACATCAACATTATAATTTTCCAGACCAGCCAGCTAATTGTATTATCTGTGTTGTTTTTATTGGCTGAAGAATCATGACATTCTCTCTTATGGCTTTCTTAAATCAGGATTTATTTAAAGTCTCTGTACATAGATCTTTGGAGCAGACACAGTATGTCTTCAATTACTGTATGTCTTGTGCTCATTTGAAACCGAGGCAGCCAAATCAGGTTCTGCAGTAATAAAACCATAGAGCTGAAGACATGAAAAACTGAGTCATCCTAAAATTGAGTAGCTGTAGCATTTTACTTCTCTGCAGTCATTGAGAGGATAGTTTTGCATTCAGTTTCAGAAATCTGAGACATTTAATAAAGCAGAATACCAAGAAGAATAGACATTAATGAAAGATTTACCTGGAGCACTTACCTGAAAAGTGTTTTTCAGTCTGTATGAGGTGGTACGCTTCCATTTCAGTTGTTGGACAGATGTGCACAGCACAGAGCTGCTGCTGGCACTGTGGCACCATCACCAGTTTCCCCAGTGCCTCAGAGGCTGCGCTGTCCCCTGCTGAGGCACTGCTCACTGCAGTCACCAGCCGAGGGGCAGAAGAGGTGGCCTCTGTCCCACCATTCTAGAAATAACCCTTTGGGGAGTGATCCTATCTAGCCGTGTTTCAAGGCCATTGGAGTGGACAAACATGACAGAAAACTCCAGTGTTACAGCCTGGGGAAAGAGAGGAGGAAAGGTCTGGGCCACATGGCTCCCAACGCGAAAAAATATTCAAGCATGCAGACATGTTCCCTTCAGATAACCAGATATAGGAAGTGGAGGTTTGGTTTGTGATAAAGTGGTAAGTGCACTTTGAAAGCTAGTTTAACCTTCAGCAATAACTCATTTGCTTAGCCCAAGAGTATTTGGCCACCACTTCAATAAAGGAGTTTTTTTCTGCTGTCATATTTCTACTATTTGTATTTGCTTGGGGTTTTTGACAGATTCATTTTTCAAATCTGTTTCAAATTTTTTACCAACTAAACTCTTGAGTTCTGCATGATATTCAAGTCCAGCTGATGGGCAGAGTGACAACATCTTCAGCTGCCTTTCAATAGACTTTCCATATTTTCCAGGTTAGCTGATGGTAGCATGAAGTTTGGGTATTGTTCACAGAAAGTTTAAAATTAAATTGAAATGTTTTCTGTTAAACAAGTGGGAATTTGCATAGTGTCTGAAAAAGATGGCTCTGAATATCCACTCTCCTGGTGCCTTCTCCTTCAGCAGAGGCGTGATGAATCTTTGTGCTCCAGTAAACCACAGTGACTGCTGGGCTGTAAAGAGAAAGGACCTGCATTCTCTTTTGGGTGCTGTTGACTGAACTCGGTGTCCAAGGCTTGGTTAGCTGGCAACACTGGTGATAAGATCATGTTTGTCCACACAGTCAAGTCATAGGGATGTGAGAGGACCCTGCTCAGACAGCTCAGTTGGTATTTGGCTGTTTCTGGACGGAGTCAAATAGTGATGCTATCCTGCAGTGGTGTCAAGACAGTCAGTCAAATGGTAGGGCACCCAGGAGCTTCTCCTGTCTTCAAGGTTGGGATGGGGGTATGTTTGAAGACTGGAATGCCAAACCAGGGCATTTTGCATATCTGCTGGGTCTTTCCCTGCTAGGTTACTTTGCTTCACAGCAAACTGGTCCAGCAGTCTTTCTAACAGTGGATTAATTCCCCTTTCCTTTGGCTGCTGGGTAAATGCTGCTCCTGTGTCCTTTTATTTCTGTTTTCTTTTGAGTCTATTGTTGTGATCAAGCATTTGTCGTTTTGTGTGATGTGTACAAAAAAGCAATTCCGTGGGCATCTCCTTGCTGAGAAGTCCTGGAAGGCGCACTAGGGCCATTGTTCAGCACTGCAGTTGACCCAGCTGACGCGAACAAACCATGCACTGAATGTTTAATGGAAACTGAGTTATGGATGAGTGACTTGACCAGAAAAAAGTAAAATAATGCAGAGAGGGAAGGGAAAGCAGCCAAAAAGAAATTATGTCAGTGCTTCTGATAAATGGAAATGCCTGCCTTTTTTAACCCCAAGCAACTTGATCTTGGACCATAAATGAAGAAAATGAACACATCAGATACTACATATTGCTTAATCTAGCAGGCAGGAATATAATGGAGGTCTAGTGGTTGGAACATGGTGCCAGATATCCAAAATAAAATTAAAATTACAACTCTTTTTCAGCAAAGGAATTTGCCTTTAGAACAAATTGTCGAGGAGTATGATTCTTTGTCATGAGATTCTTTGTCATATTAGTAGTTTAGCAGTAATTGCAAGTCTTGAAATGGGAATGACTCTGATTTTTCATGATCTGTGCTATGCAAAAGGCAGGCTACATTTGCCCAAGGCTGCAGATACAATCATAGAACCAGCTTAGGAAAAAATATAAAGCTAAACTCAAGTGGGAGTAGGAGGTGCTCATATTGAGCATTATGAACGTAAAGGGCCCTCGCGTTAATCAGCACCAGTGATGATGATGGACACTTAAAAGTAGTTAGCTTTATTTTTTCTGCTCTTGTTCAATCAGCTGAAAGGATACTAGTAGGAAGAGTTACCTATTCAGTAGTAAGTTACCTATTTAGCAGTGTAGTTTATCCTTATGTAGGTTAATCTTGTTAGGACAGAGAATAAACAGTAAAAAGGATGATCATCTGTACAGCACATGCAAAAGCAGCTACATCAATAACAAGTCGTAAACCTAATCAAAGATGTTAGACCAATACAGACACTTCAATGAAAAGGTCAGAAGATCTGAGATCCAGTAATCCAACTGTTAACTGTGGCCCTGGGAGTTTTAAGGGCTGTCAGTCACAGCTAATGTGTTTCTGGGTTGGGGATGGGGGAAAAGTCTGCCGCTGGCACTTGTGATTGCTGCTCCTGTAGCAGTAGAATGCTGCTTGTGAGATTTTATGCTACAGCCTTCCATACTAATACACGTACTCAGAGTGCCAGCCTACAGGCTAAAGGAAAGTCACCAGCTAGTGATGCAAACTCAGTCTAAAAGCCAAGCTGAAGTTTTTGAAGTCATATGCTACTGGAAAGCTCTAACTGAAGTTAATGGAGGGGTACTGTTGCTGCACACTCACACCTTGATTCCTCCTTGGTGTAAGGTAATCACTGTCTCTCCCAGCACAATCCCATTTCAGACTTCAAGGTGTTGCTCTTGGCTGTTTGTTTTCTCCACAGGGATCCCCTTCCTGCCACTAGATTGCCTTAAAATTATAAATGAGGCTTACTCAAAGGCTTCTCAGAAAGCCTTGAAAGTCACCCAGCAATTTTTCCGGTTCTAGAAATCTTTCTTCCATTTTCTGAAACAGAGTTTTAGACTTCAGTTTTCCAGACTCAGTGCAGACCCCCTCAGAGAAAGATTAGTTTAACTAAATATTAGGAAGAAAGAGAAATGGTGTAAATGAGTCACAGAAGTAAAATGTAATTTCTGCCTGTAATTCAGGCTGTTGTTTCAGAACCATGCTTCAAGGGACTGATCCCTTCCAGCTGTGGCTGCAACTCACTCTGGTTTTTTACTTGTTTTCCAGTGTCAGAAATGTCTTCCATAGCAAATCAGTTTTACACTTCTGTTGAAAAATATAATAAATTTAATAACTCTGAAATGAATATTGATGTGTAAGGGCAATTGGAGTGTTTGTAAGTGGACAATGACCCTGCAGCTGCATTGGACCAATCAACTGGCTTTTCCCTATGGGTAATCTGTATTACCCTACATCTATAAAATGTTTATTTCACAGTCAAATTGGTTAAAAGAAGATTCTGTTTGTAGATATTACATGGAGAGCAGGACTTCTTAATGAAGACATCAGTTTCTCCTGGGGTTGGTGGTGCAGCTGAAGGACTTGCTGCTGGCAGGAGGCAAGCAGGGAGGGAGGGGTGATCCCCCAGGCATGGCTGAGCTCTGGGAGGGCTCATCCCTTCTGGGAGGGGAGGGAACTCTGTGCAGCCAGGCAAGGGGGCTGGGGGCTGCAAGGGATGCTGTGGGAGAAAGATGAAAGCTGGGGAGAGGATAGAAGGATGTATCTATGTAAAGACAGTATGTTTACTTTCCTCATGTAGTGTAAGATGCAGATGGTATGAAGGCTCCTATTCCCTGGCCCCAATAAACATTTTGTTGTTTTAGCTTTTGTTAGTATTTTTCCATTATTAGTTTTATGGCTTTGAAAAATGCAGATTATCTTAGATGACCTCCAGTTTAAGTTGGTGGCCAATATCTTAATCACATACCTGGGATCACCTTCTTACTGGATCTATATGTAAAGAAATAGCAATTTTTTACTTCTGAATATAGCCAAAATAGTGCTAATGTCTATATGCTGGTTTTATTGTTCTCAAGTGACCCACCATTTAAGTGATATTTGTTTTTTCTAGGTCCCCTCCCATGTCTATACAAAGGTATAAATACAGGCAGTCCCTGAATTTCACAGTTTTGATATTGCAAGTAACCAGATATGACAGCAAAGCATGACAAAGAGTCAAAACATCACAGGTGCAGAATATCTTTGGAAAGAAAACGTTTAAAAGTAAAAGAAGTTAATTTGCTTGGTTTCTGCTATGACAAAGCCATTTAAATAACATCAGTTGGATGATAGTTACAGTTAGATTTGAAGCAAAACTCTGAGCTTGATATTAAATGAGATGAGGTTTCAAGGAGATTACCAGTCAACATGTCAGAAAATATCTGCTGAAACTGTTCTACGGAATTCTGGACTTGACAAAAATATTTCCTCTGCAATTTTGACTTCCTTTTGAAAAAAAAAAAAAGTCACATTTAAAGTTTATCCTGGGCTTTATTGTTCCCTGAATGTGAAAAACTCAGGTTTCCAGGTGAAACATTTTCCATTTCTCAGTAAAAATATTACTAGGTGCCGTGGCATTGTAATAGGAATTGTGCTATTGGAAGTGAATCTGACTGCAAAATGTGTTGAAGAACAGAAGTGCTAATGAAAGGTATGCAAACAAATCTCAAAAAACATTTGATCAAATATTAATGACTTGATGGCACATATATACTCTGCAAATCCTCTCCAAAATATATTTATTCTTCTGCTGGCCCCTTTTCCATATCCTTCCCTCCTGATTTGTCCTATATGGCACTTCTTTCTGCATTTGTGGCTGGGTAAATTCTGCTCTGCAGCCTGTCTGTGATACCATTTGTCCAGATAAACTCAAGAAGAATGAATTATGAAGGTGTATATTGCCTTTGGCCAGGGCAGAGGAAAACTTATTTTTCAGATTTTTCACGTGTGGCCTAAAATAGCCAGCAAGCAGTATGAACAGGAGCCAGGACACTGGACTTGGCCCCCCAAAGAGCATTCACAGAACAGGAGTGTTTAGAACACACACTGAATGGGGATGTCACCATTTAAAGTGCAAATGAATCTTGCAAACCAAGCCAGCAGTAAATAATAAACATGTCGTACCTCTATTAGGATATGAACAAAAAATCCTGCAGCTCTGTCTATAGGTGTGCATGTCCTTACTGCCATGAGTAAACATTTGACTCACTACTTGGCAAAAAGGTTTACAATCAGGCTGTGTATGGTGAATAATGCAACAGTTATCAGCATGATATGTATTTCTAGATGCTGAAAGTTGGTTTTGGTTCAATAATTTATGAAAATTAATCATGCTGTCTCCATCAGCTTTGGGAAATGTCTGCAGCATACATCAGCCCAGAAGGTCACTCTGAGGATTATTTATTTCTTGCTTCATATTGGCTTCCTCCACAGTACTAAAGAAAAATTGTTTCTGCTCAGTATATTCTGCCAGTTAATATAGATGGGTATAAATAGATGTACATGTATGTGTTTTCACTGTGAACTCATAGACACTGATTAGGGGCTTCATGTCCTTATTTGACCTGTTTCAATTGTTTAATTTGGGTTTCTTTCCTTTCTAACCTACATAATTATCTTGCTGTCACCTAGAAACCCACAGAGTAGTTCTTGTCCTGCTTGTGGGGACAGACCTGCTGAGCAGCAAGCTTCAATAAGGCTGAACTTGTCTAAAATAAATAAGATTTTAGGCTTCAGAATCTAGGGCCAACAGAAATCAGGAAATGCATGTAAGAAGAAAATGCGATAAATCCTGCTGCAACTGCACTGCCCAGGCAGACCCTAGAGGCTGTCTTTGGAGAACTAACAAAGTTATGGCCAAGCAGTCTCCTAATAGCAATTTGTTTATTATCTGTCCATATTAGCTTACATTCACCTTACTCATGTGCCTTTCTTAAAGTTGTCCAAGGTTTTATAGGCTAGAAAGCACCACTGCTTCTGCTGTCCCAAAGGATATGGCTATTGTTTGAGGAGCCCATTCAGTTCTCCTGCAGACATGTGCTGTAATGAGAAGGGTCTGTCACCCTTCTGCCAATAAGCCAGGTGTGCCATGTGTGCCCTTAAACTGCCTTGTAGTTCAAGTAGTGACAGTGGTTGCTGGGCCAGGTAGCAGTGTAACTGAGCTGAAAACGAATCTTGGAAAAATTACTGCATCAAATGCAGGCAAAATGATAAACAGTAAGGAGAAGTGAAAGATACCAGGAAGTTTTAATTCCTGAAAATACTGCTCTGGTTTTTGTGTATGATGCCCCTGTGAATTTCACAAGAGGGGCCAGCTGTGGCAAACAGCATTGGAGGCAGTTTGCCTAGTCACAGGCTGCAAACAGTAGAGTTTGCAGGAAGGGAGAGAAAAAACCCAATTCACTTAGTTTGCTCCCTTATCTAAGACAAATGCGTTATGTAGCAGGTTACTGAGTTACCAGGCCTAATGCTTCACTTTGCTTTTCATCTTAGACAGCCCTGATAGGAAAAGCTATTAGGAAAACTCACTGGAAAACAATGTGTCACATTTTGTACTGAACCACTTTATGAAAAGGTACTTACTGTACCTTCCTGAAGCACATGGTAATGACCTGAAAGAGTTGCTGAAAGATTGGTTTAGGCTTGGCCTTATCTCAAAGAAGACAAATAAGGAAGGTCATTTATACACTCTGTGTCATAGGGATGATTTTACTCTTTGATAGTTCATGAGAGCCCTCATGAACCATCTGGAAGGAGCTTTGATACATAAATCTCATGTAGTCATCTCTTGAAAACAGTGACCTTCAAAACAGTGAGTCAGCCAGTGACGGAAGCAATGCAGAAACACATTTAACAAAACTGCTGTCTTTGCTTTTGTGAGCGTCAGTGCTTCAAGAGGATGAAAAGCAATGGTGGTCACCCAAGACACCGCTTCCAAGTAGCAAATGTGATTTGCAAAATACATCCATGTGGTTTTCAAGTGCAAAGCTTGGGACAGCTTCCCCACAAGATGGGGAGATGTATGTCTGTGTGTCTGTATATGTTTAAAGGTGGCCATGTGCATGCCAGTCACATTGGTGCTTTGTATTGAGCTGTCCTTTGGTGTTTTTTTAACAAAATCAGCATTCTGCCATGTGGGCTGTGGTTTTCTTGTGCTGTATGTGACTCAGGTTTGTCATCAGGGCTACCTTAAGGAAAATTTTATGGCTCACCTGAGATATTTGTGTATGTATCAATATATAATAATGTGATCCACTACTAGTCCAGCTACTCAGACCTACACTTAATGGATGTTGACAAATGGAGGAAAGGGGTGTCTCTGTTTGGCCAGGCTTCTCAGATTTGGAGGGATCATTGTGCCAGGCTCTGTGCCATACTGCCATGAGTCTGACTCACTGTAGGCTTGTGCTGGCTGGGCCAGCTCCTCAGAGAGCTCAGCCTGATGCCATGCTGGTCTCCTTCTCCTCTCTCCAGGTGGAAAGTCTCTTCTGTGCTCTGTCTCCATGGACTTGGGCCTTTGCACTTTCACTTCCTACAGAAGCTCAGAGCAACCCACTCAGCCCGCAGCAGACTTCCTCAGCCACAAGAAGAATGTGCCATCCTCTAAGCAAAGCATAAAAATTACCACAGGGACAGCAGTATAATTCATATGAAGTTAGTTTTCTCCTTCTCTGCCACAGTTAAAGCATTTATCTCAACTTTCCTTAATTTTCTGTTCTCTGGAGCTTACATTAGGGCTTACCATGTGCTCCCACATGAAAAAGAAACGGGATCCTCTGATTTTCTCGCCTGAACAGCTTTGATGCATCTTCTTTGATGCATTGTCTCGTGGAAAAGAGGTGTGACCTACTGAGGTTCCAGGCATGAGTGTGGTATTTGGTTATTCCTAGGAGAAAATTGGATCAAATAGTGATACAGTATAAGACTTACTGTCCAGGGTGCAACGGTTCAGGAAGGATTTGTGTAGTCTGCCTTAGTCAGTGGGAGAAATCACTGATAGCAGATGTTTTGTGTAGGCAAGCACAAGCTGGGAGCAAGATATTATACCATTTGCACTAGCCATTGTACAAACATTAATCTCCAGGTTTTAATACCAATTTATTTTATGCAAAAGCTGTTAAGATACTGTGTAGTGTTTTCAGCACACTTATTTGCAGAAATTACTAGTGACCTAGGAAAATTTTCCCATTCTACGCAATATAACCCCTGGTGATTAGGACTTAAAAAAAATGAACAAGAAATTTTGATTAATAGAATGAGAAATTACATTAAAATTAGAACAGGTTGCTGTAAAATGGGTCAGCTAGTCATACACATTTATAATCACTAAGAGGATTTATGTTAAATGACATGAGGATTTAATTCTGTACATTTGCAACATTTCCCTTCCTCTTTCCCAAAACAGAAACCTGCTCTCTAGTGAAGGATGAATGATGCTACATATTTTTCACAGAGATTGCTCTTAAAAGCAATCTGAGGTCCTGATTCCAGTGATTGTGTGGTAGTGACGTTGAGTGACATGATGTGTGACCCACTAAATGGAAAGTGTTATGACTAGTGACAGACAAAAGGCCAGAAAGGTTCTCCCTAGATAAGCTGACCATAACCCATTAACACTGGCTGATTAAAAGCAATCCAAATGATGGGAAATAAGGTTGAGTTTAACTAGTAACCAGAGAAATATGAAGAAGAATTTGTAGGTGGGAGACAGGAGTGAGATTCAAGTAAGTCACTATCTCCAAAAAAATGAATGGAAGTTCAGAACACAGAAGACTTGTGCTGGAGGGACAGTCAAAAGTAGCAAAATATAGGGAAACTGGCAAAAAGAATGGGTAGAAATAGGATGAAGCTGGAGAAAAAGGCAGTGCTGCTCTGGGTTGCATGCACATGAGGAACTTGTCAGGGAATGATTGATGACTCTGTAGAAATAGAGGAGGTCCAATTTTCCAGTGTACAGTTCAGTTAATTTGGATTTTTCAAAATGAATTGGTATCCAGCAGCCTGTGGTTTTGTGTCTTGCAACCTGAGCAATTAGTCATGTTTGCTGCTACCCAGAAACCTGAGGGTTTTGCTGGTAAATGTTTCCTCCTTTGTACTGAAGACCATTGTGTTTGCTTCTGAAAAGTGGAAGAGAAGATCATGTTTTAGTGGGCACTCATTCATTGTTCCCTGGTGAAAGGCTCTAAGTCCCTGCAAGGTGCCTGAGAACATCATGAGACCATACCTTCCATGGGCAAATCCTTGAGGGTTTGGCAGAAAGCCATCTTTCTTATGGGAGGCTGAAAAAATCCTATATGTCATGTAGCAGACTATTCCACTGTCCAAACTTACAGGCAGGTTTTCTCTAATATTCACAGAAAGATACCATTGTCTGGACCAGGAGACTGACTCTGGAAAAAAATGGAGCTCAGTATGTTTTTCTCAATTATTAAAATGTTTTTTCTTTTTTGATGTGTTTTATAACGCCTTCATCTGACAAATTTGGCTCTAAATAGAGATAATGATCTGTAGGAGCCACAGCATGGAAGATAGGGAGGGTGATGTTGACAGTAAGGATGCTGTCCTCTGAAAGGGCTGTATCTGCTTCTCACAATGGCTCCTGGGGCAAGTGCCACTGTGGTGCTGCTCCTCTGAGGACAGTGGGAAGTGGCTTAGACACTGTAAGCCTGCAGAGTGACAGGGCTGCTTCTGCATACCCTCCTAGGAGACTTCACGTTGTTCAGCTCTTCATGGTGTTGCTGATTTCTCAGTTTTAAATACTGCACTCTCATTTTTTTACATGGGTGAAGGGGCTCAGAAGCTCAGCAGAAGCAGCTGCAGTATTGCAGGACGTGGCTGCCTGTGCTTGGCTGTTGTGTGTCCTGGTAGACAGGTGTGGGCTTTGCTCGAAGCTCACAGTTGAACTGTGTTTTACAGTGTGAAGAGTGCTTTTTAAGACAATAGAAAAAAGAGAAAAATTAGAAGATCAGTTTTGATTTGAATTTGGTGTGTTATTTTTACTGCAGACATTTAAGTGTTACATACCTGAGAAGGTAATAAATAAAACTTGGAGCCTGGGCAGTGAAATCAGCAAAGACCCCGAGCCTGTGTTGCTAGGAGTGCCCACTCCTCTCAGCTGTGCATAGCACCACAGAGACTTTAGGATGCTGAAGAGATGCTGTGTTTGTTTTGGAACCATGTTCAGGTCGGTGCACATGACTGAAAACTTTGGGATGTGAAGTCAAGGGGTTGCTCCTGACATGTGAGTGACAGGGTTGTAGACTGCGTACTGAGAAGTGGAAGGCTGCTTTTGTCTCTGGAGAAACTCCAAGGATGCTGCAAGCTTAACAGCTAAAATCTAAAGAGAGAGATGAGGACAGGGCTTTGTGATGCAGTCTGAGGAGGAATAATTAATATAAAAGTAAGGTATTTTTCTGAAGAAATTCCCAAATGGAAAAGTCCCTTGCATTTTGAGAATTAATGTCCTCCAGGAAAAAAATTAAGTTTGAAAAAGATAGCTTTTTGCAGTGTTCATTAAATGGAAGAGCCATCTGATAAGCTCTGTGTGGAGAATAGGAGGGAGACTGGAGGAATTGTGACAAGCTGCCTCTCCTATTTCCTTCTAGTGATGATTTAAAACAGTGTTGCTTCTGTACTACTGAGAAAGCTCTGTGAGAAAGCCTACGAGGAAGGCAGCTCTAAGAGTTTGGGGAAAACAAGAAACTCTCTCTTAGTGAGCAAGCTCTTT
The DNA here is from genome assembly GCF_023055355.1 of Agelaius tricolor. Classification (NCBI taxonomy): domain Eukaryota; kingdom Metazoa; phylum Chordata; class Aves; order Passeriformes; family Icteridae; genus Agelaius; species Agelaius tricolor. The sequence goes on along the minus strand of NW_027269264.1, from coordinate 33,937,790 downwards.
CACACGGCAGAAACTCCTGCTACTTCCCGTGGTTTGGCGGGGTTTGTCACTTGGCAAGCTGTCACCAGCGTGCGGTGAGCAGGGCAGCAGAGGGTCCTCTGTGCCAGCTGCTGTAAGGAGATACTCCTTTGGTGGCTTCTGACCAGCTGACACAGGGCTCAAAGCAAGTTATTTTTCTGAAGCAAGACTTTTTGCACCCATTCACTCACTGGAGGCAGAATTTAGTAGGACTGTGTTTACTCACAGTGCCAGAGACAGCAGATACAGCCTCCCTGTGCAAGCACGTGTACATGCATAAATATATATATATATATTTCTGTGTCTATTTATGAGGATGTATACACACTTTCATATAAATAAAAACATAAAATACATATTCTAAAATAAAGGCTTTATCTTTGCTTTCCTGAATCACAGATAATTATGTTGTTGCAACTCTCCAAATGAAAAGATGTAAAGTTCATGTCTTTCTCTTTGACCACTGCTTAAGGACTTTACTGCTGCTCTCTGTGCTTAGGTAGGTGCTTTCATGAGTACAAAATGCATATTAATGACTTCTGGTCAATTTCTTCCCACTTTATTGGTATGGATTTTAGAGCATTTTATGCTATTTTACTCAGATAAGAGTGAACTCAACTTTTCAAACTTTTCCTTACATTGTGACATTGCTTTGATTTAATTTTTGGGATCTCCCTTTGACACTTCCCATGGCCCTTCCTGGGAATTTTTGAAAGCATATGTTAAAAAGAGAAGAGTGAGGGCTGTTGATTCAGTCACATTACCCTGACTGTAACAGCCCTGTCTGTAACAGCAGCATGCAATTCCATGTCCCTCTGAGCTGTCACAGTCCAGCACAGCTTGGTCCAGCAGGGAAAGCACAGGACTTTTGCTGCTCTCCCACCCATTCTTTCAGGATTCAAAAATCTCTCCATGAAGGTCCAGAACATGGACATAATATAGGCTGGATAAGATGTGGGGAGGTTTTCTGGCACCTGTGAAATCAGCATTTGAGATCTGCTCCTTTGTGCTTTTGATAGTCCTGCATGATCTGTATCCAGAGTACTTTGCTCCTGTTTGGTTTTGCTTTGTACTGCTCTAGGATGTCAGAACATTAAATTATTTCTTCCCCTTCTTTTTTTACACCAGCTTTCACCATGTCCCACATAACAGAGACCTCCTTCCTCGTGTCTTGAAAATAAAATATTCTTTCATCAAGTCCTGATATTCTCTTCTGATAAAAGGAAATCTCCCACCACCTTCAAAAGGTTGCCATTACCTGGTATGATATCTGTAAGCTGTTGTTTCTGACTACATCCTCTATTCCTAGCAAGTGCTTTCCTGACACAGTGCTTGTTCCTGCCACTCACTCAATGATAGTTTAATGCAGAGTCTTGTGGGTTTTGCAGATGTGAGCAGGCCTTATATGTGAATTAGCTGAACAAAAATTAATGATTTAGAATGTAAATTACAGCAAAAAATCTACAATGGCTTTTCCCACACTGTTGAATCTGCTGGTTTCATAGCACTAGAGATAAGAACCAAAGGAGTCAATTATTCCGAAAATGTTAGGAGAAGCATAAAATGTTACCATTGGATTTTAAATCCATTGGTGCTAGATACCTACAAAATACCTTGGAAAATTCAACACCTCTTTATAAGTGCTAGTAGGTGAAAAATCACAAAGCATCCTTTTTGATGCCTTGAACAGATTTGTTGAGTGTCTGCAGAAGGGTAATTAATAATACTAGGAACTAAGCAGTATCAAGAAGAACTATCTGTTCATAATAACACTAGATATGAGAAAATTTAAAAGGGTAAAATAAATATATTAGATTATCACTGAGGCATTTGTATATCATGTCCTGTTCAAAGCCCAGGCTATTTGACAGAACATGAAACTTAAGTCTCGGTATGAATGTGAACAGTTCTGCCTGTGGAGATGTAACTACGAGTTGCAATTGACCTGCTGTGAATAGAAAGGATAAATGATTTTCCAGGCAAAAGTTTCACAGACCTATGTGTGAATGCTGCATGAAAAAAAATTACCCATAGTTGTCTTTGTTTTCCTACAGAATAGTTATCAGTAATATCAAAGGTATGGAGCCCTAATTTTGGACCAGTCTTTGCTGTTAGAATTTATGCCAGCTGTTTTCAAGGTCCAAGAAAGTACTGAAACAAAGAATGGAAGTAAAAATTAGGACATATAAATTTTCAGCCGCCAGAACTTGCATATCTGTCTGATTGCAGAGTCATAAACTTCTAAAATGTATTTTGACTCTTTACAGGAAAAAAAGTTCACTATCATCTCATTCTCAGACAACTTCCAATGGGGAAAATATTAATTACTTGCAATACTTGAATATACTGAGTTTTTATTAAGGGCTGCAGTTGCAGCAACCTCCATGCTCAAATGAGTTCTGCATTTAGCAGCCTCCCTGGGGTGCTGTCTGACCTCTCCTGAAAGCTGTCATACTGACATTAATTAGTGAAAGAACAAGTACAACAAAATCTTCCTTGTTCAATGACCATTCAGTGAGAGGCCATTAAAGTGAGCTGCATGTGCCCCTTTGCTGGCTGACATCTCCAGTTTGTAAATATGAGTCACCTTGACCCATATTTATTGTGGTTTTGTAGCAAGCACACAGGAGGTGGAAATCAGACAGAGAGAGGAGAAGGGATTTACCACACCTCAGCTTGTGGCTCAGGGCACACACAGGGACAGAAGCAGCTCTGGAACATGAGATGGTATGGCAGCACCTGCATTGCCAGGCCAGGCCTAGGAGAAAACACAGCAAACTGTAGCCAAGTCAGAGAATGAAAGGGATCAGGCCAGAAAAATGGCATGGCCTCCTTTTAGTCTGTTCCAGATAACTGGGAAGCTGGGCTGGGGGGTGGAATTATACCCAGGAAAGGTCTGTGCAGAGCTTGTGCTATGCAAGTGGCAACACATCTCTTCCCAAAATCTCTAACAGCTAATGGTAAAGGAACATAAAGACTAACTGTCCACAATTCCTTCTTACTACCTCTTCCTTTCCAGGGTTCTCAACAACATGACCTTGGTCCAGCCCCAGCCTTTGTTTCTGATGTTGCCAGGGAAGCCTCAAGGCAGCTCTGCAGCAAAAATGCACAGCTGAACCTGCAGCACTGGTTCTCCCAGGCATGGGGTGGGGAACATTTGTGCTCTCTGAAAGGAAAAAAAAATGTGAAATACATCTCTTGTGTTCAGGCATAAGAGGGAGTAATTTTGAGACTCTCTTCTCTATTTACATAACTGGTCAGAGATGGATGTATCTTCACAGTTCCTAGGCCATTTAGTTAAAGAGAAAGCTTAAATCTGCCTATTGTTATGAGTATTTTGTTTTGCTGGAGTTTTTATTTTGTCCCTATCTTCTGCAATTCAGGCCCACTGGCATTAGTACAGCAGGCTCAGTTAAAGTCTGTAACTGAAAGGATGGCTGCATCCAGGAGAGCTGACCTCTATTTGCCTTCAAACTTTTTGGAGATACCCTGTATTGCACTATGGTGTGAAACAGGGCAGTGAGCTCTGCCTCTGTCAACAAATACAACCTACTCACTAAATCAGGAAAAAAAGAAACCAAATCAAAACACCACTGAATAAGACAAATCAGAACACTTGGGATTACTGGATCCTATTTAGGCAGCTAGTCTCAGGCAGGCAGGTTTGTCCCTGTTCTCTCTCTTGGGAACACAGGCAGTAATTTTAGGAAGCTGGCTTTCCAACTTCCCTAGACTTCAGGTGTGACTTCATTGTTTCTGTCAAACAGAGTAAAGCCTTCCCTGGAATCCAACAAAAAGTTGGTTTCTTCTGGCCATTAGCCAGATTAAAGTGTATTTAATGGATCTTCTGTACTGACTTGTGGATAAGACAATGCTCACTAACAACCAAGAAGAAAAGGAAATGAGAAAGAGACTGCAGTCTGGGATGGTTACTTCTTTTGACAGAAATGTCCTGGATACAAATTAGGTTCCTACTTAAATCATTTACAAGTAACTTCCTTTTACATGCCCTTGGGTGAGAATTGCATGCTCTGTGACACACTGTGGACTGGTATCATCACAACTTACTTTGTCACCTACGAATATGTGTGGTCCCTTTCCATCAGATTATGTCCAAGCCTAATGCTCAGTAAGTCTCAGGAGGGTTTCTCTACTTCTGATGTTTTACTATCCTCTTTCTTTTCTACTTTTTTAGAGTCCAAGATACAGAAATATCTGTTTTGGTCTGATTCTCAGTAGTTTCTGCATTGATACCAGTAAAACAGTATCATTATATGACATAAATATAAGATATATATTATATATGTGATATATGTTTTATGTATATATGAGATGATTCTATTTTTGTAGATATATAGATATATAGAGATATAGATATATGGATATGTGATGGTCCCCAGTGAAGAGGGTAGCATCTCCTCTTGTGAGAATTATGTTACAGTGATACTTCATTGCTTTTTGGTTATTTTTAATTTCCTGCTCACTGCTGAGCAGGATATGGTAACGTATAACTATGGTGTGGGTGTGGGCAAAGTGGTTCAGAAGAGCTGGGAAAAGAAAGCAGATAGAACATGTGCAGGGCAGAAATTGCTGTTGTACATTTTGAGTTTTTTGGTAATTAGGGCATTACATTTCTTTGACTCTTGCTACAAAAGCCACAAAGTTAGATTGTATTAAAAGGTTTCACACCATGCGAAAAAATGAAACTCAGAATTTTTCTGGGCATCAGGTCAACCATATGGCCACATGCTGGGGGAGAACAAAATGCTCTACAGCTTCCCTACTTTACTTCTGAGTCTATGGGCAAACATTAGACAACATGTAACTTGATTAAGGAAACAAGCTTCATGTTTCTGCAGCACACAGACAAAAACCATAACAAATCAAACCAGTACCCATTTTCATACCCAGTTTTTACCTCCTGAAGAAAGCCAGCTTTCAGTATTCCTGAGGGCAGCAATGTTAAAAGGAAGGAATTTTCATAATTCATCAGGTTTCTTCTCTTCAGAAACTGGTTGGTCAGGTCTCTTTTTCCCCCAGGTCTTTCCCAGCCCTGGAGGAGAGGCTGCCCTATGAATGTGTGAGGTTTATGTGCTGTGCTTTGGGATTGACAAACAAAGCTCACTAACCCTGTTGTAATCTATAAATGCCATGCAGCTCAGCAGAAAAGAACAAAGCTGGTGACTCTCCTGGACTGATGTATTTGACAGACAGGCAGGGCAGTAAACACCAAGCCTGTTTGGGGTTTTTGTATCTTACTGTTGTATTCTGTTGACTCTAACAATCTGATCAGACAAACATTCTCATTAACTACTGCTAAAAGAAAAAACAGGAGTTGAGCCTGATACGGTGAGCAGTCAATGTAGTTTGTAAAGAAGCAGCTCATCTGGAAGGTGAAAACTTTTCCAGCAGTACTTTTTTTCCTAAGGGGGGGAATACTTGAAGACATTCATACTTAATTGATGTTCACTTTTTCTAAAAAGACAGCAGGACAAGATAAAACCGTGTTTTATTAGTTCTTTTCTTTTTCTCTCTGGTGTCTGTGTCCCTCATCATCAGGAGACTGGTGCAGAGTTTTCCAAGGCTGAGTATCTGTCTAAATCTTCCTTTTATTTCCTCCTCTCTCTGGGTAGTGATCTGGGAAACACATCTTGAACTTATATTACTGTTATTTTATATATGTTATTTGATCTCTGTGTGCATCTAGTCTAACTACCTCTATGACTAAGTTAAATGAAAAATAATTTGTTCTAACCAATTTTTTCTAACCAACTCCTTGCCTGCAGTAAAGTGCAGCATCTGGGAAATAATCAGCTTCAAAAGGCAGACATCTATCACTTGCACTAAAAAGGGGACCCATTAGCTGTGAGCAGCAGGGTGCTATAGCTGTTGAGATCAGGCAAGACAGAGACACAAGATCAAACACAAAGCTGGAATACAGCACTCTGCATTCAGAAATGTGGTTGTGGTTGTGAGAGCTGTGAAGCAGACCTGTTGAGTTCACTGAAGAGGCCTTCACTGAACTTGACAGAAACAAGATCTAGAAATATGAGCAAGAAGCAAGCACTAGTACTACAGTGGTTAAAATCAGCTTTAAAATGTGTGTGAAACCGATTAAAGCAAATTTTCCTCTGAAATATTTGCTTCTTGATGACAGGCCTGTGAGGTTGGGTGACCCCACCATGGCAGAGAGGAACAGATGTGTGCTCTGCAACAACACCATCAGCCCTGCTCCTGCACAGGCAGCGCCCGTGGGTGCCCTGCCCTGGGACATGGTCAGCACGGGCAGCCACAGGGCTGGCACTGCACGGCTGGCTGCACCACAGCCCCAGCTTGAAAGGCACTCCAGTCATCTGGCTGCACAGCTCCTCTGCCCCTACCTCATTTCAAGTAACAACATTTAAGAAGAGCAGATGGAGACAGAACTGCATCCATGGAGAAATTGCCTCTGAGTGTGGATACAGACTCTTCCCTCAGCTCATCACCGCAGGAGCTTGGGATGGTGATGATGCCAGGTAAGCCAAGGCTTGAGGCACAATGATAGGCTAAGCCTATGCTTCTTATAGGGTGCAGTGCACAGTACAGGTGCACAAAGCCAGAGATCTTTATTGTTTGTGTATAAGGACTTGTTGGCATTGAAATGATCCTCTGATTTCAGTAGAATATTGTCAATGTTGCCCTTCCAAGGAATGTTTATGTTCTACTGGGACTTTGCCAAGGCAGGCTTTAAGCTCCATTCCAGACTTCTGATTTGTTAAGTTGGTGTCTATATGCACAAGTTAGTTTGGTATTAGAACTTAAATGTACTTCTCTTTGAAAGGCATATATGTACTGAGGTACGTATAAGCAGCTCATCATTGTTGGCTGGAAAATTATCTTTAGCCTAGATGAAACACCTTTCTAGTTTTTTCCATTCATTTGATATTCACTTGGCATTTCTCAGGTCCAGGCTGGGAAATTTTTTGTTTTAAATTCTAAATATGAAACCTCAAATTCGCAGTTAGAAGGTCAGAGTCAACTGGCTGGATAATTTAATATTTAGTTTTGTTAGTGAAAGAGTAGTTGTTGGATAGCCCTCTGGGATGGATTGGGTGAAACCAGTATCTGGAAGACAGTGTTAGTGGTAGGAGGTGGCTAGCAAAGGAAACTGGAGAAGGGTTGGTACTAGGTCATAATGGGAGATATGGACAAAACTTTGTGGTCTATATAAAATACTTTGGATGGGAAATGTCATAATGCCTGGTTTGGAATGCAAATGGAAGTAGACAAAGATAGTGCTTATGAATCTGTAATTGCCTTACGTTGTGTGTGTTAGGTTTTAATAAAACTCTAATCTTGCAGTGTTGTTGTGGTTTAACCCCAGCCAAAATTCTTTTACTGTGAAAGACATTAACCCTGCTCCAGCCAAAACCAGTACGAGTGTACTGTGCTTCATATTACAGGACCTTATTTTTGTTACTCCAACTATGATCCTTTCAGACCTATTTTTCCATTTGCTGCAATGCTGTTTTTCTTATTCAGAAAATATATGAATATTTTCTATGCCTTCTATGTTTTCTTTGCTCACCTATTCCTCTGAAATGAAGAAAAACTTGGCATGCTTGAAAACTGCTCCTGCTGCAGAAGGCCATACAGACTAAGCACGCAGTCGTGGCACTTTCTGCTCTATGTCTCTTATATCCCACAGGTCTCCTCCATCCCAAAGCACACATGTGGCATTTGTCAGTGCTATTGGAACCTGGTCTACCCCAGAGCTGACTGCTTGTGACTGCCATTTTTCCTATAGGGGCAAAATTATGTGAGTTTATTTGACTGGCTATTTTTTCCCACATTAATTTCTATCTCCTGTGCCATGTGCCTGATGTGACTAGAAGTAGATGAGAGGTATTACTTTACAATTATACAGCATGTTGTGAAAGAAATGCATATAGTCCTTTTGAGGGGCTTGCTCTCTTATGTAACACTGTGCTATATATTGTAAATACGTAACTTGGTTTTGACCTTATTAGTAGCTTAGTTTTGTGTTCAGACAAATCAAATCCTTCTTAAGTATCTGCAAAAGAAATGCATAAATTGTTAAATAATTGTGTTTCCAACTGTCTTTCTAAATGTACGGAATATTTCAACTGTCTTGTCACATTATTGAAATTGCCTTTCATTGGACTTAGCAGAATGTATCTGGTCCAAACTTACAGCAGCTTAATATTAAAATGCCTTTGTGCCGACACTGTGATTTGCTGACTTTATGAATTATTAAGGCATCTGGGTGCAGGAATATATTTCAGAGACAGCTTTGCAAGCCTTTGCCATTAGCAATATTATGACAAAATAATCTGGGAGTTTTGGTACCTTGAGGAACACAGCCTGCTTGGAGAACCCAAATGTGTCCATTAGCTGAGCTGCAGTCAAGCCCTGAAAGACATACAGGAATAGGGTATGGAAATTATGTGAGGTTTTCAGATTTGTGCACCAACACTTGCAGTGTGCTAATGGAGGGCAGTTCATGATACATTTAGGAGAGAGTTGCTTCCAGCCCCTCGGCCCCTGGAGGTGACAGGTTCATCCAAACCTTCTTCTGCTCTGCCCAGCTGCTCCCCAGGGCTAAGGGAAGCTGAGAGCCTCCAGATCCCGACAAGATGAGAGGGTGTTCCCAAAGTGTGGAGATATGCAAGGTAAGGAAGGAGACAAGCAACACCCAGGGAAAGGGACACAGAAGGCAGCTCCCCAGCTGGGGGTCACGGGGCTTCCAGCAATTCTGAGGTGGTACAAGATCTTCTGATATTTAAGCTGTGGTTTGCAGCAGGATGTGTGTGCAAGAACACGTCATTGGCAGCATACAAGCAGGAGATGATTAAGATTTCTCAACAGAGCACAGCTGCTCCGAGGAGATTTGGATTTAAATCAGCCCAGAGCAGCTCATGCCAGGCAGCAACCTGCTGCTGGCTTGGCAGCAGCTTTGCTTTGCAGTGTCTCCCAAGCCAATTTTCAGCCACTGGGGGCCTGTGCCAGGTGTTTTAAATGCCAAAAGAGATACAGCAGCACATCTTCATCTGGGCTGTGGCCAAGCCTTCCTGTAGATTAAAACCATTTTGTCTGTTAAGATGTATGAAGGGAATTACAAACACCTGAGAAAAAACTGATACAGATCCTAAAATAAAGACTCTGAGGTGGAAAATATTAAATGCTTTGTTTTCAGTTTCATATTTTGAAACATGATTCCATTAATATACTGATTAAATGGCACATTAGATATTCTACTCCAATATTAAAATTTTAATTTTATCTAGATTAGGTATGGAAGATATTTAATTTCTAAATTTAGTATCTCTTCCCTGTCACACAACCCAGAAGGGATTGTAGATGTGATGTGCAAGTTGAATTTCCATCTTACGCTCTTACAATTGGACTATGTTTTGGAATGGTGCATGTAGTCAAGAAATATATCAGTGCAATGCAAAGGAAATAGATTTTTCCCTTTTGTATATAAAAAATAATGAAGTTAGATGGGATTTGAATAAAAGAGGCTGAACACCAGGAGGCTTGGAAAAGGATATGACAGTGAGAGTGTCTGTTTGCTGCAGGGCTAGGAAAATGGAGGAGGGAATGCAAGTGAGAGATGATATGCAATCAGACAAAAAATCCCCCAGAAAACAGAAAGCCAGTCAGATCCAGAGGGCATATTTTGTACTTTGGAGAGAAACGTCTCAATTTAAATATTAGCCAGAGAGTTATGAAAATCCCTCTGAATATGTAGTGCAGTAAGTTTGCTTTTTGTAGTAAGAGATACTTGCGCCTTTTTGTAATAAGACTATTTAGTATATTCCTATTGTTTCTGTTTTCCTCAGAGGTGATACTGGAAGATGCTTCACTACGCAGCTGTCCAAGCAAATACTCTACTTGTCCTGTGTCCAGAAGGCAACTACAGGCTCAGTGTAGATCATCACTAATGTTAAGAGGTATATTTGGTGACCCACAGTAAAAGGTAAGGTTCCTGGGTCTATTATCATTTTCTTTATGACTTGAACTAAAGCCTGTTGAAGTTACTGATACAGAGTCCTATGATATCAGTAGAAATAAAAACTACAGGTTGGTTAACCTCCCCTTGATTCTTGGGATGGTGATAGAACAGATAGCTCTGGAAACCATTTTCAAGCACATGAAGAACAAGAAAATCATCAGAACGGATTCACCAAGGGAGTATTTACAAATTGAAACACAGGATTCACTATTCTTTCTGAATGTACCTGAACAGGAAACACATTTTTCCTGTGAAAGTGCCAGAGCACTACCAGAGGTTGCTCAGAAAGGTTGTGGAGTTCCTATTCCTGAGCTCCTCGCTGTAGGTGGCCCTGTTTGAGCAAGGGTCTGGGCAAGATGACCTCAAAAGGCCCTTCCTGTTGAGTTTGTGGGGGTCCCCAGGAAGAAGTGAGAGATGAGAATCTGACTCCATGTTCTCAGAAGGCTGATTTATTATTTTATGATATTTATGTTATATTAAGGAATACTATACTAAAGAAAGAGAAAGGATACAGACAGAAGGTTTAAGAAGAATGATAATGAAAACTCGTGACTGACTTCTCAGAGTCGACACAGCTGATGATGATTGGTCATTAAGTAAAAACAACTCACATGTTTGGATAAACAATCTCCGGACCACATTCCAGAGCAGCAAACACAGGAGAAGATGAAACTTCTCATCTTCCCAGAAGAAGAAATCCTGGCGAAGGGATTTTTCAGAAAATATGACAGGGACACCCTCCCAGTCCCAACCATGCTGTCATTCTGTAAACCATGGAGAAATCCATCATAGGCAAAAACCAGCATGTCAGCATCTCAATGTGTTTATTTTTAAAATAAACATGTTACACACTTTCAGAGTTGTTGTGAGATTAGGAGTACCAAAATGCTGATAATCTATTCTGTGAGCTAGTAATATTAAACCAAAATGTCAGTGTGAGATTAAACCCTGTTGACTTTCACATGATTATGCTTCTGTTCCTTTCGGGTCATCTTTGGCAAGTATTAGGCAGTATCTAGAATTTTCTGGGAATGGACATAGTGGATGTCTGATAGTGTAGTTCTTCTGAGTGAATTACCTTATAAATGTGCTCGTGTGTGGCTGGCTCTGACAGTCTCCTCTGATCTTGCATTCTTCTGTGATCTCCCTGGAGAGGGGGGAGGACCCCTGTGCCCTTCTCTCCCAATACATTCATATATCAGGTCAATGTCCTCCACTGAAAAAGGTGACATGCCCTTTTCACTAAACACATCCATAGATGTGATGGCCAGACAGAATGACCAGAATGACCTAGGGGACAGATATCTTTAAGAAGCCAGTATTTTGGCATTATTCCATAAGATAGGAGGAAGTGGTAGGTTGTTAGCCTGCAAAAATGAGTCAGAGACAAGGAGCTGGCTATCAGGAGCTGGACACTACATACAAACTACACTACTATACACTACACTGCACTACTATACACTACACTGCATACTACAATGTGTCTGGGGACTCACTGCTGACCTGTCATTTGCTGATGCTCTGATTTACTGGCCCATTTTTTCAGATCTAGAGAAACTGCACGCATGGAGACATCAGAAGCATTTGGGGGATTTATGGTCAGAACATAAGGTTTTCTGTAAGTCAGTAAGGTTTCTGTATCTAGATCTTTCATCTGGCTTTAAAATTCAATCCTGAAAGCTGTAAATGACTAGGGTAAAAGGCATTAGGTCCTTGGCAATTGTATTAGAAGGTCTGCAATTGTACCACTAAGAGGAAAAAACCACATAGATTGTCTGGATGTTTCTCCTCTGTTTGTTTTTTAGATTATTTTCATTAATTCAATTTCTCTTCTTCAAAAGTATGTGCAGAGGTGGTTCTTGAGCACAGATAACATAGCTGTGCTTTCTGAGCGTGGATCCAATGTGATCTCAATGACCTTTGAATCACAATTTAACTGAATAAGCTTCATAAAGAGGTAAGTAATAATAAAACTTTAAGTCCATTTGAAATAGAGATAATACTCAATTATTGAAAAATGTTTAACAGAAGCCTGCCTTTTGTAGTCCTTGGAAATGAACAATTTTCACTATCTCACAAGAACTATTATTTAGACACTGGGACAGGCTGATCTCTATTGAATAATTACTCAAATCTTGAGTACATTAAAAAATTAATTTTGAAACTGCAGAGAGGCAGAAAATGAGTCACATGCCTTTAAAGAGTCTATGTCAGGTTTCTAGGGAAATGAACTCTCTTCATAAGGAGGTTTCATATGTTGGTTAATAAAAAAATGCAATAAAGACATGCAATGCAAGTCATGTGATAGAAAATAGATTAGCATTATCAAACTTGTCTAACAATTGGAGCAGGGTAAGGGTTTAACAGCCAGCTTGTAACAAGGGCTGAAATAACAAGGGCTGAAAGTGAACATCAAAGATCTAGGAAGGAGGGGAGGAAAGAGGAGGGAGGACTGATGGCTTACAGTTTAGTACAATTAACGGTTAAATGAACCTAATGTAATCCTTTTCTCTCCCCACGGAATTTTTTATGCCCATCTGTGAGCTTCAAATTGAGATGGGATATACTTAGAAAAATATGCAATGATTTAGTGAGGAATGTTTGTGTTGTTAGCAATTTGTGGAACCCTGTATTGTAGAAGAGATCATATAATAATTTTTGAACCTGTGCTTTTGATTGAAGTTTAGGATAAGAGTTTTAAAAATATTTAAAAAGTTTTGTTTTTCTTGGGTCCTGCCTAAAAATTTCACTGGTATGGTCACCTGACATAAGTTTTGCCATGAAGGTAAAAGACAAAGATGAATTTTTTAAAAGAACTTTTCTATTGAGAGTTTGAATGGCTTTCAGACATTAGATGAGAAGATAGGAAATTTCAAGTAAAATTTTGGAAGCTGATGCAGAGGAAAACACAGAAAAAGGGGTGCATGAACCATTGTGATATGCCTGACTGTATCTCATACATTAATGAGAGAGATTTTCTGTCAATTTTCTTCTGTGTAAGAAAATCAAAGCCTAAAGGAAAGCATATCTGGGCTTCACATACTCTTTATAGGCTAAAAATATCTTGACATATTCCACTTAAAAATTTAAACACTTTTCTGACACTTCAAGACTTTTCTAGCATCATTCATACTATATTTATTATAAAGAAATAGTTGATAAATGAAATAGGTAACCCCAAAATAAACTTGAAAGAAAGCTGAGTTAGGATGAATGTTTCTTGTAAAATCATTATATTTAGGATTGAGTCTTTTACCACACTGATGGTCATTCTCTTTATTGATTTTTTAAGAGCAAGGCTTAATGGTTGACTCACATGTATAGTAAAATCTTCAGCACTATAACAAAGGAATGATGCTTCATTTATCAAATGAGACTGGTTGCTAGGAACTTCTTAGAGTGTCTTAACTGTAGATCATGATGTGAAGTAAATGAATCCTGAACAGTTCAAAATTCTCTTGTGTTCACATGTGGAAAATTATTCAAGCATTAGAGGTTTACTCTAGAGTCTGTCCTCCAGGAATGTGCCTGTCTTAAGAGGAAAAGCTCTCAGCATAAATACCTTGAAAAAGCAGGAGGAATGCTGCCAATGTCCCAACATGTTCATCACTGCAGAAGAGCTTGAGGTCTTGTGTTCAGCAGGAGGAGCATAGCCAGAGTTTTCAAATGCCCTTGGTTTCATTTTGATACCACAACCTCTATTCCACCTCCCACATAAATGCTCCTTGCCTCCCAATACCTCAGTGCATATATAAGCCACTCACTCCCTTTAGATGTTTCTCACACCCTTCCTGTATCCTTCTCCCATGGTTATGGTGTATCCAGTTGCTGTTTGTGTCTGTAGGGCTAGATTTTGTAGATCAAGGAGCTCTTGGTGTTCATGTTGCAGCCTTCACATCTGAATTCCCATTGCCTCTTCCAAATATAGTGAATTAGAGCTGCCTAATATCCTTGGAGCTAGGAAATCTTCCTGTGCTTATTTTCTGGATGATGTAGATGTTTTCAAAAGCACAAGGGAATTTAGGAACATTGTCTCTCTCTGGAAAACTATTCACAAAAAGTACAAACTTTTATGAGATGGAGATATTGGTTAGGAGGATTATTTACTTCATATATATTACTTCAGCTTTATGCATGTTTATTGCAGTGAAAGCAAGTTGTATGGAGGCTCCTAGAACAATAAAAAATATTGCCTATACAATTTATTTGAATGAGAAACAGTACTGACCCAAGGAATTTTTTGGCAATATTTTGCCATATACTTTTTATTCAGTTGGAGAACCTACCTATGACTAAACTAGCAATAGTTACTTGCTTTCAGTATTTCTAGATAAATCTTTGTCCCTGTTTTTGGTGTCCCTTTGTGCCTCTGTGAAAACATCAAAGATCAGTTGCTGTGGCATCTAAGGTTCATTTTCAAGATCAAACATTTCACTGAGATAAGCCTTATATTATATATAATGACAAGTTTGCAGCAGCAGCAGCTGTCACACAGGTGTGGGGGATTTATAAATAACAAATTACTTGGGAGCTGCTGGGGCAGGAGCAAGGAAGATGGCCATGAAAATCACAATCATGGAATGGTTTAGATTGGAAGACACCTTAAAGATTATCTAATTCCAGCCCCCCTGCCATGGGCAGGGACACCTTCCACTTGACTGGGCTGCTCAGAGCTCCATCCAACCAGAACACTGCCAGGGAATGGGCCATCCACAACTTCTCTGTGTAACCTGTGCCAGGGCTTCATCACCCTCAGAGTAAAGAATTTATTTCCTAATATCTAATCTAAATCTTCTTCTCTTCAGTTTGAAGCCATTTTCCCTTGTCCTGAGCACTGGTTTCAGCTGGCTAGGGTTGAACCACACCATGCTGTCACTGCATGCTCTTGTAAAAAGTTCTGCTCCATCTTGCTTGTAGGTCACCCCTTCAGGTACTGAGGGCAGAAAGTAAGTCCCTCCAAACCCTTCTCTTCTCCAGGCTGAATAAGCCCAATTTCTTTGGCCTTTCCTCATAAGAGAGATGGTCCATCACTCTAATCAGCTTGGTGGCCTCCTCTGGACTCACTCCAACAGTCTGATGTCAAAATAGTCGAGCTGCAGTTCTTGCACCTGTCAATTCCCTGCCTTCAAAAATGTCTTTAAGGTCAGCATCATATCAGGATTTTGTCAGAGATTCCCTACTCATTACTATCTGTCTGGTAAGGTTAAGTTCATACTGTGATACAGTATACTGTGATAAGGTTAAATTCATACAACTATGATTATAAGAAAAAGTGATATTTTTAAAATATATTAAATTAAAAACTTAAGATTTAATTTAATTACATATTAGTATGCACTCTGTAAAATTTTTAAAAGAATTTTTGAAGTGTCATTAATTTAAACTGATAGCAAAATTGGTCATTCACTGCTGTCCTGATTAAAGCCCCAAAGGTGTTGAATCTCCTCACTTTTGTGGGAGGACTTGAAATACCAAAGGTTGAGGGCCCCCAAATCAGAAAGCAGGCCTAAATATTCCTTTTCTTGTTTTTTTCTATCACCATTTATTTAAGCCATTCTTCTTGTGACTAGGAGGAACCAGGTATGCTTTTAGTCTTGAACCTGGTGGTGGGCAAAAAAACCCTTGTGTTTATTTCCTGTCTTTGCTGACATGTTTGAACAATGCCTGGTGTGTGTCCTCCACTGTGCTGTTCATCAAGAGCTGCCTGCTCAGACTGGGCAGCTAAATTTCCTTGATAAAAGAGAAACCGTCCAGACCCGACTATCCCTCTTCCTCCATTTTGCATAGTACCTCTTCATGGGGACTAAATGAATGGCCAGGAAGTCTAATGGAAAACTGTAAAAGCTATTAGATTGCAAGCCAATATCTGATAACAAGAGCAGCAATAGATTATTTATCGTCTGTTGGTTTCAGACTATGTTTGTGGTATTGTCTTGGCACTGATCTTAGTATGCAGTTGC
Organism: Agelaius tricolor; assembly: GCF_023055355.1. NCBI lineage: Eukaryota > Metazoa > Chordata > Aves > Passeriformes > Icteridae > Agelaius > Agelaius tricolor. The sequence goes on along the minus strand of NW_027269264.1, from coordinate 33,921,794 downwards.
AAAATGCATTAGCAAAGCCCCCACTGTTTAAACATTCATTACATGGAAATGAATCATTTCATCAATTAATGTGAACCTTGGCCAGTGCATATCTTTGGAAAGAGCCTTGAACAGCCCCAGACCAGCTCCTTTCTGGAGGAAGGGACCTGGACAGTAGCAGTAAAACAGATTCGCATTAGCTGGAGAAACAGTATAACATCATCTTCTAACTGCACTTTTGTGCCATGTCTCTAGGACCTGTGTCCTTTTCAGGTGTTCTGCTCTGATGGATAAAAACACATCTTCATTCTGAACATAGAATCAGGTAACCTGCTGAAAATTTTTATCAGGATGTTATGACCTCGTCTATTCCTATAAAAATAGCATGAGGCAACTGAATAGAGGAATGGCTCTTGTAAAAACTCTTCAGTCCACAAACATCTTCAGATTATTCTGTTTAAAGCCACTAAAAATTCTCACTCTGTCTGGATAATGTTGATTTATTTTCAGCAATCCAACTCTAGCTCCTATTTCTGAGAATTTACACACTAATTTAATTTACACTTATTAGTTTACAGTAATTTGTCTCTTTCTCTAGAGGTGGTTAGTGAGAAAGAATTTTGTCTCTGATTAAATTAAGCACAGTTAGTTTTTCAAGTTATTTTTGTAAAGGTTTGTAGCATTCATTATTGCATATTTTTCCACTATCTTAAACAATTTTTAGTTATACCACACAAATAACTAAATTTGATGGGCAGCTCCCTGACAAAATGAGAGATATCATAGTCCAAAGAGATACAACAATGTATTTGATTTTAACATCTCTTCGCTCTGTTACTCTAAATATTATTTATTGTAGGCCATAATGGTAGGATTTTTCCTGTCCCCTAGTGGCTATTTCATTTTCTGATTTCAGTACACTCATTACCATTTCTGTCATCCTATCAGAAATTATGACCTGACTTGTGGCTTGATTTTCAAGAGAGAAAGCACATAAAAACAAACTCACTTAAAAATATTTTCTGCTATAAAACATGACCCCTAATAGGAGTCCTATGAAATTAAGAGAAATTGTAGCTGTTTTGCTCTAACTTTCCAGGAAGGTGCCAGAGACTGTGTGGTGCCCTTTCACACAAGCTTGCAGTGAAAGATGAAAGCAATGAAACATGGAAACAGCTAGAAAAGTAGCTTCTGTTTTTATTGAAGTAAATAGTTGATATTTTGACCTAGTGCTGAATTTGCTTAACTTGTGAAAACAATGTTCTGAGAGGGCAGGAGTGGCACAGAGACTCCCTCTCCCCTGCATCCTGATGTCAGGCTGAGCTTGTGCACTCAGACCCCTCCATCTGCTGGCTGAGAACACTTCTGCAGCAGCAAAGCTGAACAGATGGCAGCATTGCCTGACCTGCAGCCTGAACACAGCGATAACTTCATGAGGTGAGATTAAAAGGAGCTTTATGAGTGAGTCTTCTATGATATTCCTGCTGCTAATGAGAGGAAAGGTCTGCCCAGCTTCAGTAGGCTGGAGATGGGGAAAATGTGTGACATTTGTAAAGTACCTGAAGAACAGAGGTTGTTGTTGAAATGTGGTTCGTACATTACAACTCAGTTCAAACTGCTTGTGTAGAATGATCAAATCTTTCCATAGAACTCTACAGATTGAACAAATCCAAGAAGAGAATTTTGTGATCCTTATGTCTCAGAGCATTTTATCTCCATCATATTGCATTGCTTAAAGACTTTTTTGATACTTCTACCCTATATAAGCATGGTTTGAGCATCCTCAAACATGTATCAGGCATTCTGGGCTCCAGAGAGCATCCATAATGTTCTGCTACACTTTTTCCAGTCATGCAATAGTTTGCATGACTTGATATAAGCTGTATTGGAGCTTCAGCTGATGTGAGGGACAGTCTTACAGCAACTTTTTGTGTTGAGCTTGGAGCCAGCAGTACAGTTGTCTTGGGAGCTCTGCTCTGGGAAGTTTCAAGTGCAGTCAGGGCTGCCAAACATCAGCATTTCACTGCAAGCTGACAATATCTATTGCTTTTCATGAAGCCTTTGTCTCCTTGCATAACATTACATTCAAATGCTGACCATCACAGGAGAGTGCTGGCGTCCATGCCTAGGGAGCAAAGGGTTTAGGGGCAGGGGTGGCTCCACCCTGACAAGCACTGAACAAGGCAGACTGACAGGACTTTGAGTGCCTTGGGAGAAGACTTCCTTCTAGGCCATGAAAAGACTGTTAGCTCAGACACAGCACTAGTCAGAATGTCTGTGTTCAGTTTTGAGTCTCTATGTGCAAACCTGACTTAAGGAGCTAATAAACAGGATCCTGTCAGGACTCCATAAAGATTAATAATTAAAAATATGAACTTTTTTTTAACAGCTTGGCTGGCTCTGATTTAATTCAGGTGCACAAGTATTCAGCTTACCCTTGGGTTAGAGGAGTAGTGGATTTCGTGAATGGAGATTTTTTTGTACCTATTTTCTTGTATGCAAATCTACAGTTTAGAAAACAATTTCCACTATCAGCGGAAAAATCTGAAATTTTCAAAGTGTCTTAATTATATTGAAGTTCAATGGATGAGCCTGAGCCTCTATGAATCTTCAGTGAAAACAGGGCCAGTTTTGCAAAGATATTCTAGCCTAAAAGATAGTACCTGGCATAAAGGGGAGATGTCTTGGTATCTACCACATCAGTGGATATCCTTATTTTAATAAAAGTCCTATTTAATTATTAAACCAATATATAAATTGGCACAAACTGGAAAAAAATTCCCAGTCAGAAGGGAGGAGGTAGGGGCCATAACCTGGGCAGGCACTGTGCCTTTCTTGTGCCTACACATTCTCCAGGCGCAGTGACCTGAGAAGTTTGTGCAGGTGCAGCTGTTCCCTTTAGTCTTGTGCTTTACAGCACTGGAGCTGCAATGCTTGCATGTGAATTTTATATATAAGATTTAACAGATGTCTGCTGCAAACCTTATTTTTTTTTGTACAATTCTCATTTTTGTAGAGATTATTTGACAGAGACATTAATTAATTGTTTTTTATTACTTCTTAGTACCATAAGTGGACTTCATGCACAATGGCTATAATGTTTTCCATCTGCTAACTACATCAATAATAAACAACCCACTCCATACAAACATGGAAAAAAAAAAAACCCAAAACTCTGCTCATTTACTCACTTCTCTGTTGTTGATACACAGCCAAATGCAGTCCTTATTTTTAAGTCAATGGAGCAGCTATGTGGATAAATTTATGCATGTTGAACAAATTACACAAAACAATCTTATAGTTTGTTTGCACATGCACAAATGGTGTAAGGAGTCATGGAGCAACATAACATATGCTTCTGTATCCTTTTTTTTCAGTAAGAACTTCAGCTGAGCAGGGAAACTATTCTTTTACAAGACTAAAATGTAATGTAGCTAATATATTCATAATGGATTCTTATGATCCACTCTTTTTCCCCAATGACTCATTTTCAGAGCTTAATTCAATACTCCAAAAGCTAAAAAATGTAATTCAGAGCAGCTTCCTGGTCTAAAATATTGATTCACTAGTTCAGTTTATAGCTTCTTGTGGCAGACTTTCCTGGTAAGTAAAACACAAACCAACTGAATATCCCAATTCTTTCACTGAAATCATCAGGGAAGTGTTTGATCACAACTCCAATAAACCCCAAATATATTTTAAAACTGGAGTGTATCCTTATGTATCTTTCCAGAGCAAAGAGGCTTTTCTAAACTTATACCAAAACCAGAAGGGTTTGTCTAGAAACCAAAAGAAGACAAATTACAATTATAAAATGTATTGAATTCTTCAATGTGGTTTTATAATTAGGTGAACAGAAGCCAAGAATTTCTCTTACACATTCAAAAGAAGCAGTTGCAAAAATGCAGCAAATATAAGAAAAAACTGACCATGAGAACACTACAGCTTCTGTTTGTTTATTTCTCCAGAAATGCTCAGCCATGAGTGCCCATGGACCACAGTGCATATTTCAGAATTTTGTTCTAATGTTTGGGCCCTGTTAAATCTCAGCTAAAAAATTACAATTTAGCCTGTTTTAAGTACAATCATGAATTAAACTTCTCAGGCTTTTATTATAAAAAAATTGTTGGTGTTTGAGAGTTGTGGATTTAGAATTTATTGTTTTCTTTTAGCAAAACTAAAAGCTTGTGACTTTTCATCTTTGCTAGTGACTACATTCTATTCAGCTTCAGAACTTGAATGCTGTTGGCAAGTGAAACTCCTGGGTCTCTGCTCCCCACCAAACCCAGAATCTGGATCCAGTTCTGGCACCTCATTCACTTGAGCATTTGAGTGACTTCGGTAGAATTAGAACATTATTCAAGCATGTCTTGCAACCCTAAGATAAACATTACTTTCGTTTTTACAGCCAAAAGACCAAGTGAGAGATCAGAAGATTTAAGCAGTACTATCCAAAGTCTACCTGCCCCCTTGTCTGCTGCCTGAGCCTCCCAGTGTCTGAAACTTTGAAGTTGAAATTCCCTTGATGCCTGAAGGACTTGTCCTGGGCACATTAGAGGTTCTTTGTTCCTGCTGCTGCATAGATCATCTTGCAGCTGTAGACTGATCCTGTCAAGATTCACAAACCTGCTGATTCCTCACTCAGCCTTTTTAAAGGACCATTTGTCATGTGTGCCCAGAGACCTGCTGCACAGGCCTTCATGTTAAATGAAGTTCTTCTGTCCAGAGCAATGGATGAGGCAAGACCTTTGTGTTTTTCAGAGCTTGAACCAGGAGGTTTGGCCTCACTTCCCCCATGAGCCTGGCAGATTTGCTGTAACCATCAGGACACAGGTTCCATGGAGCTGAAGGACAAACTGGGGAAAATGACCTGGGTCTCCACATGAAGCCATGCTGCTAACAAAAAACAAATAAGATGCAGAGTGATGTAGGACTACAGCCAAATGTAGATCTTTGGGACTGGGCATCCAGACTCTTAATCCTACCTGTGCAATTTTGATAACTGAGTCCCTAATTTCCAGTTGATTTCCCTAACTTTTAGTTTTAGTTTCTTTCACAACTCTTGCTTGGCATACAAAACCAGCTTCTCTCCTGAAAAACGGACTATTAGGTGTCTAGAACACTTTCTGGAGATATGTGAGTTTGGGCATTGTCAGGCAGAAGTGAGAATAGGAGCTGTCTCTTCTGTAGCCTGTAACTCATCTGAGCAGTAGTCATTTGGCATTGAAAGAGGGGTGCATCCTGGCCCCAGCAGCTATGTTGGAGGCACAGAAAAGACCTATAGAACAGTATGGTGGTGAAGGCTTAATGTGGGCAAGGTTTTGAGAGGCATTTCTTTGCACAGGCATCACCTTTTCAGGCTATTTTCAGCACTCCCTTTTCTTTACTGTCTGTAATGGTTTCTAGTTTGAAGCCATTTATTCCCACTGGCGTTTGTTTGGGAACTGAACAGGGACCTGAGGAGGCAGCTCTCTGCAGAGGTGATGCTGTGAGACTGAGTGGCCGACTCACATTACAGATCTGGGCTTAAATTTCTTGTTTAGAATAAGACCCAAGGGCTTGATTCTAGAAAAGAGAAGCTAAAAAACCCCGGAGGCTCATTCCCTTAAGTCTCCCTTTCTAGTGAAGACTGATTCCCTCCATGTGGGTGCAGGAAGCCTCCTCCATTCCCTAGCTGATGGCACAGGCCATTTCTTGAGGGGATTTCAGCAGTGTAGACACTTCAAATTCAATTCAGGAATCAAATAAACGTATTAATTGATATATTAATTGACAAAATCGTTATTTTAATTATAAAAGATCCGGATGTTAGCAGGGGAAGCATGGTGATCCTCTGAGTCTTTTCTCTGAGGCAGAGGCTCAAGCAAAAGGCTTGAGAATAGCACCATCTCCTGGAAATACTTCATATGGCTTGGCTTTTCAAAGATGTCTGAAGGCGCTTTTTTTCCTAAAACTGCTATAATTTAACTGGTACTGTAGTAAAAGTATTCTTTACCACTACCAAAGTGTTGCTTCAGCAATAACTGAATACTACCCATGCACGCTTTTTCATGTATCCCATGTTAATCGTGAACCAAATATGACACCAGCATAGGGAAGTTTGTCAGTGTAGAAGTTGTGGGTGCACCATGTCCACCACAGGGACATGTCAGCATGCTCTGAAAGCCAACTGGGATAGTAGCCCACAACCCAAACTAAATTAATTTTACATTTTCTCTGAAGCCTTCATCCGAAACCTAATTTTTCTTAGAGCTAACAAAGAAAATAACAGAAAAACAAAAATGTATTTTGTGTGCAAGGCAAGACTTTACAGCAGGGGGCTGTGGGGGTGGCTTACATGAGATGCTGCCAGAAGCTTCCCCTGTATCTGACAGAGCCAGTTCCAGACAGCTCCAAGGTAAACCTGCCACTGTCCAGGCCCATCAGCAATGGTGGTAGCACCTCTGGTGTAATCTATTTGACAAGGGGGAAAGCATGACTGGACAGCAGCGACTGCAGCCAAAGAGAGGAGTGAGAAGTACTCCATGAACCTGCTCACCTTGTATCACAGTAAGTTTTTTCTTAAGAACAGCACTTGAATGCTTATTTCACTTGAACACATGTAAGGAGATAGCAACTAGGTAGTCACATGGTTTAGATTAAGCCTTTGACAAAATTTGCCACACCAGTGAGTTACCACATATAAATTATCAATTAAGCACACACAAACCTCTTGAAAATTAGCTGACAACCAGCTTATTATTAACCTGAGAGGATAATTTGAATAATGAAATTAGAAATGTTATATTTGGCATTATGTAGAATTTCAATATAAATATAAATATCTAGATTTACCTATACTGTTCTTGTCAAGTGTTACATTTTGCCTTTTGTATCTGTACCACATTGAGGGCTAGCTAATGCCCACTTTGCTCAGTGTTAGAGTGATTTTCCTAGTAGCAAAATTATTTACTGCAGCCTTTGATTTTGCAGTTACATAAATTTTTTGATTTAATGTTTTTTCCCATGCTCTAATTTGAAGACCTCTCCTTATATTACCTGCTAGATTTTTTAATCTTTAGACATGACTAATTTCTTTTCTTTCCATATGAAACCTAGCCTGAGGATGAAGCAGCTGACTACAGTGATTGGACAAGATGCTCTGCTTTCTTAGCTTTAACTCATCAACCAGGCTGTGTCTCAAGAATTAAGTCACGCAGATCTCCATGTGGGCTTTTCTTTGCCTTAAAATAGTACCTTGAAAAAAACAGATAATCCTTCTGTATCTTAAGGTCTATCACTAAATACTGTCAGCTCTTTACTTCTTTTACAAATGGGAGGAGATTGTGTAATTCCCAGTGTAACTTCTCTTCCCCATAAGTCATTGTGGGAAACCATAGTTATTGTAACTGTGTATCAACTCATTTAGAATCTCAGCTGACAGTCATACCTAGCTTTCAAGCCTGTTCTTTGATGTTGCATTTTTCTTTCTGTTTTTCTTCTGAGTCTGTGACTCTCAGCCTGACCTTTCACAGAAGAATTTTATGTGCATTCCATTCCCTTGCATCTCTTCTACAAAATGTTACACTACTGAAGACAAAGAAGGGACTTGCAACAAAACTTGCTTTTGTTTTCATTCAGGGACAGAAGAAGCAGTTTGGTTTAACACTTCAACCAGTGTCACCCTTTTATTTTTTTTCTCCCAATTTTCCAGTCTAAACTATCTGTCTTTGTTAAATCTGATTAAGACTAAACCCAGGGTCAATCTGATTTCAACTAACACTTTTACTGCTGTCAGTCATGTGTGTTATGCTTGCTTCAGCTAATAAACCATGGCATACAGAATTAAGAATAGATTGCCTAAAAAAACAACACCTTTCATGTTCCACTGGTGATGGAATATAATCTTACATTTCGCAATATACTAATGCATAGTCAATTCAACATGGACTTCAGACAGGATAAGAGACTGGAGCTCGGTTTTGCTGTAGCTGAAGCAAAAACATTTTGAAGGAATCATATCTAATTTTCATGCCCAACCCAAAGATTTTCCAGAAATAATTGCCCTTTCTTAGGTGGCTAGATGTATAGTTACTAAGTAAATAATTATTTTTTATAAAAAGCAAGAGAGTAATCGCAGTGGCTCACTGGCTGCAGAGGAGAACAGTTGTTAAGTAGCAGAAAATGACCTGTGTGACTTCTGCCCTGCACCCAGATGACAAAATGGTCCTCTGACAGTGTCTGTTTTGCATGTCTTCCTATGATGAATTTGTTATTCTCCTGCTCAAGCATACTCATGGCAGCGTGCCCATGTCAGGCTTAGAGAGACCTGAAATGGGGGCACTAGTCCCATCAATATACAACGAGATATTCAGGGAGATAACAAGCACTATAATGTGTTGCCTTTTATTGGTAACTTCTTCCATGATTTTTCCATTAGCAACCACTCAGGCTTTTTACAGTTAAGGGACTTTCAGTGTGAGTGATGGTGCATGGGGTACAGTGCAGTACAGCAGAAATTCCTAGAAGAGAAGCAAGCAGAAGAGTGCGATTAGCAATTCTGTCTGGCTTCTGTTACAAGGTATGTATGTCTGGCTTGCTCTGAAATAGGAGAAGCTATTGAAAAAGCAGAATGAAGGCTGCAGCAACTTCCTTCTTGCATGCACTTAGCAAGTTCATCTAAGGAAACTGAGCAAGACATAGACAAGGCCGCTCCATGAGCTCCCTCCTGCCTTGAGACAATGGAGTGAGGTGGAAGGTGATTGCTTTTCAGACCAGTGCAAAAAATTATCCCCTCGCCGTCAGATGGCAAACAGCCCAGCTTGTCTCTTGGGCAGTGAAAGGCAGTCCCAGAGGAAAGCACTATGAAGCACATATCCAGGTACATATCCAGGGGTGAAGCTGGTGGTGTAAACAGGGAGCAGTGCTTTCTGTGTGGTAGCTGATCTGCAGACTCTGAAGCCACAAGGCTGACAACTGAGAAACATAAGTTCAACAGACCTCCACCCAGAGCCTCTGCTGGGGATAGGAAGAAGCAATGAGCAGGAGAAATGTGAAAATGTCATTTCCTCCTTTCTGTGTCACTTTTAATTTCTTTCTCCCTCCCTACTGTAAAGTGACCTATGCAAATCTGGAGTGTTTTCACAATTCACTGTGCTTTTTTGGTTTAGGTGCTGATGACCATAATGGACCACCGTTGCATTTCCAAGACATTAACAATTTCAGTTGTCACACTGGTCAGATTTACATTTCATGCTCCTTCCCCTCTGCCAGCCAAACTGCTTTAGTGAAGGTCATTGCAGGAGTCTGTCACAACATGACACAAAATGAATGATTCTCACATGCTGAGATGTCTAAGGTAAAAAGGGCTTATTTCTTTTTGGACTTTGATGTTTATAGAATTTTAAATGTGACCATGGATTGGAGGATGAAATTGTTACTTCTCCAACCACACTGGTCAAACTAACAGTCTATTAATTTTCTCTTCTTCTAGAAAGGAATGCAAAACAATCATTATTTACATGAAAAGTGCGTGAGAAGCTCCATTACAAAAATGTAAAAATCAGAATGCTTAGAAGAACTTTAGAAGAACAGGGTGACAGGAGTCAGCTGGGAGATGCAAAACTCAGTCTCTGGCTAGTGGGCACAGTGTGAGCTCCAGCACAAAGATGAACAATCCTGCATAGGTTTGCTCTTCTTAAGAAGAGAGGGACCAGGGAGCTGTGCCTCAGGAATTTCATATAACATTATCACACTACAGGCATTGCTGAATCCTGAAACTCTGGAAATTTCCTGGGAGCACAGCAAAGGAGATGGAATGATCAGCAAAATACTGAAATGAACAAAATCTATATGCAAGTATTATGTCAGATTTATTCATAGGTGTTTGAAAGCCTAGGTTTAGATCTCAATTTGTAGTGTTGAGAACACAGTACATTCAAACATAAATAAATGTGAATCATGAATAAAGTGTCAATATACATGATATGGGCCTACTTAAAAAGATCATATTTGTTCATGGAGTCAAGCAAGGGCAGTATTTTGTATTAACAGTTACCTATGACTTTTTGATTTTGAGGATTATTTTGGTCTACATTGAACTTTCCATGCTAAATTTAAGCTTATGACAGAATTTATTACTTATTAGGTTATAGAGATCTGATTTGTAATATACTTTAATTAATAAAATTATTATTATCTTCTTGAATAAATCTCTTTAGACAGCCTACTTTGACTTTAAGATGAGCTCTAGATGCAGCATTAAGTGGTAAACTCAAATTGTTAGTTTACCACATGTGATTTTTGTGTTTTATGCCTGAATTAATTGTAAATTCTGTGCAGTACCTCAGAAAACTAAAATGCCCTGGGAAAAATCTAAAGTCTACAAGCAGAATCAAAGCTCAACTTTTTTCAACAACCTTTACAAAAGCTTTTTAGATGTCTCTGGATCTTCCATGGGAAGAAGAAAAAGAAAAAAGAAAAGCAAGCTGGGATATTTTGTTCTGGTCCACTCTAATACCAGTCTGGATGTCTGATTTTGCCTTTTTAAATTCTGGCATACAATTTCAGCAGGACATGACAGGAGACACTTCTTGTCCTAAACTGCTGCTTGTGTTCTCAGTGGCTTAATCCTCCAACTCCAGCAGCACCAGGAGGATATTGGGCATCCCATTGTGTATCAGTGCCCATTAAACAGGAATACAATACCAGAGCAGTCTGCTCCTCATTTATTATAGTACACAAGGGGTGTTGTAAGAGAAGATATTTTCACTGGGACTAATGAGCAGAGTTTTAATTGCAGTGGAACTAGGACAACAACTTTTCAATTGCAGCATAACTGACTGAGGTAAAATGAGGGTATTCTCCTCAGGTCATCCTGGGCCTTTTGAAATTATTGTCAATGTAGATACTAGTACTTGGTAACTGTACCATGGAATTGTTTGCTCAGTTCAACCTGTGGCAATTCTTTTTTTTATTTCAAATACAGCTTAACAAGTATATACTAATGCAAAATTTCTAGTAATTTATTTACCCTTTCTGGAAATGCCAGAGACTCTCAGAAATGCATGTAATGAGGAATCCTTTTTTCCCCATTAATTATTTTGTATTTGGGGTTCTTGTTCTTTTAATTTGAAACAAGAAGCCAAAATATCTCTCTCCAATTTGAGCCTGGGGTGAGATTTTATTATTATAAACAAAATAAAAACTCTTTGCAATGCAATTGTATTCAGATGACATCAAAACCTAGTAATGGAGAGGGTATATTGGGTAGTCCAACAGAGGTAGAGCCATTGCAGCTCCACACTGCCAGGCCCTTCCAAGACTACACACTCACATATTTATGATACTTTTATACTCAGATACTTGTATACAATACACACACATATATATACATATGCACATAGCTAGCCACATTGATGGAGTCAAACACAAAAATGCACTACTCACACAAACTGCACCGATGGCCTTGTACTGCTGCCTTCTCTGGCTCATCAGGATGAAGGTCAATTGATGGGAAACATATCTGTATGTTCAAACAAAATATAGATTGCTCCAATAGCTGAAATCCTCTCTAAATATTCCTGGATCCTTAGTTTACATGGTTACTGGCATGTCTGCACACACACTCCCTGTGCCTGCAGCTTTACTCATGGACATAAGCACACTATGGCTCCCCAAGTGTCACCTGGATTCTCTTGTCTCCAGCTGTCTCACACAGACACAGACACACAGACAGATAGAAACAGGTCTTTCAGTTGACCCCAACCCTTCCTTTCTGGCATGGCCTCCCAATGCCTACAGTGGCCAGCTTGCACACCTGCACCCATGCCAGTCCCTGGCACTGTGGATGGAAAGGATTCCCGTGACACATGGTCCCTGCTCCATCCTGATGAGCCAGAGAAGGAAACAGTGCAAGGCCATTGGTGCAGCTGGCCCTCAGACACCCATGTCTGCATGTGCACACAGAATAGACAGTCCTTCACCCAGGAAATTGCTTAGGAATGGATTTTAGTGGGAAGACAACACCACCTGAATGTGGTGACCAGGCACATGGCACAGCCAGAGAAGCAAGCAGAGCAGCAATGGACATGTTTGAATTGTCACTATGCCTTTTATCCTCTTATCCTTCCATTTCCCGTACCTGTTCCTCCCTAAAACATCTTGATCTCTTGCTTTCTCCCCTAACCAACCCTAACTCAGTATTAAATAATCCCCAAATACTCTTCCCAGTATCTTTATCATAGTTTATGGTTTATCTACAGCAGGCAGAAAAGCCTGATACAGCTGCTCACTCAGATGCCACCCTCCTCCTCCACTCTGACGCAGGAGAATCAGAATGGTACAAGTGAGAAAATGCAGGGACATAAGTAAAGACAATTTAGTAGGCAAAGCAAGAGCTGTGTGTACAAAAAAGCACAACAAGAAATCATTACTTTTCTACCTGGATAATGTAGCTGTCATTCTGTCATTTATATAAAGAATATAACATCAAAAATGAAAACTAATATAGCTCCTGGTCCTGCAGGAACATACACAAGTACTGAATTTCTTAACAGTGTTCAGTCTGAACAAGCAGAATGCTGAACAAGCAGAATGCTAAGTACTACCTACAAGTATAGGTAGTAATCCTATACTTGCTTCTAGTAATCAAGAAAGAGGTTGGGTGTTTTGTTTTCTGTTTTGTTTTGATTTGTTTTGTTTTGTTTTGTTATAAAGGTTGACTACATAACACCAATGACTAAAGATTATCTTTGTTTTAAGGAATATTCTCTAATTCCTTTGTTTGTAGACAAATTGAGGTTTAGGGCTCATGATCACAATTGCTTCTAAGAAGAACAGTTCTTGTAGATCACTCCTCCCAGAGACTTGAAATGTTTTCTTTGGCAGGTGTTAAGATCTGCCTTTGCCCAGGTGAGGAGGTTCTATTCAAAATATCTCAAATGTTTATCCTTTAAAAATGAAGACCTGAATTAAGGTTACAGGTATTGTAGCATTTTAAGGTAATACATGGTCAGAGTCACTTAGCCAACAGTTTCATTTTATTCTACATTTACATTTGTTCATCCTCTTGATTTTTCAGGATGAAAATCTCTTGTGTTTGGAAGTGTTCAAGGCTGTGCATAATTTGAAGATAATGGAACATGAAAGTACATTTGAGACTGGAGTTCAAGTGTCACTTTCAAGACTAGGTCACTCACCCCATAGCTCCTACCTACCTGTGCAGACTGCTTCTCAGGAAACCCCACAGGACACCTGACACTGAAGTATCCCTCTTCCTCACACAGAATGCTAGTTGATAGTGACTGCAAGAACTAAGACTTGAGATTTGTATATATTCACTTCAGAAACACACAGCAGAAGCATAGACATTCCCTCTGGAGTGTGAGAGTGTAGGCACAGCCACAGAGCAGTGAGAGCCAATGTCACCACTGTCCTGTGCATCAGGATGAACAGGCACACCCTCTGCACCAATGGGAGAATCAATGTATAGAAACATGGTGCGCAGGGAGAGCTGCAAGAGAATTTTAAAAGCAATTTTTGCTGTGAATTTGGGGAGTAAAAACTAATTTTTTTTTTTTCTGATAAAGTAGGTAAGGTCACTGAAGTGCTAACAAGTGAGCAAATTTATGTTTTGTAGCAATAAATATACATAGATAACCTGAGGGTGAAACCAAGAGTTTGATATTTTCCAGCTCTTTTATATTAAAAGTATGCTCTGTTAGAGCAATTGTTTTCATTCTTACCCATGTCAGACTTCTGCATCGCAATGCCTATTTCTGTATGGTAAAATTAAGTATAACAACTGAAAATTGCCTTTTATTTAGTTTTATTTCAATATTCTTTAAAAAATTTTCAAAAACCCGCACACAAACTTACCCATGTTAAAATCACCATATTAGGTGAGTGAAAAGAAGAGGTAGTGAGACATTGTTATCTTCAAAAACACGATGTAAGCTACATTCTTGCCACATGCGCAACCATCTATGGGTCTTCTGGTTCTGTTGAAGCTACAGGATAAATCCTGGCTTCGGGGTTATCATTTGACTGTGGTAATCTGTGTGCGGTATTTTAGGGCAAAGGCAATCCTTCATTTTTTCTTTTCTACCATAAAATGCTAATCCTCTCATAAGTGAATTTTATCAATGACCAGAAGATGGTTTCTGTTTAAAGAATTGACAGTCTCATGATAGGGAAGGAAATAATGGGGGTTTATGGGCTGACAGAAGCAGCATGAGGCAACAGGGACACAACTGTGTCTGACAAGGAGTGGCCAAGGCTATGAGTTGTTTGTCTTACCCATCTTCTATCAGGTGTTTGCGGCTACCACAGACAATAGATGCATTAAGAAAGGATTTGAAGGAAACCATGGGGAACTGATTTGGTATTTACAAAAAAAAAAAAAAATCATGTAAGTGCAAGGAAAATGTGTGAATTTCTGCAGAAGTTAGGGTAACAGCACCATAGTTTGGTTTGGGGTTTTTTTATGAAAAGGGTAACCCTACAGTCACCTTATTCAAACCGGGGTAAGGCTAGTGTCCTGGGGTGACTTTATGATGCTTGTATCCCCATTTGTCTGTTTATCCCAGAAATAAGTTTTGCACCTTTAAGACTGGTTCCAAGATCGAAGGGGGGGAGAGAAGAAGTGCGGAGTTGTGACCAGAATCTGCACCTGCTCCCCCACATCCTGCTCCTGGACTGTGTTGTCTGCAGACAGACAGACAGCTCTCCTCTGCTTTTTACTTAGTTTTTAGCTAGCTGAGGCAGAGAAGTTCCCTAGACTGTGGTTTCTCTTTTTATTGGAACTGTTCAAACCTGCTCTGGACTGAGCACCCAGCAGAGCACGGGCAGCTCGTACCTGTGGCCACTGGGCTGGGCCTGGACTGTGGCATTTCCAGTGCAAGCTACAGCCCACCAAGGGGACTTTCTGAGTTTGTCATCTCTTCAGATTGGCAAGAGGTTTTATTGTTTAATATTGTTCATTTCTTGTGCTGGTGAATGCTTTGCCTGTTAAATAAACAGGTTTTTTTCACTTTTCTCCAAATAAATATTTTCCCAAACCAGATGGGGAAAGGGCCACTTAAATCTGCTTTCTAGAATAACACCTTTGAAGGTTTTCTCCCAGATTTGACCTAAACCAGGACAGGTAGTTTCATAGGTAGTTGCTATAGATTATTTAAACCTGCATGAAGAATTGTTTGACATCAGCTTGCTCCTGTCATTGCTGCAGAATATTCTGAGCTGGAAAATGCCCTCAAGGATCATTGAGCCCAGGTCTTAAATGAATGACCCATACAGGGATTGAACCTTAGTGTTATTAACACCCTGCTCTAACCCTCTGAACTCAATCTGAATTTGTCACTCCATAGTGAGATAGGTTGACCTTGCTTACTTTAATGCTTTCTGCTCTTTACCATTTTAATAATGTATGGCAAATTAGATCCAAGTTTTTCAGCTTACTTTATTTTTTTCATTTTGTGTCTTTTCCCTGATTCTTCCCGTGTGTGCCCTGATAAGGGCCTCTAACTCTCAAGGACTGCAACTACTGAATGACTTGTTGACTTTCTCCTGCACAGAGCAGATGGGACTGCTGCCATATTTCATTTCACATGAGGAAAGCTGTGAGGGGCCCTAAGTCTTGCAGCCAGAAGGAACAGTAAGTCATGGGGCCAGCAAGAGGGCAGGAGCCACAAGGCCAGGTTTCAAATTAGGTGCATAATAAGACCTTTGTACTGGGAGAGTGGGGGAGTAGGGCATATAAATCCTGCAGAAGTCAGGCTGCTGATTGCAGGCAGTCCTAATTGGAAGATGTGGAGGATGAAATGAAAAAATGAACCTACATGTTTGAGTAAAAAAATTTGACCAGTCTTAGAATGGTAAAGACATTTTAAAGGCTTTGTGAAGTGTCTTCTCTTGGATTGCACTATGATGGAGCTCTCCTAGAGACACTGACAATTCCATGTGGCATCTTTCAAAACAGTCACAGGTCTTTGCATTATTAGTGCCCTCTTGCTATGAATAAGAGCTGTCCGGGTTAAAGGCCTGCACACTGTGCACATTAATGTGTTTGCCTTTGTGGCAGCCACACCTCTGACTGCAACACCAACGTGGTGCAAGAGGGAGTCTCTGTTGGTGACTTACAGTCCAGTTCCACTTGTGTGAGGTCAGAAGACTTCCAAATGTATAAAGTGACTCCTTAACACAAGATAAGGAAGAGCTGTCCAGATTTTATTCTCAGCTTCACAGTTTTTTTACAGGAGAAAGCTTTTTATTTGGCTCATTTAGAGAACTTTGGTTCACCTATAAATGCCGATTCTGTACTTGGGAAATAAGAAGCTTTTGTCCAGAAATGGAAGATGCAGACAAAAGTTTACGAAATAATTAAAAAATGCTTCAAAATTTTCACCTCCTGGTAAAACTTGTTAAAATCATGCAAAAACATTCTCATACTAGAAGACAGAATATGGAATCTTTGGGAGAATGGGGGCTAGGCAAAAATAAGGCCAGACTGGGAAAGCAAAACTCCTACAGTACTTGGAGGGAAAAGGGAGATTTCAGACTATGAAACTGGAAATTGAAAAGAAGTGTTAACTGAAGTACTGTTATTTCTATTGCATGCATTGGACAGTGAAACTTCCAAAGGCACATAAAAATCCTTTCTTGTATGAAATAAGGCTGACCAAAAAGGGAGATGTTTCTAGCCTTGCTAGAGGACTGTAAGAAGAGAGTGACAAACTTTGTAGTGTGATAGTGATTGTATTGGGTTTGTGTGGCAAGGATTTGGTAGGACGATGTTGCTTCTTTAGGAAGCTAAAAAAAGTTTCCCTCATGTCCAGCCGAGGCAGTTCTAGTTGGCTCCAAGATGCACCCACCAATGGCCAAAGTTGAGCAAAACTTGTTTAGCTGTAATCACAGTGCCTCTGTGATAGTGTATTTAAGAAAGAGTAACAGCATATATGTGAGGGGAGTGAGAAAATGTCAGAGGCTCTGCAGACACTGAGGACAGTGAAGAAGCAGGGAGAGGAGATGAATCTCATGCCTGGAGCTGAGATTCCCCTGCAGCCTGTGATGAAAACAATGGTGAGGTAGCCCATGGAGGTCCCAGGCAGAACACACAGCAGCCATTGGAGAACCCTAGAACAGAACATGCTGAAGCAGTTCATGAAGAACCCCAGTTCATGGGGAGGAGAAATTTGTGGAGAATTGCTCTCCCAAGTGTAGGACTCCACACTGGAGCAAAGAAAGAGTGGGAGGAGGAAGGAGAAGCAGAGACAATGCATGATAGACTGACAGCAACTCCGGTTCCATGTTCCCCTGTGAGACTCTGGGAAAGAAGGTAGAGAAATTGTGAGTGAAGTTGAGCTTGGGAAGAAGGGAGGGGAAGGGTAAAGGTGTTTTTAAGATCTATTCTAATTTCCTGTTATTCACCTGTGATATGCTTGTCAATCAACTAAATTAAATACCCCAATTTGAGCCTGTTTGTCCTTGACAGTGATTGGTGAGTGATCCCTCCCTGTCCTTATCTCAACCCACAAGTCTTTCATTATATTCTCTTTTCCCTGTACAGATAAGAAGGAGGAGTGGTAGAGTGGCTTGGTGAGAATGTGACAGCAGCCAAGATCAATCACATGGGTGGAAATATATCACCAATAAAGATGAAGAGATAACATCACTCCTTCTGGAATGAACACATCTGTGCAGATGCTGCATTTGTTCTTGCTGTGGAGGGTGGTGGGTGAGGATAAGGAAGAGAAAGGAGGGTAGTTGGACCTGACATAGCTGCTTGATGTGCTTTCAAAGAACTTGTTAGTAAAAGGAAGTTGCAGATGCATGCTTCTTTCTTTAAACCTTTCTTTCTTTCCACAAAATTTATTAATATCCCTAGGATTGCCATTTTCTGAGGATGAAAGGAAAGAAATACAAGTGGTCAGTAGCTATGATATCGCATGCTTTGTATGTTTGTTTTGTTATGCTTTGGTCTGTTACATAAATCTTGCCAAGAGCAGGGTTGTCCTTTTCCTACTGAAAGGTTGTCCTTTTCAGTTAGGGACTGAGTCATTAGCAATAAATGACTTGGCTGCCAAATCCTGCTAGCCCTACCTGTGTCCTTCAGCAGGAATATAGACATCAGAGCCACCCAGCAGTATCTGCCAATGATTCTTGTCTGACCCAGAATTTTGCATGTTAAATTCTTGATTTTTTCTATTGAGAAGTCTCATGATCATTAGCTGCAATGTCTATTAATTAATATATTTCTATGACTTTGTTTTGGGGTAGGGTGTTTGTTTGTTTGGGTTTTTTTTTGTTTTTTTTGTTTGGCTGGTTGGTTTGGTTTGGTTTTGGTTTTTGTGAGGGTAGTGAGACACTGGACCAGGCTGCCCAGGGAAGTTATTGATGCCCCATTTTCAAAATGCTCAAGGTCAAGGCAGACAGCTCTGGTTAATCTGGTCTGGTGGAAGATGTCCCTGCTCAAAGCAGAGGCAGTTGAACTAGATGATCTTTAAAGCTCCTTTCCAACCCAGAAAATTCTATGATTCTGTGTTTCCAAGCACCTGTGTCACTTGAATGAATGTTTGGAGTACAAGTCACAGGAGTTATGCTGAATGCATGTTCAGATGCATGTCTGGTAGCTACACTGGCACGCTCCTATTGGGCATGCTGCACAGTGTGCTTGCCATTTAGAAGACACTGTTCATGACTGTGGCTAATTCGAACCTGCTACCTTTCCTTTTAGTTGCTTTTACTGGAAAAACCTTTAGTCTGGAAGTCTCCTTAGGCAAGCTGCAGGCATCTTGTCACTAGAGATGAAAAATTAGCCTAGAAAAAACATCTGACAGTGAGATGTGCCAGACAATTTACTGGGGTTTCTTCCAGTCTGACATTCCTTGGAAGGTATCAATTGTGCTAAGATACCAGAGGCAGAAGTGTGAAAATACAGGGTAAGATGTAAGACCTTCCATGTCTACATCCATTCTCTTTTTAATGCAAAGGTTTGACAAACTTTTTAGTTGTGGGAGCATAACCTTCTTCTATATACTACCATGAATGTCATGGTGTATGGTCTTCCAGGTAAAAATTGCCATGGGAATCCAAAATGTTGAAAGAGATCCAAAGTCTCCTTGTGGCAGATGGGAATGTGTGTGTGTGTGTGTGTGTGTGTGTGTGTGTGTGATCTACAGCACATATATTCAGAGGATCATCCTAGCACTATGTACTGTAGTCTGTAAGGTCTCCACTGCACTTACTTAATGTTATTGGTGTGGGTACTTGTACTAGTGAGGTTTAACATGCTTCTAAAAATTTACTATATAAGCATGAGGGAAGGGAAGGGAGAGGGAGAGGGAGAGGGAGAGGGAGAGGGAGAGGGAGAGGGAGAGGGAGAAACCCCATTGAGATTAATTTGATAAAAGCACTAGTCTTAAACAAGAATCTTTTGTCAAGATCTCTGTAACTCTCACAACAGTAGAAAATACATTATTTATTTGAGGGGTTTGCATGGAGATTCTTCCAGATACAAGAGGTGGCATGATATAAATAATAATAGTTTAAAAACAAATTTACATGCAAATGTGTTTCTAAGCAATATTGGAGATGACCTGCAAAGGCAGTAATTTATTGGAGAATTTCTGCATGAATTAATTTTTTTGCCTTTTATTTCCTCTCCTGAAAGGTTTTATGAGAGGATTTTAATAGCATGTCCATATCTCAAACAACTGAGAAGGCAAATACTTTTATTAAATTACATTGTGCATGTCCAAGTCTCCTTTAAAATGTCTAG
Source organism: Agelaius tricolor (assembly GCF_023055355.1). NCBI lineage: Eukaryota > Metazoa > Chordata > Aves > Passeriformes > Icteridae > Agelaius > Agelaius tricolor. The sequence continues at coordinate 33,902,059 of NW_027269264.1, read as the reverse complement.
TAAATGACCATGGACAAAAAGTTTTTCTCCAAAGAAGTCCAAAGGTTCTTGGTTCTTTGATGAAACTGTTAACAACAATTCAGGTAGAAAACTACCACCAATTTCTATGTTCTTTCATTCATTTGTTGTGAAAGCAAAAAATACAGGAAGCAGAGGACCTTATTTTAGGAATTTCCTGCCAGGTTTAGTTCATAATCTTATTCCTTTAAGATATCTTATTTTGCATACTACATACTGCAGAACAATTTCCACTACATAATGCTGCACTAAAAAAGTTTTCCTTTGAAATGCAAGTGTAAAATATAATCAGTATTACTCTAACTAGGAGAGGAAATTAGGAGAGCATAAACATTGACCATTTTCTCTAGAAAAGAGAAACTTTGAGAGAGAGAACTTTGTCAAAGCTTGTCATAAATGGAGTTTTAAGATGACTGCTCATTCAAAAAAGTTCTGTTGATGCTTCATCCCAGCCCCTGACTTGTAATCTGTTTCAGCAAAGTTACATCATTTTAGTTTGATGGGTTCACCATGCCTGGATGCCAGGTGCCCACCAAAGCTGCTCTGTCTCTCCCTTTCTCATCTGGACAGGCAAGAAAAAGTATAACAAAAAGGCTTCTGAGTCAACATAAGGGCAGGGAGAGATCACTCACCTATTGCTGCTATGGGCCAAACAGATTCAAGTTTGAGGAAAATTAATTTGATTTATTAGCAATCCTGTCAGAGTAGGAAAATGAGAAATAACCCCAAATCTTAGATGGGTTGGCCACAACCCATTCCTTCTTCCCAAACTCAGCTTCACTCCTGATTTTCTCTACCTCCTCCACCCAAGCAGCACAGGGTGACAGGAATGGGGGTTGTGGTCAGTTCACCATATGCTGTCTCTACTGCTGTGTCATCAGGGGAAGGACTCCTCACACTTTTCCCTGCTCCAGCATGGGGCCCCTCTTAAGGAATACACTCCTCCCTGTTTTGCAGTATAAGCTCTTCCCATGGGTTTCTGTTCTTCAAAACCTGCCCCAGCGTGGGTTCCTTCCTTGAAGTGCAGTCCTTCAGGAGCAGACTGCCTCAGGCTGTGTTGTCCCTGGGATCACAAGCCCTGGTAGAAAACTTGCTCCAGCATGGGCTAGTCTCTCCACAGGTCCATAGATCCTGACAGAAGTCCACAGGTCATGGCAGAAGCTCCAACATGGGTTTACCATGGGATCACAGGCCTTCTTTGGGCATTCACCCGCTCCAGTGTGAGTGATCCACCACAGGTTTCAAGTGGATCTCATGTTCCACCATGGGCTGTAGGTCTTCACCACACGTGGCAGGGGAACATCTGCTCTGGTGCCTGTGGCACCTCCTCCACTCCTTCTTCACAGTCCTCAGTGTCTGCAGAGCTGTTTCTCACAGAATCACAGAATATGCTGAGTTGGAAGGGGCCCACAAGGACCATGGAGTCCAACTCCTGGCTCTGCACAGAACCATACCCAAGAGTCACACCATGTGCCTGAGGGCATTGTCCAAACCCTCCTTGAGCTCTATCAGATTTGTGCTATGACCACTACCCTGGGGACCCTCTTCCAGTCACCAACCAACCCTGGGTGAAGAACCAAATCCAACCTAATATCCAACCTAAACCTCCCCTGACACAACTCCAGGCCATTCCCTTGGGTCCTGCCATTCTTCACCACAGAGAAGAAAGCAGTGCCTGCCCCTCCTCTTCCCCTCATTAGGAAGCTGGTAACCACAATGAGGTCACACTTCAGTCTCTTCTCCAGGCTGAACAGACCAAGTGATGTCAGGTGTTACTTATAAGTCTTCCCCTAAAGGTCCTTCACCATCTTAGTTGCTCTCCTTTGGATGTTTTCTAATAGCTTTAGTCTTCTTCTCCCATATGTTTTCATTCCTCTCTTGGGCTGGAGGTGTGCAGGTTGTTTTCTCCCTTCTCAAATATATGACCCCTGAGGTGCTACCATAATCACTGATGGGCTCAGCGTTGGCCAGTGGCAGGTCCAACTTGGAGTCATCTGGCGGGGGCTCTGTCAGACACAGGGGAAGTTCCTGGCAGCTTATCAGAGTGCTCATTCCTGCAGCCTCCCCATGACCGAAACCTTGTTACACCAATCTAATACATTTGGACAAGCATATAATCATAAATACACCGAATACAGAGCTGTCTTTGGTAAATAACACTTAGAAGCCCTTGAAATGACTGCTGCCTCTGGGCAGTGACCCCAGTTTGGGCCCAGCCTCCTTTGTTCCATGGATGTTATCACAGATGTGCACCTACTACTTCTCATTCTCAGAACAAATCATCGTACCTATAAAACAAGGGTACATTTTACAGCCAGAGCCAAGGGCAAGTGCTGTCCTCTCACCAACTCCTTCATTTGATTTCGGTGTTCTTTGGTTTCCTGGCATACAGGTCTTCTTGGGGGTGGATACTCAGGTGCTGTGGCCAGTGGTGGTCAGTGCTGGGGAACAGGGATTAATGTTTCTGTTTAGAAAATAGGCTTCTGAGTAACTGAGTTTAATCAGCACCCCAATTTGGTAACAGGAGGAGGGGTGAGGGCTTGGGCTGGTCCACGGTGAGTTGATGGAAATGCGGAAGCAATCCTTACTGCCCGAGTCCATGAGGTCACCTTTCCTGCAAAGGGGATATTTCACCCCTAGCTTGTGGTGAGCTACCCAGCACCAGGAGACGATGCACGGCCTTTCTCCGTTCTCCTTGCGAGTACCACAGATCTCTGAGGCAGCTCCGGGCTCCCTCTGTATGCCAGGGCCCCAGGACAGGTGTCACCAGCCCAGCGGTGCTGAGCGATGGCGTGGGTACCCCGCCTGCCCGTGAGGCTGGCCGTGGCACACAGGGAGTAGTGCCGGGGTACCACACCCCGCCGCGGCCGGGGGGGCGATGCGGGGTCCCCGCAGCCGTCATGGCGGGCGGCGCGGGGCGAGCGGCGGCGGCTCCAGGCGTATCAGCGGGAGTGCGTCAGCGGCGAGGGGCGGGGAGGCCGCCGGGGGAGATGATATCAGGCGCCGGGCAGCAGGACCGGGCGAAGCCGGAGGTGAGTGGGGGTGTGCCGTGAACGCTGTTAGGGAGCCCGGCCGCCTCCGCCTCCTTCTCCGTTTATCCCCGCGCCGCCGCGGCAGGCTGCCCGGCCGGCTGAGGTGAGGCGCGGCGGGGTGTCGCGGTGACCTGCCGAGGCGTCCCGCATCTCCGCAGCCTAGCCGGGCCCGGCGGGCAGGGCGCGGGGGGCGCTCGGCGGCGGCCCGGGGGCGCTCGGCGGGAGGCGATGGGCGGGCTGGGCTGGCCGCTGCCCGCGGCCCCTCGTCCGCCGCGGGCTCCAGGTGTCCGTCCGCATCCCCGCCCGCGCCGCAGCCGCCGCCCCCCGGGCGCGCTCTCCCGCCCCGGGGCAGTGCCCGACCCCGCCGCTGCCATCGCGGGCGGGCAGGGCCGCGCCGGGCCGGCGGGCGGTGGGCGGAGGCGGCTCGGCCGCGCAGTGGGACCGGCCCGGCTCCCCCGCGGCGGGCGCTGGCCGAGCTCGACCCCCCGAGCTTCCCCCGGCCTTGGCGGAGCTTGCGGCACGCCGAGTTCGGTGTGAGTTCTGGCCCAGGCCATTCCGTGTTGGCCAGGACCAGCCATCTTTTGTGGGGTCTTCTATTGTAGCGTTGAAATTTACATGTTATAGCCACGCACACGTGTAAGAGCCATTTATACATCTATACGCCTCTACGCATGTATGAAAACAGTAATTGCAATGCTACAGTTGCTGTCTCCCACAAAGATGGCTGTGTGTACGTGTGCAAATACATGTGGACACACGCAATTGCACACACGCACACACTCTTCTGTTTTCCTACGTATGATGTGTAAGTCTTCTGCAATTTTATTTTGAGGTAGGGTTGGTTCATTCCTCTTAAAACATAGGGAAGCATCTTGCCTAAGATATCCATTGACGTAGCACTGCTATCCTGCTTATGATTGTTAAATGCAGCCTGAGAAAGTGGATTGCACTGAGAGCTAGAGCAAAAGGTTTTACTAGCATTAATGGAAAACAAAATATATTAACTCACCAATTTAATACATGTATTAATGCTCTATTTAGAAGAAAAGATTATCTAAAAAATTATCTTTCATTTCTTCTGAGCTGTGGAGTTTTCAGTTATTAATAGTCAGAAATTTAGAAACATAACCTTTGGTGTGGAGACACTGTTCAGCTGATACTTGCTTTTTTGTGTACATGCAACACAGGAGGAGGGAACTCTTTTCTTGTTCTGCATAATTGCATTTACTCATTTTATACATTGGGCTGTACCATTGGTCATAGCCTAGTACAAAGCTCACCAGTTTGTATGGGGAATAAGTATTGTGTCAGAGTGATCATTATAATAAAATCAGTGCTGCCTCACTGGAGGACCTATAAAAGATTGCTGCAGATTAGAGTGACCGTGGTTTTCCTCCTCCTTCAAACTCTATAGGAACTGAGTGCATCTGTTTCTTCAACCACATTGGTACCTCTTCTTGTTTAATTGACCTCCTCTAGGTCCAAAGAACTTCTTGTTTTTTCTCTTGGTGGCTAGTGAAAAAAACATTCATCACCTATTTCATAGTGGAAAAATGTTAGGGCAGAGAGTGGTTTATAAAATTAATGTTCAAATTCAAGTGTTATTAATGTCAGCGAGCATCTCAATTTCAACACTGTTTTTTAAGAGCCGCTAATATAGGCAGGTTTTAAATCCTTTCCTTGTTTCTCCTTCTCCAGTCTGATGTTCGTTATAATTTTCTTTATGCAGAATCAAATGTTTTACAATGTCTTTCTTTCCTGTTGTGCAGGATGAGTAATTAAGATGGGATTCTACTGTACGTTTACAATATCTCTTTAGCAGTGCGTGATCCAGAACTCTTTTTGGAGTGTTACATAACTAGACACTTTACAAAATGAATTGGAAAATACTCAATTTATTCAGTATGCACATCAAGGTAGATAATATTTCTTTGATTTAATAATAAAAAAGGTGGAGGTTTATGTGTTTGTGCAGGGTTTTTTTCCTTTTTTAATCTCTGTTAGTGTTGTAAAGATAATACCATTCAAAATTATCTTAAAGCTCTTCTTATCCGCAATTCATATTAGCAAAAATTTGTTTTAAATAGTTGTACTTGCATATCTAGTCCAGTGCAGAGTCTTTGCCAGTGAAAGACAGAGGAACTTCATTTCTGTACTAAGGCTAACACTTATTAATGCTTTTTTCTTTTTCCCTGTGTTTGATGCAAAATCACTAAAGGACAAACATGAGATTTGATGATTCTAGAGAAATTTATCAGAGTAGAAGTGTTCTTCCATTGTTTTACGTTCTTAGATATGATAAGATTTGATATCAGTCTGTATTTTCTGTCAAGCAATGAATATCAAGTAGTGGTGATCATTTAAAGCTGTTGCCAATTATGTTTCTAAACTGCAAGTATAAATGTGGCATTAGAGCTGAAGTGATGTCTACTAAGGCTTATTTTCACATGGGCATTCCTTAAATATTTTTCCATGCAAAATACCAGCTTCTTGTTTCCTCGCAGATAAATACTTTACTCCTGACTCTCAAGGTTGTAGCTTATCCATCACATTGTATCAACTATACATTCCAGAAAGCCACTGTCATCTTTTTGTCTGTGAATGTTTGGGGCCGCAGTGGTAGAGGTGTGCACTTTGGAACTGCTTTTGTCAGTCAATGTCTCTCGGGTAATCATTTTGTAAGCTGTTGAAAAACAACAAAAATAATTTTCTTACAATAGAAACAGATTAAAAAAAAAAAATTATTCAATCAAAATTCAACCCTCCTCTCAAACGTATGCTTCCAGGTGGTGCAGCATGGATTAAACAAGTCTGAGTGGAAAAGCCTGCTCTTATGTATTTCCTCTACTGCATTGTTTTAAACATAACCAAAATGGCATAAGCAGTGTCTTTGTAGCTATTCTCTCGTACTCTTGCAGTTTTGTCTGCTATTGCTGATTTTTTTTCCCTGAACAATGGGATGTGACAGCATATATTTATTTAATCATTATAAATTTAGTTGGTGTTCTCTAGTGACTCTGAGATTTCAGAGAAGCTTTTAAATAGCTTGCTAAAATATGTAAAAAATCCTGTCCCAAAAGAGTCATGAGCTTTCAAATCTTTACTAAAATCCCAATAAAATTAGTGAGAACTATCAGGACTAGCATATCTGTTTCTTTGCCTTCAAAGTGAACTGGAAAACCTACTATTGTTTTGAATGATAAGTCTGTAAGTTCCGAATGATTCCTTGAATTGAAAATCTAGGAAAATCCATTTCTCTGAATTGTATACTGAACTGTATGTTGTACAGTTATTGAAAGTAATAGTTATGATTTTTGTTTTGTTTTCAAATCTGAGCTGTCTCTCTCTTTGTCTTTTTTTTTTTTTTGTGCACATTAACATTTTGTGTCAGAATACTGTAGGACAGGGCATCTCTGTAATTACATCTCTTGCCACTGCTTATAATTAGAAATTTTTTATGGACCAGGATGAATTGAATTCACTGTTATCCTTTCTTCTAAGCTTCATCAAAACATGTAAAATAAAGGTGGTTAATTAGGTTTCTTTAATTCTGTGGATTACTGAAGGGGAAGAATAATCAGTAAAGGTGTGGTCTCTGCCGAATCAGTAGCCCCTGAGGCAGTGCTAGAAGAATACACCCAGCTCAGAAGTTCTGGTGCGGCAGTGGCTGTGAGCCTGCAGCAGCACCAGCCTTTCCCCAGCACGGAGAATCGGTGAACTTCGAATGGTATGAAATGCTGTCTTCACCCTAACTGCCTTCGTGCTCCTAAAACACCAGGTGTAAAAATGTGAAGTGTGCTTAAGTTAGCGAGTGCTTTGCTGGAAGACCAGTTTTTGTCTAGCTCTTTTGCAGCCAGCATATTCTGCAAATAGAAATGTTTCCTAGGTTGAATAATACTTCTCACAGCTGTTGTAGAGTTAGGCAGCAGTAACCATAACTGGGGAATTTGAGTAATTTGTGAGTTGATAATGATAAAATAGTGGGGGATTTTAACAGTAGCAATGTAAATGTTACTACAGTGCAGCACAGACAACTTTATAGGATTTTAAAATGTTGGAATAATTTATTTCTTTTGATACCTCAACACTGGGAGTTTATGTTGTCAACATTTAGTCTGAAGCTGCAGAGAGGAGTTTTTTGAAGGAGCAGGAGATAATAAGCTGATTCCTGGCAACTCCTTCTTAAGCTGAGCACTAATTTAAGGTAGTATAATGTGTCAGCAGTATGAATACTTTTTTCTAGTAATACTAGTACTTTTTGTTGTGAGGGGTTTTTTGTTGGGTTGGGGGGTTTTGTTTGCTTTTTAACAAAGTACAGTAAGGTGGTATGTTCAGAAGTATGAGTAGCTTACTTACGTTATCCAAACCCACCACTAACAATCAAGCAATGTCTGCATTTCCAGAGAAGGCAAGTAACTGAAGCTTTTAAAACAGTTTGTTCATTAGTTTTTATTTTCAAAAATTCAAGTACGCCTGTAACAGGATAGCCTAGGTACTAGAAGATATAGCTTAAAAGTTCCAGTCTTACAAGCATGTATTACAGTGAGAAGCAGGGGAAGTGCAGTGTGCTGACAGAAGTTTGTGAGTTCTTGGAATGTCAGGATGATTGCTGATGGTGATGAGGACAGATGACACCAGGGAGAAGGTTGTGTGTGAATTCCTTTCTGCTATTAGAGACATTCTTGCTAAAGTTTGCAGACATAGATCTTGAGTCCTGTAGTAACATGTTTAGTGATACCTTGTGGATTCACATTAATGGATGGGTTTTTATAACATGGCTGTCATGGGTAGAACAAAACCAGCAGTGGCTATATCCAGACAATTGTGGGAAACAAAAATTAACCATCCACAAGTATAAGACTACTGAAATAAAAGGCAAACACACAACTGCTCAGGAATCAATCTACTAAGAATTTTGTTAAATATTTGTTTGGATGACAAGGAAGTATGAATACTGGGGAGAAGAGGTTCATTTTGAGGAAGAGAGACGTAAGTCAGTTGATTCTGTCAGTCAGAACAGATTCTTGATTCTGATTTTGGGAATGAAATATTCTTTTTGATGTTTTATTCTTCCTTTGTTATGGGAGCAGGATTTCTACACAAACAAATACCAGACCTTCCTAACCTTTTTTTTTCCTACTAGCTAGAGCAGCTTACAAGATGTCTGACTCTTTCCTAGCTTTTTAATTGTATTGATATGAGGCTTGCATATTATTTTACTTGTTTATTTTTCAGAGGACATGGTTTACTTCTAATTTTCCAGTTTTAGTCCACGTGTGCCTTTTTTCCATCCTTCTGAAGATGGGATGAAGAAGATAAACACAGTCGCTGCTGACTACAACTGACAGAGCTAGACAGAGACAGTCAGTTTTTGTGGCCTTTGTAAAGCTGAGGAAGTAAAGGTGCTGTTTTGTATGGACATATGGGGCCGCTTACAGCTATTACTGTTTTTGTGAGAATTGTCTCTGTCACCTGGGATGATAACTTGTAATATCTTCCTAACATGACTGGGCTCAGACTGGGACTCAGTAATGACTCCCTATCTGGTCTGTGACCCAAGCATGTTGTCTAAAAGCCTTTGTTTTTAGACAAAAATGTTTTTGTTGTGTTACAATCTTGACATATGATTTTCACCTTAGCTTTCCTTTGAGAAAGGCAAGGTAAAATTCTTTCTAATTATCTGTGTCTCTAGTTATTTTGAAGCGATCCCACACTGTTTTGGTAAGTCCACAAACTACTTTGTGTGCATGCCTGTGAAGTTCATCACTTTGTTGTAGTTTATCATTTGTTGTGCAAAGAAACTGAAAAACTTGCTATGATTGGACACTGAGCACAAGTAGCAGGTAAAATTCAGAACTTGCTCATTTGAAACAGTAGTTTTTTAGGCATCTGTCATCTTCTGAAGATAATTGTAGTATCTTCAAAATACTAGAGTTGGATCAAGAATTTGGAGATAGCTGCCTATTCACTTTCTGGGAAAAATAGAAATTTTTAATCTATGATGAGGTTTAAATACTTGCTGCTCCAAATGTGTTATATTTACTGTCTTACTGCTTTCAGAATTCTGATGCTCAGGCAGTTGTAAATGGCCCATAGGGCCATACAATGAGAGTCTGGAACATCTCTGGTTTGCAAGGAAGTTTTATGGTTGGCTGACAAGGATCTCTTGTTGCAGCCTTGTTTATTTGCAATTCTGTGTCCAGGAACATCTCATGTTAATTCCTATTCCCCTTTCTGCATTTTCATTTGAATCCCCTGCAAAACCAAGGCAGTTGCTGCTTTCTTAGTTGTATGCTGTTTTCTTAGTTGTACGTTTCCTGCTGCAAATGACATTAAAAAGCAGGCAAAACCAGCAAAACCACCTACAGATAATTTAAACAAGAAAAAAGAGATTGCATACTACTTAACTGTTGAATTTTCCTACAGCTTGTCTGCTGAAAGCCAGACTTCATGTGGCATAGTTGTAGTTCAGACAACTGTTTTAGTAACTCCTTGGATATGGAGACTGTGATTGCAAAGATTAATCACCTGCTCCTCGTTGTTAGTAGCCATAGGCACCATCACTTGAATTTCCATGTGGAATATTCTCGAAACAGCCACAGAGAGTTGCTGTTATTTGGCTGATGAGAAGTAACTCATTAGACTTTGCTAACATATACCTATGATTGCTAATCTAATCTGTGCAGCTTTGACGTCTGCCCCAGTTGTGGGGATAGGGGATAGGACAGTGCAGCCAAGCATTTTAAAAATAGATGCAAATGTGGACATAGGGTGACTGCAACTCCAGTCTCACTGTGGTGTTAGATTAGTGATGTTAGGTTTGATAGTCCACCAGCTGTCTACCCAGATTTGGTGGGTTTTATTGTCCCTTTCTTTTTTTTTCCCTAAGGGTGTTAGAAAAAGAGCTTTCTTTATTGTCCTTATCTCTGAAATCACTAGATGTATTTATGAGATGGCCCTTGTAAACCAGTGGGATAACGTTAGAGAAGGATATGAAGGTTTGAAAATGGAAGGAGTTGCCAAGAAATGCAGGTTCCAAGTGGGAGTAAGAGATAATCTTTTGATATCAAGCAGCAAATTAAGCTTCAGAATGTTGCCTTGTTAGGTTCCTGGAGAAGCAGGAGGTAAACCTATGGAAATTATAGCACATGAGCAGGAGTAAGAGTAGTGTGGCTGTGTATGTTCCAGGTGGCCCATCAACCACCTGTGGAGAGAGGCTGTGGGGGCTCTAAGTGATGAGTGCTATAAGAAGGTCATCAAGGTCTTTAGGAGCAGATGGTGTAAGGCCTAAACTGCAGAAGCAAAACTGGAGAGTACTGAGGGTGGAGCTGGAGAACTGCACACCAACAGCTTCAAACTGCTACGGCATGGAAGGGAGAAATAGTAGTGACCAGAGAGGAAAGGTGGGTCATTAGGGGTATCTGTGGAGTTTGGTGTTTTTTTCCTAGCCCCTAAACAGGTTTGTCATGTAGTGAAGAAAAGGTAAAGGAAAGTGGGAAATTAGAAAGAAGAGTGAGTGCTGAGCAGTGGAAATATCAGATATATGTCAGAGAGAGGCAGATTAATGAAGTAATAATCCCACCTGGCTGTATCTTTCTGTCTTGTTAATTATACATGTTAATTATTTTCAATGATTAGAATGGTTTTAATTTTATGTATGGATATAGTCACGTTGAATTGGAGAGGGGAGGCATGAGAGGTTTCTTTAAGAAAAACTAGTTTTCCAAATTTATTAATTGTGTTTATTTTGATCAGTCTCAAACACAGAATTTTAATTTAGCATATGTCTGGCACATTTTCATTGTAGGAAACATTTGTGCACATTAGTTTCTAAAACTCCCTACTAAAGGAAGTGTTCTTCAAAAAACCAGACAATCTCATTAAAATGTGAGACTGTAGAAAAATGTAAATAACAGGTCAGTAATTTGTATACCTAAGTAGCTTGTATACTTAGTTGTTGATTAAATAAGCGATCTAATATATTATCTAATTTAAATCACCTGAGTAAAATGCCAGTGGTGTTACACAGGTGGCTAATTTGGCATATGACTAAGAACCTTACCTGCCTAAGGTGGGTTTGAGAGAGAAGTTGCATGTCTTCTTGTGATACTACCCTGTCTCCTTTAATTAAAGAAATCAGACGCAAGATTTTTTGTTACTTTGTTTTTGGTTTGTTTTGTGGGGTTTTTTTGGGTTTTTTTGGGGTTTTTTGTTTGTTTGTTTTTTGGGTTTTTTTGTTTGTTTTTTGGTTTTTTGGTTTTTGTTTTTGTTTTGTTTTTGTTGTTGTTGGGTTTTTTTGTTTTTAATGTGGAGGACTCTTCCTCTTTCTGTCCTTGTTCATGTTTCATCTGACAAGAAAGTGCTCAAGCCCAGCACTTAGAACTTCTGACAATAATTCTTGCTGGGGAATTGAGTCCTGTATGTAGATTTCATAATTCTGTGCTACACATGTAAGTTACATTGTGTGGCTAATTGATGAATGGAAAGGATTTGCTCTTTTTGTTTGTTTATTTGTGTTCAGATCAACAGCTTTGATTTGTGTGTCTGATAGAAAACCAGAGTTGCATAAGCTGCTTCAGGGAGATTATGGGTAATGTGGCTGGCATATTAATCCAGAGATCCTGGTTGATGTTGACAGCAATTTCTAGACACTGCCGTGTGTTTCCTTAAGAACTTTCAATATGTGATTTTGCTGGGTATGAATAGATACTGTTTGGGGTTTATGTTACTATAAACCAAACAAAAAACCAAAAAAATCTTATTTTGTCTTTAAAGAAAAAAAAAAAAGAAACCAGTGCAAAACTATCTGAACTGTCAAGAACTTGTATTTATTAGCTTATATTCTCAAAAAATGTGAAAAAAAGCTATACTGCAGGGAAATATGCCTTAGTGCTAATGTGTGGATCATGGTTTGAAGACTTGTTGTCCAACCCCCAAATTTGTGATTTAAACCCCAAGAAAACCTACCTCTAAATAAGTAGTTATTTGAGTGAGAAAGACTTGAGTTGTCTATTCAATGTGGCAGATCAGTGTATTATTGTTGCTGCTTCAAGCTGGTGCAGTTTTCAAGAAATCCTAATAAAAATTCTGTTGTTTAAAATTTTAACACCTCTTCCCTAAAATGTGTTCCTTTTCCTACAGCCAATGTACATAACATTACAGATTAAAATTAATAGAGTTTTAAGAAATGGGAATGTTTATAAAACTCAAAATCTGTGTTACAATAGTGGTCTAAATAGGTAATTATGAGACAGGTTTTCTCTATGTATTTCAATTATGTTGGCTCATGATAAACCAACTACGTACTCTCTTAGACATACTTAAATGACTAATTATCTTAGCACAGGTTTAAAATTTACTTATTTTTATAATAGAAAATTATGAACTTTTAAACATAAGTATTTCAGAGACTCTATTTATAGAAATAAAAAAAAATTACTTTAAAACAACTTATCTCAGTTTAAAGTATTTGTTGTTGAACAAAGAAGAAACAACATTAAAATGGTGTGTGTATATAACAGCTGGTAGTAAAAGCAAAGAAACATTTATGTAATTTATCTGTTAATAGAATAACTGATAAGCTTAACAACTCTAGTAGCAGATGTGATGGTTTTGTTTTGTAGTTGAAGCCAGAAGACTGAAAAGACTACTTTTAAAAAATCTTAGATTTTCTTACAACCTTTATGTAGTTTCACAGCTTTCACCAGACCAGCAACTGGATGCTGCAAGGTAGGAAACAAACAAAGCAAAATGGAAATGATGCTCCTGCTGCTCTGATCAAGGTTGTTGCGGCTTTGGTGCATCGTCAGTCTGGGCCTGGAGCCTTGCCTGGGACTTCTGCAGTCCTGTCTTGGCTTTGTCTGGAACTGGTGTATGTGTGGGCATATATATCTGTTTAGTTTGGTTTTTATGTCTCTTCCCATGATGTGAGCCCAGGTGTAGCTCACAGCTAGGCTGGGAGGTTGTGGTAGGATCATGGATTATATTTTTAAAGCAGAACTTGGTTTAAGGTGTGTGATGATTCATTCGAAATGCATGGCAGTCATTGAGGGATTTGGTCATCCGATGCTTCTGCACTCATTGAAATCAATCAAAGCGTGGGTCAGACATTACTGCAGGTTACTTTTTGTGTGAGTGAGCCGGTGCTTCATCACAGGACTGGACTTGTATTTGTATCCTGCAGGCTGGGTCTAAGTTGGTTTTCCTGGTTTAGCAGGAAATTTTGCAGGTTATGGCTTGAGCACCCTGGCACCTGTTCTCCAAACTGCAAATCACTATTTAAAAAAGCCCCAAACAACTACTTAAATTTTAATTATTTATTATTAAAAACAAATTTAAACCTGAAGATTGTTCACCTGCATGATTATTTGTCCCAATTATTATCTTATCTTGAAAAGGTCTTGGATGATTTTTTTATATTTTTTTTTAATTATTATTTTATTTTTTCAAGGAGAATAAGTTGTTCAGGTAAGCTGTGCAGTGTAAGTAACTATGTATTTGTACTTGTCAAGTTTTGATACAATGTTCAAGTATCTCATGATCTCGGTAAAGTATTTCTCACGCTGGTCCCTCTGAGGTAATGATTATTTGTGTTTTGTAGAGGAGTTCAGGCAGATCACATAACATGTCTGTGTCACATAACATTAAGTCTGCTACAGCTGGAAATTTTTCTAAATCCTAATCTGTTAGCCTAACTCCATTTCCCCTGAGTTAAAGGCACCCAAACCCAGTTTTAAGCTGTATTTAAGCCCTCTGACATACTGTAAGAAATAACATAGCTTTTGGGTTATTATCCTTCTGCAATTTTGTGTCATTCATTATTGAGGAACTGCAAGGAGATGAATAGATCTCTTGATTCCTGCTCAAATCCACATGTAAGCTGGAAGCTGTGTGTACTGTGCACCTCTCAGGCACTCTGAGATGAAATAGGAGTTGTAGATATAATTTATAATTAAACTTATTTCCAATGTTGCTCACTTATTCCATGGCTTTTCTTTACCATAGTACTAATAGTAATAAAGAGTTTGTGAATAAAGTGCCTGTGTTGCACAGGAATGTGTTCACTCATCCTGTTAAATGTGGTTTTTGTTGGCATTCCATGAATTGATCTGTTACCCTCTGGTGCTGCAGCTGTTCCTAAAAAAGGACGTGCCATTCCTCGTGTAATAGCTTGCATAATGCTGACAAGGGTGAAAGTCATATGATTCCACATTAAAGCAAATATTTTTCATGTGAATTTATGATACAAAATCATTAATATTATTTTGTTCAATGTTACATTTTTGAAGAGTGTAAGATTTATTTTCTTTCACTTGAAAAATGAAATGCTCAAGTTGTCTCATTTAAAAAATAAAATTAATTTTCTTCCTTCCCCTCCAAACACATTCTTCTAATATGCTTTTATGTACAAATGTACATAAAAGCATATTATGTACTCATGATGAATTTGGTTGCTTAGGGCTACACTGCATGTGCTCAGTCAGCCTGACTGTGTGCTAACCAATTGGAAGGTTACCCCATGAGCAGAGCATGGTCGTGCTATGTGTGACAAAGATCTGACCTGACAGTTTTACAGTTGTGCAGTGCATGGAGGTTTAGAGCAACAAGGGGCATGAGGAACTGCATGGTAGAGACCTGTGCTGTTCCTGCTGCCTCTGCAACAAAAATGTGTTAATGCTGTAGTCAAAAAAAACTGAAAAGTGGTTTTCTCCAGTCCTTTTTCTCTCTCCTGTTTTACTTGAGACTGGCTAGATATGGAGCCATCTGTATTTTTACTTTGTTCAACATACATACTGTCAAACCAACTGTGTTTTAATGAGGGACTAATATTAATTCATTGCTGTTGGAAAGCATTTCATTTGTCTTTGGTAGGTTATTTTGCATTTCAAATTTGAGATGCTTGCATTTTGTATTGTGATCTAATTCCTTATGCTCTGCTGTAGATTGCCATGGACCATTCTTCTTTCATCACTTGTTTAATGCTTTTATTATAACTTGATAGCTTTGTGAACAGTTACTGATTTCTTCAGGGATGTAGTGAACTTAAATGTGAACTATTTCTGACCTCTTCTGCACAGAGACAAAACACATCAAGCAAGTGTATGAGAGTTTGTGACTTTACATATCTAACCTGCTGTGTGGTAAAAAAGATTAATGTTTATTTAGAAGGGATGCTGACTAGGTTTTCCTCAGTTTAGTCTTGAAAATTTCTCTGTATTGCTTTCTTTTGCATAACATAAATGTTCTCTGTAAATGCTGTAAAGGGAAAGTCAAAAGTGACTGCTGGGAGTTGAGAGTAAATAAAATCTAAGTATGCCATGAGAAATTAGGTAGCCCAAATAGCAAACAGAAAAGAGGTCTCTGAGTGATTTTGAGGGTAGTTTAATGAATGCAGTAATTAGCCTTTTTTGTTTTTAAGCAAAGATATGGTTGCTGCTTTTATTTTTGTAGTGGTGTAGTGGTTGGAACTCAGATAATCTATTGAATTTCTTATTGCATGTTTTCTGCTTTGGTCCTTCATTGTTTTATTCCAAAAAAATGTCAGGAATTATTACCTAGAGGCTTAAAGTTGTAGCTTCTGGCTTGTTTGTCTGTTTGCCATGCAGTAATGGAACCTCAGCTCAATTTCTTTGTTAATAGCAAAGTTATCTAAGCACTTAGGTATTTGTTTAGTAATAGAGGGGGGTTACCTTTTCTGCCAGCATACAGAAAATAATATTTTGTGTTTTTCATATAGCTGTATTCCTTCACAGCTGAATTTACCTTGTCTGTTGCAGTTAATATGGTGGCAAAACCTCATCCTCTTGTAGAAGTAGTCTCGTGTGATCTTATGCTCCTCCTTGTTTTGTCTTGCAACATGCTTATCGGCATAGTCTGTGCAGTATTGCTGGTGTGTTTGAGAACTGTCATATCCGCAGGCAAGCCATATCTGCCAGAGAAATGGAGGCTGGTGGTGGGTGAATTTCACAGCAGCCCCTGACAGCAGCTCCTTCATCTGCTGTGCATTGCTGCTGCACTCAAAGGCATGCACCCCTCACCTTTGGCTCTGGAAATCAGTCTGCTTGCAAACAGGAGGAGCCAAACGAGTTGATTGTTAGCAACGGCAAGGGGGCAAGGGTAGCCCTGAAAACATGGGAAGAAACAGGTGGAGAATTACAAGATGCAGCAAAGTATCTGATAGGGTCAGTGGGCAATAATAGAAGGAATGTGAGAGACTGGAGAGCAAGGCGGGAGAAAATGCAAATAACAGTTGAGGAGAAGGAGTTACCTGAATTTGAAAGGAAATGGCTCTGAGGAATGCATGTGTATATCTGAACAATAGCATTCATGGAGAACATTAGTGTTTTCATCAGCAACAGTGTTAAGGGCAGCCGTTGTAGATGCCGATGAAGTCATGTCCAAGTTCCATTTTAACAGGGGACAAAAATCTCTTCTGTAGAAGGAGCAGCCTCTTCTCTCCAATCAACTTAGTAGTAGCATATTATTGCTGTTTAAAAGCCTTCAAAATGTACACTTAATTTCTAGAGATTGAGTCAGAATAAGATGTTTTTTCACCCTTGATTCACCTGTGTCAGTAGAATAATGAATGATGGATTAAATAGGGGGACTGAAGGTAAAGAGGAAAAAAAAATCATTGCACATTAAGGTTTAAAATAAAATCGAAAAATAAGCCTCCATAGTGAAGACTAGGAATCATAAAACTTGTATGAAAACTTTTGTGTTCAGAAACTTGTGTGGTGGGTTCATGGGAACTGAGAAAGACAGAGTAATATCCCTGTGTTCCTCCAGAACACTGGAGTAGGTTCTCATGAACTTGTTTTTGTGTTTGTTCATGCTTCTGAGATTGAGTCATATCTTTAAAGCAGCTGTGGAATATCTTTCTGTATATAGAGCTGGAAGAACCTTACCTGAAGACCACACTGTGGATTCCAGGAGCTCTTGCTCATTTTAATTTCACACTGTTTTGACAAGGAAAATCTGAATCTAAGAGCTTTTAAGGAGTTATTGCCACTAAGGTTTGGCTTCAGTGTTGTAGTCTTGTCTCGTCACCTCCTTTAAGTGTCTCTTTAGTCTGTTGTGGGCTCTTGTTTTTAATGAGCTTGTGTAAGTTTCTGTTCACAGCTGAAATGCTTTTGGAAACAACCATCTGTTAAGAACACTAACTGGCCAGTTGATGTGGAAAAACCCTGAACAATGTTTTGGTTTCTTCAGAGATGGATTTAAATGCAAAGTCTCAAATTAACTCCATCTTGTTGTCATCTGGGTGGTTTACTTTTTTTTACCACCTAGTTATAACGTGACTGGTGACATCATAAACATCATCTGGGAGGGAGATAGAACCAAGTCTGCCACCTCGAAGCAGCATGTACTTGTGCAACAAACATGAGGCTTGTATGTTGGAAGTCTGCCACAAATGAGGTCTAGGGGGATAGGCTAATCTCATTCTTTTCTGCTTATGAGCACAGATTTGATTATTTTACAGACTGGGTCTTACTGGTCACCTTCCTAATTAATTGTAAATGCTGGAACATTTCTCTTTTCTGTCATGGATATAGAGTCAACAGCAGAGTGTGGGTGTTCAACAGCAGTGTGGGTGTTCAACAGTCTTATTTACATCTACATTGTATCTCTCAAAGCACCCACATTAATAATGTTGCTTTATTTCTCAAGAGCATGTCATTCCCTGTGGATATATTGAACAATTACAGTCATGAGGACTTGGAGAACTCAGCAGAGGACTACCTCTTTGACCTTCGGTGGGGGAATCCAAACTCTCCTGAATTCTTTTCTCTGCCAGACCACCGCAAGGTAAAAACCAGCAAATACTGTAGTACTGGTGTTCTTAATAGATCTAAAATTTAGGATATCCAGTCCTATTGAATTTCAGAATTATTTTATCAAAGCTTTCATATTTTCCAAATTCAAATTTTTTTCACTCTGTAACTGGGTTTAAATCTGGGTTTCAGTTATTGTCTGCTGCTGCTAGGCAATGGATCTGTATATAATGAGCAATTTTAAAAAACCTAAAAAAACCCAACCTCATGCACTCTCAAAAACCTGTCATCACTAAGGGGTTCATGATTTACTTAAGCTAACTGGCTCTTTTTTGTATCTCAGTCCTTCAGTGTTCTTTATGTTTGGGTTCAAGTTTTGATTAATAACTTCACTAATTTCAAAAGGTGGTTCTTTTTTCTTTATCTGAAATATCCTGTGCTGTTACTAATCTCTAGTAGTGAATAGCTGTGACACTTTTAAACACTTATGTTTTAAGCACTTATCCCTTGTGATGAGTTGGTCAGTGTTGGTTCTGTCCAGACAAATGCTTTTATTAGAAATAGTACCAATAAAACCAGCAGTGTGTATAGTTTTAATGAAAAGTAAGTGAACTGAGAGGATTTTCTGTGGGATCTAAAGGTCAGTGCCACAGATTCCTTGGCAGAATCAGAATCTTGACTACTTTTCTATATTTATACAAGTGCTGTATGCCTAAATGATTGCTTGTATTAATGTCCTCATTTGTGACAATGGTATGTCATAATCTTCTTAAAATTGTTAAGCAAGTCTATCTACCACACCATTCATGTCTGTCAAGTTTTGTATACATTAATTTAATAATAGAAGCATGTGAATTTAAATATCAAAATGCATTTCCACAGAGTTACTTGATTCCTTAAAAGAAGATTTTTTGACCCTTCTCATATTCTTTTCTGAGGAGGAATATCAAGTAGGCAACTTCAGAATTTCTAACATGTGTATAACTTCAGGGAACAAAACCCTTTTGAATTTGCCTTCCCACTGTAGCACATTAGAACTTGTTAACAAACACAGTTTTGCTGTGCCAGCTTGTTTCAGTGCCTGACTGACTGCCTCATTCTTCTGTTGGCTTTGACAGCTTGCACAGTTGGGACTGTTGAATGGAACATAATGCTGGCTCCTTGCACACCTTACTTCAGTTGTGCACACAAATGCAAACTGTCAGCAGAAAAGAGCTGTGCAAATTACTGTAGCTAAATCTGCCACAGCTTGAGAGTCAGAGCTCTTTAGATGCAGTTTGTCTTTGTAGAAGATGTGTCTAAAGAAAGGACTTAAGAAAGGCTTGTCTTTTACACCTAGCTGTTAAGGACTTGATTTTTATTATTCTTCTTTTTTACCTTGATAAACTCTCTGTATTTTATTACTGTTGTTTTAGCAAAAGTCTACTGTATTATTGTACATTCTTCTTGCAGGTTCCTATTACCTTGACATCTGTGGGCTTTGTTCCTCTTTATGGTGAAGAGCAAACAAACAAAGTTCTTGCACTGTTTGCACCATGGGACTCACTCACAGGTTTCATTTGAAGTTTATCTCTGTGTTGCCTTTTTTATTTTTGTGGAAAATGTGTGTAACCAGGCCCTTGCTCATTTCATGCTACTGTAGCCCATAACTTTTCCATTGTACATTTGTTGTTCCCTGTCTTTTTGTTCACATACTATTATTTTTTGTTGTATATTTATATACACAAGTGCTAGAACTTCACACACTAATCAGATCAGAACTGGACCTGTTGAATTCAAAATATATGTAGCAAAATAATTTGGTGCTTGTCTGGACCATAGTACAACATGTATCTCTTGATCTCTTTATGTATGCTTCACCTCTCCAAAAGGTATTTATTGAACATTCTTAGAATCCATCAATTTGCACATGAATTTAAATGCTCTTTATTAATAGTGATTGATCAGAATTGTGTGTAAATGTGTCTTTAGCTTGAAGTCCTAGCATAGCTCTGGCTGAGATTATGGTTTTTGTGATTTTCTCCTCCCATTCTTCCTCCCTTCTTCCTCCTCTTCCAGCTCTCCACATTTCCTTCTTCCATTTAATGCCATGTATATGATTGCCTAGTATGCCACAAATGCCTATATATCATACTCTTCCTGACTGCTGCTCAAATGGCTATCAGCCTTTTACATTCATCTAACTCCCTAAAACTTGCACAGTTTCAATACTAATATCTATTAGCTACCCAATAGTAAAATACATGTATAAGTGAGACTTACCTTGACAAGCAGTTTTTAGTGGAAAGAGATGTTAGAGCACAGTGTTGAAGGGTAGTGCTTATGTTTGAAAAATGGTTCCTGTATACAACATCACAAAAAAAAAACCCCAACCAAACCAAACCCCTCTAGTGTTTATTAGTCTCAGTAATCAAAAAAGGTTTTGGACTAGGGAGCATTTACATGGGTGGGGTGTACCGTGCCCCATTGGTTGTGCTAGGGTAGTAGGAGCTACATTAATATAGTGCCTTCTAGAAGATGCCTAATGTGATTACTACATTGTTATTCCAGGGTATTTAGCAACTTTAATGAAATATGATTCTTTTGGAATGGTAAGAATCACTAACTTTGTATTTCCCTTGTTTCTTTCAAGCTGTAGCCCTGTATCTTGCTGACCAGTGGTGGTCAATTGATGACATTGTGAGAACATCTGTCCCTGCTAGACAGGGGCTTCATCAGGTAAAGCGCTCCAACATTCACCTAGTAATTAATCCTATACTCCAAGATAATGGCAAATAGATAGTGTGCAAGATATTACATGTTTTAATTTAATTTGGAAATGAGAGGGCTGTTGCAAGGGAATAGAAGAATAGGTACAATGGGGAAAGGAACTTCAGTGTGAAATAGTCTTGAGCAAGCATGACCTTTGTAGAGCAGCTTCATATGTAGACAGCTTAGGTGCTAGCTGTGTTACCATTTATTTTCTTTATTCTTTAGAATATTGTGATCTGGTTGTGTTGAAACATCTTGGTAGAATAGTGCATTGTACCATAGAAGTACCTATTGATCTTATCAGGAGATTAGTAAACCAAAAATACTGTCAGGAATGTGTTGACAGAAGCAAGTTGGAGCTGGTGGCTTGCAGTGGCAATACATGAAGTTTGGAAAAGTAAGTTGCCTGGTATCTGCTTTATTGCCCATCATTGACCTTTACCATTATTTAACCCTGTGTAGCATCGAGATTTCTAAAACTGGAAATCTGTGTTTTTCCAGGAGTGTAATTTTTATCTGCTCATGGAATCTGGGCATTTGTCTTTGATTTTTGTGATTTTTAAAATTTTCTCTTGAGAGTTTGGCATGTAGCCTGGCTTTCCACATAATTCTTAATGGTAGGAAAATCAAGAAAGCTGAGTCTTTTACAAGGGAGGTAGCTGAGACTAAGCATTGGAACAGATCATGGTTCCTCCTTCCTTCACAATAAGTAGAACAGTGGTGAACTCATATTTCATATATAAAAGGAACCCTGTAGGATAGATAAAAGGATATTTAATTCCTTATTTCATGCCACAGAAACTGTTGTAACAAGTTTTTTCACTGCATCATGTCCTGTTGCCTGCCACTCTATCAGGAGTGATTGAGTGTGCCAAGTCCTTCCACACTGAGGCTCATCATTTCTCCTTTGTAGGACTTCAGTTACCTGCTAGCCTGGGAATTCTGAGGCTGATGTTCTGCTGTTGTGTTTGGTGAATGTTTAAGGACAAGTATAGGTTTGAGTTAGATCATAATATTCTCACTCCACTGCCCTTCTCCCAGATTTTACACATTGGATTGGGAGTGATATTGAAGACATGAAATATCCTCTGTGGTTGTGATTTGTATTTAACGTATTGCAACTTCTGAGCATCTTCTTGCCTTATAAAAAACCTCAGAGAGTCACCCTGCTTTAGCATTTACAGCCTTCCCTTGAAATCTGTCTGCAGCTGTGTTAAATAAGGTCTCTCATGTATGGGTATTAACTAAACTGACCAATCTACTGAAATGTTTTTCTGTGTTCCTTTAGGTGAAGTCTGTTGGAGAAAGAGTTGTTCTCTATGTTCTAAATCGAATTATCTATCGAACACAAGAAATGGAAAGAAATGAGATCCCATTTCTCTGTCATGGTAGCAACCATTATGCTAAGATCATGTGGAAAAAAGGAGAGGCTATTGGGTTCTATTCTGTTAAACCTACAGGTAGAATATTTGAGGATTGTGGGATTTGGGAAGTAAAGGGGAGGAGATAGTTTGTTTGAAGAATATTGTATTAGTAGGCTTTATAAGCCTTGCAGGCCTAATTGAATTGGTGTTTTCCTGCAGTCATAAGAGATCAGATGGCTGTTAAAATCTCTAGCTGAAATAATTACATGCTTTAGCAATATAAGCTCTTCATAATTACAAATTCTATTTAAAAATAAGAAACTTGATATACCTGACAGCATTTTTTTCTTCTCTAGCATGATTATTTACACTTAGACTGGACTTGAGTTAGCAAAATGGAAGGCTTGAGTTAGCAAAAATGGAAAGCTTTTCTTTCAAAAAATTTTCAAAATTTCACCCATGTTTGAGTGTGTGTTATACTCTCCAAACGAATAGCCTATGTGGAAAAGACCACTCTGTAAACAGACGTTTTGAGGAGTGGTGGAGCTCTTCAAGCATCCCAAAGGGTACCCAAGTAATGTAACCTCTCTGCTCAAGTTTCCCTTGCTTGAAACATGAAAATAATAATAGAATCATAGAATGATTTTGGTGGGAATGCACTATTAAAGACCATCTAGTTTCAACCCCCCCTGCCATGGGCAGAGACACCTTCCACTAGACCAGGACTCCATCCAGACTGGTGTGAACATGGGGTGGGGCATTCACAACTTTACAGTTTAAGCACAGTTTGAACATCCCCTTTCAGGGATGGGGCATTCGCACCTTCTTTGAGCAACCTGTCCCAGAGCCTCAGCACCCTCACAGTAAAACATTTCTTCTTAATATCCAATCTAAATCTACCCTCCTGTGGCTTAAGGCTACTGCCCCTTATCGTATCATACATGGCCTTTCAAAAAGCCCCTCTCCAGCTCTCTTGTAGGCTCCTTTCAGGTGCTGAAAGGCCACAATTAGGTCACCCCAGAGTCTTCTCTTCTCCAGGCTGAACAGCCCCAGCTTTCCTCATGTGAACAGTGCTCCAGCCCTCTGATTATTTTCATGGCCCATGAAATAATTATGTTCATGGGCCCTAAAAAATACAAGGTTGCAAAGACTATCTAAAGCATTGCATAGACAACTTTGTTTCTCATTGGCCTTGTTAGAGAAGAAGGCAACTCTTTGCCATTGTTCACAGGTTCACTGAAGGGCCTGAAAACAGATTGGCTATCAATGGACTGTTTTAATGCCATTATAATGCCATCCTTTTCTCACTGCTGAGTTTATAGCTACCCCTGGAATCCTTTGATACTGAAGAAGCTAGTGTTGCTGCCATCTGTTCCATGTTTGTTTAATTTGGGATAATTATTGTTTAATAAATATTGTTTAAAGGAGATAAATATTGTTTAAGGGAGAATTTCAGTGTAAAATGTCCTAGCATTATTTTGTGTCTTCATTTGAAAAATTGGAATCACTGTTTCAGTCTTTAAGCAAGAACTGAACTACTTTTCAAATTTATCCTGAGAAGTCATGTAATCAGCATAAAAGTGTAATTAAATAATTTTGTTTTCTCCTATTCCCTCCTCCATCTTTCAGCTCCATTTTTGCTAGTTTTCATATAGAACCGTATAGTGAGATTTCAAAGTGAGCCTTTCCTCTCTGTCACGTCTATTCTTTTCTGGTGCTACAGACTTTTGCTGTTACATTATTCTATTGATGTATCTTATGAGTACCTTATGAAGCTTGCTCAAAAAAGCTAATAAATGACTATTAGAAATTACATATTTTTAATGAAATTATAATTTTTTTTATAAATTTACTTACTTTTACTTACTATTATATAGTTTGGAATTTTTATAACTTATAAAAGTCTTTATTTAAATATGCTTAAATCCATGCTGCAGCATGTCAGTCAGCATGCAGTTATGTCATCCATACTGATGGATATTTTTTCCCTCTGATTATTTCAGGAAGTGTTTGTATCTCTCTTCCTCATCAGAAGTATAAGTTGCCAGTGCTAGACACAATGTTCGTTAGAAAGAAACATCGTGGGAAAGACTCTGGGCTAATCATGTTGGAAGACTTTGTGGATTCCTTTACTGAAGAGTCTCTTGGCCTACGATATCCACTGTCATCTTTCATGTATACAGGCAAGCTGTCTAATTTTTTCTTCTGATCTTCTTTGTGATTTCTTTTCATGTCCAAATGAGTATTGTCATTCAACCTCCATATCTGTGGACTTATCCTCAGGTTCTTCATTAAATTTTCTGCACTTTGGTGGAGGCTAAAAATCCTGATTCGTCTAAGATGTAGTTCCTGATTCAATTTTTTATCCTCTATGTAAAAGTAGATTATTTGAACTCTGTTGGCTTTCTGCTGCTGTGAAGTTTACCACTGTCCCATTTCCCCCACCAAGCCTGTGGCATGGGCAGAGGTGTTTCTCTGTGGGATCTAATGTCTATCTGCCTTGTTTCACCTTTTTCTTGCTCACACCTAAACCTCACAAGGTTGTTTAATTCATGCATTCTCTGAACTTCTGGTGAAGAGGACATACTAGGCTCTGCTTTCACTTGCGTATCAGAAGGGACAGTTCTAAAACACAAGGAAAACACATATGGTTCTTCCATTAGCAACCTAAGAGAGCTATGTCATGCAGGAAATTACATGGAAACTATGTTCTTGGGACTGTGTTCAGACAAGAAGCACATTTCTTTTGCCCTGTTTCTCAAGGCACGCTCCTTCTTAGGCCATTTGCCAGTATTCCTTCTATGAACATTTTTGTCTGGCCTCCTTAACCAGTAGAAATTTTCTGCTTTTTGAAGCACCACAGTCTGTCACTGGATCTGATAAGACCTAATTGTTAGGCTTCAATGAGAAAAATTACTTGAGCAGAATTTAATGACTAATTCATTTTTGTAGTCAAGAAGCAACACAGTGGAGATCTTGTGCTCTGAAATTGTGTATCAGTATTGAACCTGGTGAAAAATGGTAGCTTTTTCTAGCGAAGACCAAAGAATAGTGTCAAAGCATGCATGCCTCTTCCCTTGTATGTTTGATACAGGTATAAATAGAAAAAAGATGGAAGGACAGCAGTGCAGAAAATGTTTTGGAAATGAACAGTGATTAACCATTCAATGGTAACATATTAACACTCCTAGAGAGTGCTTGTCACAGATGCCTAGAGAGTGTGAGGGGACAAAAAGCACTTGATTACATCCTCTGCTTAAGAACCCTTCTGTCCTGAGTTTGGTTTTTTAGTTGGCAGGAACAGTAACTAGTGAGGTTGCAAAAATCTCAAGTGGGTACTAGGAAAAGAAGAAAATCCCATTAATCTTTGTTTGCAGATTAAGATAATAATGGAAAGTATTTAAACTTATATTCAGAAAGGGTTAATTAGGAAAGGTGTGTAGGGTAAAGCAAAGTTTATTTCAGACTTGACTATTTTGTTTAGCAGTTCTTTCTATTGTTGTTTGTGGATGATGGTAGAGGGCAAAATAATTTTATTTCAGATAAACTTTAAATCTGAGATATAGCTGAGTATATGGTATCTATAATATAGTGTTTTTTCTTATGTTTGCTCAGCTTGTAAGCAATACCTTGAGAAGTACCCTGGGGATAAAAACCTTTTGTGGCAAGTGGAGGGAGGAGGAGATTGGTTCCAGAGAAAGTCTATTATGTCTATAGTGCAAAATGAAAATCTCGAAATTGCAGGTATGGATGCTTTGTTTTGTTGTTTTCTGACACAATGTAAAAGTTGAACAAATACTGTACAAGAGTGACTTCTGTGAACTCTGTGTAGAAACTAGCAGAAAGATTTCTATTTGTCCTGAGACCTTTGAGATCATATTTGGAATGGTGTCGTATTTTAACCCCAGCTGGCAACTAAGTACCATGCAGATGCTTGTTCACCCTCTCCTCCCCCAGCAGGATGGGAAGGAGAGTCTGGAAAAAAAAAAATAAAACTTCTGGGTTGAGATAAGAACAGTTTAATAATTTAAATAAGATAAAATATAATAATGAAAAGGGAGACGAAAGCAGATAAATAAAACTGAAGAGAGAGAAGTATTGCACAGTGCAGTTGCTCACTACCTGCTGACAGATGCTGAGGCAATTGCCAAGCAGCCCTTTCTAGCCAAGTGTCCCCAGTTTATGTACTGAACATGATGTTCTGTGGTGTGGAATATCCCTGTGGCCACTTCAGGTCAGCTGTTCTAGCTATGGTTCCTCCCATCTTCTTGTGCACCTGCTCACTGGCAAAGCATGGGAAAGCAAAAAGTCCTTCAGAAAGGGTAAACACCACTCAGCAGCAATGAAAACAGTGTGGCATCATTATTCTCATACTGAATTCACAATGCAGCACTGTGTCAGCTACTAGGAACAGTAATAATTCTATCCCTTCTGAAAGTGGGATGATATCCACTCCTTATTTTCTGTATCTTTTATGTCATACCCAGGTTCTGTTCTTTGCAGTTACCAGTTACTCTGACACTGTTACCTTTCCTGTCTTCTGATATATACACACGCATCCCACATGTGTATCATTGTCTATGGGCCATCCCTCTAAAATGAATTCCTTTAGTCCATGACTTTGAGTTCTATCTGTTGTAACAGTCTTGCAGAGCAGAAAAGATTTTGCATCAAGTTGGATTGTTGCAGGCTGGAGCCAGTTCTGCTTCTGTCACCACTGCACTTGTTTGCCTTTGCAAAGTTAATTCTTCATTGGTCTGGGTGATTTTTACTGTAATACCCTTGATATGGCAATTGAATGGGAATCAGGTTCTGATCCTCAAATTCAGAATGGTGAAAACAGGTGCTGTGAGGTACCCAGTTGAGTGATAGGCATATAACCATGAAAGAGACAGTATAAAGTGTTATATGGCAATTAAACATAATGCAATTTAATTTATTGGCTACTCACACCCAAAACCAAATCCCTGTAAGGAATGCAATGGAATTCCCCATTTCCTGTATTACCTGCTAAGTGGAGCCAAGTGCTTGAGCAAACTCAGTTCCACAAATTGTTTTGCCTTTTCCTGAAGCAGGAATAACCCAGACTGTTTCCCTCAACACACCACTTTTATCTCTTTCTACAATGTGTAGAAGTTTGGACTGTGCTGTGTCAGACTGACTGTCAGATTCCCTAGGGTTTACTTAACAGGTGGCTTCTGCTAAATGTGTATCCCAATGTTTGAAGGTCCTGCCACCCACTGCTCCAGGATAAATGGATTGTTGTATCATTTAATTTTTCTGGAGGGTGGTACATGACAGAGAATGTGATATTCCCACTCAGTGCCATGGTCTGTGGCCCAGTTGTCTATGATGTTGTTTAGAAAATTAGTTGCACTATCTCATTCTGGAATTCTGTCATCTTCTTAAGGTTTCCTTCTTAAGGCTCACTGATCCTGGTGGTGGCATGGGGTTCAGGCTATGTTTTCTCCTCTCTAGGTGTTGCTTCCACCATTATAAGGACATGACATTTTTGCCTGGAATTTTGAGGGAGTGTGATATAGTCTATCTGCCCAGTCTCCCCATATTTCTATTTCAGTTGTCATTCTCCATACTAGAGAGGTTTTAACCACTTGGCTTCTTTAATTGCATGTTTCACATTCATGAAAAATTTGTGCAATTGTGTCCATGGTCGAGTCCACTCCTGGATCATGTGTCCACCTATAATTTGCATCTTATCCTTGATTATCTGAGGTGTCATAGGTGCACCAAGCTAGAAATAATTTTCCCTTGTATTTACAATTCTGATCCACCTGAGTCGCTTCAATCTTAGCAGCCTGATGCACTTTCTGGTTGTTCTGATGTTCTTCTGTGGCCCATTTCTTGGGTGCATCAGTCTCTACATGAGGTATTATTTTCACAACCAGGTTCTCCACCTAGACAGAATTATCTTGTCACAATGTGGCAGCTCAGATGGCTTTACCTTTTTGCTGCAGTTACTCTGCTTCCATCACTGCAACCACCCCACAGGGCATTTGTCACTACACAAGTCAGTATAGAACTAAAATGTTGGTCATTTTTCTCATTCAGCAATGTCTAAAGCCAGCTGGATGGCCTTCACCTCTGCAAACTCACTTGATTCACTTTCTCCTTCAGCATTTTGTTGTAGGAGACTCGATCTCTGATCCTTTCCTACAATGTGGCAGAACAATCAGTAAATAAGGCATATTTCTTCAATTTTCTGGTAATTTATTACACAGTGAGTCCTCTTCAGTATGGGTCACCTCCTCTAGTGATATTCCAAAATCTTTTCAGGCCAGTCCTTGATCACTTTCAAGATTCCTGGACAATCTAGTTGGTGCAGTATTTCTGCTGGTGCACCGTTGTGGTAGTTAGACTGGCACCTGTTATTCTTCAAGAGCCCCACACCAAAAGGGTCCTCTGAGAGAAAAAGCCAGGCAGACAGATGCTTAATTTCCTCTGTCTACAAGGCAGCTGTAGTGAAAGCCCAATGCTACCCTTTTGGGTCCCTGAAATGTCCTCTTCTGAAATGGTCTGTGCCAAAGGTGCACAGAGTCTCTGGGCCAGTCACAGTGACATGCTTTTGCCAGTCATTCCCAGTCAGGCTAGTTTCAGCCTCCATTATAGTCAGCTCTTGGGACCTCCCTGTCACTTCAGAACTACATTAGGATATTGCTGTTTATAGCAGGATGGCATTATGGCACACTGTGCACTAATGTCTATTAGACCATTATACTCTTGTGGGTTTGACATTCTAGGCTACTGAATCCTCACATTCCTGTGAACTTAACTGATCATCATCTCCCATTGAAAGGAGAAAGGGCCCTCTAGTACTGGACATAGAATTCTCCACCCACTTCTTGTGAACAAGGATTAGAATTCTTTACCATAGAATCAGGGTAAGATTAGCCATTCCATTCTGTCTGGGAAGTTGCATGCTAGAGACTGGAGCAGCAATTTTCCTGGAAGAATCCGCATTTGTGACTGTTTTTCCTTACAGTCCATGCCTCTAGGGTGGAGGTGGATTTTCCATATAATTTTTTCATTTCCTTTCTGTGGTCCCACAGGATTTTAAAAACCATGGTGTGTACCCTTTATCCTCATTTTTGAGCAAAAGAATGCTCTCTTAATAGCTGAGATACTTGTCTGTACAGGTGGGGAGTAGAACCTGTCTTCTTTTTGTTGCTGTAACTCCTGGACCTGTTTTTCATACCTTTTTTCATAACTGAGAGGCAAGACCATAGCTAGGACGAGAGATTTTCTTTGTATTCCCAGAATTAGGAAACCACTTAATCCACTGCAGATATTCCTTCATCTCTCTAGGTCATTAATGCCAATGAGTTGAGATGATGGTGTGCTACATATACAAATATCTACCATGTGGGTTATGTGCATTGGCCTTTGTCTAAATCTGTGTGTGACTGCACATTCTTTGGCTCATAACAAATCATCTCTAGCACAGCTGGCTCCCTCAGGTACTAGACACCTCTTTGTCCATGGTAGTCCACTTGCCTGGCTGACATGGAATGTCTTCCTTGAAGGCCTTTCCTTCACACTTGACAAGCAACTAAGTGCCACATATCTGCTTGTTCCCCACTTAGTGGGGTGGGGAGGAGAATCTGAAAAAAATGCAAAACCACTGTATTGAAACAAGAACAGTTTAATAATTGAAATAAAATTAAACAGAAGCATAATATAACAATAATCATAATGAGAAGGGAGACAACAAAACCAGAAAAATGAAACGCGCGAGAGAGAACTGATACACAATGCAGTTGCAGTGATTAACACCTCCCAGTTTATGTACTGGGATTAACAATGTGATATGGAATATTTCTTTGGTCGGTTGTCCTGGCTGTGTCTTGTTCCCAGCTTCTTGTGCAACTGCTCACTCAGCATAAGACAGTGAAAAGTCCTTGAATTAGAGTAACCCTTATTTAGCACAACTAAAACATCAATGTGTTGTCTTACTCTAAATTCAAGACAGAGCACTGTATAAGCTATTAGGAAGAAAAGTAACTCTATCCCATGATAGCAAAGTAACTCTATCCATGTACAATGTTCTGAAAGCAGGACAAACAGTTGTTCTATAAAGGTACTAATTTTCTCTTGTGCTGTTTACTCTTTTAAATCTTCACAGCAGAGACCTCAAAGAAGGAAAATAAGAGTTTGCAAGCAGAGGACAATTTTTGTCAGTCTGCAGTATCTGAAGCAGGTGGACCAAGGACTGAGGTAGAAACACAGCTAAGTGTAGGTACACAGTCTGTTACCTCTGTTTTTTGAGTGTATTGTTACCGGAAAAACAGTTATGAGAAATTATTTTTGCTTACTTTTGCTTACTTGTTACTTTCTGTGTGGATGTAATGCTTCCCAGTGATGTAATGCTAATGTCTAAGATGGGTTGGTGTTTTTTTGTTTTGGTTTTGTTTTGTTTGTTTTTTGTTTTGTTTGTTTTTTGTTTTGGTTTGGTTTGGTTCTCGGTTTTGGCTTTTTTGTTGTTTTTTTTGTGCACAGGTGGGTTTTCCCCATGCATGTAGAGTCTGTGCCGCAGCTGTCAGGGTCTGCAATTTAAGCCTTTTACCAGCAGATTATATAAAGGAGAGTATTTCAACTATCTCTGAGATTAAACTGTTTAGAGAGTTTTTAGAGGTATCTATCCATGTCACAGTTCAGTACAGTGGCTGATGTTAAGTTTGCATGAACAGTTGCATTGTCTGTACAAAAAGACCGCAGCTTTCTTTGTATGTATTTGATACAGCAACAAGATTACAGCTGCTCATGGACATGTGCTTATGAATAGGTTTGGGTCATTAAAAATTATGAAGCTCTTCCTTTATTTCATTTGTATTCTGAAGCCACACAGAATCTACTTGACAGTCATTCATAGCTCTAAATACTGTGAGCATGGATTTGCATGCTTTAAGAAATGTCTGTGTTACTGACAGGCTTTCATAGAAGTCAGTGCTTTAATTAAAAATGGGAAATAATGGCTGAATCAATACTCTCAGATATTAACGTTTAAACTTTAGATTTGGAATTTAAGTCAAGTTTTCCCAATTGAGAAAATTAGTATTTCCCAAAGCAAAATTAACAGGGAAAATAGTGAAATTTTTAATCTCTCAATGACTGGAAGCAAAACTCTTAGTTGTCTTTCATTTGTAACAATGTCTCTAGCCTCATATCTGTTTTAGATAGATTCCAGTTATGATCATATCAGCAAAATTATCTAAAAAGTTGCACGATTTGGTTATACAGCTATATGGATATACCTGGAGAAAATAGAAGAGTGACAGTAGTTCTTTTGATTTTTATTGCTGTGAGTTAAGAAGTCATGCCCTGCCTCTTGCCCTTTTGCAAAGGAAAAGACAGTAGATACCAAAGTGCTCCAACTCCTCATAGCTTGGTAAAACTGTGGGCAGCTCTAAAATTGGCATCTGCAGTATCTATAAGCAGTTCTGTAATGGTTTGAAAATTATTGGACCACCTAAGAAAGTAAAATACCCCACCTTCCCCCAAACCATGAAAAAACCATCTCCCAACTTTAATTTTCACCTTTCCATTAGTGCTCCCCATTTTGTGCATTTTGATTCTAGAATAATTTGGTGTTAGTTTACAAATTCTTATGTATTTAGTACTCACTTGAAACTACTTGTCTTGGTTTGAAAAGACAGGTGTCTGCTAAGGAAGGCAGGAGCCTCCCCCAAACTGGAAACTGTAAACCCCCTCCCTCTGAATTGTTATAAATTTGAAATTAAGGGGCTCTCAGGCAAAGATATGGGAGCAGGAATAATGATTCTTTACTGGGGAAGAAAATAAAAAATAAAATAAACAATGCAGTAATACAAAACAACACTGACAGAGTCAGAATTCGACCTGACACCGTGTTGGTAGCAGTCCAATTGGAATTGTAGCTGCAGTCCTCCTGGAGTGACCGATGTGGTTCTGTTGGAGCAGTGATCCTAGAGAAGGGTGTAGTCTCCCTCTGAAGGTCCTGTGGAAGAGGCAGCTGTTCCTCTGGGAATCCAATGGAAAGGCTGTTCTAGTGTCCCAGAATCTCAGATTATATCCAGGCAGGAATGCTTGGCTCCTCCCTCTGGGTGGAACATCTCACAATGGTATGCTGTAATTTTATCAGTTGTGCAGTGACACTCAATGGACCATTAACAGCAGCTGTCTCCCCAGAGGGAAGATTGGTTTGTGGAAGAGATAAACTGCCCACTTAACAGAAGATAACTGCCACACCACACCTCTGATGGCAAATAGAATACGCATTGCTTTGCAATCTAGGACACTACTTCAAATAGCAGAACATAGACATGGCCACTTTTTGCCAGCCTTCTTCCACAGTATTGGAAGTGAGACTAGAAAAGTGGACCAGGATGCTGGTAATTGCTGTTCCACCTTATTACTAGCAGCTAAGAAAAAACAATGTACATAATTTTATTTTAATATGTCCAGCTTGTACTCACTTTACTGTATCAAGTGCTGAATCCTCAGCTAACTTGCAGGAAAAAATTGAGATATTTAAGGGATGGTGTGGAGAAACAGGAGACAAAAAATGCTCTAGGGAGAGGGAGCTAAGCAGCCTCCTGTGCTGACTGTGCATGTAAGCTGCATTACTGATGAATCACCAAGTTCTGGCTTTTCTTATTTTCTACATGGGTTGCCATATTCTGTTGGGTGTCATGATAAAAATAAAACTATAGAATAGCATAAAAGTATAAAAATAAGACTTTGCAAATAAATTTTGCCAACCACTGCAGTGTAGTCCCTTGGGTTTATACAGAAAGGGGAAACAAACAGAAAGAGGCTCCTATAATTGAATTGTGTGGACGCTTATAATAAGTAGAACTGTTAGAAAAAAATCTTGGTAGTATTGTTGACAGGTCACTTTGAAGTCTTATCTTCTACATTGAGGCCAGAAGTAAAACACAGAAAAACTAGTCATCCATGACATAAAGATAACTTTTAAAAAAGATAAAATTTGCTGAGGTGAGACAGAAGACTTAGCTATAAATTAAGAATTATTTTAGTTGCTGTTTTATAGGATCATTACTATGAGTGCTTTAGAAAGGTGCAACCATAGGTAGGATGATGAAGGTACTTTAATAAATTCAGAAAATTTTAGAATAACATTAGCTTTGTTTTTCTTCCACAGGCTGACTCTCAAAAAGGTAAAGAATCAACAGATGTTCATGCAAGCACATCTGAAGGTAAAAACTTTGATTATCAGTATTGCAGTTACTCTAGATGGATAGTTTTGCAGGCTATTTTACAGCTTTCCATTTTACTTCATTCATCTGTAAAATGGATATAAAAACATGCTTCCCTCCAAGGTGCTGAAATTCAACTCCTATACCTTTTAGAGGAATTCAGATAAAATTATGAGTCTTGATAAAGATACTATTCAGATAAAAAGTACCACAACAAAATGCTGTTTTAGTGGCACTCAATTTCTTTCATGAACTATTTTGGGTGGGGAGGTCATATGTAGATCTTAGACTGAATTTGTTCACTTGAATTTTTTTTTGTGTTATTCTTCTAAGACCCTAATACAACTCATGCTTCCATCTGGACACGAAGCAGTCATTTAAAACGTCAGAGGCAAAATAAAAATAGACAGGAACCTGGACTTGAAACTTCCCAACAAGATGAGGAAAATGCTCTTCAACTGCCCAAAAGCAGGTACCAGGAGCCCATTTTTACTGATTTCTTATTTTGTTGCTTAGGCAGACATGAACTACATTGGTGTCACAAGATGTGCAACTGGTATTTCTTCTCCTTTCTCCCTACTTTACTTGCTTGATTTTAAGATTACTAAAAGTAAAGTCTAATGCAAGATGGGAAGAGAGAAAAGTGAGACATCATTTAAAGAGTGATTGCACCAAAATATAGTACCTGTGAAAGCTCAGTAGATAGTAGAAATAATAGGAAAAGAGTGAAGGCTGAGAGTGTCCTGTTGTAACTGAACCTGTACAATAGTAAAAATATTTGTATTTGCAGCACAGTTTCTTGAGGTAATATATCTGGACTTATATCCATAATACTCTGTGTGGTCTTTGAGGAAGTATCCCTTCCCCACTTCTTGTTACAGTCTTGTTATTTCTTTATTGCAGTAAAATATGGTCTGACTGTTCAGCTGGCGGGCTGGTTACTGCTTGTCAGCTAATAACAACTGTTATAGGGGCCATGTCTTCAAAGGAAAGCCCTTTACTCAGACAATATTTTAAACCATCACATCTGATCTAACATCCTGAAAAGAACCCAAAACCTTTTCCAGTTTAAATGATGTTAACCTGTGTAACAATCATCAGATGTGGATGTGAAGAGTAGTGTAACTTTTGTGCCATAACAGTTCTTACAGAACAGTGCTTGGAGTAATAATTTGTACTGGTTTTCCATTCAGAATATCTATTTTTTGTAAATAAGTAGCCCCTTCCTCCCTCATAGACACACTGTGCCCACCCCACCCTGCGCCATGTGTATGTCTTCCTCTCATTCTCTTCCAAAGAAATCCACTTCAACCCCTAAAACCTCTTTAGACAAACTGAAGATAACTTGATTATCTTCTAGGAAATCACTCAAGCTTGTGACATGAGGCTTCTTTAAACAGAATTTTTCATGAGGATTTTCTTTGTGCAGCTGAGGCCTTCCACTAGGCAGTGCCTAATTTTTGTTTAAATTGCTCTGTGAAATTACAGATATTGTATTGCTATGCTGCCCTGTGAGTGCACTGCCCTAAGCTGGTTCAAACAGGTCAAGCAGCACACTTGATCTGCCACAGCTTAAGAAATGCTGTTACTTCTAATAATTGGCTAGTTCGTATGTAAGAGGACTACCCTGATATGATTGGTTACTAAGCTAACCTAATTTGAATGTCAAATTTTGGGCCTTGCAAAATTTAGACAATGAGGTGTTGCTGTTACACAAGATGTGTTACATGGTATTTTTAAGCAGAGCTAAGAGGAACACTAAAATGAAGACATCAGAACAGCATATGAGCTTGGTACTTTCCATGCACACCAACAAATGAATCAGGGTCTTCTGTTGTGCACTTTCCTCTTGAGTCCTACTTTCATCTCCAGACTGGCATGTAGGATAAAACCCTCCAGTACTGCCTTTACTATGAGATCATAAAGTAGACTCCTGTGCATCTATTACGTGCACTTTTTTTCTTTGCTTGTATGTAGTAGTTTCAGTTCATCTAAACTTTATCATCTTGAAAATGAGAACTGAATATTTGAGTTTCTGTTACTATCCTGCAGTAGTGGCAGTGCACCAGCACTTCATCTTTAGATATTTGCTAATGTAACCTCTAGCTGATGGTAACTTATTCACTCATGATGTGTTTATTGCCTTGAGTTACTTTCCAGTCATGATCTTTGTAATATCTGTATTTTCAGTGATTATATGAATACAGTTGTTTTCATAATTCCATTATTTGAAACTGTTTCTACAGTAGGGATGAGGGGAAAAAGAAGTTGCTGCTTTTCTTAACCCTTTGTAGCTTTCAAATATGTAATACATCACTACTTTCTAAATTTAAAATAACAAACTTAGAGAAATTTCAGATTTCTTTCCATAACATGGAAGTGAGACAGATATAATTTTATAATTGCCAGAGTAGTTTTCCTAGTTATAATTTTTTTCCTAGTGAGGAAAAAATTTTTTTTCCTAGTGAGGAGTTAGCCATTTTTAGATGCATTTAGTTTTCTAGATTTGTATTTCCTATGGCAAGCACGTACTACATAATTGGTCATGAAAGAATTTCCCTAAATCATGTATTAATCTAAAAGAAATATCTTAATACCTACAGGTCAGAACTTCTTTCCCACACATCTGAAAGCTCTGAAGACTTAGTAGAAGTGCCTAAGGTGGATACTGTTGAGAAGGATGAGGAAATAATTGTTGAAAACGAGGACCAGTCTGTATTAGAAGCCGAAATGCATGTATCACCCTCTGAGAAACAAAGTGAGATGGAGGTGAGCTGGATGGGATAGCAATAGCAGATAGGTTTGGAATACAGCTACAGTTTCTGTTAAATGTGGTCCTTGCTACCTTGCTCCATGTGATTCTCAGCTCTTTGGTTTTTTGCACCAGTGCTTCATTAAGAAGTGTATCTGAGAAGTTAAGGCTAGTACAGAATTAGTTTCAGGGAATATTTCACTGTACATATTTTGAACAATAAAGTTTATAGGATCTTCAGTAAGATGAATTTCTAGCTTGTCTACCATCCTAATTTTCTTAATTGATTTCTCCTGATAAGAAATTCCAGAGAACTAGGATAAGATCAAGATCTGACCAGTATCTCTAATCTTAAAAAAAAGATTTTTCAAGATATCAGTACCTGGTATGCTTCAGTGACTTCTATTGGTTCTCTTTACTTCTCTACATAAAAATTGCCTGTTGGATTTAAACATCAACTTTAAATCCAGCTTTTAGCTTCACCTTGTTAACAACTTGAATTTAAATTTCTGAATATTCTTTATGCCTAGCAATGCCTCAGGGTTTTTTGTTCTTACTGATGGATGCGAAAGTGTACTTTATGTATGTTAGGTTCAAGGAATGATTGCAGGAGGCATGAGAGATGCATTGAAAACTTCTTATCTTGGCTCCTAACTGTAAGCTATGGTCATATATTTAGTACAGGTGACAATAACAAACTAATACTCTGGTTAAGTTTGCCAATCTGCATTAAGTTCTGTCTTAGTACTCAATTCTAGATATCTCAGCTATCTGCTTCTCACATTAAGCTTCAAATTTAGATTGCATGTACATCCATTAGTGGGGAACAATAGCTGGGTGTAATTTTGACTCACAAATATGACTTTTTTTTTTTTTTAGGAAATGCCATCAGAACCTCTTAATGGTGAGGTAGCAGAAGAAACTGGTAAGACCTCACTCATGGCTGAAGGGGAGATGGTAAATGAAGTTCCAAGTGGTGAATCAAAATTGCTGTCTGAGAATCAAGGAAAAGAACCTGTAACGCCATTTGTTCCATTAACTCTTGATGCTCCAGCAAAACCCCCAGAAGACACTGAATCAGAGAAGGTGAGAGAACTGAAACAAAATGTGAAGTCATTTTTACTTGTGTAAGTGTATTTACCTTGCGGGATTTTTTTTCTTTTGTTAAGTAACAGAAAGTAGCTCCTGACATTGTATGAAATTACTGGGAGAAGCAATTATTAGGCCAGATGATGTAAATGCATAAGGAGGATACACTAACATTTCTGTTTCAATGTGCAGAAGTGGGACCTATATGCGTGGAATACCCAAAAGAAAGATATGTTTGCAGCAGTTTGCCTTGACAGTCATGAAACTGCTGTATCTCACTAAAATACTGGTTTGGTAAGAGTGAAAAGCCACATACTTTTTTGTCTAGCAATTTGTGCCCGATGAGGTGTACAAATAATTAACTACTGCTAAAATGCCTTTGCTTTCAGGACACAGGTTTTATTAATTTCTTGTTTATAGTGCAAAAGCAGATTATTATATGCTAGCAAAACAATATTTGTATTTGTCTAAATTAATTTTTTTCCCCTTGGGATTAGTATCAGAGTGTTTTTCCTGTACCTCAAATTATTCAACTCTTTTGAACAATTTGAAAATCAGAGACCAACTCTGGATATGAAATGCAGGTCAAAAAATAGTCCTGTGCAAAAGGGAGAACTGTTTTTTCAAGTTATGTGTGTAGAATTAAAAACCTGCTGAATGCCAAACTATCCTCTGATGTTAATGATTAGAGGTAGTAGTTGTTCAGTGTCTTTTACCTTCAACTAATTGTCTTTTTGATTGTTTTCCTCCACACATAGGTTTTAAATGAAAATGATTCTGAAATGCTGACTGAAGAAGTTACATCAGTAGAGAAGGAGGGCACCGAAGAACAGCAAGAATCTGAAAAGGCCAGCACTGAAAACGCAGCTGCTGTGGCATCAAAGGAAGAGCCCTCTGACAATGGCCTGCCCAACTCTATGGTAACTGAAGCAGCAGAAGAATCTGTTTCTGAAAACCTACCTTCCTCATTAGAAGATCAAAATGAGCAAGCAGGGCACAACTCACAGGAGGCCCCTGCTGCCTTGAGTCAGAGCTCCTTGGTAATGGTTGAACTTGAGGGTGTTTCTTTTCAGCAGCCTTCTGGGCAGGAAGCACAGAAGAACCAGTTGGAAGAGCCCTCAGAAGAGTCTGCAGAGCAGCCAGATCACTACACGCAGGCAGTGGCAGAGCGGGCTGCTGACAGCAGCTCTGAGGAAGCAGAAATTGAGGTACCTGTTGTAGATCGGAGAAACTTGCGAAGAAAGGCTAAAGGCTACAAAGGTCCACCCAAGAAAAAAGGAAAGCCAGCTTAAAAATCAAATAGTGATAATTTATCTATTTATAACAAGGCTATTTTGTGTAAAACATTAAGGTGTAACTGCACCATATCTGGCACAGGACACATGTGCTTAAAATTCTGTGTTGGATTTCCTCTTGGGTTCATCACCTTTCCTCAAGCTTTGATTTGTTTGTTTTTTAAATTTAACCACTAGAAATTGAGCTTCTTCATAGTATGAAAGTAAATAGCCAGTCTCCTCCCTTCATAAAGGATACATGATGAATAAATACAGTTGTGCTTTCAAAGGGAATAGTTTGTATATTTGAGATGGTAGTCATGGAAGAAAAATGCAGTGTAAAATCTTGGCCCTGTCAAGGTCCCTTAAATTGCTATAGACTTCCTTGTCACTGGACATGACTTGAGATAATTTTTTAAATAACTTTGTGTTCTCTACTGTGGAGAAAAGCAGAACAAGAAAAATCCTTCATTGTTTCTTGTTCCCTTCCCACAGGCTTAAGATATTAAAAGAATGTAGGATTCTTCATTCTAGGTCTGAAAATCTACAAGAAGGTGTAGCTCAGTAGATCAATGCAACATGAGCAGCACTTGTCTTTCATGAGAATCACTTGAAACAGCTGAGTCAGTAGAGTGCAGTGCAGTGTCTGCCACAGCACTTCCTGATAATGGATTTCTTGAGCAAACATTAAGAAATGCCTACGCAGCAAACTATTTGTAGCTTCCAAAGCAAGCATTTTGGTAAGCCCAAGTTTTTCCAGAGTATATGGAATGGAGCCTCTGTATGGAATCATTTGAACTGCCTTCCTAACTGCTTGCATGTGTTGAGTGGATAGCTGCTTCCTTGTTGCATTACAGGAAAAGGATATGACTACTCTTGATCTTGTTTTGGTCTGAATGGAAGTGGTTCTTTGTGTTTTCCAAATACTTGGCTGGTGCTGTGGGATAACTACTAAAATGTTGTGTCTTCCAGGTGTGTGACTCCTGTGAGCACTGACATTTCAGGTGGTTGTGATATTCATTAGTGTATTAGTGGGTATTTCAGCAAATGCTTGCTTGCCAAACTTCTATGCCTTTAGGAGTTAGTGGGTGATACCTTGCAAATACTTCTAATTCCCACATTTGTTTTCTAACTTGAGTGTAATTTCTGGGATGACAGCTTCCCAGTTGATGACCTTTCTTAAAAGCAGCAACCAAAATTTCACTGTATGCCAACAGGAATAAACCCAGACTTTCCATGCTCATTTCCCTTCTGAGTTTCTCTTGGCAAACTGTGTATTTAACTTGTCACACATACCTAAGTTGGCCTTAGTTTGCTGTGTGTTTCTTTCCAATAAATGCAGATCCTTTTGTAATGGGCTAAAAACTCAGAAATAAAAGAACAATGATTCTGAGAACAGAAAATTACACCTTTTGTCCTGCATATGCCTTTTCCAAGATGCGTGAACTAGTCTTTTGCAGTGTTGCAAAAACAGAGGTACAAGGTTCACTTGAATAGTTGCAATGCTGTCTTAACTTTTATCCCTTTATGAAGTTAATGTAAGAATCTGGTTTTGGATTTTATGCTTATGAAGTTTAACTCTATTTATATGATATTTTAACTATTTAAGATGCATTCATACTTCTTATTTTTCAGGTGATGAAGCACCATGCTCCTTTTTAATCTGTTAAGAGCAACTTACAGGAAAAAAAAAGGCGGCTAAAAAAAAAGTATTAACTTTAGATGCAGGGTATGTGAGATTACTGAGTTAAGTATGGGTTTCTTGAACTATTGCATGTAGCTATAGTATCTTATCAATATACATACAGGTACTCATTATGAACCCCATGATTGATAAATATTCAAGATCTTTCCTGATTGTGTGTAAACATATTCAAGTGAACCTTAAGCATTTCTAAAACTCATAAAGCTTTTTATATAAAGCATATAAGACAAAACTTTTGATATTTTCTGTATGGTTTCTCTTTTACTGCTGAGATTAATTGTTTCAAAAAAAGAAGTAGCTAGAAAACACATCTATTGCATTGCTAAGAATTGGGGATTTTTGAGGACTGGTGGTCCTCAAAAAAAGAGTGGTTGTATACAATATACTGCAACTCATCTTCCATTTTTAGGGCAAGCTTTACTGAAGATTCATCTTCTGAGTCCTTCAATTGATACAAATGTTTCCACTTTGTAAAAGTTAAGTACTCTTTTACTTATGAGCCCCAGTAATTTCAATTACTTCTAGGTGGATTTTTGATATGTACGTTTATCGCTTATATTCCTGGTGAGGTTGGAAAACTGTTCATGAGAAGGTAATTTCACTCACCCAGATTTTACTTTTCATGGCTAAGTTGGAATTATTTCAATTAGTACCTTTCTTTTGAGACATTTGCAGAGTAAATACATAAATATAATGAGATTATGGTATTAGGATAGTTTTAATTTCTATTGAGAATGATAAAATCTCTGATTTCATTTCAGTGAGTCAGTTTTAAATACTGAACTTAAATTCACATATTAAAAGTACACCCTTGAGTAGATATCTTTATAAATCTGGGGTGGCTGGGATAATAGCTGATGAGCAGACTTTTACAAACAGAATGTGGGCAGTTGTGGTGCAATTAGCAATTCCAATAACCAGTACAGTCATGAAAGATGGACACTGTTCTAACAGTGATCACAGCACTACTTTGCACCAAAGAACGTGTTTTATGTCTACAACTTCTTTGGCATCAAACTTTCTCCAGTAAATGCAGAGTAGCAAAATCAAAATACTGATTTTAACTAATAGTTTTTATTGCTGT
Source organism: Agelaius tricolor (assembly GCF_023055355.1). Taxonomy (NCBI): domain Eukaryota; kingdom Metazoa; phylum Chordata; class Aves; order Passeriformes; family Icteridae; genus Agelaius; species Agelaius tricolor. Next base: position 33,861,003 of record NW_027269264.1, on the reverse strand, counting down.
ACTGATTGTCCCACAGGAACAGTAGTTCAATACCTTATTAATTCTGTTACGTTTGACAACTATATTGACTGGAGTGCTTTACCTTGGGGACTATTAACTGTCTTATTAATATCAAAGTCTTAAACAATTTTAAAGATCCTATTGCACCAGCAACGAAAGATTAAAAGATCAACTTTATACAAGTTTGTACCAAATGTTATTACAACATGCTGTGGAACTATGTGTGTACAGTGAAAGCAGGCAGTATTATTTTTGAGCTTTATTTAGTCTAGGAATAGAGTTTAAAGAACATTAATTTGTGACTTCAGCCTTGCACTTAAATGGTAAATGGTTTTGTACTTGAATCCAATATTTGTTCAAATGTCTGTCTTGTACTGCTTCTCCCATATTCTCTCTTGGTCCATTTTAATTTAATGCAGAATTCTTGTTTGCTGTTCTCCTGTTTCACAGTCCTTCGCATGAAAGTGTAAAATCTTATTTCAAAAGCGCTTTAACTTATTTCAAATGATGTCTGACCTTGCTGCTTTTTTGTATCATTTCTTTTGTAAATGTCATTAGTCAAATTGATCATTTACAATGTCATTGACACTATTAGCAACAAATTGGCCTAAGTTTCAGCTTCCTTGCTTCTACGTGACTGTTCTAAAATATTACTATGGGGATACACTTTAAATTTATTTCCACAAATGTGGTGTTAGATGTTTTCTAAACTGGTGATACCCTGTTTTTAAATCTTATGAAAGATGTATTGCTATTGCATAGTATTGTACCTTAGTCTTGTTACTGTGTTAATTTTTCCTTTTTTTTTTTTTTAGTACTGTCTTGGCTGCTTTTGAAATGTTTTGAAGTAGTAATAAACTTTTATTTTGTGATTATTTTTTGCTTGGTTCTTAATATTTGAGTCCTTTTCTGCTATATAGGAAGCACATTTTAAAGTGGTTCAATGCACTGGTACATGAATTTTACCACCTGTCTTCTACAAAGGAGTTTTTAAGAAATCAAAAATTATTAATTAAAAACCCTTGTATCAATGAAAATAATTTTCTTTAGCTTTTGCATCAGATTTTATTTTAAAAAAGCAGCAGAATCAGCTCTTCTGAGCATTATGGCATGCATTCTGCTGTTTATGTCAGTTCTGCAACATGATGTAAACCTAGAAGTTATTAACACAGCTTGCTATAGACAAGCCAACTAGAAATGCTGTAACACACTCCCCACAGTGTGGTACATTAAAATGCCTTAAGTGCAGTTGTGATATTCAGCCAACAAGTTATGTATTTATAGCACTAAATATAGTAAAGGTTTTCAAGACAGCTGTAGGGAATTAAAATATTCACTTCATGTTGTTAATGTTCAGCAAAGACTAAAGCAACAAGAACTTTACTTTATAAAAATAAATGGAGGTTTATCTATTCTGACAAAATGCCCTCTCTCCAAGCAAGTAACTTACTGGTTTTTTACCCTCTCTTACTTTCAAATACTTGTAAGTTACTAAGTCTAGAGTGGGGCAGTGTGTCAAACTAATAAAATAGTGACAGGTTGTGGTTACAGTTACTGTGTTTGTAGGATCCTATAAGAGAAGTTATGAAGATTGTACAAAAGCAGCTAGCTTGACTTCCTGTCTGAGTTCCAGATCTGAAACCTGACAGGAGAAGCATCTGTGATAGAAGAGATCTCATCTCTGGAGAAGAGAAAGTTCAGGAGGGTCTTAACCTTGTGTACACATACCTGGTGGAAGGGAAGTGTATGTCACAAGTAGTTTAGGTTGCTTAATGAACCGCTGTCAAAGGTATTAGCAAAAGCAGGTTTAATATAAATTTGCAAATCATGACTTTAAAAAATTTGATGGCAAGATTCGCTCTATTACTTACTAGAGAGATGAAGCATAGAAAGGAAAATTGAATTAGAATCAATCTGAAATTATTCACGGAGATAGGGAATGCAAAAAGGTTAGGGAGACCTCCTGCTGAGTCATGACATTCAAAGAGGATCCCCTTTTGTAGAAGCATAGAAGATAATATTGGGATCTTATCTCAATATTTTGATGCCCAACGTGAGGCAGCTCGACCCTGCAGCCTCAAATCCTCTCGGTATCTCAGAACCTCGGAAAGACTTTAAGGCAGCTTAGCATCCACTGGAAGAGTGCTGACTGCATTGCTCTCAGCAGAGACTTTGGAACTGAATCCACAAGAAGTCTCATGGAATGCTTTGCACCTCTGGAAAGTGCAGCTCCTTCCTGCCCATGAGGTCCTATTCAGGTGAAGAGATTTATCCTGCCTGACCTTGCCACCAAAAGCTTTGATTTCGGTGAGTATTTCTGCTCCTTAGGGGGGGGTAGAAACTTGAATTACAGTCTCTGCCGTGAGATCTGTTCTTTTTTGCCCTTAATCAGAGCATTTAATAGGTTGCGCAGCCCCACGGAGCGGGAGCAATACCCTGTTAGGCATCGCTCACTGCGGCGTGGCTTTGCTGCTTTTCTAAATTCGCGGCACCGGCGGAGGAGCGGAAGAGTTCTGCCCGCCCCTCCTCTCTCTCGGAGCAGCATGGGGGCTCTCCGGAGGCGGCGCGGGGTTTCCCTGGTTTCGGCTTGGCCGTGCGGCACCGGAGAGTGCTTTCTTGGGGCAGGGCGGCTCTGGTTTCACCTTCACCACGCGGTGCCGGCGGGAGAGGCTTGGTCTATCCCCCGCCGCGGCAGGGCAGGTCTCGATTCCGTGCTGCTGCCGCGGAATTGTAAAGCAGTATAAGCAGCTGCAATGTGAAGGGCTATCGTCTACTCGTTTTTGCTTCTCAACCGTGGTTTTTTTTAGAAATCGGTAGCTGATTTGGCTTTGTTTTTGGTCGGCGGGAGTTTGTATTGTGCCTTTTATATCTAAAATGGGCTCTAAGTTTAGCACAGCACAAAAAGGAGTGTATTATCATATTGTTAGAATTTTAGTCAGTGGAGATGTTAAGTTCGCTAAAGGAAAATTGAAACAGTTTATAAGGTGGCTTTTTCTACACTTCCCACGAATTTCCACAATATTAAATTTTGGGACAAAGTTGGGAATGAATTGATAACCTTGGGACAGTCTGGGAATACATCTTCAGCTAAATTCGTGTTCTGGAGTTTACAAGTTCAAGCAGCCTTGCTCAAACAAAGGTAATTGGAGAAAAAAGCCAAATAATAAAGAATGTACCTCTGCTCTCCCTGTTTCTCCCCCCCCTCCCAGCTCTAAACCCTGTACCCCAAAACTTGGTATTTTAAAGAGAGCACACTCTGCTCATGCCCTGGGAAGACGGCTCCCTGAGTACTTTAAAATGCCTGAGTTTCTTTGTCCACAACGTCCTGGCCAAACCATGTGGAACGTTTCCCAAACCCCTGTGTCCCCTGCTCTGAAACCCAGAGCACGTGTCACCTTTTCAGAGAGCAGTGATCCCCAAAATGGCCCCCAGTCCCTAGGGGGTCAACAAGATGGAGGATGCCATGTGGCACCATCCCACACCTGGTCTTCTTCCCAAGATCCTCTTAAGCATCCCAAAATTCCTTCCCCGTCCCAAGGCTTCCGATTCAAAGCATACGGGGCAGGGAACAGCAGACCCAATACAGGGTCCCACTTTGTCATTCACTCCTGTTATGTATCAGCCTGCAGCTCAAGGGGGAGCCCCAACTGCTAATTGGAAAACTTTTGGATGAGAATTGATTAAAGAGGTTTGCAAATCCCATAGGGAGTATGGCTCACACACTTCTGTGGCCTTTTAAATTCTGAACTAAGAAGTATGTATCATGTAGTTGTCCCACATGATTTGAAACAGCTTTTTTCATGCCTCATGACCTCTACAGAATTCAAATTATGGGAATTAGCATGGAAACAACTGCTAAAAGAAGCTCTCCCAGTCTTGCATGCTGATCCAAACACAGCAAAAGATATCAATGGCATGCCAATTACCATTGAGCATCTCTCCGGTGAAGGCCAATGGTCCTTACCCTCAATCCAAGCTGCTGCAATTCCTGTAGAAACATTCGAGAAAGTCAAAGAAGCAGCTGAAAAAGCCTCCTTTTCCCTTCAGCCTGAAGGGCCATTTGAGCCTTATAGTAAGATCAAGCAGCTACCATCAGAGCCTTTTCTGAAATTTGTAGAAAGGTTAACTAGAGCTATTGAAATCCAAGTTAAAAAAGAGAATGCTAGGGAAGAAGTTTTAGAGGAAATGGCATTTATAAATGCAAATGAACAGTGTCAAGCGGCAATTTTAAGCCTACCTTTAGACCCCCACCCCACTAAAAGATATGCTTCCAGTCTGTAACAGGAAAGTGCCTCTGATGAACGTTGCTGAGGACACCAGACCAAGGCTGCTGCCAAGACCACCTCAGCGTGTTGCCGTTGCCAGCCCTGCGCCCATTCCCTCAGCGGGGCAGCAGCGACGACCAGCAATGGTTGACCCCACAAAGCCATGCCTGCTTTGCAATAACCTTGGAATTGGAGTAGCCAGTGCCCCCTGAAAAAGCAATTTGATAAATTTAGAAATAGCAGGGGAGGAGAACTACAAGCACTCCCAGGGGGTCAACAACAACAAAAAAACTGAATGGGGAGTGCTGGCCTGCCAGGCATGCAGACACAAAAAGAGCAGGCCAAGGGAATGAGGGAACCAAAACAAACCAAGTGCGCGCTAATATTACTATTTCTGTAAGTGAAGCAGATGCTTCAAAGACCATGTCTGCTGGCCCACTGTTGAAAGTTAAACAAAATAACCTTTGTTATGATTTAGGTGAACCTATGTTACCCACATCTTCTGTCAATGAGCCTTTCAAGTTGCAACTGACAGAATCACTCCACCTGAAAGACACTGACTGGCATTTTGTCTCCATCAACCCAGAAAAGCAGGGTACTCGGCACCAAATTCGTTGTAAGTACATCGTAACTGGGGACACCAAACACACACCACAAGAGATCGAAATTGCTCCAGGAATGACAACACCAGATCCTGAGCAATTCATTCTCAGGCTGCACTGTTTCCACCCACCCCTGTTTCTTCCCAAAGGACAAATTGTTGGACAAGCTATCCCTGGGCCGTGTTTACCTGAAGGCACCCAAAAACAAGGGCCCACAGTCGCCCTAGTCCGAGTTATTGGGAGAGACAAACCCAAAATCTGGTGTAATGTCAGTGGGGGTGGGGAGTCAAAATGCATTGAGATGCTTGTAGACACAGGTGCAGACTGCACAGTGATCCCAGTACAAGACTGGCCAGCACATTGGCCTTTGCAAAACGTTGCCGGTCATGTTCGAGGTGTAGGGGGCATGTAATTGGCGAGACAATCCAAAAGCATCATCCAAATCGAGGGATCAAACGGACAATTGGCAAATATCTGTCCATTTGTGTTGGATTATTCTCCCTTTGTTAGGGAGAGATTTAATAGCCCAGTGGAGTGTCACAATTGATATTCCAGACTCCCCACAGGATTTTTGTACAGCAGTCGTTCAACAGCGCTACACCCAAAAACTGAATTGGAAGACAGACAAACCAGTTGAGGTGAAACAGTGGCCACTCAGTAAACAAAAAATAAGGGCGCTTGAAGAGCTAGTGGAAGAGCAACTGAAAAAGGGTCACATTGTGGAGACCACATCCCCATGGAACTCTCCAGTGTTTGTCATTCAGAAAGCTGACAAAAAGGGATCGCAGCTCCTCCATGACCTCCAACAAATTAATAATGACATTGAAGATATGGGCTCTCCCCAGCCTGGTGTGCCATCCCCAACAATGCTTCCCCAGGATTGGAAATTAGCTGTTATTGATATAAAAGATTGTTTTTTCCATATTCCCCTCCACCCTGATGATGCACCGCGTTTTGCATTCTCGGTCCCCACCATCAACATGGAAGCCCCTATGAAAAGGTACCATTGGACAGTTCTCCCTCAGGGCCTTAAGGTCTCGCCAGCGATCTGCCAGTGGTATGTCTCTTCCCTGCTTTCCCCAGTGCGTGCAGCTGCAGAAAAGGCCATCATCTATTATTATACAGATGATATCCTTGTGTGTGCCCCCAATGATGATTTACTCACACATGCGCTTGACCTAACGATCCATGCATTGATTGTTGCAGGGTTTGAGCTCCAGGAAAAGAAAATTCAAAGGATGCCACCTTGGAAATATTTGGGCTTAGAGATTGGAAATAGGACCATTGTTCCTCAAAAACTAGAAATCAATCCAAAGATCAAGACCCTTGCGGATGTCCACAAGTTGTGTGGGTCTTTAAATTGGGTAAGGCCATGGCTTGGTCTGACTAACGAAGACCTTGCCCCTCTTTTCAATTTATTGAAAGGGGGAGAGGATCCAGGTGCTCCTAGGTCAATTACCCCAGAGGCACAGAAAGCTCTAGAAAAAGTTCAGATGGCAATGTCCACAAGACAGGCCAACTGATGTCAGCCTGACCTGCCATTCAAATTTATCATCTTAGGTAAGTTGCCACACCTCCATCGAACCATTTTCCAGTGGGAGGGAAAACAAACACCTAAGGCAAAGGATACACCTAAAAAGGGTCAGGACCAGAGGGACCCTCTCTTGATCATGGAATGGGTTTTCCTCAGTCACAAAAGGTCCAAGAGAATGACAAAGCCTCAAGAGCTGGTAGCAGAACTGATCTGGAAAGCAAGGACCTGGATCAAGGAGTTAGCAGGATGTGACTTTGAGTGCATTCACATTCCAACTGAGTTAAAATCAGGCCAAAATTCTATGCAAATATTGGAACAATTGTTTCGAGAAAATGAAGTGTTGCAGTTTGCTCTGGATTCCTACTCAGGACAAATTTCTGTCCAATGGCCTGCCCACAAAATTTTCGAGCAAGATGTTCAATTTACTCTGAAATTGAGAAGTGCTCTGAGTAGGAGACCTTTAAAAAAGGCTCTGACCGTTTTTACAGATGCGGATGGGAGGTCCCACAAGTCCGTTATGACTTGGAAGGATCTTCAAACCAGCAATGGGAGACAGACATTGCTGAGGTGGAAGGTTCACCTCAGGTTGCTGAGTTGGCTGCAGTTGTTAGGGCTTTTGAAAAGTTCTCAGAACCATTCAATCTGATTACAGATTCTGCATATGTAGCAGGAGTAGTATCCAGGGCAGATCAAACAATACTGCAAGAAGTGTCTAACATCACACTTTTCAAATTGCTCTCAAAACTTGTAAAGTTAGTCACTCACTGGGAGCAACCATTTTATGTGATGCACGTCTGGTCACACACTGACTTGACAGGGTTTATCGCTGAAGGCAACAGAAGGGCAGATGCTCTTGCTGCACCTGCAGTGATGGCCACTCTCCCAAATGTTTTTGAACAGGCAAAAATCAGCCACCAGCTTTTCCACCAAAATGCACCTGGCCTAGTTCGTCAGTTTCACATCACTTGAGAACAGGCCAAAGCGATTGTGGACACATGCCCAAATTGCCAACAACATGCACTCCCTACAGTGAGTACGGAGCAAACCCTAGGGGGTTGAACACTTGTGAACTGTGGCAGACAGATGTTACACACATACAGTCATTTGAACGGCAGAAATGCGTTCATGTTAGTGTAGATACCTTTTCTGGACTAGTCTATGCCTCTGCCCACACAGGAGAGTCATCTAATGATGCCATTAAGCACCTCTTACAGGCTTTTTCTTTCATGGGCATCCCCAAGGAGTTGAAAACTGATAATGAGCCTGCTTACAAATCCAAGGAATCCGGGAGCTTCCTGCAGCAATGGGAAGTAGAGCACAAAACTGGCATCCCCTACTCCCTACAAGTCAAGCCATAGTAGAAAGGACTCACCGTGATATTAAAAGAGTCCTGGACCAGCAACAACAGGTTCTGAAGCTGGAACCCCCCCACATCCGGTTGTCCAGGGCACTGTTCACAATCAATTTTCTGAACTGTTCTTTTGACAGCCTGAATCCGCCCATCCTACGCCACTTTGGGGGGAGCAGTCATACGATGTTAAAAGAAAAGCCTCCAGTCTTAGTAAAGGACGCTGAGACTTGGAAGACAGTGGGACCTTACAAATTGGTTACTTGGGGACGTGCATACGCCTGTGTGTCCACCCCCTCTGGGTTAAAGTGGGTTCCTTCCAAATGGGTAAGGCCCTATGTTCCCAAGGTCTCAGAGAAATCGACAGAAGCACCCCAGGTTGCCAATGCTGCCTGGAGAAGGAAACGCCGCACGTGTTCTCTGGAGGAAATTCCATTTAAACCTCCTATCTGGAATAGTTTGTAATATGTTTGTCTTAAGTTTCCTTGTACCAGTTTAGATCCCACGGTTCGTGTGTAGCCTCAAGATGCCATGAGACCAAGCCTGCTCCTCGTCCTACTCGTGATCTTCCCACCAGTGATCTCCTTGATAGTCCCTCAGCCCAAAGCACGTATGGACTACCATGGCAAAAGCCCTCGGACATCAAGAGAGAAACTGACGACTGGCTGAGTGGACTGTTCAATAGCTGGGGACTCTCAGGCTGGTTGGGATCTATTCTGAAAACTGTAATTTTAGTACTGTTTATCTTAGTTATTGTTATTGTAGTTGTTATCATTGTTTTCAGACTAATCAAATGCATGGTTCTCAAGTTAATTTCAGGCTCATCTCCCCCTCCTGGAGTTTACCATTTGGAAGCCCTTAGTGCTCCAATGGATGACATGAAAGCCTCAGTGGAAAATGCTGACCCTCCTGTAGAGGAGGAACCGATTTACCAACCATGGTATGGCAAGCACTCGGCACCACAAACCCAGTCCTCTTCTTTTTAAACAAAACTAGAGGGAGATGTTGCAGTGTGATGCAATATCCTGTTTTAGCTATATCAGTTCCTCCCTCAGGTGTGCCAATACCTTCTCCCTTCCCCTCCTCTTGCCTCCTGCTGAGAGCTGTCCGTCAATCTCAGTAGGCCAGCAAGGCCGTGGTCTGATTGGCAAAGTTCAAAAGATGCCTCTCAGCCCTGGGGACATTGGGCCATCCAAGTGTCATTTGTCCCCTGAGCCTTCCCCCTTCCTACCTGGTTGGTGGCATACCTACCCCTTCCCCTCCCCCTCTCCCTGGGGCTTAAAAGACACAGCGACCATGCGGTCTTTATTCTGTTGGCGCTGTTACAAGATTCAGAGATCTGTGACCCCGAAATAAAACTCTGGATTAAACCTTCTGCCAGAATCTGTCTCCTTTTTCTCTTCACCATCGCCTGAAGCCTTTCCACCAGAGGTAAACCTGAGTTCCTGCTTGCCTGGACTTGTTCCAAGTGCCAGCTGCAACTTACAGCCAGCCAAAGGTGTCTCTGAGGTAAAACCCCTTCAGCTGCCACCTCTGGTCAGGCAGCAAGGGCCAGACGAGCCCAGGCATGTTCCGCCCGGTAATATTGGGATCTTATCTCAATAAGGTTTGTTGGTAATTACACAGTGAGCAAGAGCAGGACATGGATTGAGATGGGGACATACAAAGGTAGGGCAGCACTTTTTCAGGACAAACATCCTTGTTCTGGCTTCTGCAAATAAAGCACAACACAGTACAGTGCAGGCACAGGAATGGGGCTGAGGTATCCCCATGACTCCACAAAGCTCAGGTGCACATGAGCCCCAGGACCTGGGCACCCCATCAGCTGGATTTTCCTTTCCCTTTTCCCCCTCCCTCATCTCTCTTCCTTTTCACCCTACCCTTTATCCAAACTGTTCCTTTTCACCCTACCCACTGTTGAGTCTAGGAGATCAGGGACTAACATACCAATTTCCATGCTAAGTATGGAACTTTGAGGATCCTCTGACTTTTATCATTCTGTTCAACCACAAGCGCATATGAATTTTGGATGCTTCCTTCTCCTTACAGATGGGATGCCACAGCATTCCAAACTGCTGATAGAGCATGATTGAGAACAGTCATAATTCTGGACTTCGTCGGTGGTTTATCTGTAAAGGACTTGGCAACACTCAATCATTGACTAGTTTAATATTTATGGAGAGATTAAATAGGATTTACTCAACAATATAACATAATTATAGATCTGAGATGGCAACGCTTATAGTGTACTTGCTACATGTTTAAATCAACTCACAGATATGTGTGTGTATGTGCATACGTACAAAGATAAAGATACCTACTAAATTTCCCCTTAAGTTCAGTGAAATACTCATATTGAATGCCTTTACATTTCTGAAGGAGTGAGGTTTGCGCCTTAAGCAATATGGGGAGCTATCAGTTCAGGTCCCATCTTCAGCTTTTGACATGGGTCCTCTGAGTATTGCAAACTCTTGAGTTGGTGAGCTGTGGGAAGTGTTCCACTCAGAGGAGCCTGCTGTGGCCCAGGACGGTTAGAAGGGCCTCACTTAGGAACATTGTTTATGGGATTGCAAGTTGATTGACTTAAGACATCAATTAATCATCATCCTGGCTGTAAGTAATTACTGGAATTCTTCAAAAGTCCAGTAATAATAGTACCGTTCCACTGGCTATGGTTCAGATAAGTAATGTTCGAAGCCTATTGGGGATGAGCAATCATCTCCTATGCCCCTCCTTGGTTAGGCATCAGAAGTTCCTGTTTAAGGAGTGTTTCTGGTAAGCTCAAGGGAAGTTTAACTGTGCAGGAATCATTAATCAAGGCAAAAACCTAATGACATCTATGGAGGAGGCAGAGGCCATATATCACTGCAGGATATAAAGATGGATTAAGACTCTGTGGTGCCCAGTTGGGGAAAAACTGGAATATAGGAAATTCTATTTAAATAAAAACTAGAAGTGGTATAAACTAGAAGTGGTCAAATGCTGGATCAGGTTGCTTAGAGGTGGTGGAATCTCCCCACCTGGATATACTCAAATCTGCTGTAGGTGACTACTGCCTGTATAAACTGGAAGAAATTTATTAGGGTTTGATTTGCAATTTGTGCTAAAAACTCTTTGGCTAGAAGTGAAATGCTATTTAAGAGTAAGAATATAAAGTAGTGAGTGTAGTGAGGATATTTACAGTGATAAAATATTTCTGTTTGCCACTAAATCCATAACTGGAAGATTACCAATTCAGTTGCAACATTGCTGAAAGCTCCCAGTTTAGAAGTAGCCTTTGATTCTTTTATTTCAAGAATGCAAGCTAAATATATATTGATCAGCTAAAGCTTGTGACCTTTAGCTTCTCTTCAGTATTTCTTAAAGCCACCAAAATTGCTACAAATAATTGTAGTATCAAGACTGTCAAGCCATTTTCAAAGTTCACATATTTAAGCCCCTTTAAATTCATATATTTTAACTTCTGAAACTGTTCTCTTGCTTGAAACTAAGGTGCTACACTCTCCTAGATTAATTCATTCCATTAATGCAGTCGTGGAAAGAAAGGGGAGAAAGGCAGGAAGTAAGGGGGCAGGTAGAGAGTAGCTGCCCTTGTGGTTATCTTTCACCCTGCTCTGTGGTAGTGCATCCCCTGCTCCTTTTCCAGGCACCGCAGTGATCTGACAAAAGCTTGCTGGGCCTCAGCCGTGACTGAACAGCACCAGGGCTCAGCTCCTCTAGGGCTCATCAGGAACACTGCCTGCTCCCAGAAACAGCTGATAACAAGCTCCTGTTTTCATAATGAAGAGCCTTGAAAACAGTTTCTCTTGCCTGACTGCCCTAACATTGTTGCTCTAACACTTTCAAATAAAGTGGCCGACCCAAACTATGGCCAGGATGAAACATTGTTATGACTGAAATTCACTCTCTCGGGCCCACAGAGGTCAAAAATAATAGCTCCTGAGCTCTCCTGAGCTGCAGCAGGCTGCAACTAGCAACTTCTGAGTGAGGCCTCTCAGAGCCAGCTAACCCTTGTTTGTTGTATACACAGGATTGCTGAACAAGGATACCCTCACTCCTTGAGGCCCAACCCTTTGGCTGCTGAGGACATAAAAAGCATCCAGAGTGAGCATTTCTCTACCTTTGAGGAGAATGTTTCACAGGTACCTTGCACTAATTCTTTGTGTGTATGCATGTGCACATATTTTACAGAAAATCTAGGAGAAATTCTGCTTTCTTAGATGTTTAAGTATCTGAGGTACCTAACTAAGTTAGGCCTGTAAGGTAAAGACATAAGCAAAGTTAAATGTTGTCAAGTGTTGCTCTTTCACTAAGCTGTTAAGCTACAAGTTAGGTTAAGTCCTGTTAAATGTTATTCCTCTGTTAAACTGTTAAGGCTAAGTTATAAGTTAAGTTATGAGTGAAGTTTAAGCTATAAGTTAAACATGGTTACATTTGAGTGCTGCTGGGCTGCAAACAGACTGTTTTCTTTTTTATCCTTACCCTTTCTATCCTTTTGTTACACACACACAGACACACACATCCTTGACAGTTCTTGGTTAATTTCTGTTTTGATTTACTAGATTTTCTTTTTTGCTTTGTTGTGTCACTTTTTCCTTAGTGTGCCTTAATTGTCTCATAGAAGTAGAGCAAATCTTGCCAATCAACTTCATTGTGCTGCTGCTTAATATTAAATCTATTTCTTTCAGGTGCCCTTGCCAGTGATTTTTTAAGCAATCTCAAACATTCATTTGTAACACACACCCCCATTGCTGCTCACATGCTCCCAAGCCCATGATTCTGCAGGGGCAGGTATCAAACTTGGTTTCTAATGTCAGTCTGCAGTAACATTCCAGCTGCAGCCTCCCAAGTCTTCTTTCCCAGAAGTCAAATACAAATTAGCACACACTACTGTATCTTTAGTTGTTACAGCAGGACATTGTGTGAGATAGTGGCTGTATTTCCCATATGGGAAATTTCCCCTATAGGAATGTGACCTGAATTAGGTACAACATACTTAAGCAAGGAAACTGCTATTGTAAAAACACCAAGAAGGTTTAGATCAAATCCATACCACATGAAGAAATAAAAATTAAATCTCTTTATTTGGGCAATGTTCAACTGAGCAAACATAAATATAAAAATGTGAGCAGTTATTTCTGGCTGAAGTTCCTCATCAGCTTGTAGGGTCACTCTCCTGGAATGGCTGAAGGTTCCAATGATTTTCCAAATTTGGGTTAAGTCCACTTATTTTGTAGGTGTCCACATCCAATTTAAACAAGTAGAATTGCATTAATACAGCCATCATTTTCTGGATTATTAGTTACTTGGGCGTATTTCCCTAGAGAGAAAAGGGAAGTACATGTGTATAAAACCTGGAAGTAGTTCTTATAGATTAGATCTTTCTATATTTGCAAATGCAATCAACAAGTCTCTAAAGCACAGGGACTCAAATGCATTTTGAAATCTAAATCTACCTTCTACTGAGCTGTAAACTTATGTTCTCAAAACATTATATTAAAGCTCTGTTTTTATAAATGAATCATTTAGAGTTCTGAGATTAAAAAAAAAAAATCTTAGGTTTCCAAGTGAACTCCTCTGTTAAATGAAGTCTGTCTGATCCTATGAAGATCACAGAATATGCTAAGTTGGAAGCGATCCATCAGGATCATTTAGTCCAACTTCTGGCCCTGCACAGGACACCCCCAAGAATCACACCATGTGCCTGAAAGCATTGTTCAAATGCCTCTCGAAATCTGTCAGGCTGGTGCTGTGACCACTTCCCTGGGGAGCCTGTTCCACTGCTCAGCCACAGCCTAGGTGAAGAACCTTTTCCCTGATACCAACTTAAACCTCCCTTGACTCAGCTTGGTGCTGTTACCTCAAGTCCTGTCACTGGTCACAAGAGTGAAGAGATCAGGACCTGCCCCTCAGCTTCGTCTTGTGAGGACACTGAAGACCACAGTGATATCTCCCCTCAGTCTCCTCTGCTCCAGGCTGAACAAACCAAATGACCTTAGCCACTCCTCAAACAGCTTTCCCTCCAGACCCTGCACCATGTTTGTGGCCCTCCTTTGCACACTCCCCCATAGTTTTGTATCTCTCTTACACTGCGGCACCCAGAGCTGCCCCCAGCACTGGAGGTGAGGCTGCCCCAGTGCAGAGCACAGCAGGACAATCCCCTCCCTTGCCTGGCTGATGCCCCCCAAGGACACGGGTGGCCCTCCTGGCTGCCAGGGCACTGCTGACCATGTTCAACTTGACACCAACCTTTCCATGGCACTGCTTTCCAGCCTACTGTTCCCCAGTCCATACATACATACAACCATGGATGCCCTGTCCCAGGTGCAGAATCTGTTAATGAGGCTCCTACACAGAACTTCCACTGCAAGTGTAGTTCAATTGTTCATGGTTCACATGGTAACAGATTTGTGGCATTGCTCAATATGATATACAAGCAAGCAAGCTGAGTCTTTGCTCTGAACTTTATCTAATTTGATTTTGCAAGTCTGAATGGAAAGTGTAAGATTAACACTTAAAGCACGTATTTTTAGAGTTGCTATTAGTTGCTTCTGCTACAGCCCAAACCTAACTTTTAACAATCCATCAATTATGACTAGAGGATGAGATCTTGACAACACACGGTGCAATGAAGATTAAAAACTTTAAAAAGTAGTTCAGCAGTATAAGTAGTTAAATTTACTTACCCCAGATAACTTTGCCCCCTTGTGTCACAAGGCCAAGCTCACTCACGTTCACCTCAATGACAGTACCCTTAGTAATTACTCCCAGCTGGGTATACAAAGGAGATGATGGATTCTTTTTTACACCAAGGATAGGCAAGCAAAAAGTAGCTTTAAGTTCAGGATGTGTCACATGTGCCTTCTTGAAACGTAAGCCCTGTTGCATAAAGAGTGTTAGAATGAGTTAATATTTGCTTTAAACTCTCACAACTGATCTAGTTAAACCCTTTGGGAATTATGTCCTCATCTCTGTATGTTTAGAAAGACTAGGGAGAATGAAACAACTTAGAATACAGAATGCCATCTGCCTACTGTAGATTGACAGACTTATTTTAAAATTTGGTTAAATTTGGTTAATAAAAAGATAAAGCTTTCCATGTATGTTTTCAGTAGTAGCCCAACAATAATACTTGTTGCTTAGACAATTTCTGTTCCATGAAGAAGTATGACAAAATATGAAATACCCATCTCCTAGAGCAGTTTTTATCTAGTGACCTGCACTTCATAGAGGGTACTTGACAATTATGTACCATAATTTTTCTGTGCCAAAAAAATCTTTCCAAAGCTAGTTTGTAAGACCAAAACTAGCAGTGAAGTACAATTCAATGGGCAGCCTGCACAGTGACTGTTGAGTCCTGTAAGGGAACAGGAATGGCTCTTTATATAAAACCAATACTATCTCACTGAATCCAGCTCTTCTGCCTGTGTGCTGCCAGGCTGATTGAACCCAGGCACTGCTCCTGCAGCTGAGTGAGTAAAGGCTGGACTGGAGGCACAGCTTTTCCCTTCACAGTCACAAGTGTGCTTCAAGCTTATTTAAGCCAAAAGGAGGGAATTCTGAAGTCCTAGAACAGAGTGGGCTTCTGCAGTTCGGAGAATCAGTGCAGCTTGAAAAAGACACCTCCATCTAAAATATATGCGAAGTATTTTTGATAAAGATTTTCCTATGCTAATTCAAAAGCTTGTAGCTTTAACTTACTGGCATCACCTGAGTTATAGGAATAAAAGCAGGAATTTCCACATATACTGGGACTGTAGAGGCATCTCCCCACCCTCCATGCTATTAGAAGTTTATATTTTGGCAAGGAAACTAACAGGAATGTTCTACATGAGTAATGATCAAGTGCATAATCACACAAGAAAGTTTCTTTAACACAGAAAATCAAAGCAGTAAGTCAAAAGAATTATTACTTAAATGTTCTTTAAGGCTCTAAAACATTACCATTGGTCGAATGAATCGCTCGTACTTAGGAGGCTTCCTAGTAAAGCCATCTCCAACAAAACAAACTTTTGTAACCATCCTCTTCCATGCCTTCTTTTTTCTCTTTCCTGTACGAATCACCTTTAAAACTTCTGTTTCTCCTTGTGCACGAACCTTTGGCACAGGCACCTCCCACTTCCCCTGGAAGGAGGGTAAAACAAACAAAAAAAAAGGTCAATTTTCTTACCTGTCACATATTTAAATAAAAAGGGAAAAACCAAAAAAAATCAAATTTCTGGAAAGCAAAGGGTTAGACCATAGCTGTTATGCAATTCATAGCTACTTATTTAATTAGCACTTAAAAGTTCCAAAAATCAAGATACTTCATATGCTCACATTGTCCTAAACTGTTCAGTCACTCAAGATTTCATGTTTTAATCAGTCTTTGCTTGAAGGCTGTTACATAACCTTGGCATCAGCAATATAAAGTGGTTGTTGTTATTTTAGGTATCTGAACTTTGATACATTTACTTACAGCTTTTTCCTTTCTTTTTTGTTTGATCATGTTAGAGAGGACCTTGGCCCGGGACTGGCCCTCTCTGTCCAGCAGGTATGCTGGTACAGCTCCTTTGGGTGTTTTTTCATCACTCTTCTGCTTTGTATTTCTCTTCTCATGCATTTTAATGCTGCAAAGAAAGAAAACCAGTATTAACAGCACAAGAAAAAAGACTTATTTTTAGATATACCATTTTGAGCCTGTGCCTGCTCAAATTTTTCTTTAAGAGGTATTTGTGAAATATTATATATTTGTATTTGAGGAATAATATATATATTATATATTGTTTTATACATATATATATATATATATATATATATATATGTATGTACGTATGTACGGAATAATACTAAATAATTTTCAAGGTAAACTACTAATTTCACTCAATCTTGTCACTTCCTACCAGGACAGGAACACAAGAAAGACATGCACCTCTTTTAAGGAATTTCTGTGTGACCCAAAGCAAACAGTCAAGCACTTTGAGAGAGGGTAGCCTTCCTCTCTGCTGACAAAAAAACCCCATTCTATTCCTCTTCTGAGATTTGATGGCAATGCTTACACACGTGAGGAATGTGTGTTTGTAAGAGGAGCCAAGTTTTGTTAATTTTGAGGTTGTTTACCAGGGGGAAGAAAAGAAGAAAAGACCCACAAACTAATAACGGGTTAATAAACCCATCACCTCTAAAAGTAGCAGAGGAAAGCAGCTATCTACACTTTGAAACCAGCAAAAACTACACGGTGGATAGGTATGAAGTTCATTAGCAATTAATGAGATGTTAATGATGCTGAGGCAACAATATAATGCTTGAGCTATGCAAAAAGCTGTAGCTATGCAGAAAGAAGTAGTTACTTTGTAGCAGAGTATGTGAATGAAGCATGTTTTAATAACCTGTAAATTTAGCAGAACAAGCTAACAGCAAAAAGCTAACCACTGGCTACTTAAGCAGACAATCTTGCAAAGCATGTGCAGGCACCCGGGTGAAAAGTTCAAGGCTGAGGAAGACTAAGGAGCCTTCATCAAAAAACAACCACCAGGAGGCTTGCGACCACCTCCTGTGAAAACCATGCATGTGCTACAAGGGCTCACATAATCATGTAGTTAGAAACTATGTTGCAACATGAAGGCTACGAAAGTGTAATGTGCACATTAAGTAAGAAAAGCAGAAAAGCTAGTGCTGTGGAAAGAACGGACAGGTGAGTTTGTGGTGCCGCTATCCCCCTCACTCCCAGCATCAAATAAACAAAGACCCGCTCCACAGGCTTTACACTATGGAGTATTGTTTTTTTGCCTAGTTTTCAGGCATCATTAACAGCTTTGATTTCAAGTTCTGGATGACAGAAAAAAATTTACAGAAAAATGCTTTTATCGTCTATGTTTGACACTGCTGTTTATCCTTGAAGACAGGCCTCATCTTTTGCTTAAATACTTCGTATGCTACTGTATATTTGCTATTAACCACTAAAAAATACTGCCTCTTGCTACACTAACTTTATATCAGCTAACAGCAGCTGATATAAAAGCTCCAAAGGATTGCATTCACTTTTTTTGTCATGATTACATTAGTCACGGTTACTGCCCATCAACACTTGTCTCAGGAAGTACTTCTAGGAGCGAAATTGTTATGAAATGAACATTCATTTAAAAGAGAGGGACTCTGAAATGTGTCTGCTGCGGCAAAGCCCCTTTCCTTCTACAGCCCGATCGCTATTTAAGACCACAACATGTGACTCAAGCAATAGTGAGCTCTTTGTAACAATATAAGCGTCTCATCTCATCCTTCAAGCGTCAAGATGAAAGGACGGTATCAGAGAGGAGGCGGACACTCACGTCTTTTTCATCTGTATCTTCTCGGCATGCCGCTGCTTATGGTACAGCTTCGCCTTCAGCCCGATCATCTTCTTGGCCTTGCGGGACCGCTCGTGCGCCTCCCGGCCCTCCTTCTTCCTCCGCTTCTCGTGGTAGTCCAGCCGGTAGCCATAGCGCTTGCGGTGGAGCTCGATGTGCTCGTTCTGCGGCTGTGGGCACAAAGGCAGCGCGGTCAGCGGGCACGGCCGCCCGCGGGCCGGTGACGGCTCCTCCGCCACACGCGGGGAGGCGGCGGGCCGACAGCGGTACCCTCACTGCGGGGCCCACCCGGCCTCCTGCAGCCTCCCGTCCCTCCCCTGCACCGCCGTTTGCATCCCGCCGCCCGACCCCGTGCCCCGCGCCCCCGGCTGCCGTATCCCCCAGCGCCGGCTCCCACCATGTCGGCAGCCGCGCGGCCTCCTCCGCGACGGAAAGGGCGGGCCTTCTCGGAAGTGGCGCCGAATGGAAACGCTTCCGCGCGCCTCTTTAGTTCCTCCCGGCGGAGAGGCGGCGTCAGCGCCCCCCGAGGGCTTCACGCCGGGCTTGGCGAGGCCAGGAAGAGGGGGAGAAACGGAGCGAGAGAGGTCCAAGAGGCGCTTTTTGCTGCCTGGTCTGTCAGGTTGTGGCGGGAGAGCGGAACGCAGGAGGGAGGTGAGGTAGCGGGGGAAGGCAGAAGCAGGTTGCCTTCCGGCGGCTGCGCTGGCCGGGGCGGGTCCGGCGCGGTCCCGGGCTGGGCCGAGGGGGAGGTCCGGGAGCAGAAGGTGACCCGGAGCTAGCGCACGAAACGCCCCGGGGGTTCGGAACGCGGCCAGGAAGGCGGTGTCACTTTGCAGAGAGCCTCCGGGGGTCGGCCTCTGGCGGGACTCGGCTGGGCTCGGCTTGGGGACTCGTCACGGACAACGTGAAGGCAGCGCGCCCTTCCCGCTCCCCCGGTTAGCAAACTGCGCCGGCACCATCAGGAGACGTGTGCGAATCGCAAGATGAGGGAGTGGAGGTGAGCGTGTGCGCTGAGCCCTTACTCTGCATTGTGAAACTACTCCGAAACATGAAAGTCACGGGAGCTGGACAGTGATGTCTCGTCAAATAACCGGCAGCCATCTAGGAATGCTTTTGACGCTGCTGCACTTGGCTGTGCTTAAAAGGTCATAGTACTTAATATTTTCTGTTGTTTCTGACCTAAATAGGTACTTTGCCCTGCCATCCTTCGTTCTTCAAGACTAGAAAAGCTGTTCGCACTTTGCTCACCAGTAGTCGATGCTCTGGATCTTATCTGAGAGTGAGTGTAAATTCTCTAATTTTCGTTATTCTGCTTTAATTTTTCCTGGAGAAATATATTATTTCCATGAGAAATATTTTTAGTGTTTGTGGGCATGCATTTATGCTGCATTGTTAAGACTTGATAATATTATTATTACAGATGTGACACTGATTTATCTTGCAAAGCAATAACCTGAAAAATATTAACCTGATTTCCCATGAAGAAGAAGGAAGTTTTGTGATTGAGTTATGTCAAAGGAACATGGTTAGCCTATCTCGTGTCATAAACATTTTATGCAATGTTTACTTACCTTGCCAGGGAACAGCTTTAGAGACGGGAGGCAGAATGTTGAGAATTATGGGGAAATTTTCAGTGAATGCATTGAAGTCATCAGGTTTGTGCAATAAGGTAAGCTCTCCCCCAGTTTTGATACTTTTTCTGTGAGCAAGGGGAACACTTGTGTTATTCTGAGTAAGCTTTTTTTAATTGATGTGTTGGTTTTTGCTTGGTTTTTTTTTGTCTTTAACGGTTGGCCTCTGGACATTTCATACTTTCATTTAAAATGGGACTTCAGAATTGGGAATTGAATTTGTAAATTTTGTGTAAATTTTTTGAGTGCTTAACTCTTGTTATTGTTGAATTATTTACACAAGTAATTAGATGTATTTAAAAATTTTTGGCTATTGAAAAATATTTTGATGTTGCCATAAATTTTTACTGATTATCCCAAATATTATTTGGATCAACTTTGGTTTAAACCTCAGTGTGGACATCAACTTCAAGCATCTGATTTTAAATAGATGTTTTTTTGACCTATATAAATATCTAGCAACAATATCTCTTCTGGTAGATATTTTTTTTTAGTTTATTTTTCTACAGCTGCCAGAAATGTGGCTGCAAAATAGCTAATCATAACAATTAACATTCTCTATGATTCTTTTTTCTTTCAAGTACATGTATTTCAGAAATACAAGAATGAGAGTCATGGGTGTGACACAGCGAAACTGCAGTCTGAGAAACTACAGTTCTCCGCCAGGTATAAGTTTATGTGGTTTTCTTTATAGTAAGGATTAATTTAAAAGTGAATAAAAATAAGAAATTCTTTCTATTTCTGTACACTTTCTGTTTCGTTGTACTCTTTTGGTCATTTTTTATAAAATTTAATGCATGAAACATAAATAGAGCACTTAGCTCAAGGACTGAAGAGTTTTGTGTTGCTGCTCTTTCTCAGTAGATTTACGGTATAAAGCCTTTAGAAAGCAATAATAAGCTAAGGTACATGTTATAAGAAGTCAGGTCAGTTGTGAAGTGTGCTGGGACCCCTCATTAAGGGTTCCTGTAAGATGCTACTCAGTCTGTCTCTGATGAGACAGATGATCTGTAGGTGGTAAAAGAATGTTGGCTTAAATATTGTTGAATTCTGTGTGGCCTATCAAGGATGAACTATACTACTTTTTTCCCGAAACACAACTTCAATAGCTTGAAGAAGTGAATTTGGGTTAGTTTCATAAAAAATTACCTTGATAATATATATTGTTATAATATTGTTAAAATATATTTATTATTATTGTTATAATATTGTTATAATATATTGTTATATTATAACAATAAAACTTATTTTATAGTTAAGCTGTGTGAGAAAGAATGTATCTTGCAAGAAAATAGCTTTTAAAACTTCCCAGTCCCATATTTTCTCAACACGGGTCAGCTTGCCTTTTATCCCTGAGAATTATACTGTATAGCTTTAAGGCTTAAAGAAGAAATAACTTTTCAAATTAATTATCTAATCACCAGTTCAGATGAATGTCAGCATTACAGTTGTCTTGAACTGAGGTATGCTTCTGCAGAGTAAGATGATGATACTTTCCTGTGTTGCCTTTTTTCTGTTCTTTCTAAGTTACAGCTGTTTTCTCAACCATTTCTCTTTTTTTTGAGATGTGGAGAGGTTTGTTTAAAATTAGGTTAATATCTTTAAAAATTTGAGGTGGTAGAGATTACAGATTGTCATGACTTGTGGCTCTGAATCTTTTTTTTAAATAAGGTTTTTAGAAGCTTTCTTAAATATGTTTCTATATTGGGTTCTGTCTGAAAAGTTTTGTTTTGTTTCTTTTTTTTTTTTTTGTTTCCAGGAGATGTTAAGTCTCTGCATTCTGTCATTAATCCTCATATATCCAGGTACATCAAGCTAGTTTATTGTTGGGATGTAACTTCAGTCAGAACAGTTGATGTGATAAAGCACTGTAGGTTGTTGCCCTGCCTGTCTGATGTGCATGTTTAATATAAAGTTAGTACTTGCTTACCTTTACCCTTGTGGCATTTTAATAGAGAGTGCCTGCTGGTGGCACAGAGGTCCTGTGTTGTCCTTTGCTTGCACCATCATAACCAAAACCAGACTGTTAAGGGAAGCTCCAAATACGTGGTATTGCTGGGAGATGGAGAAGGGGGAAGGATGTCTTGGCAGCTAGAGGGCTGCGGGTGGGCAGGGCTCTGTGCTTTGTTTTCATGGCATGTTTCATGAGGGCAAGGCAATTAGGGGCTAAGCTGCCAAAGTGCCTTAGGGCTGAAGTTCCCTTGGAAGGGTAGTGTGTACCTGAGGGTGAGGTCAAGGCAGCATTAATGGTGAACATGGGGCTGATCACAAGCTGTGCTGTGCAGAACAAGCAAAGCAGTTCTGGAAGCTACTGGCGAGGTACTTCAGGAAGGAAGAGTAGGCTGAACGGGATCAAGGACAGCTTCATGGGAACTTGGGTGTGCTATATTTGGGGTGTAAAGCGTATCTGTGCTATAGGTTGTTTAGAGCACCAGGTGTCAGGGATTAGGATGGACAAGAGAGAGGCGGGGCTGTTTCTGTTTGTTGGGAGGGCAGGTGGGTGAGCATGATCCGAAGAGGGGGCCTTCCATGAACTGGAGCTTGCAAACCTGTTGCAACACTGTTCAGTACTGTTGATTTGAAGAAAATCCACCATATCAATACTGACATTTTTCAGTGTTAAGAGTGTACACTATATCAGATATGCAGCAGAGAAACAATGCTATTAATCTGGTGTGCTGTTCTTAGGGAATATTAACTATACAAATAAGAATTATCACAGGCTTAAAAAATTACTGCACTAACCACAATGTTTTCACTTAATGCAGAATCCGAAACATTGGCATTATGGCCCACATTGATGCAGGCAAAACTACAACAACAGAGAGGATGCTGTATTATTCTGGATATATAAGAACACTTGGAGGTTAGAAATGCTCTTTGTATTTCAGTAGGTTTAAGAAATTTATAGTCAACAATTACATGCAGTACAGTTGCTGATGGAATATCTCATGTAGGAGGCAGTTGTTCCTAAGTTGTGCTGCAGTTTAATTGAATTTTAATGCATGTTCCTTTTTCCACTAAGGTAGTTTTGATTTCAGATATCATAGGTTGATATTTTTCTTTTACTTTCAGCATATTATGTTTTATTTAACATTTAATTACAGAATCTCCTTATTTTGCTGTTTGCTAATTGGCCATTCTGGTAAAGCAGTTTGTTGAGTTCTCTTTTGACCTGTGAAGAGGGCACAGTAAGAAAAAGTATTCATTTCTTTTGAAAGCCATGACACAGAAAGACTTCTTTGCTACAGCAAGTTTAATAGAATTCTTCAATATTGAAATGGTCACAGCAACCTCTTTTTGTGTTTCATTTTGACATTTTAAGTTTTATACCCTGTTCTCAACTGTATATGACTGATGGAAGATGTTCAGCTTGTCAAGCAGTTGAACTTGGGATCCCACTAATTTAAAAATGTGAACTGCTTCTCTTGTTATTAAAAAGTAAGCAAAACCCAACCTCTTTCTTGGTGGTTTGTTTGCTTGTACTTTACTTTTGATTTAATTACCTTTTGATTACCAAATTTCAAAATGTCAGTCACATTCCATACAGTGAGTGCAGCCAGGTTTTTTAAAGTTGTAGTTTGTTCATGATTTTGGACTTTGTTTAGTTTTTAAGATTCTCATGGTGCTACTGGGATTAAGAACAACAAAAATGTTGTTGAAATAGCTTGTCTTTTACTTGCAGGGCATTTATTCCTAGGAAAGGGAGCCTGGTAAATTACCCGGCATTGTAATGTTTCCAAAAGGCTAATTTTCTTAGCTTACACACACACACACACATATATATATGTATATCTATATATATATGTAAAAGAGACTATTTCCACATCTCTCTTGACATCTGTATTCAAAGACAATTTCAGATTTTGAGTTGATTACCTACCTAGTCCTAGTTTCTGTTTGCAGATGTTGATGATGGAGACACAGTGACAGATTTTATGGCACAAGAGCGAGAGCGTGGTATTACCATTCAGTCTGCTGCTGTTACATTTGACTGGAAGGACTACAGAATCAATCTGATTGACACCCCTGGTACTGTTCTTTAGTTGCACTCATGTTATTAAGGGAGAGAGGGTGAGGTGGAGTGTTGCAGAGTGTCTTTGTCTTAAATGTCATGCAAAATTTAATTGGTTTAATTGCATCAATAAAAACACCTATACTAAGCTCTGTTCAGCTTTGGATAATTATTACTTGCTGACTCCTAGCTTATATAAAGTGAGCTCAGATGTTTCCACATTAAATCGTTCTCAGTTCTAGGATTGCTTTATAATAATCTTGCTTATTTCAAAAACTGATAGGTGTATTTCCCTGCAAGTAAAGAAAAAGTTGTTTTGACTTTATTTAAAAGAAAAAAGATGTTGTTTAAATGTGTAATGACCTATTGATGGTTCCTGTTTCAATTATGATGGTATAAAAGGAAGATTGTTTTTTAGGCCATGTGGACTTTACAGTGGAAGTTGAGCGTTGTTTGAGAGTCCTAGATGGAGCAGTAGCGGTATTTGATGCTTCAGCTGGTGTTGAGGTAAAATCAGCTGTTATATTTTTTGTGTGTGTGTGTGCAGTCTGTCTGGTAAAGGGGAGAGATTTTCTCAAACCCTTTGTGTTTGATTAGTCTTTCAGTTCCCCAGGAAAGATGAAATTCTCGTGACCAATTCAGTCTCTCAGTGTTCTGTTATGGGGACCCAAGAGTGCATATGACCCTTCAGTGAACAATCCACTTGATCAGAGCATGGTTCAACTACCTTGTTCAGGGTCATCTGCAAACAGAAAGACATCCTCCTAAGGGGTCCTTAATTGGTCTGTTGGTGCCTCAGGAAAGATCCAGGGAGACATGCCAGCAGGTTAAGAGAGACCCTGGACCTTCACAGTGCAGTATGTTGCCTTCTGCTAGCAACTGTTAGCACCCTTAAAGGACTAAGACTTAACAGTTTATGGAATAGCACTCCTCATTGATGTAATTGAATTCTGTGACTGGTTAAGGTTTGAAGACTTCTGGTGATAGCATTTGGTTGCAAAAGTGCCTTCAAAGCAATATGCTAACCAGCTCCAATCCTTAACCAAAGCTAGCTTGAGGTAGTCATTCATCATGAATAGAGTATGGTTCTTACCCAATAGATGTCGCTGTAGGAATGAAGACAAGTTCAGCCTGTTTTCTGATCCCAGAAGTTCCCAGGAGCCAACTTCTCTCCATTTTTAATTTACTTTAATACTATTTTTGTGTCTAGGTGGAGCTTCAGTGACTGTAGTCATGCGTCATGTTCAGTGGGGGTGGTCGTACCTTCTAGCTGGGTAATAGTAGTGTTACATCTAAGGTCACCTTTAAGATGGAGGTGTATCTTTAAGAAATTAAAGATCTTAATTAAAGGTCTGTGATCTTGCCATGGTTCCCGGTTCTTATTTTTTTTCTCCCTTGGTTGACAGCTGCTATGTGACTTACTAGCCACAAGGTACCACTGAGTTCCCCCTCTTGCAAGGATTTAAACAGAACCTGGACACAGTGTCTTCACTCTGCTCAGCATGTATTGTGTAGGAAGTCAGGCATGCTGACCCCATCCTGTCTGGGGAATAGCAACTGCATCTCACCCTGTAGTTTCCACAGTTACAAATTCTCTTAGAGGGTGAATGTGCCTTCCCAGTTTTCTCTGATTTTACCTCCAGTCACTCGTCATTAAACACTCCTGCACTGTTTAATGACTTTAATCAGGCAGAAATAGTGTACAGAGATTTTTCTCTGTATTAACTCTCTCAATGCTTTTATAAAAACTCAGCTTCAGGAAACTGAGCATTTAATTTTAAGTCATGTGGTGCACAGGAATTTCCATGGTAATGAACAGCAAGTGTGATTATCATTAAAAGTTTGGAATGGTTTTGTTATTTTGTTGCTGTCTTTTACAACTGTTGATTGAGGTGAATGCTTCTGACTAGCTCCACAAATTGAATGAAATTAATCTAGGCCAATTTCTCATTTTCACATTTCATGTAGAAAACAGATAATTTTCAAGGAGGTTTTCTGCCTCCCCAGTGGCCCTTTTAACAGAGTGCAGAAAAGGTGGAGGCAAGCTAGAACTGGACTTTTTACAGCATAAGATGTTTAAGTAGTTCAATCCTGTAGAAAAGTTACATGTGAAGTCCCTCTTGCATGGGACATAGGTTTTTCCTGGATGAGGGATGAGTGAATTCTTAATCACTGTAAGTCACATTATTTAACTTCCTACTGGAAAACATGTAGGTGCCACTAAATATGAACCTGAACTGAGTAATAGCTTCCACCCTCAAAAACAAAGCAATTAGAACTTCTTGTTTTTTTCTAAAACTCTGTAGCAAATTCCTGCATTATTCCTTGTAGTGGCAAGAGTCTATTACTGAATCTGAACTGATTTTTCTATATACCTGTTTTAATTTTCAAATAAAAATACATATGATAAAGGTCTCAGCAGTGCACAAATTACTGTTAAAACCACAGTAGTTTTTAGTGTTGTATGTGTTGCCACAGAAATGCTTGCCTGTGTGTGCCTAAGTAATTTGGCAATAAAACATAAAGTCACTACATTACAGAGTTTTCCCCATATATGCCCCCCATAATGCTTAGTTTCTCTTCACATTCCCTTGCCACTATGCCTGCATGCC
This sequence comes from Agelaius tricolor, assembly GCF_023055355.1. Taxonomy (NCBI): domain Eukaryota; kingdom Metazoa; phylum Chordata; class Aves; order Passeriformes; family Icteridae; genus Agelaius; species Agelaius tricolor. The sequence goes on along the minus strand of NW_027269264.1, from coordinate 33,834,674 downwards.
TTTAGTGCAGAAAAGGAAATGACAACAGCTGAGAGACAAGATAAGATAAAGCTGCTTTTGGAGTTCATCTGTTAAGCTAGATATGGGATTGTCACAATACACAGCACAGTTCACTTCTCTACTCTCAACTCAGACCTTCAGTGGTATTGGGGAGCATGTAGTGCAGCTGTTGACACTAATGTTTCCATTTTGTGTTTTGCTTTTAGGCACAAACTCTGACAGTCTGGAGACAAGCGGACAAACACCAGATTCCACGAATTTGCTTTTTAAACAAGATGGACAAAAACAGGGCAAGGTATTCAGGCAGTTATTTTAATAATTGTTAAGAAGCTCATAAGAGAATGTCTAGCATTTTCTGTTAAGCATAGAGCAACCCAATTATGTTAATACTGTATACTTCTTTGGTTATGGAAATGCATATTTTTGTATAATTGTAGGAGTAATTTTTGCAGTAAATAGGGAATGGTGAGCCTATCATACTAATATCATAAAGTTTTGTTTAACTTAGTATCTTTTCTGTAGTTTTACATATGCTGTCGAGAGCATCAAACAAAAGTTGAAGACAAAACCCTTACTGTTACAGGTAAGCTTAGAAATTAAATGCTTGTTTCATTTCTTTTGAATGGAACTACTTTCTTAATTTTTTTTGCATCTGTCTAAGACAAAGTCTCTGATTTGCAGTTGCCTATTGGGGAAGCCAAGACCTTCAGAGGACTGGTTGATGTTGTGACTAAGGAGCAAATAATTTGGAAACCTACTTCTGATGTGGATGATGGAAAAAATTTTGAGCGAAAACTGCTGCTGGAGACTGATGATCCAAACCTGTTCCAAGAAGTCCAGGATGCAAGAAATACCTTAATAGAACAAGTAAAGTTCTAAAGTAAATACATAATATATTTAAACTCATTACTCAGAGCAGTAGGAAAAGTAGGCTGAAAGAGACCTCTGGAGGCGTCTGGTTAAGTGATCAGCTTAAAGCATTAGGTCGACTTGTTCAGGCTTGTTCAGTTGAGTTTTCAAGTCCAAGGATGATGATTCTCTGTAGACAGCCTGTTCCAGTGCTTGATCATAATTTCTTTATGTCCAGTGGGATTTTACTGGGGTGCAAGCTTGAACTGCCAGGCTGGTGCTTTCCTTGTGTACCTCTGAGGAGAATCTGGTTCTGTTTTCCCTGAAGCAGGGCCACTACTGCTAGTTCAAATAGTAAGAAACAGTATTTGCATCCTGATCTAGCGTTTCCAAGCCAGACAAACCCATTGCTCTGGGCCTCCAGCTGCGCTCCAGCCCCATTAGTGGTTTTGCAATTGAGTTCCTACAATTTGTCTGTCTCTTTTGTGCTGGGGAAGCTAAAAGCAGACAGTGTTTGTACTGTCTTAGATGCCAAAATATATTTGGTACATTGACATGAAATGTGACAGATATGACTTGAAACCTGCAGGGTATCCATACTCTTCTGAAATGACAGCTAAAAGCTGGATGGGATGTTGCAGCCTGGTCAAAATGGCACTAAATGCTGTATTAGAAGCAGCTCAATCCGATTATAAATCGATCCTTTTTGTTGGAAGGGCTGCCTTCCACACAACTTTGAATAACATTGTGCAAGTGCATAAACAGATTATGGTAGCTCTGTTTCCTTTGAAATTGGAGAGATCTTTTTTATATTGCTCTGAGTTCAGTAGAACATATACACAATCTGGTTTTCAAACTTAGTAGGTTTTGAAATGGCAGTGTTAATACCCAGCCTTTTTTCTTAAGAAATGTGTTGTCAGGTAGAAAGATTTGTAAGAACAGTGTTGGTTTTTTTCCCCTTTGTTTTCTGGGCCCTTCCTGAAGGAGGAAGGGGTGTACCAGAAGTGAGATAATTGAGATAACCCTGTATTTGTAAAACATTTTTGAAATGCTTTCTATGCTGTTAATACTCCTTATCAAAACCCTGTAAACTGTAGCATTTTGAATACTGGCCATTTTGCACACGTTACTTTCACTTAATTAAATGAACTATTTCCTTTATCTCTCATGTTTTAACTGTTAACTTGATAAGACTTCTAATTGCTTATTTCAGAATTTGGCCAATTGGTGTGTAGCCAATAGAGAGGGCAAAGTGCTTTCCTGTGCTTGGGTGTCCTGAACCTGTGACAGTGCAGGGATGTATGTTAGATGTTTAAGGAGTTAATTTACATGTCAAGCTAACTGGTACAATTTAAAATCAGAGACATGTTCTTGGACCTACAAACCCTTGGCATGAAGAAGGCCAAAATGCCATGATGCTTGTCTGTTTCTTCTCGCTCAGTATCTGTTGGCTTGTAAAGGTTGCTTGCTGCTTACTTCAGACTTCCCTGGGTTTTTTTCCTCCATCCTTTCTTGAAGCCTTCATTTCCATAATTTTATATGATCTGAGTTTATAATTGCTGATGTCTTTAAAGGCTTTGTTTCTGCTCTGTTTAGCTATATATTCTAAGTAAGTTAGATATGTAACTTTTCTGTGAAACTGCTGTATGCCAAATAATAAAGAACTATTCTGTTGAAGGTTGCAGATCTGGATGATGAATTTGCTGAGCTGGTTCTAGGAGAAAATAGTGAAAATTTTGACTTAATACCAGCTGACAAGGTATTTTTTTACATTTACAAGTGTTTACTAGTTCTTGTTGCAAGGGTTTGGGTTATTCTTCCTTTAACACATGCAAATTATGATTTTGCAGATTTTTCAATAAAATGAGATCATACCATCTTACGCAGTATATTAACAGTAGTGTGGATGTAGAACAATATATTCAGAGTTAGTAGGAATTTTATAAAGATATGCTATTTTAGGATTCTTAGGCATGCTAGGCTTTATTTTAAAAGTTGGGTACATTTATTTAGGAAGGTGGGGTTTTTTTTGAAAGTTAGACTGCTACAAAAAGGTTTAGGGAAAGGTGAATGGAACTTTCAGGTAGACTCAGTGCAGTTTGTGACTGAGCTGCTGATTCTCACTAACAAAAATAGCATCTCAGCTACTTTGAAATGGTTGGATCTTTAGACACTGCATGTTGAAAGCAGTAAGTTACAACATACTGAATTCAAAGGATTGTTATAACAAGAACAGCAGCAGATTTGTGTGAAATGTTTAGAAATCTTAAAACCAGTGTCTTCTGTTTTAGCATCTAAATGTTTGGGTTTATGGTTTGGAGCTTGCTAAAAGCAGTGAAAGGATTTTGGATGAGTGATGTTGTATTTACAAACATACTTTTTAGATTTTTGGAGATTAGTTAGCAGTATCTAATAGCTGGAGTGCAACTAAATTGTAGATCACGTAGTAACAGAAAATAACTGGTTTTTTGCAGCTGCAGTCTGCTATCCGCAGAATCACGCTAGCTCAGAAGGCTGTCCCTGTGCTCTGTGGCAGTGCGCTGAAGAACAAAGGGGTGCAGCCATTACTGGATGCTATTACTTTGTACCTGCCCGCACCTAATGAGCGTTCATATGAGTTTCTGTAAGTACAGGTAGAAAAGGAGATTCAGAAAAAAAGAAGGAAAGATAAGTAGGAAAGCACAAAAGGAGAAAATGAAATATATTAACAAAGCATTCATATTTTTAAAAAATATTTACTGTCTTTAGGTATTAAATAATAGTAGAGATGTGTAGACAGAAAAATACACTTGAGTACTGAACCTGCTTTGTTCAGTTCTACTGGAATTGGATGCATTTATCTCCAACTGTCAAACTTGCACTTTAGAGTTCTTTAGTCTTTTTTTAATCTGAGGACATTGTCATTTCACAAAAATGTGATCTAGTAATCCTGTTTAGTATTGTCTGAATCACATAACATCTTACATAACATATCCTATTGGAGGTGGAACTGCTTAGATTATTATTTTTTGGTACAAATTACAGTTTTTGAAAATCTGCCTCCACTAACATTGCAGTAAGAAGCATATCACCTCTTAAATGAGTGAAAGTTTAGGTAAAAGTGCATGTGAGCAGATTAATCCTACAAGTATGCTTTTTGTTGTGCTTTTTATTTTGCAGACAGTGGTACAAGGATGACCTGTGTGCCCTGGCATTCAAAGTTCTTCATGATAAATGTCGTGGACCACTAGTTTTTGTTCGCGTTTACTCAGGTTCACTGAAACCTCAGTCAGCTGTATATAATATTAACAAAAGTTGCACGTGAGTAAGATAGAGGTGTGGTTCTATGTAGTATTGGAATGCCTGTTAAAGTCCTGAGTAACAGAGAATTTAATTTTCAGGGAGAGAATGAGCCGGCTGCTCCTGCCTTTTGCTGATCAGCAAATTGAAATACCATCACTAATGCCTGGCAACATTGCTCTCACTGTTGGGTTAAAACAGGTAATGAAGAATACGGATACTGTAAAGGAGCTTGTTTCACTAGTGTGCTTCCTACTTCTATGATATCATATCTCTGATATTCTTGATTATGGTGACGTATGTAAACTTGCTTTATTTGAAGTACATTTAGATGTACTTCCTCCTAAAATTAAATACCACAATCTACAAATATCAATAATTGACCTGGAAACTGCAGTGCTGATGGGAAAGGACTGATAGCTGAAGGTGTATTTTGTTAGGGTTGGGCTCGTATTAATACTGTAACTCTTAAAATACAGTGTAATATCACAAAGAGACCTCCTGTGGGGAAGGGGAATGTTGGTCTGAATCAGTTACCCAAAAGGAACAGTTTCAAGTTCAAATAAATGTATTTTGTGCTTGCTTCATGAATCTCATTTACACAGATTTTCTAAAATGTAACCAGCTTTAGCATACATTTTGAATTTGGGGTTGGTTTTTTTTTCACATCACTTCCTTTGTTGATCTCTAGAGTGCCACTGGAGATACCATAGTGTCATCAAAGGCTTCAGCTGTTGCTGCAGCACGCCGAGCTGGAAGGGATGCTGGGGAAAAGAAGAGGTCTGGTAGTGGTGTAGACAGTCTTCTGCTGGCAGGTGTTGAGATCCCTGAGCCTGTCTTCTTCTGTACCATTGAACCGCCTTCAATGGCCAGACAACAAGGTACAATGCAGCCACCTAACTGGATGACTTAACAGACTTAACAGCCCATTGATCTAGTATGGTTCTTTCTGGTGTTTTTTATACTGAGGGTATACTTCAGATCATGATTGTCCATATCCTTTGCTATAACTGCATCAAGCAGTAGTGGTACTACTACTTTTCTAGTTTTTGTGTCTAGAAAAGTAGTAGTTCTTCATTTAGAAATAGAAGGATACTTATTCTGAGTTTTGCTGCAGTTACAGTGGTGGGCTGAACATAGTGTCTCGAGTACAAATAGCCTTAAAATGTGGGGTTTTTTTCAGCTGGCACTCTTGAGTTTTACTCTATAAAGTCTTCGTATACCAAGAATTCTCTGTGTCTAGTTAGGGTTCATCTTTGCATCCTTACAGTCCTGTAATCTTACTGTTTTCTCAACAGTAGATGGCTTGGTGATATGACTCTTTTTGGAAATACCCTTTAAATTCTGTATCTTTGTTCTAACAAAGCTGAGCTTGTTTGGGGGTGAAGAGGAGGAGGGGAAGTACCAGTGTACTGTTACAGAATGGAGTGAGGTAGAAAACAGATTTGGAGCAACATGTCTGCAGGCTGAGCCACTGGGTTATAAGGTGTTACTGATTTTGTAGTGTTTGGATGTTTTAGTTTGCTTTTGTTTGTTTACTTTTGTGGCTTTTCCCCCCAAAGACTGTAAGGTATGGTGGATACAGTCTTGGCTCTTGATTCATCATCTGCTGCTTTCCTCAACAGTTAAGATAATGCGGAATCAGAAAAAAACCCAAAACTATGTATAAAAAGTGATTTACATTTTCATTTGGGCCATTTCATGTTATCTTGAAGTACTTAGGTAAATCATGTAACAGTTGACATTTCTCTTATCAGTTATTTACTGGCTTCATTAGTAATTTGTTGGTTCCAGTCTGTCTTCATAGAAACACAAAATATCACTCTGAAAATAGCATGTATAATAATTAAATTCAAGCACTTTTTAGCACAGTTAATCTGTGGGATAAAATCAGAAGTTGCTGGTTACTTGTAATTTGACCTGAATTTTTTTGTCAAAATCTATGCTCCTCAAGGATTCTTTTGCTTGTTTTGAGGAAAGTGATATTTAGGCACTAACTCTGATCTTCAGATTACTGAATTTGCTTCAGATAAAATGTTTGATATTTCTGTACAGACTTGGATAATGCATTGAGCTGCCTTCAGCGTGAAGATCCCAGTTTAAAAGTGAAGCCAGATCCTGACACAGGACAAGTAAGATGAATCTTCTATTGCTCATCTTATAACATTATTTTAGAACATTAAGACCACAGTTTAGTTAGTTCATTTGCATATTGATGTGTTCTTGATTAAAAAGAACTCTCTGAATGTTCCTATGATATGTGTATGAAACTAAAATAGAGCCTTGTCACTTGTGCTTTACAGAACAGAGGAAGTCAGCCCATGCTCTGCATGTTTTTGACAATTCTGTATTTAAAAAGGTTTGAATTACATAGTCTTTAAGGTTAGGTAAGATTATCTTTTTTATGATGAGCACAGTACTGGTAACAACACTCTCACTTAAACGGTGTTTATGTTAGATGACTTAGAGCCATAATACTTCAAATTCTAAGGGTCCTTTGAATTAGAAGCATTTGAATTAGAAGCATTTTTCAGAGACAATTTGAAGCATGCAAGTCATTGCTTAAAGAATTTGTATTAAAACCTGAATTTTGCATGTTTTTCCACTTCCCTCTTAATTATCTTCTCACCAGACTATCCTCTGTGGCATGGGAGAGCTACACATAGAAATTATTCATGACCGAATCAAACGTGAATATGGAATTGAGACTTACTTGGGACCTCTTCAAATAGCATACCGAGAAACCATCTTAAATGCTGCCCAAGCTACAGGTAAAATGAGTGAATGCAAGGCACATCTTGTTTCTGGCTGTGTAGCTTGATTTACTTTAAATGATATATGAGTAGCTTTCAGATGAATTTTATGTATTATTTTTTCCTCCCCCTGCAGATATATTGGACAAAACAGTAGGTGATAAACGACACTGTGTAACTGCAGAGATAGAGGTGAGGCCCACGTCAGGAGAAGGGGCAGCAACAAAACCCATCATCAGCTATGCTGAGAATGTCAGTGAAGTACTGCCCAAAGAACTCCAAGGAGCTATAGAAAATGGAATCACAAATTCATGCATTCAAGGTAAAGGAAATGTTATGTCAGCTATACTGGTCTAATATTTTTGTAAGAATCCATTTTCTGGAAGGCAAAACTGCTTGGTAGCTTGAAAAAAAGATAGTACATAAACGTACAACTAATGTATATGTAAGGTACAAAGGAAAATTACAAAAACTACAAAAAATTCTACTACAAAAATTGCCAAATGTCTTTTTCTCTTTGCCTGGAATGGAAATCAGTTTGCCTTTGGTTTGCTTTCAAGGTTGTTGTCTTCTCAGTCACTCAACAGTGAGCTTGGAGTTCTTTTGGTTTATTTTTTTAATGTGGTGTAAGAGATAAGACATTTACTTCATGACATCATGTAAACCATAGTGATAAAACAGAAATGGTTTCATAGGCCAACATGTATTACACTTCTATTACAGTTACAATACTAATGCATTTTTTTAATTTTCAAATATGCTAAATCCATGAGTTTTCAGCAAAAAGCCTTACCTAATTGGAAAGTGTGTTTTCTAAAGGATTAAAGTGCCCTTGAATAAATTAAAAGTGTCCCTGACTTTTAATTAAAAATAGGAAGTCTTATGTAACTTGTGGACAAAAATAACTTGTGGACAGTAATATCAGTAGGTTGCGGATTAACAAAGGAGATTTTAAGAACCAGCATGAAGTGATTTTTCATATTTGTTCTGTGGAACTCGAAAGCATCTCCTATCTTTGGCTGTAGAATGTCTTAACCATGTGCTTTCTTTACACTTCTTGAAGAAACTTCAGAACTGTGCTGTCTCCAGCCTAAAATTGATGCCATTAAGTGCTTTAAAAAAATAAAAATACCTGGCCATGTTCTTCATTTAAAAAAAGTAGTGTTTCTTTTCTCAGATGTGTTTCAAGCCTCATATGTAGTCTAAGACAGTTTGGTCTAGTTGAGAGTCCTGGGTTGGAGGTAATCTGCCTTAGGACACTAGTTTATGGAATTGAATTACCCCTAGAGTTTTGGTTATGTGTTAGTATCAGGCATTGCAGAAAATACAGAAAATATTCTGTCTTCTGGTTAAACAAAAGTTTTACCTGCTTTCTCAAATGATGTCTTGTAAAAGAGACTTGTTTTAGAAAGTATAATGTATTTAAAAATAACTTTTTGGTAATGGTTGTCTGGATGAGTATATATCAGGAGGTTCTGAAAATTATCTGTGCTTTTGGTAGAGAGAGTTAAGAAAGTATGAGGCTGCATTCCTTTGTCTCTTTTGGTAAAGTTAGGCAATGACAAAACCTCTAAATCAGGAACATGACCAGTAGCCACACCCCTGGGAGAGGACAGGAAAGGAAAGAGCAAAGAGGAAAGTGAGAAACTTCCAGTTAATTCTGAAAAATTTTTGCACATGTCCTAATGTTCTGAAAACAAATGAGCTTGTTTGTTTTTTTTCCCATTTATCTCTTCTTCATGGCCCTACCCAGGACCTCTGCTTGGATTCCCAGTTCAAGATATAGATGTGACAGTGCAATCACTGACAGTGCACCCAGACACCTCGCACACAATGGTATCAGCCTGTGTCTCCCGTTGCTTGCAAAAGGTACAGTGAAACTGTGAGCTTCTCTGAACACAGTAGCGTGATCTACTGCTGGGAGAATACATGTGTATCAATATCTGGTCACTTTTCCTCTTTGCATGCTCTCCTAATGCCCTTGCTGGGGAATTTACAGCTTTTGCAAGTAGAGAGTTTGAGTCAGCTTCAGTGATACAAGTACTTATGTCAATTTTATTTAAAAAAGCCCATAGAGTACATCAGCATAACTTCCTTCCTTTCCACATAGGCTTTAAAGAAAGCTGGTATACAAATACTGGAGCCCCTGATGAACCTAGAAATCACAGTAAGTGAAGATCATCTCAGTGCAGCACTTGCTGATCTTGCACAGCGGAGAGGTAATATTCAGGAAATCCTGTCTCGTCAAGACAACAGAGTTGTGGTTGCTGCTGTTCCACTAGCAGAAATGATGGTATGTGATTACCTTACCAATGATAAAACCGATCTTTTTTATATGCTTTAACATATTTGGCTTCAGTTTACTTTTCCTTAGTTATGGATAAGTAAATTTAGAATGGATTTTTTAAATTGTATTTTAATTATTGAAGGTCAGAAGGAAGTGTCCTCAAATTGAGTAGCTGTTTTTTATGCCAAATTCAGATTGCTAAACCAGCATGTATTCAGCTGTAAGCTAGAGAACTAGTAAATACTACTAAAACAGGTTTTATGGAGAACAGTTTTTAAAAAAGATTATTATTGACTCATGCATGTGTTGCAATTCTAATATAGTAATATTGGAAAGTTAACTTACTAGTACACTGCAGTATACTTCTGACACTCTTTTTTACTCTCTCTGTGGTCTAAGCAGCTTCCTGTGCTAACTTATCTTGCCCTTATCCTAACCTGAGTGACATGCATTCTCCATTTTGTCCAGGGCTACTCAACAGTTTTGCGTTCTCTAACGTCGGGCTCAGCCACCTTCACATTGGAGCTTGCCAGTTATCAAGCCCTGAGCAGTCAAGAGCAAAGTGCACTTCTTCAGAGGAAGATGGGGTTGGTGTGATCTTTTCTCTCTAGGAACAGTGTTTTCTGTCCTCTTGCTAAATATTTTCGTATGTACACCAGTGTGTTCGTCTGGGACCAACTGGTGATGGCAAATAATGAGTTAGCAGCTGTATGAACAGACTGCTTTTAGCTGTCCAGGGAGGAAGGTTCAAGAGACTCTGCTCTGCTGCCATAACCTTATGATTGCAAAGCAGCAATGCAACCACAAATTGCTGCTCTGCAAATTCTTATCTTGCGGACATTTGTAATGAGAAGTGATGCAAATCGTCTTCACAGAAATGAGCACTAAGTCCACCTTAATGTGCCACTGGACTGTTTTCCTGATCTAGTAAATAAAATTTGTGGAAGTTTTGTTTATCACTGAAGTAACTTCACAGTTTTGGCACTCTGTATTTTGTTTCCAGCTGTACAAAGGATATGGTTAATAAGCACTTTACATTGTACAACTTACAGGTATTACTTCTACTGGTAGAAACCAGTTTTGAACCAGAGTTCAGGACTGGGTGTAATTTTTACCTGAGTTTATCAAGTAAGAAATGGATACTTCTGCAAATCAAGTAAGATATATGTCAAAAAGAAAAATACAAGAAAGGCAGTTTTTCCAGATCAAATTCCTACCTACCACCCTGCAGTATGTTAAGAACAGATTTGTTTGTTTGTTTACCTTTTGGAATTAGTAAACTAAGCTGTAATCATTCTGATTTGCTATGGGTTGCAATTATCTGGTTACCTAGAAAAGGGGCAAGTGATACTTTGAAATAAAAAAATAGTTTGCTCCAAATTTAAATAATGTCTTAGCTTTATTTTCTTCAACCTTAGAGTGTACGGAATTAGTAACTCTATGGTATCAAGTTTCATGATTTCACAGTGAAGAATCCCTACTTTTGAAAGGTTAATAATGATAATTTTTACTCCAATAAGGCTGTCAAATAATTTTATTTTAAAAGTGAAAATTTTAAGTCTTGATTCAGATATGAAACCACACATACATATCCCCCAGAGGCACTTCAGGCTGTTGAGAAGAAGTCTTTGCAGCAGTTATGGCCCTCTTGCTTCGTGGGCACAGTATCCAACAAACACTGGTTCGGCCGCTATGCCACGGCTGTTAAAATAAAGCAGAATGGGTATGGCTATAATCAAACAACTGGCTGCTTGTGTAGGCAGGAAGAGAGATACTGGCAATCTATTTTAATAACTATATAAACAAAACTACTCCTAGAAAACAACAGATGAACTATTTAGGGAGTGAAAAGGGCCCTATTCTACTTCTGATTACACTTTAGACTGAACCTCTGTTTCAATAAGAGGCACCAAGCTATTAGCAGACATGCTGAAAAGCTTAAATTCAGGGGCTAGTTCTTTTGATGTTTTGCAAAATCTACTGCTTTTATTGAAAAGAAGTCCTAAGAAAGGCAAATAAGAACCAACTGACATTTACACATTCTTCCCTCTCCTCTCCCAACCTCAATGTTTCATTCATATGCAGCTCTAGTTCCATAATTTTCATTATTTTGGGGGGAGTAGTCAGCTTCTTTCAGCTTACACAATCATAAATTATTCTGTTCTCATGTGGCATTACAAACAAACCAACCCCTGTGGCTTATGATGGTGCAGTTAGATAGTATAAAAAACATGTTTCAGAATTAAAATAGTTGTAAAAAATAATCTATTTCTCAAATGTTTAAGATATAGATACTATTGCCACTAATGTTTAGTGGTGCAGTGGAAGAAACTGAGTAATAGCTCAGCTTAATGACTGCTGCCCCTAAGCAAGACACATTCTTAGTAAAGACAAGGCTTGGTTTCTAAGTCTCTGGAATATATGCCCATCTTACTGTTTCCTTCCTCCCATCATCATTCCTCTGCAATCTGGGTTGCTGTATCCTAGAAGAAGCTGATTTTGGATCTGCATAGTACCTACTGCATTCACAGTAGTATTTCAAGAGCAGTGGCCTCGATCTTCAATAGGCAGAGTTACTGTTCGTCCAGTGACCAGGATCTAGCTGTTACAATGTGCTAGCTACCCATTCCCCTTGCTCCCTGGTAACCAGCTGCAGAGCAAGCCAGATCTTTGTTCTCTTGGAAAAGACCCTTGTCCTCCTACAACTGCCACTGTCAGTACATATGTGATGAATAAAAACATTAATAGGAACACAGTCGTTACATACATGCTAAGACTACAACATCCTGATACTAAGCTCTTTGAGGAAGCCCCATATACATGAATAACAACAACTGCAGCCCCATGGAATTTTCACTTCATCAAGGGGAAAGGAATTGTTCCTCTAGTCTTTTTCTGGTTCAAAGTCTGTATAAAAAGAGTCATTTTCAGGACAACATATCTTTTTATTAAGGTAGTTACTTTCTAACAGGAATTGTTCATCCTAAGTCAGCAAAACAGTTTTTCCTTAGACTACTTTCTGTTGCTAAATATATGCAACAAGTACAAGGAGTAGTCCTTAGTCTGCCCCTGCATTCTGCATCTCTCATGCCAGCATTAGAAGAGCAGCTGCTGTTATCTGGACCAGCTCCTTTTACAGCTTTACAAGTACCAGTGTTAAGGAAGATGATGCAGATGCAGCAGTGGAGTCAACCAGGTCCAGGAACAGCATAGTTCACTGTAAAACCCTAATCCTAGTGGTACAGCCACTGTACACTTAACTGCTCAGTTGTAGCAGTGTTTTCCTAGGCCCCATCAAGAGATGCACCACCCTAAGTTTTGAAATCCCCTTAATATAGTTTTTAACATGTATTTGTCAACTCTCACTTAACGTATCTATTTTTTCTCATGACTGAGGGAAATAGCACAACTTACATACAGCTATTTTCCTCACATGATTATTTTAAGCCAGTTTGAAATAACCCAGCCAAGTCAAAACTTTCAAGTCCTTCAGTAACTCTTGATTAAAGAGTGACAGCAAGCTAAACACATACTATATACTCTAAACTAAAGTGCTGTGTCCAGTTCTGGGCCCTCAGTTTGGGAAGGACCTTGAGACGCTTGAGTGCATCCAGAGGAGGCAACGAGGCTGGAGAGGGGCTGGGAACACAAACCCTGTGAGGAACAACTGAGGGAGCCGGGGGTGTTTAGCCTGGAGAAAAGGAGACTCAGGGGTGACCTCATCACCCTCTACAACTCCCTGAAAGGTGGCTGTAGTCAGGTGGGGTTGGTCTCTTTCTCCAGGCAGCAATGGACAGAACCAGAGGTCACAGTCTCAAGCTGCACCAAGGGAAATATAGGTTGGATATTAGGAAGAAGTTTTTTACGGAAAGAGTGATAAAGTTCTAGATTGGCCTGCCCAGGGAGGTCACCATCCCTGGATGTGTTTAAGAAAAGATGATGTGGCACTCAGTGCCATGGTTTAGTTGAGGTGTTAGGGCTGGGTTGGACTCGATGATCTTTAAGGTCTCTTCCAACCTAGGAATTCTGTGATTCCAACACATAATTATGCTAAGACATCTTCATGAACATGAGTAGAGAGCTTGAGTTTCAAGTGCTGACTATAACTGCTGTTGTATCCTGTTCTTTAAAGAAATTATTTGTATCTACCTTGAACTACTACCACACAGAGTTGACATTTTCTGTGAGTTATCATAAATTTCTGTAGAGAAATAAAATGGTATGTTTCATGCCTGTTGCAGTTCAACTATTCAGCTCTCTGACTGTATACTTCAAAAGTGGAGTCAAACTTGAGACTTACAACCTAGAAATCACTCATATCTGCTGCTGTGAATGTACAAAAACAACATTAGCAATAAATAACCAGTAACTTGTCGAGGTACTTTTTAGCAAAAGAACTGGGAGAAGAATGTGTTATGACTACTGTAAACAAAGTCAGTACATAAATGAATTAAAATTTGTCATGGACTGCTTATCCACCCCTTTCAGCCCCTAAAGTAAGGTAATACCTGAAAGGATAGCTTGCCCAAGCTCAACTCTCATGCAAACAGCTCCAATTGATTACCTGCTGCAGGTCTTTAATTATTATTATATAACAAATAAGTAACACCACCTTTTTTTTTTTCAGAAGTCTGCTCTTTCTTCTGTCAGTGTACTCTTCTCACATACCCTTTAATATAATTTTTGTCTGAAATAAGTTAATTGTGGTGTTAATTTTTCCTTTACAGGAAAGAGAAACTCAGAAGAGTCTTAGTATTTCATTGAAAAAAGTGAGTTCTGAAAATTTTAGTTGCAAAACTGTCCCGAGCTCCTGTCTTAAAGTATCTGTCTTCCTCTTCTGTGGATACAAAATCAAATGGGATTGCCTTTACAGTCAGATTAAACTGCTAGCTCTCTTCCTTATCTCCAGGCCAGCAGTTTATGCCCGTACCTTTATTCCATTTGTAATGAAACCTGAGAACCAAGATACACAGTACCTACTAAATCTTACCGGAGCATGCGGCATCGGTGATTAGTTAGCCTTTTGTAGGCATCCTGCAAGTTGGTCACATTGCTGCTGCTCCAGAGTCTTTCCCCAACAGCACTTGCTCGAGGCCTGTAAAGGTATACTAAGTTTTAGAGTAGGTATGGTCTGTAACCAAGAATGGATAATTTTTTTTTAATACCAGGTCTAATATAATACTTAATATCCAGAAGCGTTACTTTTCATAGCTGCTTAGGTTCAGCACAAAGCACTGTTAGCAATAGCATACAGTCTTGTGGGATTAATTATTGCTTCTTATAGCTGGCTTTTTAAAATCTAATGATAAAGCAGTCCATACCATAATCTTGGTGTCAGGTTAGTTGCATCCACAAATTCTCCCCACAGGCAAGCTTCTCCACCTATTAAAAGTTTCTTCTGTTCTTCAGATCCTGAATTCAAACCAGAAAGTCAGCATTCTTCTCTGTCCAGAAGATGGGCATATATCAACAGTTAGATAGGACTGATGTTCAGTTGTTTTCATATAAAATACCTGAGCTATTCTAAGCATTCACTAACATTTTGGTAGTCTTGTTACTGAATAGGAGAACCACCAAGCCATTTGCCCAGAGAAGCTATTTCTCTGCTCTGTCAGAAAGGATTTTACCTTTTATGCTCTGAAGAGATTCCTCAGCTTTTTGACATTCCTCAGAGATTTAAAACCTCATGGAAACTGTTCATTCTATCACATGGAGAACATTCCTTGAAAAAATTACTTAGTCAGGTATTGTGCTTAATGAGGTCTAAAAGTCTGAGAGCTCCCTTGCACAAAATGAAAGCCCGGTGGAAAGCATAAGACGTTTGTATCAACTTTAGATACAAAATTGAAGGGAAGAGAACATGTCTTTTTCTAGACTAGTTTAACAATCAAGTAAATAACAACAAATTCAGTGTCTATCTACGAACAGCCATTTTGCACAACTCCACTCCTAAAGCATCTGCCCACCTAGTCCAGCATTCTATCTTATGCAAAACACTAGTATCAGATGCTTGAGGAAGGTAATACCTTTCCCTGTGCGAAGTGCAAAGTTCCTTTTTTTTAAAGAGTTTTTCAGAGTTCTAGCTGACCATAATTCCTTTGATGATACTATAATCACAGTGATGGAATGGCCACTCTAAACAGCCCTATTCTTTCCATTTACGCTGTACTATAAACCAAGGAGTTTCATGCACAGAACACGCGTATAAAAAAGTGACAAACCAGGGAAGTTAAGTGGTTCAACACTGTAGTATTTCTTCCAGTCTTGCCCATAACTAATGTAGTCTAAGTACCACGGTGCTGACAGGACAGCAGTGAACCCAGCTCCTGTGACCCTACTCAGTTCACGAGCGTAGTTATTTGCCATCCACACTTGAACTACAGTGTCCGGTTTCAGCTAAAAGAGGAAAAGACAAAATAAACAAACTAACCAACTTAACCAAAACTACTAATGGCAATCCTAATTGCTGTTATCAAGGAAAAGGATCATGACTTTCAAAATTCTCTATTTTGTTTCAAAGAGGACCATTTTGGAAACTACTTGTCATCCCTCCCCCCTCCCTCCCAGTCTAAAGCTGATTAGCTTTTTGCTGGTTTTAAACACTCAGCTAGAGTGAAGCCTAGGTTATACTACAGACAGTTAATGCTCTAAGAGGATTCCGACAAGCACCACGTATCTGACCAGCTGTTAAATGCTGAGTATTTGGTGTTACTAGACCAGACACATAGTTACATGAGACAAAAAAAAAAAGGAAAACTCATAGAAACTTCACCCTTTACTCAGATGTTTTAAACCTATTTTTTTTACTCAGATGTTTTAAACCTATGTTTTAACTATTTTTTAAACTGTTTTTCAATGCTGGTGTTCCTGTTTCACCTACTACATATTCAACAAATGATGATTTCAAGGGATTGAAATTACCCACAGCTGGAGAGACTTGCTAAAGTCAGCAGGCTCTGGTTTAACTCTTAAGAGACAAAGCCAGATCTACTTAACAGTCTGCTCTGGAAGCCTCACACAATATTGTGGTATTATGCAAGAGTACCTTACTAATTTTCCCATCTTACTTGTGCTTTGTGATCAAATACTTCTTGCCAGACCATTTGTCCTTTATTGTAGGAGGAAACAATGTCCAAAATGCTAGAATTTAGAAATAAGATCAGGTTTGTTAACATCAATGAGATAATTAGAAGCACTCAAAGTAGCAACATTTTCTACCCCAAGGCATATCAGACCTTTCCCACCACTGCATAAGGGACCAAGAAAAAGCAGGTTGTTCTGGTTTCAGAACCATGCTTGCAGAGCATGTTCTACCATGTAGAACAATGGGCACATGCATTAACACAAACCAGCAATTCATGCAGTGACTAAGTGATGGGTGACTAAGTCCATTTTATTTAAGGAGAGAAAGAAGTGTCTGCAAAAGCTTCCTCCCCACCCTTGTGCTGACACTACTGCAGATACCTAGTTTAAGACACACAATACATTCACAGTGTATGTAAAACTAGCTTACATATCCATGCTGTGTCGAACATTTTAAAGCCATGAACTTCAGACCTGGTATTTTAAAATAAAGTGGATAGTTCCAAATATGTGGCAATTTTTCAAAATAATATGATAGATACTAAGTCAGCTTCCATATCTGCACCTCAAATCCACCCTCTAATAATGGCTGTGAAAAACTGAGCAAGAATTAAAAAGTCAACATACTTCTGAACATAGTAAGATTCCAGTTTAGCATAGTCAATGCCAAAACCTTGCTTCTTCATGAACTCTTTCACCTCAGGGTTAGATTTCCTTAAATAATAACAAGAAAACAAGTTTAAAAAAAGATTATTTTTTAATGTTTTAAACCAGATTTCTCAATCATTTCTACCTATGCACGGCACACTAACTGGTGCCTTAGCATGCCACAGCCTGGAACACAATGCAGAGCAGAAGCAGCAGGTTAACATGACTTAGATATTTTGAAAGAGTTTCATCCAGATTTGAAATAAAGCCAACAGACCTAACCTCAGGTAAATCTGGTGGAGTCTCTGTTCTGAAGTGGTCCTTGGCAGGCTGCTTCCTAATAGCTTTGGGGTTCCTAGCATCTCAGCTACTTTGTGCCAACATTATCAGCAGTCTGAGAACTCAACAATTTTGTGTTTCTACCACAAAAAGCAAACCAACATTTCTGTGCTACAGCATTTTTACAGCATTTCTGTGCTACAGCCAGTTTTCCTTCTCTATAAAAATTAAATAATGTCCTGAGTGTTTGAATTTGATCTTTAAAGAGAATGTAGAAATACTAACTAGATCAATTTTAATACTCATCAAAATGCTCCAAATCCTTTATTATTAGTCTCTCCAGAAGAAAGACTCCAAAATATTCAACATCCACAACTGAATTAAGAACACTATTAATACATGCTGTACTTCTAATACAAACACATATGAATCTGTTTGGTAATTCTTACTGTTACCTGATTTTCTGGTGGGCAGAACTCAATATAAACATCTACTTTAACACAAACAATTTAAATGTTAATTTTCTTATCTAATATTTTTCTAACATATTAGTCTTCTGTCCTGCCAAGGTAAGAGGACTAGTATTCTAAATCCTTTAGAATACTTGAATATTTATGAAACTACAAGTCAAAGCAAAATTCTGCACATCAGTTGCTTTTTGAGGATCACAAATGATCTGCCTGTAAAGGTAGGAGTGAAGATCTTTTGGTTATGCAGTGAAAACTATCTTATGCAACTGAGTTCCATAACTGATGCCGGTGGACAGGTTTAGGAGGCACTAGGTATTTGTTCCTTGAATTGTCACCATACCAACAACTGAAGTCCACTTCATCTCCTCCCAAATGAATGAATTCATCTGGAAATACACTGCTGATCTCCTTAAAGAACTTAGTCATGAAGTCGTAAGTTGTATTCCAAACAGGATTTACAGGTCCAAAGGACCCAGTTGGCTGTCCTCCATTGTAACAAGGAGTGAGAAGATCTTTTTGACCTAATAAAAACAATTAATAGATGATACTCAGTTTCATATTGCTATGCTAACTTTGCTACCAGGGAGAAGCAGTTAGTCACATTAAAAAGGTAAATATTCATTACCTAAATGCTCATCTATTTTAAATATAACCAAATAGAGGCAGGATGAAATAAAACAACTTGTAAAAGGTTGAGGAACCCTCTAACTGGCAGTCAGGATTCTGACTTTCAGATCTATGATTTAACACAACCTAACATATGTAACCCGTCACAATACCTGGAAAACAGCATTTGGATAACTACTTGAACAAAAGAAAAAGCTTTAATAAACATCAGAAGGAAGCCAGTTGGAAGAAAGCCAAACATAATGAGTATGCTTCAGAGGCTTCTCTTCTCTTTTTATTACTCTGGGTTTTTAACACCTAAGTCACTGTGAAGTGGTAGCTGAAGCTAGAATGATGTCTAAAGCAGAATCTGTACCCTTGCACACACATCTAGCATAGAACATGTCAACAGAACACGTTTCTTCATTCATTTTATTTCCTGTAACCTGTAAAGTCATGACATCACTTAATGCCTCTTCCTTGCCTCTCTCTTATCAAGGGCCTTCCAAAGCACTTTATTGGTTAGTCCTTAAAAAATTAATTTTTTTGCTACTACTTACCACAATTTCTTAACAATTAACACTTTCTTGGGCATACCTTTTCCCCAAGACTGTGTGTGTCCTGGTGTATCAAACTCCGGGATAACTCTGATGCCTCTTAACCGGGCATACTCAATCACCAGACGGACATCGGTAGGAGTATAGATGAGATTAGAGGAGTATGCCCCCTGTAAAATATTCAAATTTTAAGACAACACACTATACCAGTAGATCACAAAATTTGGACGGAAGTATTTTAACTTAGACTGGAGAGCAGTTTTTACAAGTAGGCTGTGGTTTTATCAACTGCACAGACATAATTTTTCATGTAACTTGTGGAGAGGAAAAAAACCCTACCAAAACAACAAACTCAAAACACTAAGAGAGATTGCCTTAAGGAGACCTTCCTTTCCTCCTTAGCTTGCAGTTACTGAAGAACACAGAAAAGCTAGTTTCTTATCCTTCAGAATTTTGAAAGATATGGTTCTCAATTCTTCTGTACAGAAGCAAGTTATTTTTGCCTATTAGCTCTGAAATATAGGGCCCTCACTACATAACATACAAGACTAATGGAAAAATTCTGCCAAGTCAGAAAGAACTCCCAGCACCTCTGCTTCTCGATTTTGTGCATGACTAATTTAGCATCAGGATATGTTTCTTTTGTGACACTAAATTTGAGTGTAATTCCACTCCCACACAGCCAACAAATGTGACAATGACCCAGATTACTACAGTTTGGTGAAACAGATACTTGCCAAAGATGCTCTTCATGATAAA
Organism: Agelaius tricolor; assembly: GCF_023055355.1. NCBI lineage: Eukaryota > Metazoa > Chordata > Aves > Passeriformes > Icteridae > Agelaius > Agelaius tricolor. Next base: position 33,815,104 of record NW_027269264.1, on the reverse strand, counting down.
TAGCACCTTAAGCTTTTGCTTATCTGAAAATGGTTTCCACAGCTGAGTTACTCAAAAAAGGAAAGAGTAGACAATAAGCCTTTCAAAGAGGAGCTTGTTGAGACAAAGACGATCTCCCTCTCTCTAGCTGTCAGTGGGATATATGACAGAGCTCTACTAGAGTTTGCTTTTACCACAAAAAATAATCTGACTGCACTATGTAACATCTACAATTTTTGAATTATAAAATTCTTCACAGCATCTACTCTAGCACTGCCAACATAGTTTTCAGGAGAATCAGATTCTAGCAGGCATTTTAAAACAGAATCACAAATCTTGTACTTAGTCTTAGTCTACTTAACTATTCTTAACTACATTTGATTTGGCTCCTATTGTACCGTGACTGAGCAAGAACTTCATGGTGGATCTCGCTAATGTAATAAAGCTTACTATGTGTCTAGAAATAAAGAGACACATTCCACTGTATTCACTTCAGGAAACAACCTTGCACTTTTGGATCTCTTACAGACATGATGTGTTTTGTAAGGATAATATTACTATTGCAGTGGTGCTAAGAGCTGGCAGGAAAATCTCTTACATTTGTTTGAGTGGCAGAAGTCAACCAATTTAAAGAAATCCATCAACAGAAATCCAGGCAGTGTTCACTACTTATTTGCATACCATTAGTGTTTGAAGGCCTGCAAACACTGAGGATCATTCAGAAAATTTGCACAGAAGAGTAAAGGTGGTCATTTACCCTGTATCCAAAAGAAGACTTAAAAATGATACACATAGAAACTCAGGCAGGATCCTAAATATGGACTTGCTGGTTATTCGTCCCATGGTACTGTTTCACAATCAGCCAGAGCAGATGTAGTCAAGCATTGGTTAGCTCTGCATGATATTTCCATTAAATATATGCCAGATTTCTGCCCTTCTACCCTGCTGCAATGATGTTCACTCACCTTATCACTTAATTCAGGGAAATAAATGCTCTGGTAAGGGAAGGACTGATCATCTACTATATGCCAGTGGAGAACATTGAACTTATTAAAAGCCATGGCATCCTGTAAGAAATAACGCAATAGAGTCTAGTTAAACACTTCATTCTCATAGAAAATCTATGGAAAAAAGTGGTCTTGTCCCAGCATATCCCACATGCCTAGAGCAACAACTAAGAAAGAAAAAAACCTCAACCAAACCAAACCACTGGAAAAAACCAACCAAAACTCACCAATCCCCCCATCAACGAACCAAAAAAGCATTCTATGTTTCATTTAGTAGCACATACCTCTACTGCTCCACCCCTCTGCAGTCTATTTTCACCACTGCTGTCAACAAACTCTTCATTTGATCCCCATTCTACCAGCCTGTGTAGTATGAACTGCCATGAACACTTAGGAATTTTTTCCACTTCAGAACACGTACCCTGGGATTAGCTCAGTGCTTACAGCACTGTGCCACTAACACCAAGGTCACAGATTTGACCCTCATGGACCATTCATTTAAAAGTTGGACTTGATGATCCTTCTGGGTCCCTTCCAACACAGATGATTCTGTGGGCTATTTTCTATGCACCATCAACTATTTCAGCTTACCGAAAAGCTTATACTTTTATAACTAAATACCTTGGACTTGAAAACAGAACAGCATGAGAGTTTCCTACTACATAGTACATCCCTTTTCACTAGTGACTTCTGCAGAATCCTTTACAAATGCATGCAAAATAAACTAAGCGTTTTCCCTGCAAAAGGCAGTGCTTCTTTTATGTTTTCATTCATAACAGTGTCAGTACTTCCTTTTTTTCATCTTGAAGATGAATAAGATCAATGTTTAGACACTTATTTTAGAATTATGACTCCAATTGGACAGTTACACACATACCTTGAGTTATGCTGGTTTGCTAGTTACTTGAAGGGTGTGCTGTGAGCAGACCAAATAAGTGTTTACATCGTTCATGACTGACAGCAACACAGCTGCTCCCAAACCCTTGCTACACTACAGTTGTTTTCCCCACCCATTCCTCTCATTATTTCTTCACCTAGGTGTATTTAAGGAGGTAATAAAATCTCTTCAGGAACTCCCACCAAATACAAAGGAAGATTTATATCTTGTCCATTTCCTAGATTTATTTCATCTGTTTCATTACACTGCAGAAGTTTTAATTTCCATGTCTTCATGCATTTCTAACCAATATCATCCTTCAACATAAAAAATTACATCTCTGGACCTTCAATGCACCTACTCCTTCCTCAAGAACAATGCCGTTCCTGGAAATACAGTGCAGTAGTTGAACACAGACAAGAAATCAACTTGAACTGCTGCCCTAAGTATCTAATCACCACATGTTGGAGAAGACATTACTGATGCTTTTTATTAGTTGGGATTCAAGCAGGCACAGAGGTGGGAAGAAAAGCATATTTCTTAAACCAGCAAACATCATGAAATGTAGGTCTGATAATGTATTAGAGACAGACATGCAATTTAAGGAAAAAAAGCAGAACAGCAGCAGTTATAGAAACACAAAAATAGTTAGAAATGCAAGTCTCTTTGGACATCTCTTTTAGACAAGACAAAAAATATCGACACAAATATTTGAGGCTTTGAAGCACCCTCTGTCACAAATGTAATACTACACAAGCATTACTTGCTGAACAGGTGTTGACCTTGAATGTGAAAACAAGGTGGTAAATACCTAAAGGACAAGTTCTGAGCACAGATCAAGAATGACCTCAGAAATTAAGGACTGTTTTTATCTGCACTCTTTCTTCCTATCCTATATCTATTTTTCAAAGTTCTGCAACATGGAGGGGAAATTTCAAGTATTATTTCATCTTGGAGAAGCAAGACAGAGACAAGATGGGAAACTGCCAGTTCCTTCACTTTAACCAGCTAAATAATCCCTCCCACAAGGACTTCAACAAAAAAAAAAAGGGGAGTGCAAAACAGTAAACACCCCATCTTTGGCTGCTAAGCTTATACAAATACATCACCTTTCCATCAGGGCTGGAGCACATTAATTCTTAATGTACTTGCTTAAGCTTTTTGGAGGAAGTTTTGTTTGTTTTTATTGGTTAGTCTTATTATTCAGTAACTTCCCATCAACATTTTGAATTTCCTCCCTTGCTCTGTAATACTTAATGACTGGCTTGCACTTAGCAGCCTAAGAAAGGATTACCTAAGCCTGCTGCTGGATTACCAAAGTCTGCTCCAAAAGACTGGAGTTCTCCTGAAATCACTGGCACTGAAGCAAGGTATCCCTTGTATTGCTTGATGACAGTCAGACATCTCAAAACATGCTTCCAAGATATAATGCATAAGCTGGTTTAGGCATCAGAAAATACAGAGAATCTGAGGTACCACAAATACCAGTCCCCTTTAGAGAGCCAATAATCACTGTGTCTGCCCACTTGACTCCTCTCCAGTCTATGTTTGCTTAGCAAAGTTCACTCTGTCCTTTTACAGTCAGTCAGAGGAGATGGGTTCTTCTTTCATACCATCTCCAGTTGCTACCTGTTTCAGGAGCCAAAACACAACAAAAAGCCTTTATTATTAATGATATAAAACTGCCTACTTACCAGGTTTGTAAGAATAGATTTCAATGGTAAATAATGCCTTGAAGTATCTAATAAGACTCCTCTATGAGCAAATCTTGGGAAGTCATTGATTTCAGATTCATTGACAAGAACCTATGAGAACAAAATTTAAAAATTAGAATTTTATACTAATTTCATATTAATTTCAAACAGGAAGTACTTTTTCTTTTTTCAGAAATGATTCTTGGAAATATGTAACAAACTGAAATGTTGCTGAATGAAACTGATCTGCTCAGTCTAGAGAAGCACTCAGTTACCAGGACAGTGGATTTAGTTAATAGCCATACTTACACTTCCATAGTCATCTTCATGAACCAACTGGCTGAAGGTTTCCAAACCTGGAAAAATGTCCAAGAAAGGGATCTCAATTACAGCCCAGTACTTGCCCTTAAAATTTTAGTTACAAACAGCACAACTATGTACAGGCATTCATCTAGCTAGAAAGAATGCTTTGTAGCTGAGTTTCTTTCTCTTTAGCACAGTTCCCTTAATTGCTCAAGCATCACCATTTAAAAATTCTGGAGAGAACCATTCACATTCTCTATTATGCACAGATACTGAATACCTGTGCTACCACTCAGCTGCAGCAGATTAATCCCTAAATAGTAATAAAGTTATTGAGAGTGAGGTGGGAATCTCTGGTCTTGTTGTACATCTATTCCTGTAATTTCGGGAACTGGTGAAGTTTCTAATTCAGCATGAAAAATCTGTTGATTTATAGGTAACTAATATATAGACTTAACATTCCAGTAAAAACAGCAGACTAAAATGTCAGGATTGTTATTCTTTGTGATTGTGATGCCTTCAGCATGTCCACTTTATAGGTGCAGTGAGAAAATAATCTGTTCACAGTATAGTTTAAAAAGCTTTTTGCTTGGTCTGGCTTATTTCAAGTACAGCAAGCATGTACTCACAGTATGCCACTGGATCTGAGATGCTGAGCATCTGGACCAAGGGTCTAACTGATAAACATCTGAGTATCCTTCTGGCCTGCCTAAGCTTACTTCCAATGAAGTAATGAATGAGGGCAAGGCTCAGTGATCAGCTGGTTCTTGGTCTGCCATGAAGTTTGTATAAACCCTAAACAAATAGCTCAATGTGAAAAGCATCAGCTTACCTCTTAAAGCACCCCATACCTCAGGAGCTTTCAGTATAGCCACAGGTTCAGTTACAGTTAAATGATCTAAAGAAAAGAAAAAAAACTGCTTACTCTTTAAGAAAGAATGAATTGCAAGGACAATGCCAAAAGGCATTAAAAAGATTCTCCAAGTGCAACATCTCCCTTTGTGTATTAAATTCCAATCAATCCTGCTTTTAATGGTGATAGCATGCAATTATTTTTCATCTCTGTTTTCCTGTGAAGCAAGCTGTTGCACTGTTCAGAGAGTCAACAGCTCATCAGAAAGAAGATAAAAGAAGTAAGGTGCTTAGTAAGAGCAATGCTAAAATATTGTACATGAGCCAGAATTCCAGCAAAGTTTAACCCAATTGACTTAAAAAATAACACACTCTATTTAAGACATTATAAAGGTTGGGTGGCTAAGCCAAACTTTTCATGATTATGAAAAATTTACTTCTCCTTTTACCTCCTTTCATATAGTTTATGGTTTCATATTTTTTAAAGATATAAGTTGTCATATAATATTGTCAGGTGCTTACTATTAAGTCTTATTAAAAAAAATTACTAATCAAAATACAGAATCACAGAGTATTGGAAGGGAGTTGAGTTGGAAGGGATGCATCAAGATCATTTAGTCCAACTTCTGGCCGTGCACAGGACACCCCCAAGAATCACACCATGTGCCTGAAAGCATTGTTCAAATGCCTCTTGAAATCTGTCAAGCTGGTGCTGTGATCACTTCCCTGGAAAGCCTGTTCCACTGCTCAGCCACAGCCTAGGTGAAGAACTTTTTTCCTGATATCCAGCCTAAACCTCCCCTACTCAGCTTTCTGCTATTACCTCAAGTCCTGTCACTGGTTATGAGAATGAAGAGATCAGGACCTGCCCCTCAGCTTCGTCTTGTGAAGACCACAGTGAGGTTTCCTCTCAGTCTCCTCCAGGTTGAACAGAACAAGTGACCTCAGCTGCTCCTCAAAGAGATTCCTCTCAAGCCCCCTCACCATGTTTGTGGCCCTCCTTTGGACACTCCCCCATAGTTTTGTATCTCTCTTACACTGTTGCACCCAGAGCTGCCCCCAGCACTCGAGGTGAGGCTGCCCCAGTGCAGAGCACAGCAGGACAATCCCCTCCCTTGCCCAGCTGGCCATGCTGTCCCTAATGCACCTACAGGATGCCAGGTCACCCTCTTGACCTGAGCACCAGTATGGAGGCAGGTAAGATGAAGTACAGTAAGTAAAATGAAGAATGGTACCTGAAGGAATCCATAAGAATCCTCCCTGAAGCTGAGTACTGCAGTACAGTACAAAATACTAATGAAAAAAGAAAGCTAAAATAATTTTGGCTTCAAATTTAAGGTGATTTAGTAGTTTTTTGAGAAGAAACAAATATATTTTAAGTATTTTTTTTAAATCACATACATTTATATGCATAAAAATATACTACATCTATACATCTATACATCTATAGATTTATATTATTATTCAAACATCAAAGCAATAATTGCACATCTGAAAGAGCAGAGAAAAAAATCAAGATGTTGAATTACTGTACAATGACTTACATAATCTGTGCCAGTAGGAAAGAATGGTTGGCTACAATTTACACACTTCATACATTTATCTAAACTACCAGAGAAAAGGCATTTAGTGACATGAAGAAAGTACCTCAAGCGTCCCTGTTAACCTAAGAACCGATTACACATACTGGATGTTGGGGGTAAGAAAGAAAATTTAGAAGACTACTGCAATTTCCACAGGTAAACTGTAGGGAAAACGTTTGTTTTCCCTAAATAAAATAAATAAATTGTCAAGGATTTATTTCCAACACAGCAGGTTTGTTTGGGTTTTGTTTTTTTTTTTTCCTGAACAAAACCCAAACAAAGAGGAACTTGGAAAGTGTTATAATAAGCTACTTGAAACATTTTGCACAAACAGGTAAGCAGGCAGGAGGGGAGATATCCTGTACTCTGATTACATATCAAATACTCTTGCCACAGGACAGTGACTAACTGGTCCATACTACCTTTATTGATAAGACAGACCACCACAACCAGCAAGTCACCAATAACAGCATTTTTCAGAATCTGTACCCTCAAAAAGATAGCCCATTAAAAACCAGGAAATTAAAACTTACAGCTGAGCTTGGAATGCTCAGCTTATTATATGAAGAAAACACGTTATTTGTAACAGAAAACTTATTTCTTAAAGCAGAAGGAAAAAAACTGCTTGCTCTAAAGAATGCAACCTAAAAATCACATGGTCTGACAGATTCCATGACAAGAACCAGCTTTGATTGAAATCTTAAGTTCACAAACAAGCTCAAAGTTCAAATAATAATAAAGCAGCACAATAACCTGACTGGCAGAACTACGTCAAGAACATTAGCATTTTTGCTCCTATGTTTAATTTGCATTGAAATATAAGTTTGCACATAAAAACCAAACTCCTTGGCTATATGTTCCAAAAGGATTGACTAAATTTAATATTAGTACATTCTTTCACAAGTCAGGTGGAATTAATCCTGCTGCAGGATGTATGACTTGAGATTAAAAGGATCTTTTTTCTAAGGATCTGTATCCTGGATACCAAACAACAGAAGGTTATCTTAAAACAGGTCTAGATTAACAGAGTATGTTTAACTGAATATGTTGATTTCTGTGTTAGACTGTCTAGACAGAAAGCACTATTACTGCTCAATCTTATTTCTGTTAAGGAAATCCTCTGGTGATTAGTACTTTAATACTTAGAGTACTTCTCCACTCTGGACTCTAGTCACAGAACTAAAGAAGCACAGGAAACTAAGTCCAATATAAACATAATGTTTTTAAATCCTTTCTTGTATCTACAGATAGAAAGGGAGTGGATTTATAGGACTGCAAGATGAATAACAAGTTCAACAAACACTTTCTGGTTTTCCTGGAAAAACAGGAAATACCATGTACATATCTCAATGTAAGTAGCTTCAATTTAAATGCAGTCACTTCTTAGGAGATGGTAAGCAGTGACAGCCTTCACTGAATAAATACCCTGTACTGAAAGGGAACATCTCCTGACTATGCACAGATCTCACCAAAGATAACTGGCTACTGCATACTATAGTATCTCTGATTCCTAATGACAGCTGCTAGAAAAGACAGAGGCAGTTAAGTGATCTGTACGATAGCTGAACTGCAAAAATTATAGGCGAGCTTCACGATTCACTGTGGGCTGAGATTGCCCACAGTATAAAGAGCAAGAATTATCTTCTGGTCGCCACTGCTGTGAAATGTTTTTGCGGGCTTCCGAGAGCCTTCGCTTTCCAGTTCCTTAAAAAAACCACCCCAAAACCTGCTGACTTCTACAGCGGACACGTGATAGGAAATCAAGCGCGTAACGGTGCTGCCGAAGCCGGGGAAAGAGGGGCGCGGCGAGCGGGTACTCACAGGCCTCGCTGGAGGCGAGCTGCGGGTGCCTGTCACAGCCAGGGTCCCCCGCCTCGATCACCACCTGCAGCTGGAACAGCTCGGGCTCCGCTCGGGCAGCCAGCGGCCTGCGGCCCCACGTCCGCCGCCAGGAATGCCCGAATATGTACTCATAGTACCTGCCGGGGAAGCAGAGGCGCCGGCGGGGCCCTGAGGCGGCTGCTCCCGTCCCCGGGCCGCCACTGCAGCACCCCGGCCCCGCCGCCGCTCACCTGCGGAAGGCGTCCTGCAGCAGCCCGCAGCTCGGCCCCGCCGAGGAGCCGGCGCCATGCACCAGCTGGAATCGGCTGGGCGCTAGCTGCAGCTGGCGAGGATACGTGCGGACCCACTGCGGCAGTGGCCACAGCGAGTCCTCGGGGACGGCGCCTGTCGCCAGCTCCCAGCCGGACGGCTCCGGCTCGGCCTCGTTCCGCGGGACGCCGTGGCGGAGGCTGGTGCTCACCAGCACGGCGGGGACCACGACGAGCCCCAGCAGCAGCCCAGCCAGCCCCATGGCTCTGCCCATAGTGGGGCAGCTGCCTCAGCCCGCCCGCTCCACTGACAGGGCAGCCTGACTCCGCCTCCAGTGCTACGGGGCGGGCTCGGGAGCCTCAGTGCCCGCCCGCGGTACCGCCCGCCCTGCGGCCCCTCGGCGGGAGCGCGGTCCGGTAAGGGGCCCGAGGGACCCTCTGCTGGAGCGGGTACGTCCTTCATGCTCCTCTGAGGGGTTTTCTCACATAAAATCCATTAACTGTTAGCGTCTAAAGGAGAGCCACGAGGATGGTGAAGGGTCTGGGTGAGAAGATGTATGAAGACCGGCTGAGGTCACTTGGTCGGTCCAACCTGGAGGAGACTGAGGAGAGACCTCATTGTGGTTTTCAACATCCTGGTGAGGGGAAACAGAGGGGCAGGTCCCTATCTACTCAGGTAACTAGTGACAGGATTTGAGGAAACAGTATGCAGCTGAGTTACGAGAAGTTCACGTTATTACCAGGAAAATGTTCTTCACACAGAGGGTGACTGGGCACTGGAACAGGCTCCCCAGGGAAGTGGTCACAGCACCCGCCTGACACTGTTCAAGAGGCATTTGAACAATGCTTTCAGACACGTGGTGTGATTCATGGGACTATCCTGTTCAGAGCTATGAGTTAGACTTTAATGATCCTGATGGGTCCCTTCCAGCTCAGCATATTCCATGACTTTCCATCAGCCAGCACCATAATGTCCTGCACATGGCACCGTTCTACAGAATAAGAGAGTGTGGCAGGGCCAGCTTAATTTCTGTATGGAAAGTGTGTGATGCAGACCACACTTTTATGAAGCAAAGATTCTGCATCTCTTGTACTGCTACAAAACAATTTCAGTCTCAGCAGAAAATACTTTTTCACAGGCTTTCTACAGAATGTGCTATAAGCTATATGGTGAACAAGCCAGAGTCTGAGTTGCAGTGAAGTGTTTTAGCCTTTAACCAAACAAACCCAGTGTTCTGGCCAATCTCGGTGCATACCTGGGGAAGTTGTGCTGAAGTGTTGTGAAGAAGGCAAATCAAGCATTTCAAGACTTGAAGTCAAAGTGGGGAGGAATTCAGGCTTCATGCCACTTCTAATTGAATGCTTAATGCAAACACTGAAGTGTCATCATTGCTGCTTTGTCTCATGCACCAGTTAAACCTACAGCAATGATGGAGAGCTGATATCTGCAGTCTGCTCCTGGAAAGTAATGGAGGAGCTGGTCAGCCATCCTCAAGGGGATGGATCACAAAACATGCTAGTTTTGCCATTTACTGTCCCTGACCATGCAAGTGGAGTGGAAAGGCTTAATGGAAAGTGTTTGATGCAGGCTATCCACAGCAGAATGTTATTTAATCTTGTAATGCTATAAGTAAAAGGAATTCTTTATTAGGTAATTTCAAAGAGGCACAACAGGACATGCCACCTGCAAGCCTACCCTCCTGCCCCTGCATGCCAGGAGACACATGGAAATGACAGTGCTGTCTTTTCTGGTGCTCTCAAAGGGAATTGTAATGCTCTTCAAGCTGTGGCTGAGGTTTCCAGCTGCCTGTTAAATATACCTTATATATCTTTCCTTTGCCTGGTGTGATTGTGTCCTCAACTGTGTTGATTCAACTGTTCCTGCTGCCACCCTCTGTTCATCTTTTTAGACATACTTAGAAATTATGGGTTATTCAATAGTTTCCTTTGACATATCTTGATCAGTAAGCTCTCAGGGAAGGAGAGTGTAAGGATAATTAGCTGTAGTTGAAGGGGGCCTGTAAGATACTGAACTAAATCTTCTGTTAACCAGCTTGGCCACCACTAATGTAATTCTCCGACAGACTGAGTATTTTTTCTTTCAGTTGTTTTCAGTGGCTGTATCTTCTGTAGAGCAAGTCTGTTTTATACCAATGAAGTGCACTTATTCATTAGTCATCTAATATATATTCACCTAATAATTTATCATAATCACACTTTAAAATACTTATTCTGTGCACAAAATAATAATTAAATGAAGTTTGATTTTTTATCTTCTCTGGATAGATTTTCTGATGATGAATAAAGAGATCAGGTAGTCTTTCCTTGTGTAAGTCCATGAGTATAGTTTCTTTCTTTTACCCACTGGTATACCGGACAAAAGTTGTCCGGTATACCAGTGGGTATATACCAAGTTGTAGAAACTTGGTATCTAGGCCTCTGGCATTTAACAATTACTGGGTGGAGTACTCAGACATAAACATGCTATCCTCATTTTCTGAGGAAACCTTGCTGTAGTGTCTTTGGTTACCACAAACAATCTAAGTCTGCATTGACATTTTCAGACACCTAGGTTTGAAGTGTTATGATGTAATCCGGTTTTATGTTGCATCTTAGGACTGGTTCTAAGCTCACAGTAGAGGATAAGCAGGATACATAGAATTGAAGAGTATTGGACTGCAGGCTGTAGTTGTTCTCTTCAGGGACCAGGTGATTTCAGAGGGATTTCCACCAACACAGCAGAACAATGAAACTGCACAGTAGGACTGTAATTGTTTCCAGCATTGTGCACAAGCAAAGAAGACATCAGTGTGCTTCACACTCTTAAAAAAAAAAAAAAGAGCTCCAGTATCAAGTCTATCAACTCAAAATCTTGAATGTGAAAATCCACCATACTCTATTCTTAGCCTGTTCTGTAAGTTTGATGTTGTGCTTCTGAGAGGAATGGAATTTGATCTTTCTTTATTGTTGATGTTTTATTGATGTTTATATTGTAAACTGTGTTGGAATGGAAATGTACTCTTATCTAGGGTTGTAAAGACTTATATGGTTTTATAGGTTACACATACCCATTGAATGAGTACTAAAGTACTATTTTGCATTTTTGTAGAAAAATTGAAAAGTGCAATAATGAGTTATGATCATGAACTTTAATAAAGTTCTGATCATGAACTTTAATCCCCTGGTTCTATCAGAGATGTGTTTTCCATTCCCCAAGGTGAAAGTTATGTGTTATTAAGTTGCAGACTAATCCTTTCTGTAAAGGAGAAGAAAATTGCTGCAGTAAAAATACATGGTAAATGTAGCTGAGCTTGACTCCTACAACAGAACTGTGCAGATTCCTTTATACACATTCCTGTTTTAAATAGGAATTAAAAAAAAAAAAAAAAAAAAAAAAAAGGCAGGCAGTTTTGGGCATTAGGAATCTCAAAAGTTCACCTTGCTAAACAAAATGGTGCAATTGGGCTGCACACCAGTAACTTTTGCAGGACGAAGGTCTTCCATTTGTGTAGCTCAGCTCTTGCAGTTATTCTGTGGCTACAGCAGTCACTACAAAGTGGCAGGAGATCTCTCAGCAGTGTTTCCTGGTGTGCCAAGAAATGTTCCATATAGTTTTGCTGTTGACTCCGCAAAAGAAATGTCCCATATAGTCTCTGCTGTTGATTTCTTATTTGAGAAATAGCAAGGCGGCATAGATGAAACAGTGAATTACTACCACTGAGTAATATTTTATGGCCACTGTAGTCTGGTCAACATATGGGAATGTTACTACCCAGTAGACTAGGGGGTGAATTGAGACCTGACTGGGGATTGCACATCAGTGTCTCACAAAGACATTTTTGGACTATGTTAAAGGTTCATCCATTAAATTTTAAAAGACATTCACCACTGATAGTGAAAAATATGACTTCCCCATTATTTGGAAACCAGGTGATATTTTATTTGCTGCATTGCCAAACTAAGGTAAATTCTTAAGTTACCTGAAACTGACAGATCACAAGGAAGTGTTTTTTACCGTGATTGTAGTAAGTTCTGCTGTTCCACTATCTGGATAGTGGAGCATATGAGTAGTAAATGGTACATATCTTTTGCAGATGGGACTGAATCTTTCCATTCAGCTAATTACTTGCTAGGTACATAGCATAGGGTATCTCAGATGAAGGTCTTGCCTACAAGGGGGTGTTGTGACTGGGTAAAGTAGGAACATAATTTCATATTACATATAGCTGCTGACAATAATTTTGTATAGGGAAAGATTGTGAAGATTCTGCAGTTTGAAAATGAAATAAACTTCTGTTGGGGGCTGCAGTTTGCAAATGTAATAAACTTCTAGAAGGGAATCGCTGCACTGTAAGTTCCTAACCTAGCTTGTGCACAATTTTCTGTATGGTTATTGTATGTCCACATTTTTCCAAATATATGTTCTTTTTCATCCTGGCCACTTTGTATAGCTATCTTTTTATGGATGTCTTTTATAATATCAGGAGTATCCAGGCACTAATTACATCTAGAAAGCTGGAAACCTTGACAAGCCTAGAGATCCTGTGTGTGACCAATGAGTGCTTGAATGATGGGTTTAGAACTGTCTGACTTTAAGTATGTTTGTTGGCTGAAGAGAGTTTCCAAATGGATCATAATACATGAGCTGTCTGTGAGCTACATGCTGGGAATGTTGGTATTGATGTTGACATACATAATTAGGGATAAGAACTAATGAAAACAGGATGTTTAAATGATGTAACTTCAAGGAAACTCACAGGCTGAAAATATTTCAAACAATAGCAAGGGCAGTTTGTGAATGGATGCACATGTCAGATGCATGATTAGTGTAAGTAGGTGAACCAGCTAGAAAGAAACTGTGGACACATATATATAATACACACATGGTTTTTTGTAAGGGGAATTGTGGTTTAGGCTGCCAGCCTTATTGTGTGCTACTGTCTGACTACTTTTAGTCTTTGTTATGTTGTTTGGATAGAAAGAAGTCCGAATGAATCTAGTACTGGGTCAGGTCTGTGGCTTCAATGCCTAAGCACCTAGAAACTGTGAAAAACATGCTGGGAGAAAGTGCTAATGTATGCCAGATGCAGAAAGGTTCTAGGCTACTGGATGGCTATAAAACTCCTCATGGTCTTTTGTTGATTTGTCTTTTTTGTTTCACAGCTGTCTGGGAATTCTGTGAAAGTGAGGTCTAGAGTAGTGCTGCCTCTGGGCTTGGGGACTTCAGACTCATGGAGCCTCCTATTCTGATAGAGATCCACTGCTCACAACCACTGGTCACAACCACTGATCTTTGGTTTCATCAGCACTGTTTCTTTGGTCTGGAGCAATTGCAATGAGATATCAGAGGGAGAAAAAGGCTGAATAAAACCTTTTGTACAGTCTTTTTTGAGTAATGATTTGTGCCTGTTCATTAACTGCTGATTTCTCAAAGTGCTTTGGTCCTCATGGCAGACACAGTTTGTCAAGTAGGATATAATAGAGCTGTTCTCGATTAGAAGTGTGTAGAAAAATTCACAACACCAGAGATTTATGTCCAGAAAGGAAACAGAGGAGTTCAGTAACTTTATTCACTTTATAGAACTTTATATAAAGAGAGAGACCATGGGGCATTCCCCTGGCATCTCTCATGTTGCTGGGGACAGAGCCCCCTATTTATCCTGAGTTCCTGGCCACATCACTCTCTTCATTTCCCCATTGGCTGAGGTTCTTGGAAGATACCGACTACCTGAATCCTACTCTATGCCTCCCTTTAATATACACTCAGTTTTTTTGGTTGGTGTTTTTTTTTCTTTCTTTTATAATGGAACACTAGGAGTGTCCACACAATATCTGAGGTGCAGAGCCCTTGCAAGTTTTATATGTTGGAGATTTCTTTAATAATCAAAGAGGATAAAGTCTATACAGAGAGGTTTGATTGATTGATTGATTGATTGATTGATTGATTGATATCTAACTATTATGGGGAAAGATGGCAAAATCCTTTCCTCCCTTCTGAAGCCAGGTGTTCACCAGCAGGTGGTGCTATGCTCTCACTGCACCAGTGTCTCTCACTCCTGGGGCCTTCACCCTGAAAGTGTAACTACCGGCGTGATGGCAACAATTGGTCTCTTTTGTGCATCTTGTTGGCTGATTACAAACCATCCTAGGATTCCATGCGCATAGTTTTTTGCTGAGCTTCTCCATGCTGTGCTTATACGGCAAAATAAATATTACTGCATTTTGTCACTGAAGAAATCCATGCAAATCAGATGCCTACTTAACAACTATTTGTATTCTGTGTATTTAACATTCAAATATAGTGATTACAGATTACAGGAAAATAGGAACCCTTATTTTCCTGTACAGGGATAAGTCTGTGTACAGGGATAAGTCTGTCCCGTTTTTAGGGACACTAGAAGAACTTTCCAGTGGCAAAAAAAGGCAAAATCAGCTATATTTAGAGAGACAAGAAATAAAATTATTATTTCTCAGGATCAGAGCAGATTTTGTTTTGTTTCTGCCTCCTTCCTTGCTGTCAATTAAAATGTTAAACTTAGAATGAATTTAACTGTTGTGGCCTTGGAAAAGTTTTCATCTTTTTCTCCTAATTTTACTCTGAAAACTAAGTCCCCACGAAATAAACACAGACAGTGTTTTCAAGTGGAGACCCATTGGTCTGCTGTGATGAAATATCCAACTTATGGACATTACAATTTAGTCAGAAAGGGTGACATGCCTGCAGGTAGAACTTCGGAGAGTTTTTGAGAAAGTTAAGGGTTGGACTAACAGAAAGCTCATTAACTTCAGTGCCCTGTGCATCAGAACAGGCTGGTTGGAAAATTCTTCAGTGCAGCACTGAAACAAGCTCTCTGGAGAGGCTGTGGTGTTTCATCCATAGGGTGTTTGAGCTTGGCCAGGTAAGACTGAAGCTGACCTCATCTGATGTTGCTGTTAATACATTCTGTGCAGAAGTCCTTTCCTGCTAGTACCCCTTCAGCTGTGTTACTTTGGCTTAGTGCCAGCTGCAGTAGATCTATGCTACACACTATACTTAAATTAAGAATATACACTGATTAATGTGGGAAATTTGTATGACATAAAAGTTTCTAGGAACAGTAACCTAATGATATTGTCTTCTGTTCACCTTGGGTAGTTGAAGCAAGGTTCATCTGCTCTATGTCACCTGGCCTCTCTCTGCTGTGCTGTGCCTCTCTCTGCTGCAGCTGAACAGAGGGATCCGACAGCTTCACTGTTGTGTGGTGGGGTAGGTAGGGTTTACTAAAGCTGATCTGGACATGGAAAAAAGCTATGGCTGCAGTTATGTTGTCCTGAAAGAGAAGTAAGTTTTGTAGGAGAGCAAAAGAGAAGAACAAAAAAGAGTGCATGTGTTACTCAGTGCTCCAGTGTTTCTATTGAGATAAAGTCCCATACATCAAGTTCTGGCTCAAGGGCAGTGAGATCACCTAGCAAGAAAAGGGTTAGTAAAAGGTAAAAGGAAGAGGTGCTCCAAGAACGAGGTGCTTGTGTAGCTCCTTGTGTTGTAAAGGACTCTGTTCTATATGACCTTTGTCTCTAAACTAGGGAGAAATGGATTGGATGGGTGGGTCACTTGGTGGATGAAGAATTGGCTGGATGGTCAGACTCAAAGGGTTGCAGCCTATAGTTCAATGTCCAAGTGCAGACCATTGATGTGTGGAATTCCTCAGGGATTAGCATTGTGACTCTCCCCGTTTAAAATATTTGTTGGTGACACGGACAGTGGGATTGAGTGCAATCTCAGCAAGGCTGCCAACAGCACCAAGCTGTGTGTATGGTGCAGTTGATGTATTGCCCTGCAGTTGATGTATTGCAGGGCAGGGATGCCATCCAGAGAGACCTTGTTAGTCTTGAGAGCTGGGTCCAACTTCTTACGAAGTTCAACAAGGTCAAATACAACGTCCTACATCTCGTAATCCCAAGCACAAGTTACCAGGGGCGAGGAGGAAATGCTGTAGAGAATGGATTGATAATAGATTTGAGTCAAAAGACTTGGGGGTGCTGGTGGCTGAGAGGCTGGACATGACCCAGCCATGGGCACTCCCAGCCCAGAGAGCCACACGTGTCCTGGGCTGCATCCAGAGCAGGGTGGGCAGCAGGGCCAGGGAGGGGTTTCTGCCCCTCTGCCCTGCCCTGCTGAGACCCCACCTGGAGCACTGGGGCCTCCAGCATAAAAACGCATGGCCTTGTTGGAGTTAGTCCAGATGAGGGCCATGGAGGTGATCACAAATCAGGAACACCTCTCCTCTGTAAGACAAACTGAGAGAGTTGGGGTTGTTCGGCCTGCAAAAGAGAAGGCTCTTGGGATACCTTAGAACACCATCCAGTACATAAAGGAGGCTGCCAAGAGATATAAAGAGGGACTTTTTACAAGGGCATGTAGTGATAGGACAAGAGGGAATAGCTGTAAGATGAGAGAGGCTAGGTTTAGATTAGACATTAGAAATAAATCCTTCACTATAAGGGTGCTGAGACACTAGAACAGGTTGTCTGGACAAGTTGTGGATGCCACATCCTTGGAAGTGTTCAAGGCCAGCTTGGATGGAGCTCTGGGCAACCTGGTCTAGTTGTAGGTGTCCCTACCTGTGGCAGAGGGTGGAACTAGATGATCTTTGAGGACCCTTCCAGCCCAAACTATTCTTTGATCCTTGGGATTTTTACATCCAAAAAGGTCAGATAGTGTTGCTGACCAGTAGTGTGAACTAGTATATTGTCAAACTAGATCTGGTGCATTGTTCACTGCTGGCAACTTTTTACTGATTTTTTTTTAAATTATTTTCATACAGCATTATGTTCCCAAAGAGCAGCAAGCTGCATGCAGTCTGCATGCAGAAGATAATCCAATCCTTTTTTTTTCTGCAGTGTCAAGTACACTATTCTTGATGCAGATGGCATGGATAGGGAAATATGGAGGAAGGAGATATAAATTATCCTACTTAGGCTCATTTAATTTTTAACATGAATTTTGATTACAGAAGAGTCATGCTTTATGGAGCAGTAAAGAAGTCAGTGCATACAAACTCTTCCACTGGTTCTTATAAAATGAAACAAGAACATGTGTTAGGATTACGGCATGTATGCAAACAGGACCCAGAGTACATACAAGGAAGATGCATTTTCTAGACCAGAAAATCAAATATATATGTATATCTTTTTTTCCTTGGACTTCATGAGAACTGTGAAAGGAAAACCCTATGTTTTAGACAGTAATATAGGTAACAGTATATTGAAAATCTCCAGAGAGGAACACTTAGAGGGTACTGGTTTGTTTTTAACAGCACTTGTTTTTCTCCAGAACAACAGTGTTGCAGTGAGAGATTGCAGATGCTTTCAATAAAAACTGATAGTAGATACAGGTGAATGCATTACTCTAAAGGGTGAGGATGAGGCCAATTCTACCTGCCATGAAATTTGCATCTGTTATAATTTAGCTTGTGATTGTTTTGTCTCTGACTTGGTTAGTGTGGTTTTGGCTAGCATGTTACATTTAGAAAGCAGTGTCCTCTTTGCAAAGTGTTTGGAGATCTCCTAACAAACAGTCCTAGCAGTATTTATTATCTTTGTGTTCTTAGCTTTGGAGAAAAAAATAAATTGAGCATAAACGTGTAACATAAATATGTGTAACAAGCTGCTTGTTTTAAATTTTTTCTGTTATGTGTTTATACTGCTGTAATCAGTCAATTTTAATTTCATTCTGTTGGATACATTATAGACATATTCTAAGTGACATATTTGATCCCTAGAGGTGTCAGAATATTTAGCAGTGCAGATAGTCTGAGTAGTTTTTATTTTCAATAGCAGGAGTCATGCAGAATCTCAAGATCGATTTAACCAGGCCTTCTTTGTGGGATCCAAAAAGGAATAATTAATTTATGTTTCCAACTTAGAAACATTACAGGGAATGTACAGGTTATTTTCCTTCCAGTATTGCACAAGTGCATTGTTTCTCTCTTCTTGCTGGTGTTCATACACAGAATATTTCTGTGTACTCTGTCTTCCTTGAGCAATAAGCAGTATCAGGTATGCTCTTGGTCCAGATTGCTTTCTCTTTACAATAAAAGAACAAAGAGTTTCTAAGAGAAATGCATGGCAAATCAGCTAATACATACAGTGAGAAATATTAATTACCTCCTTAGTCTTGTCACAGCTATCTCAATCATTATACACAAACCGTTAGACATGGGATGTAAGGAGTCTTTGGTCTGAAAACCCATTCAGCTGGCTATTCACAGCAAGGCAAGTGAATAGCCAGCTTTGTGTTTACCAAGGATAATCTTATGTGCTGTGCTACTCAATCTTTAATTCTAAATGTCCTTGCCTGTAGTTGGCAGTACACTAAACCCCAAGTTTTCTGACTGGTTTAGGGGGCCTGCTAATGCACAACACCCAGAATGCTAACCAATCAGAAAGTCACTGGAGCTGTCTTTAGAGAATAAAACTGATGGCTGCAGCAGGACAGGTCTTAACTTGAGAAGTAGGGTAAATTATTGATCATCACCTTAGCTCAACTTCTGACAAATTATCGGTGATAGTGGATCAACCATCATATTTTTTATGGGCAGAATGATGAATGTTTTCCCATCTTTTAGTGCTGTCTAAAACCTTGGGACATTTTTGTAGTCTTTGTTAGTTTTCAGGAAAAAACAACTTACAAGGTTAGGGTATTCATAGGACTGAAATGAATTATACCCTCCCAGCCATTATGTATTTCAAAAAAATTGGGGTTTTTAATGTTTTTTGTGGATATAGTTATAACCCTGTTTTAAATATTGGTGTTTAGTAAATTTGAAGACAGGTAAACAAATTAATCATTAACTATGGAGTCCACCCTCGACTGTAGCCTCCAGGGTTTCCTGAGACCCTATTAGGTCTGCCTCCCTTCACCTGAAATGTCTGGGTTTTTTTTAATGGCTGTGCTCCTGCTTAGGACTTACAAAAAAAAGAAGGCTTGATGTGAGAAGTAGTCGGTAATTTGAAACAGGACTCACAATTAATTGAGCAGAGGAACTTGGAGGTTTTCAGTGCCAGTATAGGAAATATTATAGGACAGAAAAGACCTTGGGGTTAATGTTACTTTTTAGAAAAGAGAAGTTAGGAGATCTGTACATTTTGAATAGGATTGTGAGGTATATTTGCTGTAGTCATTCTAAGACTACAGCAAATTGTTGCTTTTTTGTTTGTTTGTTTTCAAGGATGAAATCAGAAGTGTCACACTGATACATCAATTATTCTAAAAATGTGTGTTTTCACTTGGTAACCTTCACATCTCTGTATATCTTGTATTTCATTAAACCAAGCCCTGCATTTAATAAAATGTACTTTCATTACAAGGAACCTAGTCGTTACTGCCCAACCCCTATGTCAGTAACTCTTTTTTTAGTGGCATTCTTACAATTCTTCATTTCTACTTTGCTGTGCTTAAAGTCTTTTGTGACCTGTGTCTTCAGACATCTTGGTGAAACAACATTTTTATGACATAGTATCTGCTGCTTTTCCTTTATATGCTCACCTACATGCCTTTTCATCCCCTTCCCTACGTCATACTTTAACTATTGCACTAGAAATCTGGCTTTTGTGAAGGACTCAAACAAGCTTTTCAGATGCCATATGGTTCTTTGAGAACTGTCACCCTAATACATTACCAAACATATTTGATAATGTATTTCTGTTCTTTAGAGATTAAAAAAAACCCCAGAAACCAACAACCTCCCCAACCCAAGAAGAATCCCACAGCCCAATTCCAAATTGGAGGAATCAAAAGATACTAGTTTTCAATGTCTTCAAAATTTTTAGCTAACTGCTTGATATGTTGTTGGATATGGTTACAGTTACCAGCAATTTTTGTACTAATAGTTTCCATTTCATTTTTATTAGTTTCTTGCTCTGTTTTTTGTAAATATTACCTACAATTATGTGCCATTTACTGCTGGAAGAATAAGTAAGTGCATATTTAAAATGCAGTCAAGTGAAATCTTAGTCCGAAATTGAATTTTTAAGTGCATTTCTTTAAACATGATAGCACTGATGATTCAGTCACATGATTTGCCATTAACTGTATCACAAACATTTCCTGTAGCTTAACTTGCTAGCCCTGTCCCTTGCCCTCTTGAAATAAATGGACTTTGAACAACAGTTTTGACAATACTCTTGTCTACAAATAACAAAACATCTGGAAATTAGGCTAGATGGATAAAACAGTTCCATGTAATAATATGTATCTGGCATTCATACAACCTTTGTATAATGCATGTTTTTTATGGGCCAGATGTGGTATTTATGTGTTATGAGGAACAGAGGCATGTTCAGTCATGCTTTTTACTGCATTTAAATGCAAGGTATATTTTAATAACTCTCAAAGGGAATTGTCTCCTATTGATTAGAAACTGTCAGTGGGTTAGACATAAACCTCAAAAAGCAAATGAATCTGTCAGAAAACTGTAGATGTAATTTAAGTTGACACTAAACTGTATACTTATTGTGAGCTGGCTTCAAAAAAAAAAGGGAAAAGAAAGCAACTAATAAATTTTTACTTATTCCTCCAGTGAAGGTGATCTATGAAGTCTTTGATCCAAGAGTTGTTTATTTCTTCTCTAGGACTGTGTTCTGTTAGATTTGCAGGTCTATGAAATTATTGTTCAGCCTTTCACATTTTCTCATTAGGACAACAGCGTTGCATAAAAGCCAGCTGTAAAGTCTCCATTTTACAGTCTTGCATGACATTTTCAAGTAAGGTGAACTGAACTCCTATCAAGTGGAGAAGGGATTCCACTGAATCATGCCCACCTTGCTTTTGCCATTGTTAATTTCCAAACAGCTCTGAAAAGCAGGTAACTGAGCAGTTCTCTCCTCTACACCTTTTCTTTGTCTAAGGTTTTACTATTTTTACCCTGAAATATCACGGCTTTTTCAAAATGCTACTTTCAACTTTCTTTCATTTACCATTGCCATTTCTGTTGAGCACTTGAGCTTTGTTTACATGACATTCTGCATTTCTTATAATCCTTTGTTCCATGCCTTTTTAACATGTTTATTATCTGTAGAAGAGCTGTCAACGTCAATCTCATACAGTTTCTTTAGTTTGGTTTTGTATTTTTTTCTTTAACTCTGCAGAATCTCCTCAAACAAATAAATCCCCTACATGTGTATTCCCAAATATGTTACAGATTGTTTAAAAGCAAGTGCATTAAGGCCAGCCTTGACAGGTGTCAGTACCAGAACCCCATCAGAACCCCTACTTCCATTAACTTTTATTGAAAGGGAACAAAAGTCTGTAGGGATGCTGGTTTGGCAGCTATGAAATATGTTTTGTTTTTTTAAACTTTGTAAGAAGACTGCAACTATTGCAATAATTTGCTTAATTATTTTCTGCAGTAGTGAAGACAGGAAATCTTGAAGCCATCCTTGAGTCTGACATGATTTCTAAACCTTCTATCCTCCTTACAGTTTGCTTGTGTGTCACTGACCTTTCCCAATCCCTACAGCACTGCCAGGCTGCTTCCTTGATTCAGCTCTGGCTGTACTGAGATTATTATTCATTCATGAATCATTTCCATCTCAACTTTTTCCAGCTCTTCTTTTTTTATAGTTCTTCTAAATCCCTATAATTACACTAAATCCCTATAACAGACTTCAGGAGACACAGAATTCTGTGCTTAGATTACTTTTTCATGTATATTCTCCATCTATCCTTCCAGTCAAGTATCCTTGAATTCAGGTTCAATATTAAGCTCCTGCTTTTTAGAATTCTCACTGGATTTGTATCTCATTTTCCACTTTTGAGTCTGTGATGAACAGAATGGGTATATGTGCTTCATTCAGTAACAAGATTGATGAAGGCAAAAGAAAACCATGGTGTAGAGAAAAAGGCCTGACATTCAAGTGCATGATCCAGTGTTCCTGTTGACCCTTTCATTACAGTAATAAACTGTCACATATGGATTTATTCATAGTCTAAAGCCCTGACAGAGAGGGATAGCATGTCTCAGTCTTAATGTATAGTTCAGATATGAGAGACATAGAATGGTTTCACCAGGAAAAAATAATTCTAAGCCAAAATATTAGAATGCTCCAAAGTCCAAATTGGAACAATTTTTTTTTAATTTGTCCATCCCTGTAGACACAACCCACAAAGATTGAGCTTTGACTCAATCTTTATTGGCCACTGATATCGCATCAATATTCAAGACATACAGCGGACACCGCAGGAAACCAGTGCGGTCAAACAGAGATCATGTGGCTGATCTCAAACACAAGAAAGGAGTGTATGAAAAGCAGAAGATGGGATATACTACCAAGAATAGAAACACCATATGGGGATGCAAGGATGAAATTAGCAATACCAAAGTTTGGCTGGTACTGCAAGGCATGTGAAGTGCAACAAGAAGGGCTTCTGCCGTTATATTGCAGCAAAAAGAAAACCAAGGAAATCACAGACCTGGTGGTGAATCAGGTAAGTGATCTACTAGTGAAGGGCATGAAAGATGCTGCCATATCTAATTCGTTACTTATTTCAGTCCTTACTAGCAGGATCTTCTGCTAAGCCTTCCAGGTTCTGCCAGTTGTGTTTGATCTTTTCCTCAGTGATATGGATGCAGGAGATGAATGCACCATTATTATGTTGATGATACTAAACTGGGAGGTGCTTTTGACTCTCTTGAGGGATGAGAGGCCTTGCAGAGGGATCTAAATAGAGCATTGGGCAATCATCAAGGGCATGAAATTCAGGAACAAATGCTGGGTTCTGTATGTGGGACAGGATAAGATTGAACACAGGTACAAATTGGAAAAGGAGTGGCAGGAGAGCAGTCCTGCAGAGAGGGATGTGGGATGCGGGTCGGCAGCAGATCAGTGTGAGTCAGCAGTGAGCCCTGGCAGCCTGGCAGGCAAACAGCATCCCAAGATGCATCAAACACTGCAATGCCAGTGCAAAAGAGGTGATTATCACCGTATTCAGCATTGGTGCAGCCTCTTCTAGAATGTTGAGTGCAGTTCTGGGCCCTGTGATTTAAAAAACATAGAATCAGAGAAGAAGGATGTGGCAGTTCTTGAGTGTGTCCTGAGGAGGGTAACAAAGCTGGTGAAAGTTCTGGGAGATGTCATTAAGGACTGTGGGCCTCTCTAGTTTGGAGAAAAGGAGGCTGAGGGGTGACCTCATTGCTCTGCACAGGTTCCTGAGCACAGGGAGTGAGAGGAGATATCTCCATCTCTTCTACCTGGGACCCAATAATGGAATGTGTGGGAATGGTACAAAGCTGTGCCAACAGGGGGTCAAACTGGACATTAGGAAGCATTTCTTTATGGACAGGGCAATCAAACACTGGAATGGGCTTCCTGGAGAGGTGGCCAATGCCCTGAGCCTGTCACAGTGTTTAAGATGCATTTGAACAATGCCCTTAACAACATCCTTTCACTTCTGGTTGGCCTCAGTCAGGCAGTTGGACTGGATGATCACTGTAGTCCCCTTTCAACAGAACTGGGCTATTCTATAGTGTTCTGTTGTGTATTATTGTAATTGCTCAAAGGAGGGTCAAGTTAAATGAGCTGAAGATATACAAACCCATGGAACTTTGCAACCATGGAATAAGCAGAAACAAGTTCAACAAGTGTAAAGGCTGCACTTGAGGCAGAAAACCTCCATGCACTGGTACATGCTGGGTACTGGCTGTCACAAGACCAACTTTGCAGAAAAGGACTGGGCCTCTTGGTGAACCTGATCAGCAGCATGACCTCACAGCAATGGCATCCTGGGTGGTATAAGCAACACCACCAGGGGGTGAAGGGAAGTAAATATTCTCCATTCTTTAAGATTTTTCAAAATTTGTCTGGAGGTTTTCAAAAGGGCCATAGGCAACCTGATTTAACTGCAAAAACAGCCCTCCTTTGAGCAAGAGGTTAGACTAGAGGCCTTGAAGACCCTTTCCAGCCAATAATTTATGATTTCGCCATGATACAGAAAATAATATGATATACTTTAGTCATTATAGGAATCTCAGCTCTCAAAAGTAACTTTATTAAGCACTTAATGTGTAAATGCAAAGTAATTTGATGAAATTGATGGAGTTTAAGTGCTTTGTTTATACAAAAGACTTTAGATTTGAATTATTTTAAATTTTCTATGTATAATTGAATCTTTAATATATGATCAATATAATTACTAATATGCACACCTCCCCAAGCCCTTTATCTTTACTGTGAATATTTAATTTATTATGACAGCATTTTAAGAGTACAGTGTAGAGTCTGGAAGTCTCAAAGAAAATATATCTAAACATGTATCTATCTATATCAATATATCTAATCTCTTTGATTTGCAAACCAAAGAGCTACCACAATGTAATGAAAAGGCTTTTCTAAGCAGTATTGCTCAGTATACTTAGACCTGTTGAAAAGAATTTCAAGATTTATTAGGAAATTTTTTGCAGAAAAGCATTTTTTTAAGCAATAAAGAAAACCTTACAAAGTATCAAGTTTCAAAAAAACCTCCCCAAACAATACATTTAAATTGAACTGTGGATTTTAAGAGCTACAGAATGGTTTTGATGGCAGTTAAATAGTAATATTTTCTTTCTATAGACACCAGTAACAGATGTTGCTTTTTTTTTTTTTTTGGCAATCTGTAAGTAATCTCTTTTGTTCAATGAGCTCTAAGGCTTGCATATTGTGTTTGCAGTTTATTTTGTCAGAAGAGGTCATATCATGTTATTTATCTGCTGCTTCTTTTGGTCCTCAGTATTTGTATGATTTGGATGCTTTGTGTAAATGCTCCTCTTCAGACTGCTATGAATAAATGGTATCAAAACTGGACTGTACTAATCTAAAATGTCTTTTATTATTTATTTCAGCACTTTGTTTGGTCAGCTGAAGAGTGCTTAGAAAGCCAGCTTTATTCAAGTCAACAGTGTAAATAGGGGGAATGTGCAGTCAAATGGTACATGGTGCTTAGAGCTGCCACGATTGATGCTGACAGTGCAAAATGGCTTTAAAGCAACCCCCTGGGTGGAGGAGTCTTGTGTTACTCCCATTTTGTGTTCCTTAGGTAGTGCTTGTGTACTGCCATATTTCTGCTTTCCCTCCCCAAGGGCTATTGAATGTTTATAAAGTTTGGAGGTAGATATGGCTTAAATTGTCTTCCTTTCTTTGTTTTCTTGCCTTGGCTGCAGCTGGAAGAGGAAAAAAGGAAACAAAGAAAGGAAGACAATTTAAGCCATATCTGTCTGCTGCTCTCAGTTCTGCCAAGAGCTGCTATGCTAACATGCCAATATTTTAAGAAGATTGCCTAATATTGTTAGGGATATGTTTTGTTATATGTAGACACTGTTTTTAAGAATAATCACACAAAAAGATACTTCAGTCAAAAATAAACACCTCTAGATAAAGAATCTGAAGTCATAATTACACATTTTATAAAGCTCAAGTTGATTTTCTGATGAAAAATGAGATTTAGATCTATATGTTATGTTTCCTTGACTCTTCATTCTAGTTCTGCAAAACTGTATCACTTTGAATCTTCCAATGTCTATTTTACAGTCTTTACTATTCAGAAAGAAATAGGAAAACACTTAGGTTCTGAAAGAGAGGAAAAATGTCAGGAAATAGGCTTGCAGATATGAGCTTGATACTATATATACATGATAGTATAATGTTTTGGGTTTTTTTCCTCTCATAAGGCAGAATGGTTTGAAGTTTAGAGTTGTGTCTTCCAAGAAAAGAAACACGTAGAGAATGTGGTGGTTTGCTGAAGGCGCCCAATTCTGTAGCCAGCAAAGGCAAACGGTAACTTGTCTCTACTTCATGAAAGCATGATTGGATGCCTAATAAAATGACTGTGTAATACGGTATGATTGGCAGTTCCTGCTTAGAAAGCCAAAGAATAAAATAGCAGAGGTGTTGACATTCACTGGCAAATTCCCTCTGACTTCACAGGAGCTGGATTTGAGTCCTAAATAAATAATGTTGAAAAAAATGTGCTTCAGAAACTTTGGCTAAATCTGTTGGTTCAGATCAGGGTAGAGTGGATAACTATGCCTGCAGGAATAAACAGGTCAGGCCTATCTTTTCATGGTTGTGGGACTTACTCAAATAAGTGGATCAGATAGGGCATGTGGTACCAAAACCTATCAGGGTGGAATCTGTACAATCCTTCCAGAATCCATCCATTCCCAGGGTGTGTGACTGAGTATATTTTGGCTGTGCAATTGGCAGGTTTCTCTCTCTGCAGCTCCTTTTACCTTTATGGACAAATACTGCTAAGCTAGGAGGGCAGCTAGGAGAAATGTATGTTTTTAACAGTTAACGCACATGATTGCACTGTGCAAAGACGAAGCAAAACAGGAACTGTGCAAAGAAGAATATATGCAGAAAAGAAAGAAAAAATGCCATTGTAATGAGTTCCTTAGGAATGTGTTTATCTATAAAGAATAAGTAATTCTACCATAAGTAATAAAAAAGGGGAAAGGAATGTATTTAAAGAGGGAAGGGTGGAGATTGTTTTACATTAGTGAGCCTAGGTAATATAAATGCATGTCTCTTTCACTAAGCGTTATTGCCTAACTCTATAATAATTAGGGAGACATAACCACTTCTCCAATCATCCACCTACTATCTCCAACAAAGCCAGGATGTATTCATTCCCTTTTCAGATGTCTAAGTTTGTTCATGATAATGAATTGACTAAATAGTGATTTTAACATCCTTTCTCATGATCTTTGGGCAGTCTCTTGCCTTGCCTGGTGCCATATAGTTGTCTCCTAGTCAGGCAGGGAGGATGTTCCTGTCCTGCCCTGCCTGTGGAGGTGCTGACTTGGACAGGCCACCTCACCACAGGGAGAGTGGGGAGAGATGGCTGCAGAACTCAGCCCAGATTTTACAACTATCACAGTTTAAAAAGTGGGGGCTAAATCATTATACCTAACAAGTATAATGGAAGTGGAAGATGATGTTAATTCAATGGTAGTAAGTGCTGTAACTAACAGTGGAAGAAGAATGAAGGTTTAAAAAGATTTTCTCTTCTTATAATCCTTGTTGAAGTAATACATGATTAAGGTATCCTTTTCTTTTGGCTCCTTAAACAATGGACTGGATTTTTTTATTTTTTAGCTAATTTCTCCAACAGGAATATATTGGGATAGGTTGAAGTATAAAAACATTTAGACTATAGTAAAAGGAAAATTTTGACAAGATGTCTAAAGATTGCTTCTTGTTTACATTTTTTCTAAAGATCATGGGGAAAAATTTTATGCTTTGTATTTGGATGGGCTGGGAGTCCTGTGTTTTAAATGTATTTTCATTTCTAAAATCTGTTTATTGAGGTGCATTAGCATGAAAAAGCTAAACCGCATCATATTACTTACTGCATGTTCTAGAAGTTCACACATTAATGCTGTTTGGTGGGAAATGAGATGAAGGAAGTCTAGAAAATTTAAAACTGTTTTGCTCTCAGGTAACACCACTTTTTTGCAGAAACACATCTTCACTACACTGCTCAGAAAAGCAACATAAAATAATGATATTTATTAATTTTATTAGAAACTAAATGAAATCTGTTGTGTCAATCATAAAGAAGAATTCTAAGTTGTTGGAAGTTTTTTGTTTGTTTGTTTTTTAATCTATTTTTTTCTTTTGATCTGCCTATGATCTGGGGTGAACAATGGCATCTAATGAAACCATTTAGGATTTTTTTTCAGACATTTTGTACCTCTAAGATTTTTCCCCATTTAATGGAATGGAATCTCAAAGACCCTCAGCAAATAGAAAGCTTCTTCAAAAGTACTTCAGCAGAAGAGAAATAGAGGCTTTTTCCGAACTATCTTAGTCACAGAAGCTCAGGTAACTAATCCAGCTAAGTCTTAGGATTCTGTTTGCATGTGAATGCAGCTTTCATTTGCATTAACATCTGGTAGTTCTATTAATGCTTATTGAGTTTTTCAGTTATTTTTAATCTTCATTTGAGTAATGATCATGCAAAATTTGTTTGAGATAATTTTGATGTTAGATTTCCAAATCTGGTGAATTTTCATATAATTGACAATCCATAGATTCCTTTTTTAAAAGTTGTTTCTAAATAAGAAAATGTACATGTACATGCACAAACACAAGTTCTGGCTGGGCCTGTGCATACAATAGTTTCTATGTATGTGTGCATGTGTACCGTAAATGAAGTGTTATGTGACACAAGCTACTGAGATAGCTATTGAGCACTCAAGATATCTCCCTAGATACTTTAGTTCACTATTACTTTTGAACTACTAAATCCATTTACAAGTATTTGGCCACTTCTGTGTGTGTACCACAGTTTCAAGGCTGTCAGCCTCTACTCCCATCTGCTTATTGTGATATGACACAATATTTTTCTATCTTCCACATATTTTTCTATCCAGAATACCTGTGATATGTATGGTTTATCACAATAAGCAATGAATTTCAGAGATGTCTAGAGAGTATATGAGTGAAAATCTATTCTTCTAGCCATCACAGGATAAGATTGTTTCCCCATTCAGCCTTTGAGGAAAATCCGAGATTCTTCCAATCAATTATTTTGATGTGGTGAGTCACTAGGCTTTGTTATTCTATTTAGAGCAAAATTCTAAGTTCACATATAGATGAAAGCAGATTCTGAGAAGGAAATTGCTTGTTAACTGAAACCTTAAATAGTTTTCTTTAAGAAAGCACAAGCGATCAGTCAGCTATCTTCCAACTATGCACTTCAAGTTCTTTCTAATTTAATGTATTACCTCTTTTACATCTTAACACACAAGACTTGTTACAGAAGACAGAAGCTGTCTTTTGTATTTCCAAACTACTGTCTTTTCTTTAAGCCAAAATATACATATGTTGACGTGCCAAGTGGCTCTTGAGGTAGGAAAGTAAAAACATGTTCAGACATGTCCAGGAGATTGGGAAAAATGCCATAAAATGTTTAGCTCAAGTAAAGCATCAACAGCTTCATTTTTACTACTTTCAGCAGCAATCAGATGTCTAATTAAATTCCATTAGCCTAAAATAAGGCAGAGCTTTGAAGACACAAATCAATAACCAGAGTAAATGCCACACTGACTGTGTTAAGAGACTTTTGAAGCTTTGCCCACAATACACATTCTTCCAAGTTTAAGCCCTCTGACTTAACTTGGCCATAACTGAATCATCCAAATTAACATTTAGAGAAGAGAAGTAATGGGCCTTTTTGGAAAACAGTTCACCTAAGAAATCTGGCTTCCTCATCCTGTTGAACATATAACTTGCAAGGCTTTGCCTGTTATGTGGCATTTCTTCACTCAAAAGCTCACTTTTATTTTTAGGAAAAGGTTTTGCTGCAGACCTAAATTAATCACACAGCACCAACAGTGAATTAATCTTCTACAAAGTCTTGGTCATTAAAAAGATAAAATAATTCAAATCACAACTATGAAGGATTTTAAACTTTTTTATAACATATGGGCTCTGTGGCAGAATCAAATTCACTGGTTTCCTTTGTACACAAGAACAATGAAGTGTCAAAGTACATAAACAAGTCTTTTAAAACAAACAAATGTGTCCTTTTAAGTCCTTCTCATTAAACAGGCACAGCCTGATGAGGATACTGAGGCTATTTGTGCATTTAGTGCCTGAGAAACAACCCCTGCTGTAGGCAACACGTTCAAAAGTTTGATCTAAACCACAGAAATATCAACTCCATAGGAGACATTTCATTTTGTTAAAGAGTTTGGAATCAGATTACTTAGTCCTCACAACCATCAAACTTCCCAGATTAAAACTAGGTGAGTGAGACTGTTTTAACCTTCTCATGTTCTGCCAAGAGCCTTCTAAAGTGTTCCTTTCTTAAGTGTTGTGAAGTATCTGCAAAAATGCTATTTAAGAACATCCAGAATTAATGTGGCCTCAAAACTACTAATAATGCTGTTACAGATGTTTGTGGTGAATTGCTGAGCAGGAAAATTAATAAAGTCATACTTACACAAACAAGCTTGCTTTAAAATACTTGTCTGGATCTGTCCTAAACCCACTAAAATCAGAGAATTCTGTACTCTCCTTCTCCCTAAAGCAGTGGTCTCCAACAAATCATGTTAAGCTTTCTAATTTCTTATGTGTTCTTATCATCAAAATTTTAAATTTGAAACAATATACACTTTACAGTTTCCTTTGGTTCTGTGGACCACTTCCCATATCCTCATGGCCTGAAAACTTAGATTTAGGTATATGATAATGGAAAGCATGACTACAGGAGGTTTGTTTGCTCTCACTTTAATTTGGTACAGTGGATGATAATAGCATTGAGGCATAGACTATTGGCAGGTGAGCAACAATCGGGACTTATACCTAAGATCCTGATCTACCTATACATATATTCATAAGGACAAATTAACTCAAAGTCTCCTGGGTGCTGAAAAACAGAAGGAGCAAAAGAAGTTTTTCTCTCATGTTTACTCTTACTCACCTGAATACATCTGATAAGCTCTCTCAGCTAAGTATGAGACAGAGTGAGGGCATTTCAGTCCCTCTGTACTGCCTTCTTTTTCTTTGGCATCTGTCTATGTATGGCTTGTCTTCTTCAGCAGGCCTGAAGAAGTGAAAAGCTTGTTCCATTCTGACTTGAGGGCAAAATACCATCTAATGAGTGAAACAGTGAAACAAGTCCCTAGGTAAAATGTTTTGGGGTTTTTTTGTGTTTTGAGACATACATACATACTGTGTTTGCAGACTTCAGTGACTCAAAGTTGCAGCTCCAAAAGAGTATATGTATTCCATCTAAAATCCTTGTCAGAAATCCTTGTCCTTAAATATCTTGTATTTTAATGTGTAATGCTTGTCAGAAATGTAAAAATAGCTATTTAGATGTGCATTACTATCCTTAAAATGCCAAAGCAATTGTTTGAATTAATACATTTTTGTCTTCCTGCTTTTAATACTAACATAAAAGATGAAGACAAGAAAAATGCCTCCATCATTTAGGGGTCTCTCTAGATGACATGCTATACCATTTAAGTGATATAGTTCCTTCTTAAATACTAAACATCTTAGAGAACAATATGATACATACCTCTATTCTCAAAGCCTCATCAGTGTTGGTCAGTTCGGGGGTGGGGGGTGGGGGGGTGGGAAAGGAGTGGTCAGAAGAAACTGTCCCGTGGTCCCTGCAGAAGGGAAAGATTTGGGAAACTCCGAAGTCCTTATGCCAAGGTTGTTACAGGACGGAGGCTTTTCAGTGCAGCGCGGTAAAACCTGAAATAAGGAGCCAGCTTAGCTGTCACCACTGGGGGCCACTGCTACTTAGCAAGAGAGAAAAGGAAGCTGCTGCATGGCTTGCAGTCTGCACTACTGGAGATAGCTCCTGTAGAGCCAGTATGGAGTCGCTTGAGAGATGGGAATAGCTAGCAAAGATATGCACAGGGAACTGAAATCTCCTGACAATGAACATACGACTTTTGCCAAACGTCATCACGAGTGATGGCAGAGTGGCAGCAACCACTCACCCTTTGCAGTGGAATTTCCAGTCCTGTGCTGACCCACATATCTTTGGCAAGGGCTTGCATATCAATGATGTAAAGATTGGGACTGCTTACGAACCAAACCTGCTCAAGAATGGGTCATCATCGTCATTGTCTTCTATGAACAGGAATCACTTTTCTTGTCAAGAAGGAGAACAGACTATGGAATAGGTAAGAATGTTTTTATGGCTGAGACTTAGAAGAACAATTAGAGAGCAAGACAAAATGGAAAAGGATAAAATGGGCAGAGGAATTACATACAAAAGAGAAGTGAGTGGCTTCTCCTTAGAGTCTTGAGACATTTTTTTGTCTCCATACTACTTATCTTTGTTAGTACATACTGCTGAAATATGGATTCTGGACTAGAATCCATAGACTAGGCTTTACAAGGGTTTCTCCTAAGAATCAAGAAATTTCAAAAGGAAATCTTTCTCACTCCAGACATTATTCATATTTATTATGTTATTTACACCCAAAATCTTTTGTACAGAACACATTTATGGAATGGAAACCAAGGCCTGATTTTTCCTGTCTCTTTCCTATAATATGATGGCATAACTCACCGACTTCAAACAGTTTAGTGTTCATATACTTTAAAAGTGACAAGGGACTCACACATAACAATTTATCACACTGATATTTTGGAGAGAAGCAGTTATGTGTCACATACAACAATATTTGCCCCATCATGCTGCTCATTTAGATAGCAGCAGGTATTTAGACCAGAGCTCCTTTTGGTCTGAGCTGTCATGACATGAAGGAATGACATCTAAGGGCCAGCCTGATTGAATGTAATCCTTTTGAAAACAAAAGCACACACAGATGAGAAAGGCAGAACTGGGAAAAGAGGGATTTGTCACCGCTGGAACTGGTGGACAAACTGGTGTAATTGCTGCTAAGAAATACTGAATGTTGACCTCCCCAAACACTTTTAGTATGTCTCTAGGACTAAACAAGCACTATAATGCATTGTGCTGTATCCACACAAATCTCTGTTTGCAGGCCAGCCTGGAGAAGCACATCAAAGGCAAATGATAAGCAAAGCAGGTGTGGGTCACTGAGGGGTGTTCCAGGCTCCATCCCCCTGGGAGAGCTCTGGGACTGGTACTGTTATTGTACATTGTTAATTAAATCATTCTAATTAATTCATTCAAAGTGTAAATTAGGAAGGAAAGAAGATAAATTACACTAATACATTTAACCCCATGCTGTTTATTTAGCAGTTGAACAAAATAATGTGGTTAAAAAGAATCTAACAAGTCAAAAGCCCAAGACACAGCTGTTTAATAGCATTAAAATGAAATCTCAGACTGTGCTGCAGGCACATACTGCCTGCTTGCATTTAAAAGGCTTGCCAAGATAGCTGTACTAGCAAACCCTACTAGTTTAGATGCAGCTGATACTAACAAAAGAAAACAAAATACATATTTCCATCTCCTAAGTGAAATAATCTGCTCTGGTAAGTGGATTATTTTACCAGTACAGCTCTGCCAGTGTTAGAACTCCTGCTGGTGCTACTAGGGTAGTCTGTGAGATCTTGTAGCTACATAGGTATGACTGCAAAACATTTAAGTGTCAATAAAGCCATATGATAAAGTTTGCTATACATTCAAGGTTCCAAGAACTTGTCTAAACACAGAAGCTGAACCAATTTAAATAAAGAGCAAGGTGAAATAATTTAGTTAAAACAGCAGTGTTCTTTGCATAGCAAGCAAGCTGGATTTGAGTTGAATGACGATTTTCTTGCCCCAGTGTTTTCAGAGTCAAATGTGGCACTTAATTCTTGAGATTAAAATGAAAATATTTAGGGGTTTATAATGACATACTCATTCTTTCAGACTTCTTATTAAAACAAACAAACAAACAAACAAACAACAAAACCAACCCTAAGAGATTATCAAGTTCACATGACTCTAGAAACTGAGGCTTTGAGAAGAGGGCCAATTATCTTTTGATTTGTGATAAAATCATGATATTTAGCAACACTGCAAAGATCCTATCTATCCTGGCATACTAATACTTGGAGAAACATGTTTCAACTAGTTCAGCAGGCATGTTAAACTATGTCCTGGAATAGGCTAGGCCAGCTTTGTTTTCAGCAATGTCAAAATACAGATTGGCCCATATACAAAACTGGCTGAACCAGAATAGTGCTTAACTGTGATCTGACTTAGTTCTCAGACCATCATAAACCAGGCCAAAGATTTGCTTGGACCAAGTTAATTTCTTGAGTGTTTTTCCCATGCTAGCAAAACAAGCATTCTTATTCTAAATATGCTATAACCTGTATTCAGCCAAACTATCTACTTCTAACTCTGGTGCAGAAAGGAGAAGAAACACTTCAGGTGTTTTGTCACTTAAGCATAAATGAGACCTCATTTGAGCATATGCAAAAGAACAACTGCTGTGGTTTGTAAGCATGGACTGTGGCATTCCTTTTTCTCTCATTTTCTCCCTGCTCTCACCAGTACCACTGCTTTACACACACAGAACAATCTGTCTGGTTGTGTACTTGCTTCCCCAACAGATGACTTAAAGCTTCATCCAATCATTCTGCCCTGATTAACTTCAACAGGTTCCTCATTTCATGAAATAAAAGGAAGATCAGTACTTCATCTGGTCATTTGTTTACAGGATTATTGCCCCATTTTTTTCATGGAGGGTACTGGCCAAATCTGCATGCTGTGGGCATCCATGTAAATGCTGTATGTTGTCCCGTGTGTGGATCTCATTTTTCACTGACCATTCCTTACAGCTGTAGTTTAGATGTTGCTAAGCAAGAGATAGGTAACATTATTCCATCATTTTAGTTTACCATCCATAGTGATAACCATGCCTGTTCAAAGTTTGTCCTAACACTGTATGAAGTAAAAGTCCCAGTGTTTTCAGTTGCATAGAATGAGTGTCCTGGTTTAGGGCAAATTTTGGAGGAAACCTCTTAATTGGGGTCCCTCTAGAAAGCAAATCCAAGTGGCCCTCCCCCAACCAGTTTGGGAAAAGATTTCCTTGGAGAAAAGTGGAAAAAAGCCTGTTTATTTAACAGGCAAAGCATTCACAGCATAAAAATGAACAATATTAAACAATAAAACCTCTTGCCAATCTGAAGAGATGACAAACTCAGAAAGTCCCCTTGGTGGGCTGTAGCTTGCACTGGAAATGCCACAGTCCAGGCCCAGCCCGGTGGCCACAGGTACGAGCTGCCCGTGCTCTGCTGGGTGCTCAGTCCAGAGCAGGTTTGAACAGTTCCAATAAAAAGAGAAACCACAGTCTAGGGAACTTCTCTGCCTCAGCTAGCTAAAAACTAAGTAAAAAGCAGAGGAGAGCTGTCTGTCTGTCTGCAGACAACACAGTCCAGGAGCAGGATGTGGGGGAGCAGGTGCAGATTCTGGTCACAAACTGCGCACTTCTTTCTGGATCTTCAAATCAGTCTTAAAGGTGCAAAACTTATTTCTGGGATAAACAGACAAATGGGGATATGAGCACCAAAAAGTCACCCAAGGACATTGAGATAATCTGATTTTCTGACACCAGATTGTGGAAGAGTCACCATAATGGACAGGATTTGGGTGGAATCTCTTCAGGTTTACTTGGGGGAAAATGTGGGAAAATAGGATCAAGGCATTTTATGGTTATGTTACAATGAAAGGAAAAACCTGGATTCAAAACATGGACAATACAATGTGCAACAAAGGTTGAACGTTCACAGTCTAATCCAAAATCCTCTAGAGGTACATGACTCAAGTGAACATTGGTGTCCATGAATGCCCCTTGTGCAAGGTTATTTACAATTTACAACAGCTTCTCACACCTAAGCAACTCTGAAACATTCTTTATTACACACAGATGTGCAACATTTTTAGACCATGCAACCTGCAGCCTTCATGTTGTAATAAAACAATATTGTAACAAGAAATAATCTATGAAACAAATTACTCTTTAATCTGCTCCCTGTTCAGCTATGCTCTCCAGGTTTGTATATGCCCTCAGGATGTCTAGAATTACAGATGTGTCCTGCTGTACACCAAGTGTGTGCTAATCTGCAGAGACTGAAGTCCAGCAACACAAATATAAATAATGTTCTGCATGTTAGCAAATTGCTTGCAGGGCATTCTTTTTTTCAACAGGAGACATTTTATTATGAAGAATGATCAAATTCTCCAAACAATTATATTCAAAAAGAAGCTTCCTGCTGGTGCAATTGTTCTTATCTTCCTTAAAGCCTCTTTAGACTAATACCATTGCTTTAAGTGATACTAACAAATAGTAAGCTAGCAATATGCCCAATGTTTAGCATGGTACCTTATGTTTTTCTTATAGAGAGCCACACAATACCATTATGTAAACACTGTTGTTATGTCTAGGAAATGTTTATTGTTGAAATCGGCCTTTTGCACAAATGCGTTTTTCACATACTTTGTTAACTGGGAAATAATTAAAGCCAGGCTTCCCTTTGTGCTGCGGGAGCACTCCACTGGGCAGCTATGAAAGGGCAGCTCTGCGAAGGGCTCCCGAGCGCGCACGGCCCGCGGTACCTCCGCGGCACCGCCCCGCGGGAGGAGCAGCGCCCGGCGGCGGGCTCGGAGCCGGCGGTGCCCGGGGTCCTCCGCGCCCTCCCGGCCGCTCCCGGGGCGCCGAGGAGGAGCTTCCCACCGTCTGCCCTGCTCGGTCTTCGCCACCAGACGAGACATGCCACGAGGACCGGCACCCCTCCCGGCCGCGCGGCTCTCCCCAGCCCGCGCAGCTTTTTCGGTGTTTGCGCGGCGGGGCGCACCCCTCGTACACCCGGAGCAGGAGCTCCGACAGCGAGTGTCTGCTCCGCCCGGCCCCGCGGGGCCCCCACGCCGCCCCGGTGGGGTGCGAGGCAGGGTGGGCAAGGCAGGAAGCAGAGGCCATCCTGCAGCGCCGTCCGCGGCGACACGAGACGCCCACTGCACCTTCCGTGCCGCTGGCCGGGACAGCAACTGCGAGCGCGCTGCCCTCGTCCTGCCGTCCCGCCCCTGCCTGTCACTCACAGGCTTTGCATAAAGCCTGCCCCCGCCTTCCCAGCCCATATACCCCTTCTCCGCTCCGCCGCCGGGACAGAGCTGCAGTCGGCGTGCCAGCAGTAGCTGGAGCCGGTCTTTCCCTTTCTGCTGTCCCTCTTCCCTACCTCCCGCCCTCCTTCCGCGGCCCGCCTCCCGCCAGCGGCACCAGCTCCGCCCGGCGCTGCTGCTCGCCCGCCGCGTCTCCGCGGCACCGCCGGACCGGCACAGCCCAGCTCCTCTCCCATGCGCGGCGCTGCGTCGCCCAGGGACCTCCGCGCTCGCCCGGGAGCCGCTGCTGTAAGTTGGTGCCGCCGGCCCGGAGCAGCGCCCGGCACGGAGGGGAGGCGGGGGGGCAGAGCTGGGGGGCAGAGCTGGGGGGCAGAGCTGCGGGGCAGAGCTGCCGCCGCGCTGCCGGCGGTGCTTCTCCGGCTGGAGCCGGGCTGCCTTGTTGGTCCCCGGCACAGGCGCAGGCTAGCCTCCTCCGCCCTGTCCGGAACGCCAGGTACCAGCGGGGCACTGGTGGGTAGACGTTCGCGGTGGTTTGCTGTGTCCTGTACTTGGCTGCCCTCGGAAAGCGTGGGCTCCTGTTACGGAGGCTGCTAGCCTCCCTGTTGGGCTTCGGCTTCCTGCTTGGGGCCCCGAGCGGTCCCGAGCATCCCTCCCTCAGCGGGCGTGAGGCAGGGCAGGGAATGAGCCAGCGCCTCGCTGCTCCCTGAGCTGGCTGCGGCGCTGCTCTCCCTGCGCCGGTACAGAAACTTTTGCACGTGGTTGTTGCTCTATAAAACAAACTAAATGCATTTTAGCTTCTCGCACTGGTTTTTATATCAGTCTGGGAAGAAGCTCTTTGAGTTTATTCTCAGAGAAGGAGTTATTTAGGCGTTTTGATGGGGCGAACTGAGGGGAATTTAGAGTTGGGTTTCTTTGTTTGCATGTGGTGAGCTGTAGTGCATTCCTAGCAGGACCAGCATGTTCTGCTTTCTGTCTCGCTGCAGGTCCTAGGCAGCCACTGAGTTTGAAGACTTGAGGCAGTGTCACGGTTTGCCTCTGCCACACTGATAGCATCGGTGCAGATTTAGCAATGGAAAGCGGTGTTAGTTACATCGATGGGATGATTAGCAGATTTCCTCTCTTTCAGTTGTTTCACTGATTCTAAAGAAAAACGCAACCACCACTGTGTAATTACACAGTCATATTTAAATAAGCGTGCATCAGGGATGTATCAGTTATTTGAAAATACTTAATTTTTCTTTTGATTTAGGCTGAGATCTGCATGCTATAGAACTGTTAAGTAGGACAAGGAGCCTGTTGTTTAGTCTTAAAGTAGTGTTTACTACTGGGATGCTGTGACAAGTAGCCTGTTGAAGTGTAATTATAAATCAAAGTATTTGTTCAACCTCTGTTCCTAGATAAAATCTATATCTGTAATTTACTGACCACTTCTTGTCTTTTACATACAAGTACTATTTCTAAGGAAAGAAATGCCTGAAGGGAATTGTCTAATATTATTCAAGATGAACACTTGATCACTGACAGTAAATTACCTCTGCTGAAGTATTTGAGGCTTGCATAATTTCCAACACTAAGCAGAGAAATTGGAGATGTCATTTTTGCATGTTAGTATTCTTCCAAGATTTTGGATTGACCTAATTTACAGAAACACTGCCTGTTAGTGAATGATGGTACTTGCTTCTAAGGGTGTTTGTTCAGCTAGTCTATGTGCAAATGCATCTCAGCACCACACTGGAGGAAAAAGATGTGTATAGATATATATCTTTGTTCTGTTTGGGGAAATATGTTAGCTTATCTTAATTGTGAATTGGCATATTTTGAATTCCTCTCAATAGATGACATTGTGATGATAAAAGCAATCTTACAGGAATAGTTCAAGACCAGCATATGTGAAATCTACTTCTCACCAAGAGACCAAGGCTTCTGTTATAGTAGGGTGAAATGCTGAGTGCCTTATTCAGTAGCTGTTTGGGAGGGGTTTTTATACAAATTATTGATTTTTTTTTTTTTTTACAGTGGTATTTGTTTCCATGGCTGTGGGTGGGCTTTGGGTAACAGACAGTTATCTGTTCCTCCCCTCTGCATGTGGTCTGTAGTTCACTAGCCTGCACGGTATGCATAACTGCAGGGTGGTTTTTTAATGTTTGCCTCTATTTTGTTGTGGTTATGGGCTCATTCTGAATGGTGCTGAACACGCGTTGCTCATGGGAGTACAGAGCCTGGTGAAAGATCTAAATCCCTGCATCTGCAGCCTCTGATATGAACTTTACCTGCCCTATTCCTGAACCCTGTGTGCATGACGAAAGAAAGTTTTCAGTAAACTCTGAATTCCCTCAATATGTGGGGGCAAAGAAGAGAACCTGTGTGTTCATAGAGATCCTGACATGCCTAGACTGTGATGTCTACACTCACATTCAGCTAACTGGAATGGAGTGTGGGGGGCAGTGAGCATGTTCACATACTGGTTGTTCTGTTGTCTCTGATCAGTGGAGTGTTTAGCTCCTACCCTGCTCCCTGGTGAGGAACCTTCAAAGAGTAAGTCCTCAGTGTGAGGAAAACCTACCTGTAGAGATCCAGTGAATACTGTGCCTTGCATCATAACAGCATTTAAGACAGTAAAGTGCCTGGAAAAGTTTGAAAAATTTGACAGTAAAGTGTTCAGCTTCTTATTTGTGTAATCAAACTGCTTGTATACTAGTATTCCAGGCATTGACCTTTCTGTAATCCTTCAGTTCCAGGAGATTTCAACTTGTAAATGGTCAGTATCTTATTTTTGGCTATAGGTTAAGTGGGTTATTTTAGTCTGAGATTAGTGGTCAAGATCCTCGAATGACATCAGGGTATTTTTTTGCCAGACACTACAACTTCATTAAAGGTCATATAATTTTCCTTGTAAAAGAGTTTGTGTTTTGAAGACATACCAGCTGACTTAAGTTGTTCTGTGCTTAGTGCATTTAATAGGTTGGCCTAGGGAGCACTGGTATGATCCCTTACTAAGCTTTTGCTTAGGTAGAGTGAGACAGATACTCTGCCTTGTAGCTCTCATGTGTAGGACTCCTCTCTGTTTTGGAGGACTTTGGATTGTGCACCATATATTGGGTAGTGTTGCTTGCTATTTTCAATCCCAGTTAAATTTCATGGGGCAAATTGTGTTTCCTATTAATGGAAGTGGGCTGTGGTAGTTTTACAGTAAGGTGTCTGTCTATTCTTTATTTTAAGTTGGGTTTAAGGGCTTTTTTTTTAACTGAAGGGAAAGGTGTAACACAGACTTGCTGTTGTTCAATATGGTGAATCAATTATATTAGCACAGAGAGTGTGGAGGATGTACTGGCTGTGCTGCAGTTAGACTGCAGGTGTTGCATGTTCCATATACACAGATTACTTGTTCTGAAATGGAGTCTGCTGTTCAAATTAAATGTGTGGTTTTGAGTTTCTCAATATTTCTGGTCATATGAATCAAGAAAAATACATCTATTAAAAATGCTGGTTTTGAGGCTTGTAAAGCTCATGTATTATCTTGAAGGATGAAGTGTGGGAATGGAATTCTGCAAATTTAGTGCTGCTTAAAGATGCTCAAATATATGGAAATGCCTGTGTGAGAGCAAAGTATATCCACATTAAAAACCTTCACAAGTGGCCCCAGGTGCTCTGACTTAGGACGTTGCATGCTTTCCAGGTAGATCTTTTGGCCAGTTCCTTATTTGAAAGTGCAGTAAAAGGTACTCTGGACATGCAAATAGCTTAGTAATTAGTCAAGTTTGGTTCTTGGCTTTTGCTGAGGTTTTTCTGCAGTTTGAAGAGAGAGAAGTGAGATATTTCAGTACCAGTCACAGCCACAGCTTGCCCTGAGTTCTTTATGTTTCATCTCCTACTATTTGCACTGTGGCTTTCTGGCCATTAGCTTTATATCGCTGTCAATATTCCTCCCTTACCCTATACTCCATACTATTCTGACTTGACTCTTAGTTAAATCTGGAGACTTGCTGTAATTATACATAGGCCTGCACATCATGGCATGTAACAGTAACGTTCACTTCTAAACAGATCTGAGTAGGGTTTTGTTTGTTAGGAATAGGGCAGGATAGGATAGTTTTTTGCCTCTTCAGTAGTTCAGAATGAACAATGGCTTAAGCTCTGAGGACCTGATGCTCCAGGTGGCTTCAGAGGCAGTGTCTCCGTGACTTCAGCTGGTGGTCAAAACATGTTTTTCTGCGACACTGCCTATGTATATGCTAAATCACTATAACAAACAGACACTGAATTCTATGAAATAAAGGTGGAATCTGTAGATTTTACTAATCTTATTTTTTTTACAGTTACACAAGTCTAAATGTATGATACCAGGGTTTTATTGTAAAGTTTGTGGGTTTTTTTTTTCATTTTGTGTTGTTGCATATGGAATCACTATACCAAAGGGAAGCTTCCTAATGGGATTAGTAGGTTTTTGTTCTCTATGCAGCTTTTGACATTCCTTAGGTATTCTGTCTGGTAGCTCTTCCTGCTATGATTCAGTACAGGAGAATGTTTCAAGCGTGTGCATGTGTATGTATGTAATGAATCAGCTGGTCTAGGTTGGGGAAGGGTGAGAAAATCAGTCCAGGTTCATTTTCTTTCTCCAACTTACTTGCTTACTGTATTGCTATGAAAGTTGGAGATCAGGTTTCCCAAGATAAACCTGCTCTTGGGCAACAAATTTAGAGTATGTCATTTATGAATCTCAGCTTACAAAAAAATAAATGCATGCCAAAGGGAGATGTAATTCTCTGTCCACTCAGTTGTAAATTAAGTCTTTTTCTTCCCCATCCTGTAGTGAATAATACACACTTTTTTTGATATGTAAAACTAAAAATGGTTTTGACTTTTATTTATTTTAAATTTTTTCTTTGCTTATAGGTGTGAAAGAAAATGTCAGTCAGCATGCATGAAAATCGCAAGTCCAGGGCCAGTACTGGCTCCATAAACATATACTTGTTCCACAAGTCATCCTATGCTGATAGTGTCCTTACTCACCTAAACCTTCTGCGTCAGCAGCGTCTCTTTACAGATGTACTTCTCCATGCTGGAAACAGGTCATTCCCCTGCCACAGGGCAGTTCTAGCTGCTTGTAGCCGCTATTTTGAAGCAATGTTCAGTGGAGGACTGAAAGAGAGCCAGGACAGTGAAGTCAACTTTCACAATTCTATTCACCCAGAAGTCCTGGAGCTTCTTCTGGACTATGCATATTCCTCCAGAGTTATCATCAATGAGGAAAATGCAGAGTCACTGCTGGAGGCTGGTGACATGCTGGAGTTTCAGGACATTCGGGATGCTTGTGCAGAGTTTCTGGAGAAAAACCTTCATCCCACCAACTGTCTTGGTATGCTGCTGCTGTCAGATGCTCATCAGTGTACCAAGCTGTATGAGCTCTCTTGGAGGATGTGCCTTAGCAACTTCCAGAGTATCAGTAAAAGCGAAGACTTCCTCCAGCTGCCAAAAGACATGGTAGTGCAGCTCCTTTCCAGTGAAGAATTAGAAACTGAAGATGAAAGGCTGGTATATGAATCAGCTATTAATTGGGTCAACTATGACCTGAGTAAGCGTCACTGTTACCTGCCAGAGCTACTGCAGACAGTGAGACTGGCCCTCCTGCCAGCCATATACCTTATGGAGAATGTGGCCATGGAAGAACTTATCACCAAGCAAAGGAAAAGCAAGGAGATTGTAGAAGAATCAATAAGATGCAAGTTGAAGATCTTACAGAATGATGGAGTGGTCACCAGCTTGTGTGCCAGACCCCGAAAAACTGGCCATTCACTTTTTCTTTTGGGTGGCCAAACCTTTATGTGTGACAAGCTGTATTTGGTGGATCAAAAGGCAAAGGAGATCATTCCAAAGGCTGACATTCCAAGCCCACGGAAAGAGTTCAGTGCTTGTGCCATAGGCTGCAAGGTGTATATCACTGGGGGACGAGGATCAGAAAATGGGGTCTCCAAAGATGTGTGGGTGTATGACACCCTTCATGAGGAGTGGTCGAAGGCTGCTCCCATGCTGGTGGCTAGGTTTGGCCATGGCTCTGCTGAACTTAAGCACTGTTTGTATGTAGTAGGGGGGCACACTGCAGCAACTGGTTGCCTTCCAGCTTCCCCTTCAGTATCCCTGAAGCAAGTAGAACAGTATGACCCCGTGACCAACAAATGGACCATGGTTGCCCCACTGCGAGAGGGAGTAAGCAATGCAGCTGTAGTCAGTGCGAAGCTGAAGCTATTTGCTTTTGGTGGTACCAGTGTTAGCCATGACAAGCTGCCCAAAGTCCAGTGCTATGATCAGTGTGAAAACAGATGGACTGTACCAGCCACCTGCCCCCAGCCCTGGCGCTACACGGCTGCAGCTGTTCTGGGAAACCAGATTTTTATTATGGGTGGAGATACTGAATTCTCTGCATGCTCTGCTTATAAATTCAATAGTGAGGCATACCAGTGGACTAAGGTGGGAGATGTGACAGCGAAGCGAATGAGCTGCCATGCAGTGGCATCTGGAAACAAATTGTATGTGGTTGGAGGCTACTTTGGCATTCAGAGGTGCAAGACATTGGACTGCTACGATCCCACGTTAGATGCATGGAACAGCATAACAACTGTGCCCTATTCATTAATTCCCACGGCATTTGTCAGCACATGGAAGCACCTCCCCTCCTAATTGTGTATTTGTTGGCAATTACAAGTTATCAGGTAAGAAATAACACCTTTGAATTTCACTGTAATAATGCTTTTCAAAAAACATTTGAGCAGCAGCTCTGAGGAGGGGTGAGTATGTTTGATGCAGTTTTACATCTGGATGACCTGAGACACATATGTTCATGGGCCTTTGAAAGCCAGGCACCACATCTGTGACAACACCAGATCCTTGAAGTTAGTTTGCCACATATCGTGCACCAGCCTTTACAAGGCCTTTTCCTCTATGATTTAGATGTAAATGACTGAGCAAAAATAACATTTTCATCTTGTGTGGAAATGCAGATAATATTTTTAAAGTTGACTCTGGCTCTTAAGTACTAAATGCATGCTAAACAAAGGTTCCACTGCAGTTTGTCTGATGACTGAGACTAGGTCACTCTGCATCCCAAAAAAGATACAGTAAATTCTGATCTGAAGCCTCATAGTGAATTCACTTGACTTTTCATGCAGACAGCCTTCAGAGAAAGTTGCTGTCTTATGATAGGTGTTTTACAGGGAGTTCAGGCCTAATTTTCAATCTCAGCTAGACAGCATGGTTGCATCTTCATGGACTAAGGTTGCATTTTCTCCATTGAAACACTTTAAAATACAGACTTTTCAAAATACTTATGCTTATATATGTTGAACTAGGTATAGTGTCAGGAAGATATGTAATTAATATTGCAGCCTGAAATAATTACTAGTCTATAGCGCACACTGTTCCAAAACAATTTAATTATACATAATGGGCCAGGTTCTTACCAGATGCAACTTCAGCATTGTATCTTCTCACAAGCAAGTCTGAATTTGGTCTTGCTGGATGGGTTGTTGTGCATTTCTTATTTTTGGGTGGAGGGGAGAAGATTTTTGCTATAAATCTGTGTCTTTTGCAACAAACCTGGTAGACTCCCATTTGTGTTGTGTTGCTTTTATTCCCCATTTCCTTCTTGTGGCTTTAGTACAAAATCAGTTACTGCCAGTAACTATAACTGATAAAAATAGTGATGTCCTTGATCCTAAATAATCAATGCCCTGTGAATGGTAATTTCTTTTTGCATATGAGCAGTGTATATTGTACCCATGAAGACAGGCAGGTTATAAGAAAAAGGCAAATAAATACAGTTGCAGTAATTAAACAAGCTATTCATGTGCCTCTGGGTTACTGAAAAGTTCAGACTGAAGAGGTTCTCCAGAATATAGGAAGAAGTTGTGTGTAA
Organism: Agelaius tricolor; assembly: GCF_023055355.1. NCBI lineage: Eukaryota > Metazoa > Chordata > Aves > Passeriformes > Icteridae > Agelaius > Agelaius tricolor. The sequence goes on along the minus strand of NW_027269264.1, from coordinate 33,770,279 downwards.
AGACTTTTCTAGGTTCTTCTGTTTGGGACAGATCATTGGGAAGGTTTTTTGGTGTTTTTTGCAGCAGTAGATATTTGCCTGACTCTTGCAGTAAATGCAAACCCCAAAGGCCTTTGAAGCAGTGTAGATAGGGCAGACAGTTACTCTTGTAGTTGTCTTTCAGTTGACTGGACTTCTGATTGAGTAAAGAATACAAGGTTGGGCCCATGCAAAGCAGCAGCTCAGCTTTGAAATCTACTGTGAAATTGGGCAGTGTTGTGCCATGATGCTCTGCTCTCAGGTGATTGTTTGCCTTGAAAACACTCTGCCCTCTACCCTCTCCCCACTTTGTTTTTCCAGGCTTTTCTTCGGAAAGCAGATTAAACTCTAGAGACTTGCCAGGTCCTGGTCATTGACTGTAATTGCCCCCCAAAAGCAAATGGAAGTCCTCATTTCTGTGTGTCAGCTTCCTCCCTAGCTGGGAACTACATCTCGATATCTTCAGTTAATTTGTATTATTACTGACTTTATGCAGTTCTCAGTGTTATCAGAACAGCAGTATTGAATGCCCGGACTCAGGTCTGTGCCAAGAAAAATATTGACTTACTCTTCTGAGTCTCACTTAATTGTTCTGGAGTTTACAGTGCATGAGGGAGTGTTTTATTTTGAAAAAGAGTTCTCTGAATATAACGGTGCAAAAAGCTTTCCTTTACTCTGCAGTATCTTGTTAAAAGCCATTATTTTATCTTCACTAACACACAAGATATCTGGCTTAGCTAGCACACAAGATAACTGAATGTAGCTGTAGACTGAAATCTCTCCAGTGCTGTGTGCTCATCCAGTAAGTAGGTTGTTTTATTTTTTCTTCTGACTCCTGCTGCTTTGTCAGTGGGTGGGAGGGCCAAAAAGGAAATTACTTGTGATTACTCTGTTTTCATGGTGCTGTGTGGCCCCAGTCTGACAGTTTTCAGGAAGACTTCAGTCTGCTTTGTCTTGTTCCTCAAACTTGGGAGTTTTGGATTGGGTTTTTTCCCCTCTGTTTTGGAATTATTTATAGCTTTTTTTTAAGTTCATCCCATGACAAGAAACATTGTTTTGACTTCCGTGTTGATAGTCTGTTTTGATGGGAAGAGTGTTGTGCTATACTGAAGAATGCCTAGAAAAGACTCATCAACACTGAGTGGACCCTTTTTTTAGACATAAAAAAAAAGCCCACACTTGCAAAAACACTATGGACTGTTATGGAGGCTGGGTTGTTTCCTGTGAATGTTCTCTGTTGTTCTTAGACATCACAGCCTGAGAGAGATGTGGTGTGTTCAAAGGATCTGTGAGTGCACTAGAGCTCATTTGCATTGTAATGAAGTAGGATTTGCCTTCTAAAATTGTAGCAGTGCTGTCAGAAATATTGTGATGAACTGATGATGGTTTGGAAGCTGGAATTTTGATACAGCTTCAGAGTGAAAAAGCAAAGCACAATCTCAGCATCCAAAGGCTGAGTTTCTTATCAAATAATTGATTTTATAAAGGACTCTAGGATGGATTTATTGGTGGATGGTATACTGCTGTTTAAAAAGAAATTAGGCAGAATTCTGCTGAAATTAAAAGTAGATGTATTTTAAATAAGGGAATTCTATGGCCCTCTCTGTTATGAGTAAATTAAATTCAGAATTTGTTAAGGTGAACAGAGGTATTGGGGCAAGACACTTTCAGCTTCCCTTCTGCTTTGCTCCAACCAGGTTGGTTTTGGCTGAGGTATAGAAAAAACTCTTCACTGAGAGTTCATGTGTTCTTTTGTGAAAGAGAAGTTACAAAAGGTTGTTTGCTTAAAACAAGTCTACAAACTTTTTAAGATTTTAGGGGAACATAAAAATGTGGAAGTATGCAGGATACAGAGTCTTATCACTTTAAAGTGTATCAGGGCACTTTGATTTAGGTTTCATGTGACTGAATTTATACCCAAAACATTAGTCAGTCTTTTTTCTGTCAATAGGAAGGTTTGCAGACTAATGTTAATAGAATAATAACATCAGAATCTGTCCCTAAATAATTATGTTCTTAACTCATTTATGTATTAGTGGTTGGGTATTGCACAAGAACCTTGAGGTTTAGGGTGGGCAGGGAAGCTCATTAGCTGGGTTGTATCCTAAGCCTAGCTTTTAGATTTTCTTTGACATCTAAGAAAAAACCTTATGGTATATTGTTGCAGCAAAACCTTTTAAGTAATTTCTCCTTTCCCTCCACCTCTTCCCATGCTTTTAGTTTACTCCTTTATTTGAAGAAGATAATTGGAACCTCAGATCTGGAGAAGTTTTTATGAAGAAAAATCATTCAGCGTTTCTTGCATTTGAAGAAAATCATCTGCACCTTGTAAATTATCCAACCCAGACATGAAGGAATGGGAGAAGAAACCCCTGTCTTCAGTGCTTCAACACATGGTTTAAATATGAATGGACAAACCTTGTGCTAGTAATTGTGGATTAATGCCCATGTTAATCAGTCCTTCAAAGATGAAAAAAACAGAGACAGAACGTCTCTTAGCTGTGCACCACACATCACTTGATTTCCATGGACCCCACTGTTTTTATGTGAAATTTGAAATGGTTGTCACCTCTCTTTGTGGTAGTTTGAAGTGCCAGCGCCAGCTGCAGGGGCAGCAGGCCAGGTCTGAAACAGCAAGATGCCGCTGTGAATGAAGATACAGCGGCATTGCTGCTGAACTCTGCTGACTGGAGTGTGCTTGCCTGTGGGCAGTGCCCGCAGCATCTGTTACACCCTGTGTTGCATTGTCCTGTGTGCAGGAAGTGACCTTCTGTTCATAAGGACCAGTCCAGTGGTGAAATGTTTTTGCAACAGTGGGGAACAAATATTACAGCCCCAAAATGCTCATTGTTCCTGTTCTTCCCTGTATTTATAATTCAGTCTGTCCCTTTCCTATTATGTTACTTGTTGTAGATATAGTTATTTATTGTTCAGTGCTTGCATGCTGAAACAATGCCTGCAATTGTCTTCATGTTGCAAGGGCTTGTGTGAATTGTATGTTTTGCACATATTGTGATTGCTGACTTGCTCTGCTGCACAAAGAAAGAAAACTATTGGGTAACATTTGGAGGTGGGAGGGAGGAGTGGCTTCCCAGTCGGTAATGGAAGGATTACAAGACAGGATTTAAAGTTACACGTGTACTAAAGGAAGAAGCCATGGAGGTCACTTTCTCAGGCCACCAGCTCCCCAGGTTGCATGTGGTGTGTCTTGTGGATGGTGTCCTTGCAACATTTCATTTGTTGGTCATGCCTTTCAATTTCTAACCTGGAAATAGCCAAAGTCTCTTGCAACACTCGCTTTGTGCAGCTTCCTGATTGCAACGCAAATACTGTGGAAGAGCTTCTGGATACCAAGCCCAGATGAAGTCATTGTCCAAACTTATTTATTTATTTATTGGGTTGGAGGAGGGTTACCTACAATATAGCCACATTGTCCTGAAGGAGTGGAGAATGGTGATTCAAGAATAAAAACAAAAAAGAAAACCTCAACATAGGTTAATGATGAAGTCTTAAAAAAAAAAAAAGAAAGAGCAGCAATTTTGCACTGACTGGATTGCCTCATCCATCTGGATTTCAGATCATCTGAGTGGCCAGATGTCAAAGACCCAAGTGCTCTAGAAAAATTCTTATGGGGATAGAAAATGAATTTCAAACCTCTTATCTTAAAAAGAAAAAAAAAAAAGCCCTCAAACTCTGCTGCTTTTTATTTTTGTTATCCAGGTGTGTCTTTAATCACTTGGTTGCTCAGAAGCCTCAGATAATCCTGAGAAACCAAACTTTGATTTTTAAATAAAATTGTTTCTTATTATTCTGGTCTTTGGACAGAGATGAAGCTACTCTTTTTCTTAGGAATTTCAGAAGCTTGTGTTTCACAGGTACTTTCTTTGCCAGATCCTGTAATGAAGCTTGTATTGTATTGTGTTTTTTCTTAAATGTTTCTGGAGCCCACTTAAACCGGCACATTCAGTAACATGGTTGGTGTGTGCTGTGGTATAAGTAAGCAGCTGCATGTGTGCATGCAAAACAAAAATAGTCACATTTGTGATGCTTGCCTTTCTCTGTGTGAAAGTGATGTAGCTGTATTTGTGAAAGTTTTGTCATCTGAAAGTGTTTACATTGGTCACTGGAAGTTTCTCTGCGCTGCCTTATGTTTGATTTGCTGTTTGGAGTAGATTCTTTACATTTCAGAAATAAAGTATTTGGAGTTCTGTGAATACTGAGAGAACATTGATTAATAAGCAGTCATTTGCAGTTTTTAAAAGGGTGGGTTCCAGCTAGATGTGATAAAATTATAGTTCCACTGATGAAACTGATTCCTTGAAGTGGTAGATTAAAAAAGTATTTAAACCTATAGCCTCTCTACCCTTGCCCCCATTTAGACAACCTTTAGCAATAGGAAAACAGATTAGGATAGGTCTCCTTTCTATATCCCTGTACCTGCACAGGTTGCCATGTTGAAGCAAACAGCCTTGAATTTTTGTTGGCCTTTCATCTTGTGGATCACTCTCAGGAGTGAAGGGAGCCATAAAATCAGACTTCCTGTATTTTGCATGTCCTCTCCCCGGGCACTAGCAACTACATAAGGTACCAGGAAGTAAAGAACTGGGTCCCCAGGGGCCCCTGTGTTTGAATAAGGACATGTAGCTTTGAGATATGTGTTCTCTGTCAAGCCGATCAGAGTCCAGAGGTGGAGCTGCCTTGCATCTGACTGTTTAGCTTATGAAATCTGTTTTGTAGCACCATTCAGCTTCCAAAAGTGGGATGAATTTTCTGCAGCTGTTTCCAAACTTGTGGTCTGCTTTCAAGTCCTCAATTAATTCCTGTGTGTAGGCTGAAGGAAACTGAAGTCAGGGTGGGCATCCGGCTCTGCAGGGACTACACGAGGATCTTGCTCTATGAGTTGTTGTGGGAATCCTGGCTGACTATTTGACCATTTCAGCCCTGCGAAACACCCCAGACTTAGATAGAAGCAGTTCACAGCAGAGTGCACACAAAAACCCTGGCATAAGATGGGAAGGTTCCTCTTATTTTGCAGGCTGGTTACTGTAGAAACATGTAACAAAGGACAGCCTTCCTCTTCTGGTGTAATTGTGCAGCCCCTTTTCTATATGTCTGACACCTGTCTGAGTAAGAGTGATTAGAACAGAATAATGTTCCCATTCCTGGCCATTGAAGATGTGGTTCATGTGCTAAAAGCAAACTGCCAGTGAAGAAGTAAAATTGTCTATGTTGTTTGCTACTATGTCTTAAGATTTTGTAAAACTCACTTTTTTTCACAATGTGAAACTGAAGGTCAATAAATTATTAGATATTTCCTCTCCATGGAATGTTTATTTGAAGTGTTGTGTGTTCCTCCCCTCTTTCCTCACCACTAAATGCTTTGAATCCTTTATAATGCCCTTTTTTATGTCCTCTTAAAAGAAGCACATCAGCAACATGCAATTAAATGCTTTGGATTAAGCTTCTGCTTCAGCTGCGCTTTCCTTTCCTTTGTTCTCTACTGCTGCTCTTACTATGATCTCTATCTCAAAGTTCAGCAGTTAAAACTCAGAAAGCCTCAAAACATTTAAGAACAGGAAATGCAAGTTCGTTAGAGCTTGCAGTACAGTTTAGTTAGTGCCTGATACCACTTGGAAGTGGAATTAGGCATCTTGAATCCTTTCTAATTATTCTCAAGTCAGAAAATCCTGGCTGCACGTAAAACATTCCAATTGTTTTATATACATGCATAGTCAAACTCTTTGACTCTTTGAACTTTTCATCTTACTTATATTTTTGTGTGTACATTCTTAGTTTTGGGTGGGTTTTTTTGTTTGGTTGTTAATTTGCTTCAATACCTTTTTAATGCTATTGATTTTCTACATTGGCTTAGCACCTGTCTCACCTGAAAGAGTTGCTGAAAACTGTTCAGATATAAAATAGCAAGTTTTCTGACATCTTCTAAATTACCTCTTTTAAAACTCTTGCAGCTGCCCTGTGAAAAGCCACAGGTTTCATTGTGGTCTTTCTTTGCTCCAAAGAGTTGGGGCCATAGTATTAAGTGACTTTCTGGCTTTGGCATGGGTTGTTTAAGCTGTGTTTGAGATATTTGCCATCAGTTTTGGCTGATGGAGTAGGACACTTGGAGAATCTTTAAATATGAAGAATAACAGAAGAAATCAGCCTTTCCACAGAGCAAGTTAAGGTTAAAATAGTTTCTGTGATTATTGCAAGCTCTTTGCTGGACAATAACCTGGGTTGGTTTCCTTTATTTGGATTTCACCAGGGCATGGGATGCTTACAGCAGCACTGGGCATGAACAAACTGCTGTAGAGTGATTCAGCTGATGTCATTTTAGGGTTACTTACTCTATCTGGTCATGGATTCAAACTCCTTTGCTGGGAAGTTTTCTCATACTGGAGGTTCAGATATTTATGGTGAGAGTGTAAAAAAATTATTACATTTAAGTTTTAAACAACTGATGATCTTCACAAGACATCTGCAAGGCATTTGCTTTATTCATAGTAAGCGCGGAAACTAAATGCCTTGAATGATTAGAAAAAAATCAGCTCATTAGCATTGACTACAGCTTCATCAAGCATCCTTGGGGTGATCAGCCCTGACCTGTGAAAGTCTCAAAGGCCCTGTTTATGCTAGTAAATTGAATATGCCTGGGGATGATCTGGCATGGAGGCCAGCTGGCAGGAAACAGCCTTGAGCCCTTTGAGCAGCCTCTTGTCCTGGCAAGACAGGGTGGCTGCATGCAAACTGCTTGGAGTGGCTCCTGGAGTGCTCTGGCTCCTGAACCCTACCCAGGAACACTCCAGAGGAGTGCAAGTTTGCATGGGCCAAAACCACACTGGGGCTCTCAAATGACTGAGCAGAACTGACAGTCTGTTCTATGCCTGGGAACACACCCAAATACAGTTTGGTATAGTGCCATTGTCCCAGCCAGAGCAGTGAGCAACATCACCTTTAAGTCCTTGGTAGCTGGGCAGACTGATAACTGGTTGTATGATCCAGCATCATGACCTAAATGCTGATGAAGGTGGAGGGAGGGAGGAATGCTGTCTCTGAGTGACACAGACCTTGGTAAGTGGGAAAGTTGGGTCCTGAAAAGGTGGAATCATGCAGCTTCTTCAGATGCAACGACACGAAGCTTTGGAAGTGCAGAGAGAAGAGGCTAGGAGTGTCCGTACTGTAGGTGAAAAATGTTTGGTGTGCCCAAAGCCTTCCTGGTGACAGGGCCTGTGGGCTTTGCAAGAGGTGCATGGTGTCTCCTGGTCTCAAAAAAAAAAAAGGAGCAGAATTTCATCAGAGCCACAGCACAAGTGTGTACATGGGAACACACACATGTGCCCATACATGTGTCCATAACACCAGACAAGTCACTTCTGTTATAAAGTATAATTAGTCCCCAGTTTTACCCAGCATGGCCTCGTTTTTGGTCCTTACACGCAAAATTTACTCTCCTCTACGGTGTGAAAGGCTGTGAAATGGTCTGTCATCTGGGTGTGTGTATGCATGTAAACCATACAGAAACATAAATATAGAAAAGTCATATGTTTATTCAAATTTTTATGTTTGTGTGTGACATGAAGCCAAATACAAACTCACTCAGTAGTAACATATGCAATACACAATACACAAAAAACGTCTGTCTTCTGTGTGTTCTTAATAATGGTCTGAATTTTAAAGTTTCACTATTTGTTAGAAACTCTACATTTAAATATGTTAATCCCCTTAAAACAAAACATGGTACATAAGGCGTGACTGTGAATTAAAATAAGTGGCTAAATAAATTACAAATCTCTTTCATAATTATGTTAGGCAATGCTTCTGGCCTGACAATGCTCTGACACTCTCAGGAAACCAAACTAGACAATGTAAGCTTTTTTTTTGTGTGTGTGTGTCTAGTTACCCTAGAAACCATAATCTGTATCTCTGAAGCAATGGGGAGCTATGAAGGAGGCAAAGCCACAGGAGTTTCTTCCAATACCCCTCCTAATCCTTCTCTTTATGTTATCAGACATTCAGTAAATTACTTAGCTTTTGGTAGTAGATGAAGTTCATTAGATATTTTGTAATCACTCTGGAATTTGTGGGTCATAGTCCATGGTCTGATTCAAAGGTAAACTTTATGGCTGTGTTACTTAATTGTAATTACATATTTATATGAACCAAAGCCACAAATACAAGCTAAGACTTTACAAACCTGCAGCCCTTTCTAGGAGATTTTAACATACCTCATCACATTTCATCCCAACAACAGGTCCCTTAAGGAGCAAAAACACTTAGTCCCAGCCTCAGGCTGAGAAGCTGGTGCATGGGGGATTGAAGGGTGCAACAGAAGTACAGGCAGAGCCTCCTCAGTTCTCCCAGCACCTTCTGGAGGCACCAGGTGCACTGCACCAATCAACAAGATGTCAGGCTGCTTTGTGAGACTGGCTGTGAAAACTTGTAATCTCATTAATATTGTTAATTGGCTTGAGAAGGGTTAAACTACTTACAGAGATATTGTCTCCCAAAACTAACAGACCTGGGTCTAAAATAAATAGGAAGGACTTGTCATCAGATAAACACAAGCAACCTGGCTTTTTACAAAGCAGTGAGGAACAATAATTCTTTCAGGCAGATGGTTACTCTTTACCTAAAGAGCACTGATAGGAAGCAGACAAGTTTAGAGAACTGCTGGTAGCAGAGTATTTACAAGACTTAAAAGGTTACCCTGCTCCTTGGCATCCCTCCCAGTATGCAGAGGTACTGAGCAAAAGAAAGATGCAGATTGGACCTTTTCTCTTAGAGGCAATAGGCTTTCTTTTCCATTCCATGAACGGAAACATCTTGTCTTAAAACACTTGGAAAGAGTGTTCTAAAGCCTGGGGGTCCTATAAAGGGACTCAATCAATGTGGACTTCCTCCAAGGGTGATTGGCTGGCTGGAGTGGCTTGGTTCAAGGTTTGGGAAGCATCTGTGAGAGGAGACTAGTGGCTGGTGGAAGTGTCCTTGAGTATACAGGATAGTGGTTCAGCTTTCATTTTCATGTGAACGTACCCTTTACTTTCCCTCACTCCATCTTTGCCCTGTGTAAATTCCTCATGGGGCTGTTGCCACGGATCTTATAGTTAGACAAGGAGCAGTGAATGTTGCAGGATTAGGAGGAAGGGAGGTAAAAAGCTTTTGAAGGCATTTGCTTTCATATTGCCACTGAATATGGTCCAGGAGCTATAGACCATGGCCTGATAATCCTGTGGAGTATCTGCATTTATCCTGCTCTACCTCTATGTCTTGGCCACACAGCTTGTAGCCAATAGCTGTTTGCAGCCTGTGTGGCACTGACCTGTGCTTAGCTGTTCCTGGCTAACTTGTCAAAAACTCTGGAAGTAGTTGTATCATAAGGTAATGCCTGACGTGATGTGTTAGCCAGGGCTTTGTTGGCTATAAAAGGGTTAGTCATCAGTGCTGATGTATGTCCTCTGAATGTCCACTTCTGGCTGAAGCATGCCTTTCCTGTTTGATCCTGCAAATGGGTTTCTGGAACAGCTGGGTGGATGCAGATGCTCTGACAAGGGACTGCCTCACCTTGCTTGTGAGTCTCCAGACACTTTCCCAGTTACTGGGGGTATTTTATGTCTTGATTTATTGGCTACTTTACATTTTTAGCAAAACAATTTGAGTTGATACAAACAATTCCCTTTCCTCCACCTCCTACACTGGTGAAAACACCTCCCTTTTGGCTACAGAGCAGTGAATCTGTCTTTCATCACCCAGTGGGTTTTTGCAGATTTATTTTCCAATCTTCTTGTGATGGACGTTCAGTTTACTTCATTTTCTATACAAAGGTTACATGTGACTTTGCAGTGGCTGGGAAACCCACCTGTGTTCCTCCTGGCCACAGCATTGCAGGGTACTGGGGGATGAAGGGACATCTTCTTGGCTTAAAAGCAGCTTCTTGTGGGAGATTCTTTGGTTCTGCCCAGGGATGGAGGTGTTTGTAATAAAAGGGTTGAGAGTGGCACCTTGAGAAACACAGGAACTTTCTTCCAGTTGGAGAAGACCTAATAGGCTCCAAGATGCTAGAGGAAGTTTCCTAGGAACCTAGAAAAGATTTTCTGGGGTTTCTTCAGTGCTCACAGTTGCTGGACTTGGGCAAGACTGGATGGGGAAAAAGAAGAATTTTTCTGTCATGCACTTTTCCTCCACAAAAACATGACATTTGTGGTCAAGCAACTCTACTTGGTTAACCTCACACAGTGCATTTGGGTTTCCACTTAAAAGATATTTTATCTGACAAATAAATATCTACAGTAGAATTAATGGATATCTGCAGTAATATATTAACTTGATCAAAGCCCATAGACATCTATGGTCCATCTTGCTGTCATGAAAGGGTAGAGCACACTCACCTCAAGCTTCATGCAGGGTCATGTTGAGCTGATGCTTGGTGTTTCTTAACTGAGACCACAGGCAGCAAATGGGGAAAATGACTGGAGCTGTTTGCAACCCCAGAAATTGGGGATGTGGACCTGGATCCTGACTCTACACTGAGGCTCAACTTCAGATAATTAAGGCGAAGCTGCCAATAAGCTAAGGCACATTGTCTCACTATTTGCAGCTATTTTGGGCCTTAGAAGTACAAGTAATTTCTTTCTCCTGCTTTAGTTCATTTCAAAGTTACAAGCATTAAACTACTGCTTTAGTTCATATCAAAGTTACAAGCATGAAAATAGTATTTGTGGTAAAAACTCCTCCAAACCATTAAAAATGTGGTATGGGTTTTATAAATTCACAGATAAACTAGCTGGCTGTTTAGACAATTGTACAATCAAGCCCCCATAATAAGAATATTTAAATAAAAAGACATAACAGTAATATTAAACTTTGTTGGAAAGGCAAATAATGGATTAATTTTGATCTCTAAAATAGACAAAACCTTTTTTCCCCCCCAATGTTTGTTAAGCTAATCTGGTTAAAAGCTGGCCTATAAAATGCCTTAGCTTTCCCCCTGTCATCTCAAATATAGTCTTTACCCTGAAAGCATGTCTGTGTGTGCTTAATTTCACACAGCCTGAGTATTCCTTTTGAGTTCAGTGGATTAATTCAGAGACCACAATGTTAGCATGCATCACTTGCAGGATTGAGGCACATGCTAACAGGAAACAATTTTGTGATGGAGCACTGCAGACTACTAAAATGAAGTGTTGAGAAAGAGCCAAACTGTGTATTCTTTTCTGGAGGCCATCAAAAAGATTGGTTCATGAACAAACAGATTTTATTTTCACTTAAGGGTGCTTGAGCAACACAATATGCAGAAATCAACTACAATGACTTGGAAAATCCTATCTAAACAGCACAATTTTAATACTTTCAGATTGTCACTGTCAGAATTTATCTAGCATTATTTTCGCATTACACTGTATTAATTTCTTTAATATGCTTTATTAGTTTCATAAAATGCAGAAACGTAAGTGTTCACTGAATATTACCCTGTCTAGACAGTGATGTGTGCATTAAAAAAATTATTAAATACTTTCCAGCAGTTTGCCAAGAACTGTATTGGAAGAGAGGGAGATGATGTTTCTTTTTTCTTCTCTGAATAAATAGGAGGAGACTAACTGCTTGGTGATCTTGACAGCCTAGTCTGAGAATTCACAATATTTGTGAAGAATTAGATACAAAAATCCCAAATTTATTTCCTTCTGTTCTTATGGTGATGAGAATTAGTTATCCACCCATTTTCTGCTGCTGTTGGACACCACCAATGCCTCTGATTGAGATGTGCTCAGTGAATGTGCTGTTAGCAGTGAGTATATCCTGCAATCAAATGCTTGGACTAGGGCTACAGTCAGGCTCGGGCAGACAGTTGTCACTCTAGCTCAGCATCCTGCATGGATCAATTGCCTGATAAAATGCATCAGAGCAGTTGTGAGAAACTCTACAGCAGGAACCTGTGACATAGCTAACCTTCCTGAGGAGGTTCCCTTTGCTTTCCTGAGTATGAGAGAGTTTCCTTGAAGTCATTGAGACTGTGTACTGCCTCTCCCAGAGCACTCTGTAACCAGTGTCAGAGTTATTATGTCTGCCAGCAGCCATGGCTCAGGAAAATGCTCTTTCACCATCTCATTTTTCACCTGAGCCTGCAGTGAGGGACAGAAGATCTTGAACTGGAAAGTGGTGCACATAATAATTTTGTAGTTTTATTGGTATGAAGACTGAAAATGAGTGCCTATCCAGGATGTTCAAGCATCACACAATCATTGTATCACAGGAGGGCTGAGATTGGAAAAGGCCTGTGGGAATGGTGCAATCAAACCTCCACCCCAGCTTTCAGCAGGGTCACTTATAGCAGGTTGCTCAGGGCAATGTCCAGTCAACATTTCCAAGAATGGATATGCTACAACCTTTCTGGACAACATGTACCAGCATTTTACCACTCTCACAGTAAAATATTTTTGCTTATGTGGAAGTGGAATTTGTTATATTTCAGTTTGTGCCCATTGTTTCTTGTGCTTGCACTGGGCCCTGCTCTGGAGTCTGCATACGTATCCACTCTCACCCATCAGGTCATATATCTCTTCATTTTAGCTATGTTTTAAATATATACAGATGTTTTTCTTTTTAAAATTATCTGCTGAAATGGCACAGTAGTAGAAAGGCTGTTTTAGTGCAGTTTGCAATGAATGTGTATGGTTTACATAACCTAGTAGAGGCTACCTCTGACCTATATTACCAAGGTTTGGTACTAAATTAAGAACCATGTATTATCATGTACCTGATGAATTTAGAGTCTCTTGTGGAGTGGGCAGTATCTATCAAATCACAAACTCCATATATTGTGTCTTCTTAATGGTTGGACTTGGTGATCTGAGAGGTCTTTTCCAACCTTAATCATTCTATGATTCTTTCACAAGGACTTTCACTCTATGAACCCTGAATATATCGATCATTTATACAAGATATAGTCTGCTGCCCAACCACATGCATGTTTGTATTTTCATGGTACAATAAAGAAAGGATCAATGTTTTTCTGGTAAGACACCTAAAAATCACTGTTATTTTATAGACAGGCTGTATCTTTCCAAAGGACAAGGTAGATAATCTCTGGGATGGGGGATGGTTGATTAGCAAATATTTTAAAATCTGTAAGGTTTGGAAGGAAAGTATTTCCTGCTGTTATTCAGTAAGTGACACTTTGTGCCTGTAGCTGGGTCTTGATTCTGAATCTTTTTGGTAATACAGTGCTCACAAAGAAATTAGTAGGAAATGGGTGTATGAAACAGAGCACGACTTATGCAGATGTGTAGTCAACAAAGTACAAATCTTGCTAATAGTGCATTCTTTTGGCACTGATATATTGTAGGCAGAGAAGGTGTTGTTGAAAATTCTCAAATTGCAATATGAGAGGCTTTTTTAGGAGGCAGAAAAGTGGAGGGTGCCTTGACTGTTGCCGTTGCCCACAAGCCTTCTCTCTAACAGGTGTATGTGGATAAAAAATATCTCCAGAACAGGGAGAATTTTGTAAGGAAGAGCCCTTGCACATTCAACTCTTAGATTTATATTGTTTCCCTTTTCCGTGAATTTCAGCCACAGTCTTTCACCTATTGCTTTTGGGCCATGACAGTTTAAAAAAACATATTTTCAACCAAAAAATTGAATGTTATTTTTTCAAGATATTTGCTATTAAGAAAAAATGCTTAAAATAGTTAAAATTTTCACTTCTTTCTCTTGGCAGTAAAGAAGTGTGATCATAGTCCTACAGGCCTGGGATACAAAGTGTTTCATGAGCTATAAGACTATCAAATCAGTGCTTAATACCTGTATATGAATTTCAGTTTCAAGCCTCCCTCAGGTATTATTTAGTGTGATTCAGATATTCATATCTAATCCTGCTTTCATCTGATCATGCAAAATCTCTCTGCAGCCTTCTTAACAGCATGCCTTTTGTTAATAAGGCTGCTAGAAGTGTTCAGGAACTGGAATCTCTCTGCCTCCAATGGAAAAATCTCAAACTTCCTGGCAACATTGACTTTGGCATTTACATTAATGTAAATTGGTATTTATTGGCTTGAGAAATTAAAAAAATCTCTGATGCTGCTATGTCTACCAAAAAGATATATGTTTTTAAATCTACAGGAGTGTCTGTACACTGTGAAAATATACCGTTATATAAACCCATGTTCTGCAAAGCCAATGAGATTGAAGTCTAACTGTTATTGCTAAGAATCTTACAGGAACATCTGCTTGAATAACCAAGTGAAAACTTCAGTTTTGGTTATGAAGAATAAATGAGTGGAAGCAAGAGGTTGTTCTACCACATAATGTATGAAGAATAAGAAATTGTGTCTCCCATCTGGAGGCAATCTTCCTAAATGCTGACTGTGACATGCTTTGAATAGCCTTGAGTTTTGGATCCAGTTCATATCAAAGAATTGAAGAGTTTGGCTAAGAGCTGTGTACTGCATGACTATCCCTTTGCATGGGGACAGTCCCCTTCATACCTTCATCCCATGCAGCTGTGTACTGCATGACTGTCATCAAGGAAGAGATTGGGCTGCATGTGACTGCTGCTGAGGACATTGTACAGAGAGCATGCTCTTCCCTGTGAATATTGGAAGGGTGAGGTTTCATAACTATTATCACCAGAAGGTGATGGGGAACTGTGATGTGCACCAAGGGAACTTCATTAGGCACTGCTGGGAAATGTACTCTTTTGGAGAATTTGGGGGGAGCAAAGCAAAAAAGTTTCTTTTTTCCCAGGGAAGAAACAAAGGGCTGAGAAAATGGTGGGATGTGGAAATGTTCATGAAAGGTGGCCTTTGTCAGCAGCTTTCACCTCTTGATTGATGCTGGGCGTTGGAGTTACACAAACAGAACAAGCTGCATGGCATAGCACTTTGCTGACTTTAACCACAGCAGGTTTCGCCTTTTGCATGTTGTGATCAGTTTTTGATCAGTGAATTCAGACAGATCATTCCTGTTGAAAAGTATGCAATGAGGAGTTAAAAACATCCCGTTACAAGGACAGAATCTACTACTCAATCAGTAATATCTTTAAGTCAGTAAATTTAGGAGAATGTAAATTTGCCCAGGCAGAAAGTGTGCCTAGACCTGTTGTAACAGTTAAGCACAACAGATTAGTGGTTTAATTTACTGGCAAACGTGTAGCCCATGGGTTCTAGTTTGCTCAGCCGTGGGAAAAGCCTTGGTTGTCAGTTCTTCTTCTTGCCAGGGCAGAAGTGATGACAGCTGAAGATTTATTTGTCTGTCACACTTCCCTCCTATGAATGAGGAAGGAGTCCAAAGGGATGATTAAATAAGCAGAATTACTTAGAGGAGATACGTGAAAGGACAGAAGAAACTGAGGTAGAGCTTTGCAAAAGCTGACCTAACTGGTGGAGAAAGAAACTTCCCAACTACACAGAGACCAGGGAGCAGAGAGAGAAGACTACTCCTGCTGGAAATGCAAATCATTGTGAGATAGCAAGAACTAGGAACAAGGCAGATAGCCCTCAGAAGACCAGGAGTGTAGTTTTCAGCTGAATTAAGGACTGTGAACACAATATAGGGAGCACCACCACACAACTTGTCTCCTGAGGTTTTTTATGCAGCCTCTATTCCAAAATACTCAGCCAGATTTTACTATATGAAAAAAAAAGTCACCTGTTTTCACGTCTATCTGCTAAGGTATTACAGCTATTGCAGTAGTTGAAGGCTTTCTTTGTTGAGTTGCATCATGGTGTGTGACTCTTGCATAGTGTTCTGTCAGCTCACTGAGCATCGCAGGTACCTGGCTGGAGTCTGCTTCCCAAGCCCTTCCACAGGAAGGTTAAGACTACATAGGCAGGAAATGGGACTTTTCTGTGAAGGGAGAGTGGGTATGCAAGAGGAAATAAGTAAGAACAGACTCTTTAGAATACCCTGAAATTAACCTTTATTGGGTCTTTGATTCCTTTGAATCAAAGACCCAATAAATTGCACTTTTGCTCGCATTCAATTGACTTATCTGAATCAAAGCTTACCAGCAGGTGTGTATATACACACATATAAATACAGGTGTAAACATAGAAAGCACCCTTGCCCTCATACTCAGCTGTCCCTTGCAGCACCCATGTGTGCTCAGCACACTACTTGAATTGACTCATTTGTATGCTGATAAGGATGGAGTAAGAAGTTATACAGGGCAGAAAAGACATCTGTATTTGACTTGAATATATCTTTCAAATCCAGGCTGTGAGCTAGAGAAGTATTACCAAATTAAATATTTTATTCTGCAGTTAAGTAGTGCAAATGTTCAGAGTATTACATTTAAGAGGAAGAGTGCAGCACAGTTTTTTTAACAACAAACTGAACAAAATTTATGGTTAGTGCTATATTCTATGGTTAGACTATAATTTTTTCTGTTCATGGCCTGGACTGACAGAAAGTTGTGTGGGGATAGATAACACTATTCCAAATCTGAGGAATTAAGCCTTGTAGAGGATCAGACTATATTAGCTGAAGCACTAGCAACTTGTTGAGTGTACTGATCCGAGCCCAGTGCTACTTGTTGGCTTGGGCCAGGGAGACAACTCAATTCTGCTGGACTGAATGACACCCAGCACACAGTTTAGCACTGAATCTGAGAGAACTTTCCACAACTGATTAGATGCCTTACCAAAATGCATTTAAAATCTTGCCTTTGGGAAGTCTGATTTTGCAGTTTAACACTATGATCAAAGAACAGCCCAAACATGCTCCCCTAACAGATATATCTATTTTGTGCCCACTGGCACAAATGGTTTCTGATGTGTTTGCTCTTACAACAAATCTGCAGTGGAAAGCTTCATGCTACACATTGGCAAAGAGGGACAGAATCTTGTGTGGGTGATTTTACTGAGCAATCACTTGAGTAGAAGGAGTCACAGGGATATAACTGTGCAAACTGTAATTTTTACTGGTTTATACTCTGATAACAAGGGGTTAAAAGAGAAGTTTGTGGTGTGGGACAAAAACAAGTTCTGATTTTCTGGAGCCTTAAATAGCATGCAGACTTCTGGACCACCTTACTCTGAAAAATAATGAGCTAGATGGTTAGAATGAAACACAAGAAAATTTGGTTTTGTACATGTAAAGATATCACAACATACTTTTTCCCTGATCAGTCTGACAGTCATAAAGTTGTGCTAATATTGTACCTCTGCTAATCAGTCCCTTACTGCCCTTCCACCTCTCCTGTACAGTACCAGCCTAGGAGTGCCTGGAAGGTGCCCTGCAGCACTGATGACAGAGTGACCTGCCATGCAGTGTGACCTGCCTGCACATATGAGAGAGAACCCAGGTGTGCCACCACTGCAGGGGCTCTGGTAAGCTCTGTTGTGCCCATGAAGCTGTTAGGACACATGCACCTTCCTTTTCAGCCTCAGCTCTATCAAAGGAAACAAGATATTTCAAAACAGAGGCACACATGAGCAAGTGGATAAATGTAAAATCTCTTCTTTTGGTTGGAGCCTAACCAATATTTTCAGCCCTGCATTCTCTTTCTTTCTTTCTTTCTTTTTTTTTTTTATTTTTAATGTCTCTTCTGAAATTGCTTAAGAAAGAGTCTTTAATTAACCAGTAAATAGAGTGTCTTGCCACTAAGGAGTAGATTTAGAAGATCCCTCTAATTACTGGAAGATTGATTGCAAATACCAGTTTGCTCCCTGTTCAAGTGAAGCGAGGTTCTTGTAAAGTGTTACAAAAAGCTTTCATTTGCATCATCCCTCCACTCCAACCAACATTGCTATTACATAAAGGGAGGACTTGTTTACATCCATATGCTTATGTAGTTCAGTTGTTTGAACTGGAAAGGCAGGAGAAATTTAATTCACATGACAGCTCATGAAATTTAAAGTGATATTCTCACATGATTTCTTGTCATGTGACTAATGTCTCACAATGTGTCTTGACAGTCCAACTGAACAAACCAGAAGGTGACCAAGAACCCTGTTATATTAAATGAATTCTCTAAGTCAAGGTTTATAAGTATTTTGGAGAACTTTCTTACTGACATTTTTCTAGAACTCCTACCTTGAGCTGATTTTCCTGTCTAACAGAATTACAGAATCATTTATGTTAGTAAAGACCTCTGAGATCATTGAGTCCAACCTTGTCAACTAAACTACAACAGTAAGTGCCACATGCAGTCATTTCTTGAACATGAGTCTTCCAAGTAAGCACTGAAGGTTCTCAACGTATTGCTGTTTTCCTCCCGTGCTTTGTCCCCATTACTCAGGTATATAAAATTATGTTATTTTAACTTCTCTTAATGCCTGTTCTTTTTTGAATAGTCTGGTTTAAATTTTGCTTACCTGCTTAGTATGAAATGAGTGTTCTCTGCCTGACTGCATGAGGAAGTCACAAGTCATTAACAGCTTGTGTTAAACTACACGGTGGGGATACACAATCTGCCTACAATGATATGTTTTGCTAAGGTGGGAAAAAATGTGTTGAATACTAAACTAAGAATGATGATTGATCTAGGGACATAGCTGAAGGACTTTGCCCTGTCCCAAAAATCATTTACAGTTGCCTGGAGAATGTCCAAACTAATGTAAAATACTTCCATTTGAAACATCAGCTCCCCTCCAGCAGCAGCTTCACTGGAGCTGCTTGCTCTCAATGCCGGAAGGTGTTGTTAAAACAGGTTTGACCAGTTACTGCAATTCAGAGAACTCTTTAAATAGTTATATACTAGTGTTGCTGGATTAATTTGTGTGAAAATACCCCTATTGCTTCAGTCTCTAGCCGGAGTGTTCTAAGATGAACCTTTACCTCTGATCCAAGAATTATTGAGCACCATTGGTGCCTGAGTTTAGCCCAAACACTGTGTCAGCAGCAGCAGTGTCCAAATTCCCAGCTCTACAGGCATGAGATTGAGAAGAACTAAGGGAGTGGGAAGAAAATATTTAACTGAAACAGCTATGGAAAAATACAATGAGATCCTGTGGCCCTTTCTGCAGGAGACGCTCTCCTGCTCTTTCTCTCTCTATTGCTTCAGTGTGTGCATCAGTCAGCTCTGCTTTTGGATGTAATTTCAAAACAGCTAGTAAATATTGAGCTGTGGAGGAGAAAGCTTTCAGCTTTCTGACCAAATTATAGAAGGTAAGGACACAGAGGATCAATGGCTATTGATTGGGAACAATTCACAGACAGGGAAGGGAACAGAGTGGAGCATTCAGTACTAGGTGGAGAAAACATGAACAGAAAAGATCCAGGTCTGCTGGGGTTAACAGCTCCAATATCTCTATTATTAAATACAACAAAAGCAAAATGTAATCTGTTATTGTTGTAATACAATATGTCAATATGTTGTAATACATATGTCAATATTTCTTACCTCACAGCATGCAGATGTTTCAACCTACACCCAGAACAAGATGTCCAGCCTAAGAAACAAGAAAACAGCAAGTGTTTTCAGATGTCAGAGCATAAGGAAACAGTGGAAAGATAAGTGGAGATACATTTTGGAGGCTCTGCTTTTATAGTGCTCTGGAGGAATTACAGACATCAGGCTATCACTATTGATTCTTAAGTGCTTATTGATGTCTACTGACGCATTTCCGGCTCTTTTATTTCTCCTTACAGGAGAATATGATGGAAATGTTCTATTTTCCTTCTTTCTCCAAAATCTGCTCAGAATCAAATAGACTGAAAGCAGATTGCTGGACACATCAGACTCTTATTTGGCTTACCAGCTGGGTATTGGCAATGATGTCTGTCACTGATTTTATTTCACAGATTTCTTCAACAAGCACTTGAGGTCCTAATATATTATTCCAGACTTCATATTGCAAATATTGATATGCACTTTAGTCTCAAAGGAATTATGATCAAGTTTTCACTAGAGGAAGAAAAAGGCTAACAGCTGAAACTGATTTTCTTAGATAAAAAAATAGCAGGAAGGTTAGTGGCTAAGTCTCTGGGCTCATAAATCTCTAGTTAGAATTGACTGAATTCTTGTTTCTCATATGTGAACCGAAAATGGATTTCCCAGCAGTGTGGTGTTACTACAGCAGAACTGCTTGACAGTTCTGCAACAGTGGATGTGTGAAGACATCACTGAAGATAACAGGCTACTGTACACCCTCTGAGCTGCAGGTTCCCATGCCTGCTCCTCCTCCATGGTCAGGGTGAGCTAGTTTGAAATTGTGTGCCCTTGATGAAAAATGGATGAACCAGTTTTCATTTGCTGCGTGATACTGTGAGATGAGAACATCCATAAAGGGGCAGTTACTATGGGAAAAAATTGACTACTAGCTTACTATACAATGGCTACATGTTATGTGTTCTTCTCCACAGAATCATCCCCTGGTATACAAAGCAGAGTTCAGAAAATATTAATGCTTATGGCAGCTGTGCTGTGTTGCATTTCTGCCTCATGTGCAGTGGTCCCTAGCAGTGGGTAGTGCTTCAGATACATTCTCTCTTGACTAGTGGAAAAATGTGTATTTCTGGGGCTATTAACCCAGCTGACTTTGAGAAGATCACAAGAACAGCAGCCACCACAATGCTTCTCTGTCTCATTTAGTTTATTGGCTGCCAATGGTCTTTAAACATACATTCCATGGAAGGGAAAGCATGAAGAATTCATCAGCTCTTTGAATCTTTTAAAATACTGCAAGTATTTCCATTTTCTCTTGCTTAGTCCTATCCTAATTGTGATCAGGCTGGCTAGATAAGCTATTGGCCTTTCATCTATATAATATGCTTTTGACCTGAGGCAAAACTAGAGTTGCTCAGTAATGTCAGAGGAACCAAACTAAAATAAACATCCACTTCTGATGTAATTTCTCCAAGGCTTTCCTTTGTGTGTAAAATATTCAATCTAGCTGAAAGCTGTGGTAACTACTTCAGGCAGTGGCTTTTGCTTTCCTTTAGAAGAAAACTATTACAAGGATTATCAGTTGAAGTGACAAGGTGCTTATTCTGCTCTCATTTCCACCAGTCTGGATCAGGACTAATTCTATTGACTTCAAGGATTTAGTTGCTGTGAGGGAAGAATGTGGGTGAAAAGGTGCTCATAAAGCTGCAGCAGCATTTTGATGCTGATTAGCACTGTTAAGCATTAGCAATCTGCTGTTGCCAGCCATCGGCTTTCTAGAATTAGCGAGAGTGCTCTGAGCACACCAACAATCAAGAGTTCACTTGCATGAGGGCAGTGCTTTTAAAGGGGTATTTGGTAAAATGTACACCAGAGTAATTCCCTCCATTTGTTTTGCCTTTTGAAAATCCACTTCTTCTGTTCTGTTTTGTTTATATGTTTCTCAAGCATTGATCTTTACAGTGGAGTTTAGCATTTCACTTCCTATCTTACTTCCATCCTGTCAAATAAAGTTTGAAAAAACTGGAACCACTTGTCTTTCATGATCAAAGTGATAGAGAGACTTGTGTTCTCAAGCATTCTTGGCAACCTGTCAAGAACAAACCCTTCTTGTGCGTAATATATAATAATATGGTTTGTTGCATGGATGCATTTGTTTGAAGAAGTGGTAGCTGCATAGATTTTAGAAGGACCACGAGAAATATAATTTGAGAAATATAATTTAAGAAATACGAGAAAATGTGAAATCAGACATATACGGACTTAGTTTTGCTCTAGGGAAGCAACTATGATTAATGGACTGTAAGGTCAGATAGGACCTTATGATCTCTAATTTGACTGGCTGTATAATTTAGGCTAAAGAATGTTTTTTAGTATTTCTTGCAGTGGGATTAGTTGTATCCTTCATAAGCTTTTCCAGTTAGTGATACTGATTAGTAATTTATTTAAACTCAATTGCAATAATATAAAATGCAGAGTAAATTTACCAGATATTTTCCTGATTTCATATGCTTTGGAGTCAGTGACCTGCAAAACCTTTATGATCCCTGTGTTATGAGAAGAACTCGAGGGCTGAAGTCACGGTGCCCTCTGAGTCTCAAGAAAATCTACAGGTCAATAACCTTATATTTCTGACCTTTTAACCGGCTCTAGTGGGCCATGAACACCAAAATGCCAGTTCTTTCAGGTTCCTGGGAAGCTTCAAGCCTCTTGAATCTAATGCTCTCTGAGAGTTTTGCTCTCATATATCCAGGTCACTGATATTGCAAAAGCAACTTGCAGCGATGTGCAAGGGGGAAAATCTGGGGCATCCAGGGTTGGGTAGTTGGTGTTGCACAGTAAACTCAAGGCAGTCGTGTAGCTTGGGAGCCACTCTTCTGACTGAGAGTACTCATAGCTTGGTCTCACCTAACCATGCCTTTCCAGGGAGAAGAGGGAGATGCAGATCCCTCATGCATTTTATTTGGATGAGGCCAGTCAATTCACTGGTCTCAGAGTAGCTTCTCTCCCACTCTGCTGTGTTCTCCACTATAAACTTTACTGCTTCCATTTTAGTCATCCTATCTTTTCCTTTCTTTGTAAGAATGGCTTGTCTAACTATGCTAAAATCAGCTGTCTATTCTCCTAACAGGCATTTAAATGTTATAAATTGTCTCTGGACTGCTTTGAAGGCAACTTCAAGATATGTTGACTTTGAGAGATTGAGGGATGAAACTAACTTTGTTCAACAAACACCACCAACATGCTGCCACTCTGCTGGTGGAGAGAAAGGCCATTTTTTCCCGCTTTTTGTCTTCCTCCCCACCTGAAAATCTTCTTGAAATCAAATATGATCCATGTTTTAGGATCACTTCCACTCCATCTAGGAGAATGAAAATCAGGTGTTGTTGCAAAGGCTGAAACCAGGAGCTGACCTCCTTGAGACTTATCTCTTGTTCACTTTTTCAACATGTGCATGCAAGATGTACACATACATCCATGCTGAATGGAGAAACACTGTCACGCATAGTCGTATTCTTTTAATATGCTTTTCTTTCCCTGTCAGTTGCAGAAACTGTCGATATTGTCATTTGCAGGGTGATGGTGTCCCTCCTGCGTCAGACTGAAGGGAAGATCCCACAGAAATGGCAGCACCAGTCTACACTGATTGCTCCCAAGCAAAAGTATGCGGTCTGAAAGTCTTATTAGAGACCTCTCTCAAAACCCAATCCTCTCAGGCACTGAGGCTGAAACCTTGCTGGTGTTGCAGCTGAAGAATGTTCCGCAGAGCACAGAGGGCCAATTCACTTATGTGCACTCAGGTGGATCACAGGTACTTTGTGATTCCTGCAGCAGCATTAGTGTATCAGGAATAGCATTCCAGAGTTATGGCTGTAATTTCAGAACAGATCAATGACGGACCTGCACTCCTTTTTTGGCTATTCTGTAAGGCTTCATTCTTTTTCAGTATAAACATGTGAAAAAGACTGTGCTGTCATACCTGTATCTATGAAGCTTTCCTTAAAACTGAGAAGTTGAATCCTATTTGCAATTTAAAAATTTACTTCCCCTTCATCTTTGTACTTTGAGATAATTGGAACATGCACTGAGCCAAGTTGGAAGATTAGGAAAAGTTATTTTTGCCATTTAAAGAGACTGTGGGATTCCCTGAGTGCTGGCCAGCCCTACGGTGCTCTGTGGGACACTGTGGGACTGTGCTCAATGCTGCTCTGGCGGCAGGTACATTCAGCATAGTTACTGCCTTCAGCACAGTCATTCCTGATGGCTTGTAAGGAAAAAGACAGCCAGCTTCACTGGAGCTGTCAGGAGCCTGGGGTCAGAGTTACTATACACATCCTCCAAAATCACCTGCTGTGGCTGTTTGGGGACTTGATCATCGCAAGGCTCAAGCAGACCAAGTTTCTACAGTTGCAGTTCTGGGTTGTGGGTCACTGGAGAATGTTGTAAGGGTAATTAATGGATCTACACAACTTTGGCTATCTGGGTCACTGAAAACCAGTTCATTCCTAGGGAGTGTTTCAGTGCTAAGGGATCCTAAAACATCCATAGCCCTTTTCTGATGCACTAAATGCCTGGAGGAGTCTCATCTATGACAGATCAGTGCTATGTTTCCTTCCTGTTCTGAACCGTGGGCATGCTGTAACAGGCTGGTGAGGGCAGCAGTCTGTCCTCTGTCCACACTTATGGTTGCAGTTCTTGGACCAACTCCAGGACTTAAGTGTGACAGGACACTTTACATCCCTATACACCACCTCCTTATGGGTACACAGAGCATCACAGTTCCACCGAGGAACAAATCTGTTTTGTTTTCAATGTTGTATCAAGAACAGGATCTTCTTTGGAATGCTCTTGAAATAATCTGGATCTCTTCAAGAGAGCCACACAACAGTCAAAGTAGGATAATCTCAAGGTATGACTTGGTTTTGAGTTCTAATATGCTGGGATTTTTTTAATGGAGATAGGTATACCTTGTACTG
Source organism: Agelaius tricolor (assembly GCF_023055355.1). Classification (NCBI taxonomy): domain Eukaryota; kingdom Metazoa; phylum Chordata; class Aves; order Passeriformes; family Icteridae; genus Agelaius; species Agelaius tricolor. The sequence goes on along the minus strand of NW_027269264.1, from coordinate 33,745,964 downwards.
GCCCAGCCTTCTCTTTATGCAGATAGAGTCTAAACCAGAGCATCCTGAGACATATCACAACTTTTCCATGGACTTTGGTGGGATGCCAGGAACATTGCTGCCTGAGACAAAGAGCTACTACATAGGAAAAAGTCAAGGCTTAAACTTCAAGGACTTGTGCACGGCCAGGGAGACTATTTGCATGACAAGCTCAATAGTATCAGCAAAATGTAAGGATAAACTTCTGCTTGTCTCCTTTGTAAGAGAAAATTCTTGAAAAGATTGAGTCAGAAAATTTTTCTGTAATGAGAAAAATTATCACAAAATTCTGATTTATTGAAAAGGAATCTTTCTTTATAAACATAGAAACTACATTGAAGACATAGCTAGCAAAAGCTTCTCACAAAGGATTGGAACTTCATGAGTGGGGCCAGAGAAAAGGGAGAGGAAGAAATAGAGAAGCATATACATCTGACTCTACTGAATCAGATCAAAGATCCTATTTTTTGTCAGGTTGAATCTAGATGTCAATGGAAAGAGGTTAAGAACATAAAAAAATGGTGAGCCTTCTTTGCATATTCTCTGTTGACAGGCAATGTGAAGAGAGGGAAGATGAGCACATTCAAGTTAGATATCAGCCTGGGGTAGGGGCTCTGTCCATCAGGTTCTAAGCCTGGCCTCAGGTCAGGTATAACAAAAGCTGCAGTCTGGGCTTCCCAGCAAGTGAGCTCCATGAAGAGTGTCACTGACAGTGTGTGTGTGCATCTTTAGCCTTTCATTAAACACTCATTGAGATTTAAAAAGAAAATATTTTGCAAAACTGCTCAGTTCCCCAGGACGTAGCATTTGCATCACATGGCCAGTTCTGGGCTTGTTCCACCACAACTCTCCCATGCAATCAATGCTAGAGACAGAAATACCTTTCCCACTCTGGTGGCAGGGAGCTTGGTACAGGAGTGCTGTCTGGATCATCTCCTTTGCTCTTCCCATCAGATCATCAGATAAATTTCTTCCTCATGCTCTTGGGTGTGGTGGTACTGTATCAAAGAAGAACATTAGCACCTTTGATACAAAGGCAGTGCAGAAGTGTGATCTACATGGCTAAGAGAACAGTACCTATTAATAATGAGTAAATATTAAGTGCAACATCTATCACAGTCTGAGCAAATGATTTGCACAGCTCTTTTACAAGTGGGAACATACAAGGACTGGGAAATCTGGATTTCTCCTGCAAGCTGTGAGGCATGTCCACTTGTGTTGCTATCTATTTTCACTGCCGGACCACCACGCTCTTTCTCACCTCAGAGCTTGATCCCTTCCCCAGTGATTCAGGTAAGACATTTCATTGGCCTGAAGACATATGCTGAGTGTAACAGCAAGAAATCAAAGATTTTGGAACAAAGAATTCATATGAAATTATAGCAATATCATTTTACAGTGGTGGGCTACTTTGCTGATATCTTCAAGTATGTATTTTCCTCTATAATACTTTTGTGCTACATTTTATATAAGTAAAAGACACAATAAGAAAATATGTATCCCTTTTTCCATCTCCCCCCCCCCCCCCCCATGTAGCACTTTTTTTGGTGCTAACTTGCATTAAATTCTGATGGGTATTCAGCAGTAGAAAAACATTTTGGAGTGCAAAACTGAAAAGTGATATGTTGTTAATCATATGTCACTTTCTAGTGACATTGTGAACCACAATATTGTTGGGCCTGCAGTTAATATATATAGTCTATAGTTAATATAGATTGACTATAAACAGTCCCCAAATGCAATGATTTTCCTGATTTCAAACAATATGATAGAGTACTGTAATGGGAAAGGTTGCAGTCAAAGGTATCCTTGATGTGCTTGTGCACATTTATCTTCTTGGTAAAATACTTTCACTACTGAGGAGACTTCTTCCTTGCTGCCCAACAGAAATACTCAGGTTTAACAGAAAGTGACAGGCAGAGTGTCATGATGGAAAGACATCATCAGAACAAGAAAAGCCATGAGGAATGCACATTCTTATGTTTGAAGTGATGTACACGTGTGATGTACATGTCCACCCATTGCATGGGTGACTTATCAAAGCAATGCAGGCCTAGAGAAGGCAGAGGGGCAGAGGAGAGGTTACAAGTTGGAGAGAGCTGCTGCTTGGGTATGGTGCTTTGGTGGTTTATCATGACAAGGTTAGGAATTTAATACCAACTTAAGTCTCACAAACTAAGTTTGCCACTTTAGGCCCAATGAGACTGGGAAAAGAATATGCATGGAAGGAGGAGATGCGGAATAGCAGAAAACAAAACTACTTGCTAAGGTTTCTGAGCAATGGTTCCTGCCTGCTCGGGCTGCAGTGGCTAAGCAGATTACTGCTCTTGCCTTTCCAGCCAACCTCTTGCCAAAGGGTACCACATTGCACAGCCCTGCCCACTAATTTAAATACTGTTGAATCCCTTGTTGGGTTCAACTTGTTGGGCAATCTTTTTTGGTGATTTTCTACCTCTTTAAAAGTGATAAAATTTGAGTGAGGCTCATAGAGAATCGAAGTTTTAGTCCATCCCAACCACAGCCATTGAAACCAACAGGAAATTAAAATAAAAGCCTAAGAACCTGAAGCTATCAAAAACTTAAAGCTTCCTCTTTTCTAATAGAAAAAAAAAAAGACCAGGACAGCATAATTTTCCTCATAGCACTGAGCAATCAACATTGGCACCCAGGAGGTCAACACATTTCTGAACTGTTTTATTCTGCATGGGTAAACTTGAGAAATTCAAGCCAAATTACTTACTGACAGACTCTCCTGCAAGACTTACACTGTAGAGTCAGCAGAAGTGACTTTGAATGACCGATTATTTCTGTTGTTCTTGTGAAAAGCCAGTATTTTACACAGCCTGCCATTCTTCCAGATTGCGTAGTATTGTTTAATGTCACTCTGAAAACTTACTTTTTGTACCAAAGGTAGTATCTTGTTATTATTGGTGGATTGCAGGAGTGCAATGACTGGTCCTTTAGTCAGTTATTCCCCTGCACATTCTTTAAATATGTAACAATTTCACATAATGTAATTCTTACCAGGACAAATGTGGCTGAGAGATAAGCCCTGGGAAGAGGTAAAGTGGCTGAACAATTTTGAATGAACAGACGAACCCATACACACTCCCTCTTACTCACAGTTTTTCTGATTCGTATATTGAAATTTATACATTAGATCCCATTTTCTTAAGACACGAGAAATTAAAGAAATGAAAAAGTCATTTGTTCCCTATACTCGTGAGTTACATACTTTTAAGTGGGTACTGCTGCTCAGTGAAACCAGTTTTCTTTGGCAGATTGCTCTGCTACTGTATTCAAATTAATTTCCCACAGAATAGCACCAAGTGAAATCTGTTACGGTTAACTTGGAACATGACTTTTTCCAGCACTGTCCTCATATCAAGCATCTTGAGCCGTTTTTTCTCTTTTAGCTAAATGTTTAAAAATAAAATGAATACAGGGCCAATATTTACACAGGTCAAACCTAAGAAAGTGCCCTTCTGCCCTCCATAAGCAACAAGAGGAAATGGAAACTAAGCATTAAAACAATTCCAGCATAGGCACCCAACTTCTTTTGTGTATGGTAGAGGTACCCTGCTTGCTCCCAGTGAAAACTTAGTGAATCCTCTGATGGCAGCTATCTCATTCTAACTGATGTCCTGAGGTCATCCTACATTTAAAGGAGAAACCTGTGTCTGGAGGAACTTGTAGATTGCTGGACTTCTTGCTCTCTCTCTTCCAACTTGTTTGTGCATCATTTGGGAGGAAGTTCAGATAACTTTTTACTTGTAGGAAGCAGCAGGAAACTATCTCCATTTCTGAGAACCCAAGCTACTAGTAAGGCTCATTTTCTCTCAGACCCAGGGGTGCAGAAGTGAGTGATCACTTCTGATGAGGTTTGTCTTGGCTGATGCCTGGCTTTGTTCCACTGATAAATGGATAGGAGAGACCTGTGAGGTGAGTGTGGTGGAGCCACCCTTGCAGACTTCCTTAGTGCAGGATGAGAACAAAACTAGAAGGAAACACTTAAATATGTAGTCACCAGATGACACAGTGAAAAAATGTCAATCAAAATTCCAGGGTTAGGAGTATGATATTTTTCCGAGCTCAGATGAGCTCTTAACTGCTGCAGATCACCAAGATAATCCTGGGAAGAAACATCCCACAACCCACATGATGCCTCTCTGCTTGTCCTCTGATTTCTGGTGGCCAGACTGGGCTTTCTTCTCTCCTGGCCTATGTAAGAAGTGCTTATGAATGTTCTCATGCTCATATTAGTAGATATCTTCCCTGAGAGAAGGAAATATCTCTTTAAATGGGTATACAAATGCAGAGGGCTCTAGAGGTAGGGTTTTCTCATATCCTGGGTCAATATTGTTGCAGTTGGGCTAGTCATTTGACATTTCATTGAACAGTATTTAGGCTTCCAAAATTTGCCCCAAAGTAAGTTCACAAGCTTACTGAAGCAAATTATTAAATATCTCTTGTTATTTGGTGGCAATCACACTGATGATCTGTTTCTTTTCTTGTGGTAGAACATTTTACGATTTCAAAGTCTCTTAAAAAGATAAGGCAGAACAAAAGACCATTAGTGTTTTGGTTGTGGGTTTGTTTTGGGTTTTTTATGGCATTTTGCTCCCCATTTTTCCTCAACCTTTTCCTATAATGGACTTTGAAATTATTTGTCTATGGAACACTGTAAAGCTACTACTGGGACCTTTTAAAATGTTTCCCGCAAGTGGTGTTTCTCCTCAGCAGTCATTACCTTCAGCCATGGTTTGTTTCTTTAGTCTTTCCATTGTCATATATTTTTATTTTACTGTACCTTGCCTGTTCATTGTTGGTATAATGGTTGCTTACTTTGGAAGGGACTGCTGGCTATACTGTATTTAGAATGAGTTAATATAAAACTTATGTTCCGCAGTTCCTTTGTTCCTCTTCTGGCCATGTCTCTTCATTGTCATGTTTTTTTCCTGAACATTTGTTTCATCCACATAGTTGCTTTCCCTGAAACTTTGTTGAAAGAACTTGTTCAGTCTATCCTTTTTTTTTTTTTATCCTGCAGTTTTATCATTTAAATGAGAGTACCTTTCTTTCTTGTATTGATCTTGTAAATGTCTTGTATCTTGAGATACTCTTTTTCTTACTTGTGCAGTTTGGTTTGTGTACAAGCAGGCAGACTCATTCATTAATGCATAACAATCTTGGTTCTACGAAGAGCAAATTGGGAGCTAATTATAACAATTGTGCTCTCACATTTATATCACTGTGCTACTTCAGCTCCTTTTGATGTCTAACCAATCTGTTGAAATGTCCCCATCAATTCTTGCCACAATAGAAGAGCCTTACTGGGCATTTTTTATATCGTGAATGGCGGTTTTTTTTGTTGTGGGTTTTTTTTTGGTTTTGATTTTCAATGCAGCCTTTTTGTACTTACATATTCTCCACCAGTAAGCATGTGATTTGGCAGGATTATGGGTTATGCAAGTAAAAGAAGGGTAAGTTTGTCCTAATAAAATAATAATTTTCTTCTGTTTTTTCTGATATACAAGTTATGTATATAAGTTCTGTAATCCATGGTTTGTGTGCACAGAAAAACACTAAATCTTTGAGAGTTATTCAATTTACAATGCTATTCTGTTTAATTCTGTTCTATCCTTAGATTTTTTGTCCCACCATATTTTTATCACATAATATTTGGTCAAAACAGAGTCTAAAGACCAAACTGGTTTTGATTACTGGATTGCATCTGGGCTCCATTAGAATCAACGGGAGCTTTGCCACTAGAATTAACAGAGCTATCTACTCAATGGTAATGTAGCTGATCAAAATATAACCGTTCTCTTGTATCATTTCTTCCTGAAGGATGACAAAATCAATTTTATTTTCTTCCTCCATGTTTTGCTTTCTCCATTAATCAGATCAAGAGATCACAGTACTTAGAAAACAATACTAGTTCATGTCAACTCTGCCACCCCCACAGTCTCTTGCTGGCCCATGTTCGTAACTTGGCATCGTTCCTTCTTCTAGAAAACAAAAAGCTACCTGCAAACAACCAGACTAGAAGAATGAATCGATGCCCATGACTAGAAGAATGAATAGATGTTGTCAAACAGAGGCAGCACATTGTGTGGTTGCACTGAAGTTGAACAGTTTGTGCCTTTTGACTGGGTTTTCTTTAGCAGTGGATGGGGCTGGGAGAAAGCTGGGGCAGAGGCATTTTCACGTGATCCATATTTCTGGGTAATAGCTCCAGGTAGGGACACTGGGACACCTGAATCTGCTATTGGTATTGCACACACTCTGCACAATTGGTTAATGCAAGCACAGTGAATTTAATTTGTTTAGGTGGTGGGAATTATGCACATACCCAAATGTACTGCACAACACATCTGCTAGAGTCCCAGTGGCTTCTGGATGTACTGGAGAGTCTTATGTATATAAACTGCATGTTCAAATAGACTTTGATATGGGACTTTGGGGCATGGGCTGAGGAATGTGTGGTGATTCTGGTCAGAGGCACTGTACCTGTTTTTCAACCTGGTTTAGGTGGCCACTAGCTGATTCTGAATTAATCTGGTGATAGCACTGAAGTGGGTTCTGTTGTGTTGGTACAATTTCTTTGTGCAGAACACCACTGATGTATCATCAGGGTGTGACTTTAGAATACAGTTTGAAAGTAGGTGTAAAAGGTCTCTGTCTCAAAAAGTCAGTGTTCAAATTACATGCTTGGCAATGTTATTCCGGAGAAGCTGTATAATCTCCCTTCTTACCAAACAGATTTCCTAAGAACCTATCAGATCTAAGGCCTCTCACAGCAGCTAAACTGATTATTCTGTAATATCTTACATGTTTGTGTAGCTGTGCTAGCTCATGTTATGGATATGGGAGGGATGATAATTGGCAGGAGGACAGATTAGAAAAATCTTTTCCATCTGAGGATGTCATTCCATGGTTTCTTCAACAACAAAGTCAGCTTGGGAAATCTCTCTTCATCCTCAGCTTTTCATTCAGTCATTCTTTCCCACCCTCCTTAGCAGCCACCACCCTTCTAGTGGTGGTGATAGAGATGCTCGTGGAACATGCTGCAAACCAGGCTGCAGACAGGACTGCATAGCATTACCAATGGCATGCAAGGCTGGGGCATAGCAAAGAAAAATGCAGCTCTTGGAGGAACTGGAGCTTCTAAACCATCTTTGCCAAGGAAAGGAAAATATGTTGTGAACTGCATCCTTCAACATTACTAATATAGCCTTTCTCACATGTACATGACTGCATGAGCCATGAAAACAGTTGCCTGAGAAGTGCACAGTATACAAGAGAGATGGTTTGAATGTACAACAGAACAAAGCAATATGCACATGGCCTTGGAGAATGTGGTAAGGCAGAGCATTGGTTAGTTCTGTTTGTTTCGCATGGCTACAGCTTGGGATTTATGTGGGGATAAAAAGGAGGACTTGTGAATAACTTGATTAATTAGAAAGCCATTTTTGGTGTCTTGCCTACACATAGGCACAAGGATTGAAAGGACTCACTGAATTGGCTTGATAGGAGGGATAAGAGAGCTGTTGTGGTCAATCAGGCAGCATTAATCAGTACACATGTGACTTCCTATGAAACAGGTGCTGTACTGAAAACCATCAAGATCCTAAAATATTTGCATGATAAGATGCAAGATCCAATGCAGATGTGGTGGGTTACAGACAGTCTCAAAGGTGACAAGTATAAAGAGAATTGTGCCCTAATGGCTAACCCAGTAACAAAGTATTTACCCTAATGAACTAACTTTAAATACCTCCTCTTCAGAGTTCATATGCAAACCTCCGAGGTGTGTATTGCTTGTCTCTCAGCTGTTAGAGTTATATTGGGCAATAGGTTCTCCAGCTTACAATTTGGCAGGTAATCTTTTCTCATGGGTACCTGAACTGTTTTTAGGTAGTGCAGGTGGCATGTTTCTAAAGGTCTGATAATGGCTTAGGATGCTGATCTCAAGCATGTGTATTCATTCCTTCTTCAAGGCAAGCAAAACTGTCAGGGATCAGCAAGGAGATTTATGAGCCTTGATGGAAGCAGTGGGTTTTCCTGGCGTTGTATTATATATATATATACATTATATATGCAGGAACAGTGGGTGTAGAAAGGGACATGCTCTCTGCTTACATGAGCCCTGTGGGGAAAACTTTTGCAGATAGTGACTATGGGAACCAGTTCTTTAGTTCTTGCTTGGCAATAAAATATTAAATATCCCTCTGGAATGTACCTGCAGACTGCTCCTGGGGATTTAGAAGTGTATAAAACGATAACAGGAAATAAAAGAAGCCATCTCATTTTGTCAAGAACAGCCTGAATTCACCTTTGTGAAGATGAAAGGGTTTCTCCACATGCCCTATTGGAAGCTTTGAACCAAGACTATTTGTCAACAGCTGGAAAAAGGGCTCACTCCCCAGTGTCACCAAATGGCCTTTCTTCATTGTAAGCAATTCTCCCAAAGGAATGTTAGCGTTCAGAAACACATAATCACATAAGCGATTATTTGCAGGTGCTTTTATTAAGAGCTCTGGGAATCAGGGGTGTTTTCCACCCAAATCTGACTCCGACTATACATTCGAGATGATCGTGTTTTTATATTCTATCCTTATATAACTTTCATGTTAATTATTAAACTTGCTCTATTGTATGCATAGATTTCAGCTAAGCATAGCCCCCCTTAAATTTCCAACATAGTTTCTCATTATTCTTCTTATGATTATATAGTAATTATATTTAATTACTAAACAATCATCACATCTAACAATTATATCATTTATCATACTGCTTACGCAGGTGCAGTGATCTGGGAAAACACAAAGCCTAACATTTTCAAAGTCTATCTTTAACACTTTCCAGGGCTCCACTATCAGGAAGAGCAAATTTTCAGTTGAGCTTATGACAACAAAGCCTCTCCTTTCTAATTTCAGGTATTTTGTTTGTAAACAAAATGTCTGGTAAGACTTTGCTGGATTGCTAATGACCCTCTTTTGGTGACTGTGATCCTGGGCAGGAGAGCAGGATGTGTTTGATGCTGTACCGGATGAAAAGATAGTTGCTGTCCCCATAAAGCTTGTGCACTCTGGATGCTAGAGAGATAGCAGAGGCATGCAGGTAAGCAAAGGAGCACAGTGTCTTGTGCAAGAACATTCAGAATGACAGGGAACTCGGCCCCTCTGCATCCCAACCCCCAGGCTCAGACTTTTGTTTACATCCTGACAAGGAAGACTGTGGCTGCGTGCAGGCTACAGAAGACTTCTCTAAAGACATTGAAGAAGGAGCTCTGTGGCTGTGCTTGGTGTACCTTCCAAGGACAAGGGCACCGGAGTAGAGCTGGGAGGTGCCAGCCGTAAGGTGCAGTCAGATTATAGGCATGCTCTGTGAAGGTAACATCACAGGAAAGGGAGGCTGGCACCCATTCTGTTCTCCTGGATCCAATCCCACTTTCCATGCAAGCAGCTGGCAACGCTCCTGGTGCACTGAATGGGGCCTGTCAGAAGCAGCAGAGGCCTGGGATGCCATCCTTGGTGCCATTGGTTGCATCTGCCAATCTGCCAGGTATCTGGTAGGCAGAGTATCACACTGAGAGGAGCCAGGCTTGTTGGTGCACATCTTGTTCTCTGAATTCCTGGAATCCTGGGTGGTCAGGCCTATTGCCACATGCATACCAGCTAGTGCCTGGGTGGCTCCACACCAGCTAGGGTGCAGGCAGACTGCTCCTTGGCAAATATCAATGTGCAGCTGAAGCTGGGCTTTTAGGGATGTTGGAGGGATGTTGGAGATCCTGTGGGGAACAGAGGAGAGAGAGGGATAGCTGAGACTATCACTGCAGGAGACTGGGGACATGGGGAAGAACTGAGGGCATTTGTTGTGATCTAGCTAAGGAAACTGGGGGAGCCTGGAATTCCTAAGTGGAAATGTAGGTGAGGTAGATTAACTGCAGGCTGAGTGTGACCTATATTTGAGATCTGTGGTGTTGACTAGGAAAACTCCATAAAGCAAAGACATTGCAACAAAGTGGGAAGGGACATAAGCAAAATGTGTATAAAAAGGTGGGGAGGTGATGATATGAGAACACTCTGGTGTGTAGGGGGGAAGGAGGGAAAAGCACATTTTATGAAAGAATCACATGTTGGGAAACAATGCCCAAATGCCTAATGTTTATCCTGAATTGTGGAATTCTTCAAACATTGTCTGTACAGACTTTCCAGCCTTGCACTGGATACTGTCCTTAAAATAAAATAGGGTTTCTTTCCTTATTCTGAAATAGCAATATGCAGCCTAATAGCCATATTATAAGCCACAGGCTTTCAGAGATTAGATGAAGCATGCCAGTCAGAACCAACCCAATCATAATTTAATTTTTAAAGATTTGTTTTAATTTACCATATGGTATAAATTACAGGGAATTTACAACTCTATAATTTTCACTTGCCTTTTACCAGAAATGCTGAATTACTATGATGACAGCTGGAAGTGCTAGGACACTTGAAAGAATACAGCCTGTCCTTACAGATTTTCAGTTGCAGATTTCTGGGCACAACTGTCTGAAAAGATAATTATTTTTTAATATTTTATAATTTTAATTAGGTTAGTTCTTTTAGAGGAAGTATGGTTTGAGAGACTGAGTTGCTTCTTCAGCTGAGAAATTGAACAGTGACTAGAAGATCACAGAGGGATAGTTTCCTGAGATATCTGCCATGCCTGTGACTGTGGTGTCTAAGTGACACACATACTGCAACAGTACTACAAGAAATCTGAATGCAAACCTGTGGCTTTGCAACTGGTTATGCCTTTATTTACTGCTGACTTTCATCAGAATTTTGCTCCAGATTGATTTAGGAGATATCAGCAATTAAAACTAAGGAATTTTTTTTTAACAAACAAACATAGTTCTGGTTAAGACTGAAGTCCTGTAAAGAAGCATGAGAATAGGGTCTGGCTCAAGTGTGTGTTTGATTCTGAACAGACCACAAACAAGGACTGTTTTCTCAGAAACTTTGTGAGTGGCACTAAACTACTGTTTACTCTCTTTTAGCCTTTTTTCCCTGCCTCAGCCTCAAATTCCTACCTTTCTGTATGCCCTGGCAGGATGAACCTACTGAGGGCTGCCAGCAGCCATAAAACATATGGTTCCCTTGGATTGTTTTTATCAATTAGGGTAAACCAATCAAAGTAGCTGAAGTCTTACTACCAGAAGCCCTTTTCCTCAGCAAAGAAAACTATCTGATTCCAAGCCTCAGACATGACTAAAATTCTTTGCTAACTTTGATTTTGACAGTTAAAACAGCAAAAAACTTGTCTCAGTCATTTTCACCCTTCTCCAGGTAATCATGTAGTTTTAATTCCCCTCCTTGCATCTTCATGCTGTAATATGAGCTGTGGGCTTCAAACACATACCATGAAGTACCCAGATGAGAAAAAAGTGCTGTGATTGACTTTTTGCAGACACATAATGTGCAAGAGGATGTTTATGTAAGATACAGTAGAGACCCATTTTCCCAGCTAAGAACTGCACTTTGAAAACAAAGGTTTTAAACTTCAGCTGGTCACCTGTCATAGCAAGAATTCTACTCTTTTTTACTGCCCAGACTCATTGCTAAACCTACATAATCCTGAAATGTAACTTTTAAGTGTGATTTATGGTTATGATTAGATTTGTAGTATCAAGTTGCTCTTGTAAACCCCCTTGTTTTCCTAGGAAGGTGGGGCTATAAATATCCTGGGAGCAGGACCGCTGGGATGATATTTTATTTTAAAAGCTTTATTGCTGGCTTTTTTCCCTTTTAAAACACAAAAAACCCCACCCCAAATCAAACTCTGAAACAAAAAGAAGTCCCAATCTAACAACTATCACATAATAAAATTACATGTAATGTTTAATTATCTAATGGGATTTGATTTAAAAACCCCCCCAAAAACCTAAACAAAAACATGGAAAAAGTAGTTGAGCACAAACCAGCCTGTAGGAGCTAGAAAACTAAGGCATAGATTCAAACTCTAACTGTGAAGATAAAAATATGTTCAGAGCAACTGTCAACTTCCCCAAGGGTAAAATGCAAAGGCTCTGAATTGTGACATCACTGGGAAATCAGACAGATTTTTTACCCTCCCCTCACTCACAGGGGCCATTGTGACAAAATGAGAATACTGCATTTATTTTGGAATATAAATTTATCAGTGCTTCAGACTGTAGCTTGCAGCTGCCAGGGGTCTGGATTGTATTCAGGAGAATCTAGAAAGTCATGGAAAACAAACATGAAAAAGAAAAACAACGTTTTTTCTGTCATAAACCCTTCTAGTGATGTTTTCATTTCAGGACTGCCATTTCACTCTATCCTGGGTTAGCTGTTTGCAACTGAGTGTGCATGCATATGTTTAACAACTCACAAAGGCCTTTACTGATAGAAAAGTATCAGTACCTGATCTTGGTTTGGAGATATGAGATCATTGCTTGCAGCATAGCAAAAAGAAATATTTCCTTTCCTTCAGCCTGGATCCTGTACATAGATCATCCTCTTCCCATCACGCTTGCTGAACACTGCTTCCTATCTCACAGCCAATTCAGCCTCTGAAGGGGGCTCTTCTGAAGGGGGCTCTCTCAGCCCTTCTGAATTCCCATGCTTGTGAGGCAGTTTGAAGTACGTCATGGTGATATAATTTTTGGGCTTATCCACAGGCTTAGTGGGATTTTCCATGCAGCAGAGCACTGTGGAGGCATTGCACAGTATGGGACATCTACCAAGACAATTTGAGGAATTCAGGCGTATCTTGCTTCTATAGAGGAGAGAGAGGAAGGGCAGCCTTTGGCTGGGGAGGAAGGGCTGTCATTGGGGACCAAACCCTCTCCACATGGGCTGGGCACGGTGGACAGGCTCTCAGCAGGAAGTCTGTGCAGGTCTTCAAGAGTAAAATGCTCTTGCAGGGATGAATCTTGACAGCAATTGTGCCACAGTAAATCTGCATCCCTCTACACCAGGAGGAATTGGGAGTTCAGTCAGGGTTCAAGAGCACTCAGTGAGGGCTCAGTTCAGAGGACACTCAGTGAGCCAGGGTTGGCTCTCCTGGTGTTTTCAGCAGGATTTTTGAAGTGTTTGACTCTGAATTGCTGTAATCACAGGAAGAGGATATAAGGAAAACTTACCTCGGGAGAGCTGGTCAGTGGGAAGAGCTGGCTGAGCAGAAATGAATAAACTTTTTTTAATTGCCTGTGAAAATACCAAATGAAAAAGTGGGAGGAAGAGGTGGCAGTTTCCTCCTCATTGAGACTGCAGAAATGTCCATAGGAAGTCAGAATAGCAAGATTGGATCCTGATGTCCTGCACCATTTCATGTTTATCTTACACTTAACCTTTTGATGAACAGCAAACTCGTGTGCACTCCACAAATATGCAGTCTAAGCACTGAAGTTGCTGTTCCATCTGGTTCTTTTGTCATTGCACTGAGAACACTGAAGAAACAGCCTGAAGGCTTGGAAATATCCACTTTCAGTGTCTTCACTCAAATATGTCACTTTTTTCTTAAGAGAGACAGATGTGATGTACCTGAATATGACCTAAATTCAGTGGTTACATTAAAAGTAAGTGCCTTATTTGTGTAAGACAAAAAGAAAAAAAAAATGTTTTGAAAATCCATTAGTGCAGTCCAGAATGATGAGCCACTTTCATTAATTTGAGTTATTGAAACATTTCCTTTGTGCTGAACAGGAGAGGATAGATTCCAAAATGAAGAAGAATAATGCTCGTCCCCAGCTCAATGATTTCTCTATCAGGGCCAAAGGTATTACACAGCTTTCATCTTATGCAGAAGCCTTATTATGCTTCAGAAATAGTTTTGGAGTTGTTCAAATTTTTACTTCTTCTTCTAGACTAGGCAGTCTGCAATGGCTGACTCTGAAGTCACTCTCTGACACTACCAGTCTGTAGTGTCATCAGATTGGGCCAGAATTGCTCCTCTGACCCCGATATGTACTTGGGTTTTGCCCTAAATCGCAAGCTGAGAAGCCACAAGCTTGCCTGAAAGTTTATCAGATCTAGTGCACTTTTACTGGGATGAGGAGGAAATACAGTGGTGGTAAACAAATATAAGAACCTATTGTGACTTCGGCTTAGAATCACCAGGAGACCAATTAACACCTTTTTGTTAGGATTAGCTATTATGATGTTTTCAGCAAGAGCCCTAAATTGGTACTTCGTTGTAGTTCAAAGTGTGACTACACTGCAGTTACAAGGGAAGTGGAGATCAAAGCTCCCAGAACAAATAATTACAGGAAGGTAAATTCCATCTGATGTAGGAAACAGCAGAACCCTCCAAAGAACAGCAAACAGCCTGGCCGGGAGCAGCCCATCGGGGTGTGAGACACAAAAGGCGGCTTTCAAAGGGAGAAACGCCTCTCGGGCTGGGCTGGGATGGGAATGGGGATGGGGATAGGGGTGAACCGGCCCCTCTGAAACCACACCGCTGTGCGGGGATGCTCTCTGCTGTGTCAGCAGGTCCATCATGAAGCATTTTCTTTTCTGAGGTTCATCACTCAGCTGAACTGGTGCTAATACATAGCACAGAAATCCTGTGTGAGGTCTGTGTGCTCGGCTGGGAATTTTAAAGGTAATTAAGGAGGAAAAAGCCCATTGTGCTATATTTGGTGGCTGGTTTATTTTCTTGGTGTTGGTTCTGTGCCCGGGGGAAGAGGTTGTGGGGAAAGAATAATGGAATTCCCCTTGTTGTCTCCATGCTCCTCTTGAGGTCTTTCAGTGGCAGCTTGCCAATGAAAAACTTGCATTTAAATAAATAACTCTGAAATTAATTGAAGTCTCATCTTTGATGTAATCTGCACTTAGATGATATTGTCTCTAATGTAGACTTAGAGCCTAAAGTAGAGGGGACTTTCTTTTTCTTACCTAAAATACCAAAAAAAAAAAGGCTCCAGGCCATGAGTAAATGGTTAGAATGTTTTAGTGGAATTCTGAAGGAATAATTGGTTTATTTATTTATTTTTGCTGAAAAGCACCAATGAAATATGTAAATAACAGCTGAAGAAGTGAGTCTGCAATACTTGAAAGAATAACAGGTTATGTAAGGAGGAAGAAAACCCAACCAAAGAAAATATGGAAAATTCTGAAACATCCTAAGCTTTCCATTTTGTCATTTTCAAAGTTGAGTATTTCTTAGTTATATGTTTTTTATCCCAGGTGGATTCAATAGAGGGTTACAGTGAAGGAAATCATGTAGCACGAGGAATGAAAAAAGTGTCCTGTTTTCGTTGGCATATGAATGAAAATTATACAGCACAAATATATTTGTCTTGAAAATGAAATAAATTACTAACATCCGTACAAATGACACTGCAATTATTCTCCTTCTAATTAGAAGCTGGGAACTGTTAATTCCATAAGCAGTCTCGTCGTTCTTCTCCTGCATTATAAAATAAGTATTCCTCCAAAGACCAGGCATCATGGAATAATAAGCTAATACTTCAGCATGAGGCTGACTCACCTGTTTTCTCTCAGCTTGTGCTCAGCTGACCACCTGTATTTCTGTTAGCCTCCTGAGTCAGATAAAATACAAGTCATACAATTAAATATTTATTGTGACCTCAGGGTATGCTGTATGAGATCTGCACTTGGTTAGGAGATGGGTGTGCTTGCCAAACTGGCCCAAAAAGCTGCACCAACAGCCTAAGCACAGCTTGATTCAACCTCTTTTCAATTTAACTTGAACTGACAGGAATTAGGATCAATACAACTATGAACAGTGTGGTTTTAATTATATGAGGTATGAAACCATTTAATTAACCTAGCTTAAATCAAATACTAGTTATGATACTGAAACTTTTTTCCCCAAATGTGTTGCTTAAAAGAAAAAGATTTAGGCCAAGATATTTTTCCTCCCCTCTCCTGGGCAATTAGAGATAAGCTGCCACCTTCTTGATATAGAAAAAATACCAGAGCCCCCTGATTTTACACATATAACTTCCAAGAAAACAAGAAAACTTGTTTCTATAAAACCAAAAATATTTCTAGGTAAGTTCCCATCCCCCTCAGTTTGTCTTTTTGCCTACTGGGAAAATCTGCTACAATAGACTGTCAAGTTATCAAAGTAATTTAACTTTTTGGACAAAATGAACATTTATCAGGCTGAACATTTATCACCCTTTTTCTGCTTCCTTGAGCTACTGGCACACTGCTGGAGCACTTGTGGGACGAAGCTGGTGCCTCTAGCCAGCTAGGGACAGGAAGAGCCCACAGGAATGCACAGAGCTGCTGCCAAGCTGCAGAGCTGTGCTCCAGCACGAGGGATGGTGGGTTCCCAAGTGTCCTCTGCTAGGAAAGAACAGGACATCTTGTTACTTGTGTTACACCAGGGTGTCTAAAGGGGTTGGTGTGCCTCATGCCAGCCCTGGCAGACCCTTTGACCTGACAGGTCAATTTTCTCTTGGGCAACACAGCTGGGTCCTTCAACCCAGCCTGCACACCTGCCTTCCACCTGAAAAACCTTGGGATGCTCATGAGGTGAAGACAAAGAGAATTTTGGTATGCCCACAATAAAGATCTTGTTGTTTTTTTTTTTTTTTTTTCCTGTGAGGATAAACCAAACAAATGAAACTATTAACTACCCAGGGGACATCCCCCAATGCATGTTCTGTGAGGTAATCATCCTGGGAGCTGGTGGATCACCAACTTGGTGGGTTCATGCTCTCTTGTCCCTGAGGCCAGGGCAGGCATTGTGGTCACGTGCCATCCCTCCCTGAATCCTGGGAAGCGACAACAGGAAGGTAGGTAGGTGTGCCTTCCCCTCTTGCCTGCATGAAACACTCTTTTTCAACAGGCAAATCTAATGTTTGGGTCAGGTTGCTGTTTTGACAGTCTGACAAAAGCCAGGAAATGCACACTCTGCACTCTCCCTGGGCACCTTGCTAACTCCCACCTATTTGTTTTCACAACAGCCCTAGCTAAGGGCTGGATTTAGCTGACGAATTTCCTGGCTTGTATCAGTTTGCCTTACAGCCATAACTTGGTTTTCAACGTATTTCTTTCTGTATTTAATATTAATGCTGGAAGTGCTATTTATAATAGCCATCTTCTAATGAGTGGGAAAGAGTACAAAGCTTTTCTTGAGGGAGATCATAAAGTGTTTGAAATTGGTAACAGGCACACAGGCTGTTGGCAAAGGATCACTTAAAATAAATGATCTTCTTGTTTTTACTAAACAAGAAGTCAGTTCCATAAAAAAAGAACACTTCCTACACTTCTAGATGCTCTTACTACAGAAAGGGCTATTCTTTTATTTACTGCCTTGTAGTAATTAAGAAAGGGAATTATTTGTACCAAAGAATGATTATGAAACATGTCCTACAAGACAATGTAAAAAGAAAGAATGTTTGTTGGGACATATAAAGGAGGAACTCTTGCTTATCTCACTGATGAATTTGACTGCAAGAGCCAAGAGCTCTGAAAGCTTTTTTTTCTAACTTTTCTTTCTACACTGAGGTCTGAATACAAAAATTTTCAATCCTCTTGGAAGTCAACAGGAGGTTCCTTCTTACATGAATTGGGAAAAATTGATGTTTCCCTTGATTAGGGAATAGCATTGATCACTGGAGATGTCCCAGCAGTGCATATTCACAGAACTCAAGCTGCATTTAGAACAGCATATTATAAGCAGTAACTGAGATGACATACCTTATTACTCCTTCTGTGATTGTTCTCTTCCATTACAAATATGGTTGTCCAGAAATTAAAAAAAACTAAAGGGAGCAGATAGAAGAAAAATATCATTAGAAAAATGCTAAAAGAAGTCTTCTCAGGATGACTCTGAATTATGGTTCAGAGGAAGTCCTGAATGGCACAGGTGCAGTGACTTCCCCAGGTATGCTTCTGAAAAAGGTCTTGGCATATTGTATCAACTGGGTACATTCAATTTTTAATGATCTTTCCACTCATATGCAATGTGCCCATAGGGTGCAGGAGGGCATGTGTGTCAGAATTGCTCTCTCTGGAGTTTCTCCACCTTGTGAGCGAGCTAGCTACTTTTTTTGGTTTTTTCTCTTTTTCTTTTTCTGTTTTTTCTTTGGAAGAAAAATCCTCCTGGCCTTTGTGGAGACAGCTTTAATAGACCTGCACAGAAGTGATTTTTCCTCTTTCCTTCCAGTCAATCAAGAGGAGTTGCCTAGAAAGCAAGGAAAGAGTTCCCTGCAGCTGGCTTAGTTTCTGACACTAAATGACTTGCCTTAATGCAGCCATCCTTGGTCTTCTCTGGGGCTGTAAGGCACAGTAGAAATTCAAGTCATGTTTCCATCTGTTACAGACCTTACCTCATTTTACAGTACAGTGACTATTAATGCAGAACATTAAATGGTAAACTGAGTCCACATGGCATGTACTCCATGCTCTGCCTTTGCCATTATTGGTACTGGATTGTTTCAGCATAGCCAAAATGTGCTGTTATTTAGGCAGCCAGCCAGCCTGAGGGCTGTGGAGGGGTAGCACACCGGATGGCCTGGGCCAGGGAACATCAAGCCTGGGAGCTAGCTGAGCTGGTTTTCTGAAGAAGGAAGGTTTTATTCTCCCAGGCAGATATGATCTATTGTGGAAGGCTGTCAGGGCAGGGAACTGACATAGGGCTTGACACTGCCTACAGAGATTGTTCTCAGACCCTAAAAATACAGAAATTGTCATTTACTTGTTAGTGTCCTGCTGACAGGAGCCCTATTTCCCTTTGTTTGGAGCTAAAGGCTCCCTTTCCCTCTCTCAGCTCTTAAAGGTTTCTCCATAAGACCAAAATAAGGGGTTTCTCAGTAGAAGAAAAGAGATTTTGCACAATGGGTAGAGTTACAAAGGAGTGAATGACAGGCTTCATCTGCCTGACAAGCAGCTGGAGCGAGGAGCGTTTGAGGGTGCAAATAGAAATAATTGTGCTGGGTGTTTGTAGAGTCACTTACTCATTAGATATCTTTTCACTAAGTTAATTAACTTATGCAGCCTGATCCTGTTTCTAATTCATTTGGTGTCAGTCACAGTTCTGCAGAGTTTGGGACAGATCACTGGATCTCTAAACTAATCCCACACAGGCCACTGAATTTCACTTGCAGACTGGTGCATGGCTGGAGTGAATATCTTTCAGAGTTCACTTCAGAAAGACATTAAAATTTTATTCAAAAGCACAGGAGAGGAGAGACTACCTTTCACTAGGTAGCTTATTCCAGAATTCAGGAAATCACATTGTTAGACTATTTTGAATATATCTGTTTTCACCTTTTCCCTATTGCTTCTTGCCGTGTTTTTCCCAACTAGCTAAAAATGTTTAGGAGCCAGGACTACTCACTCTGTTAGAGTTGTTCACTATTGTACTTTTTTTGTACTACTTTGTTGCCTGCTCTTCCATCTCCCAATGTCCCTTAAAAACAGAGTGTGCAACATGGATGCTGCAGGAGCCCTTCATGCCCAAGGAAAATTGGTTCTTTTATTTTTTTTTTAAGAATTCCCTGTTTATATGATTACAGTGCATCAAGCAAGAAGATCAAAATAAGGCTTCTTTTCTCCCGTTTCACAGAAAAATAAACTGGGTTTTGACATTCAGAAGTTTTCATAGTGTTGAAACAATCTGGATATTTATATACCTCTGTACTGAAGACTTGTGTGATTGTAAAGTGCTGCTAGTTTTAAGAAGGCAAAATTTTTTATTGGTTTAATTTTCCTTAGTGTTCACCTAGGGGTTTCTAGTAGATACCAGAAGAGAAAGCCATTAGAACATCATAGGCTTTGTGCATGCTGGGAAGTATTAATGATTACACTGTGAAGCTTAAATTTCTGTTGTCATGTGGGTTTAAGTAGTTCCTTCTGTCCCAATAACTATTGATAGTATATTTCTAAAATAACATAAACTAAAACTAGGAAAAAGATGTTTGTATGAGAATAGGGTTAAATGGCAGTCTGTAGTAAAAATCAGCATATGTTGACAAAAACTTCCAGCACAGACAAGCCAATTGAGTTGCTTTACAAAAGCTCCTGGAAAACAATTGTCAAAGCTGATGATCATGTCTTTGTTCTAAACCCTTAATATTTCAGATATGGAGAAATACAGCAAAATATTAACCTTGCAATTAGAGGAAACACAAAAGTTTCTGTAGAGGAAGGTTAATTGAAAGTATTGATGATAAGCGATTTGGATAATGTAAGGATATATGGTTTAATTATTTAATGAAAAAAAAAAAGTCAAGATAAAAAAAATGAAAAAAGTCTCCCTGAATAGCACAACAGTAATAATATAAATCTGATTTTGACAGCAACTGGCTCAGCACACTATGTATATACTTAGTACTAGAAATATCCAATTCCTGTACTTTGTAATAGCAATTGATCCATTAACTGAACAGTAAAGGTTTTGATTCCCATGGTACCTAAGGGGAGTGATTATTAAGGGAGATGATAGAAGGGTTATAGCATCTATTTTTGTGTGTGCAAAACCTGTGCTGGATGGGGAAGGGTCACCAAAAGATGGTGCATGAGATGTGAAATGCAATCCAGCTGAGGGCAAACAGAGATGGGGGATAGGTCATCCTCTCACTGCTGGTGGGAGAAGTTGAGGTAGGCTATGATTTATTATCATCTGTCTGTAGCAACACAGTTCTGAAGCACATGAATGACATTTGCAGGTGTTGTGTGATAGAGTTTCTAGCTGTAAAATACTCTAAAAGGTACGGGGTCTGGGGGTAACTGGGCTGAAACCATGTTACAGGTGGCCCAGTGTGAAAGTTACTTGAGGGGAAGGACTTCCTCCTCTTCATAACTATTGTGGTTATGTATTTCTTGTCTTCAATTTGTCTTTCGCCCTTTTGTCCTTGTGAGTTAGTTTAATTCACCTGTTCTATGGAACATTAGCTTAGTCATCCTTCACCTGCCTTAGAAAAAGAAAACAGTTTTCTACTGGGTTAACAATATGAACCAGCTCAGGAAGGATTTTAATGTGTGCTGAGGGAGTGGGAACCAGCAAACAAAAGCAGGAGCAAGAGAAGGAAGGAGGAGAAAGAAAGTGGGGTGACAAAGGATGCTGACACTCACTCACTTAACTGGATAGCTGCTTGATAATCCTGGTAAGTGCTTCTGAGAAATGCATGTGTTGATCAAAAAGACATGGTCCAGCTCTATTCAACTATATTTTATTTCAGAAGTCAGCAACTGAAAGTTCTCAACCAGAGACCTGCATCTGCTGACATGGTTGCTATTGGCTGTGTAGAAGAAAAAATGAGGTAAGGTGCCTAAAGCCATGGAAACAAAATGGGGCTTTGTAGAGCTGAACTTTTACATAGATACCTGAACTTTCTTACCTGCTTGACCTGCTTGATTCTCCCAAGAGATGAGCTGATTAGTTCTGCTAAGCTCCTTGCATGTGGCTAAAGCCTTCTTCTCTGTGGAGTTTTGATTTTGCCAAAAATCATACAGCCCCTTTTGTCTAAATAATGAATACTGGCTGAGTAACTTTAAAGTATTTTAAACTATAATTATAGGATCACTCCTAACATCAAGGTATACTGAAATGTTTGGTGTTAAATATTCAGCATCCAAATTATGTGCATTTTGTGGATGATCTGTGTATATGTATCTTTGTATATTACACTTTAAAGAAGCTCACATCTGGTCCTGGGAGCTTTAGAGTATTAGCTGTACTGTACTCTCAGAGTGTATTCTCTGGTTTAGTTTCATCCAAAAGGATTTTGATTTTATTCTCTGAGACCACCTGCAGTGCAAATCCAAATACTGCTAATAGGGACTAATTGTGAAATTGGTCTCTCATCCAAAGTAAAATGCTAATGTAGGCCCTCTCTCCTTTTCTTGATGGTGATGTGACTTTGATGTAACTATGAGCATTAAAATACATGGTTAGAATAAAACTCTTTTCCTGATGAGTTACAATTCCTTGTTTTGGAAACTGTAAGGGCTCCTGGGTCTGTTTTGCAAAGTATGTAGATCATGGCAGTATAGGACTATTATTTGCTCCTACAAACTTCAGGCAATATTTGGGATTTATTGAGGTTCATACTAACTAACCACATGTAAGAAGATCTCTGGGTTTGGCTCTCTACAGATAAACTAGACTGAGCAGAGGCAAAATTGTGTTAAATCATCACTTAAAACAGAATGAAATGAAAGACATCTCTGAAAGTGCTTCTCTAAAATCAGCTAGGAAGCCTGCAGCAGAGCTGACAAATTTTCTCAAGAATCTGGACCAATTTTCCTGTTACTGTGCAATACTGTATATTTCTATAATTTTACAATCCCTTACAGAACACACAGGGACATGTTGCCAAGACTTGTATCAGAGTATGAACTGGCTAACAAGTTAGGAGTCAAAAGGATCCTTCTGTTGAAGGAATTCCAGTCAGAGAACATTGTTTATAGGGTTTTTTAGTAATTTTACAGTAATTTAAAGTATCTACAAATAATTAGTCCCTTTCCTTTCAAAGTCCTTAAATATGAAAAAGAGGACATCACACAAGAATTTGACATTACAAAAACTCATTCTTGATTGTATCTCTCTGGACTTCACTGCTTGTGCAGCAGATGTATTTGGAAAAGCAAACTTCAATATAAACCTCTTTTTTTTGTTTTGTTTTGTTTTGTCTAGGAAAATAATATTACAATACAATGATAAAATCAGCTCACAATCTTGACATAAACAGTTAGCTTTCCAGGGTTTAGTTTTCCTGCAGTTTGACATGCTATTGTCTTCAGGTTATGTTTGAATTAATCATCATTGGCATTAGAGCACCTAACTGAGCTTAATTTTTTTTTATTTTCTGGTCTAATTTTAAGCGCTACACTGTTTTCTTTCCTCACAGGCTGACATTAATCACTTCAGGAAACACTTTGCCTTGTAGCCGGAGGCTCCTAGTCTTGCAAATGTTCAGTCTGAAGTGATCTGATAAGCTCAGTGCTGAAAGTACTTTGCAAAAAGAGATTTCATTTATCTTGAATACTGGGTAACAAACTGTCAAAATTTCTCTTCCTTTTTAATACATCAGTTCTATACAATTTAGACATCAGACAGAACAAATATCCAGACCAAGAAAGTGAGAAAATGCACTTGAATGAAACACACCACTGAACTCTTAATATTTTTTGCCTGAAAAGGGCAACAGAAGTTCTTTATAATTAAGTTTTGTGTCTGGCTCACACTATACAGTTTGTACATCTGATTGTCCAAGCAACACATTATTATGTCACTTCTTCAGTCTGAAGTTCTATATTCCAGCATACTGCTAGAACAAAACTCAGTTGTTTGTTGTGGTATCAAAGCAGGGATAAAGTTTGGTTATTCAGAAAAAAAGAAAAAAAAAGAAAAAAGAGACAGCATTACTTGAATTCTAGCATAGCTTCAATTGAGATAAAACTAAAAAGGCCCAAGGAAAAATTAAACAGAAAACAGATTACAAAAAGACTAAAAAGCCAAGCATCCTTTCCCAAACACACATATGAAAATCTATTAATTTTAATGAGTTGAGTTTCCAGCTCATGGGGTTTCCAGTTGGGCTCAGACTTTGAGGTAGTGGCTACTTTTTTAAGGAATTCCAAAACAAGCACATGAAGCTTTGAATCTTTAAATTTAAAGAACCATTTTGTCTTTAAATTTAAAGACATCCCCTGTTTTGTTTTGTTTTGATGTCACTTTTACATTAAGTGTACTCATTGGAAGAAATCTGACTGATTTCTGGAGCCCTGTACTTAACCAACAGAACCTATATTGGGTTGGAATGGAAGGGATGTTGTGTGACTCAACCTAGAGGCATGGGGAGCTCAGAGCTATAATCCTGCCACAGTCAGAGGTGTTCCAATGAAGCGTAGTTTCATTAATTAACCAGACTACTCTTTAAATGGGATTAATTGCATGGGTCCAGCTTGTAAAACATGTAGAATGTGAGAAATAACAAAATGGGTTATGGGAAATGCATCAGTGGGGAATATAATAGGATATTTATGAACCTTTTTCTGGGTTGCATTGCAACACACATCTGAGAAATACTGACTGTTCAGCTCCTCTTGTGCCTTAGTTTACCAATAAATGGGCTGGCTTGTTCGTACCTTTATTTTCTGCCTGGAGGCTGAAATACTGTATTTGTGTATCGGTGGGAATATCAGGAAACATATTAATTGTGGAATTGGCTGGATTAAAGCAAATTAAGCTGGATTAAAGGTGGAAATAATGGCAAAGCAAATAAAAGACACAAAATGAGAGCTATATAGTATACTTTGAAAACAAAGCCTCAACTTGAGGACTGTAAAAGGGATTAATTTTGTGAACTTTGTACATCATTAACAGAAGTTATTCTACGAACATATTCTATGTTATTCTGGATTTTATTACTGTAAATTTCTATCAAAAGGCATTTAGGTAACCAGGCCATGTCATTAAGGGAAGTGTAAATCACAGTGTGCTAGTAAGTGTCTTTGGGGCATTTAACAACTCTGGTAACATGCTATCAGATTTAACTTGTTTTCTTATACACACTTCCTGTATACAAGATCTATACTTGACTTGCATTGTGGCAACATAGTGGTTATTATTCTATTAGTATCACTTCTTGTTTTGACTATAACTAATGCATAAATTGTAAATCAAGAGGACCATAAACCAAACAGCATGATAAACCTGACCATAACAGTCTTACTTAGTCTTTCTGCTGTAGGCTTAGTGCTGGTTGCAAGTGACAGTTGAAAGCTACAATTTGGTCCTCTGATGATACCAAAAACTGTGGAACCTGTGAAGGGTGTAGTGGTGATAGTTAGGCATGAGGGAACTAAAAGAGTTTGTTCGGATTTTCCAAGCAAAATACTTGGGAATAGAATTTTTGTGGTGAGCAGTATTGTCATTCTGATTCAATTTTAGTTCTGCAATTGCTATTGACGTTGGGGAACTATATAGAAAACATAGAAGTAGTGTGAGAGTCTCAATATTTACTGATTTCTGCTTCTAGTATATCTTACAGTAAGTTGTGTGTATAGTGTAGATTCCAGATTATTCTTAAATTACCTTTCTTTCCCACAAATGCAGTATTTTGAAAAGAAAATGCAGTATTTAGACAAGGAGGTCCTATTCCTTAGATGGTACCTTTAAGTGTTACTGTATTACAAACAAACAATACCGCTGGGCATAGAGCTTGCAAATCATTCTCTCAGCTGAGCCAGCTGAGGGATTACTTGCCTACTGATGCTGGAAGAGCTGTGTATTGCAGAGTCTTAAGAAAAGCTTTCTTCACTTTGTAAAGAAATCTGTGCAATTGGTTCATGATCTTGCAAAGCAGGCAACTGGCTGACAGTGTTTCATTGAGCTTTAATGGAGAAAAGCCAGGTCTGAAAAAAATTAGCCTAGAAGCCTCAAATGTTTTAACGAGATATAGACTTTCTGTGAGCTCAATCTTACTAAAACTTCTTTTTAAAAATAAATGTCAAAGAAAACACTCAGCAGTCTGGAAAAAAAATCTGCGTGAAGAAAGCTGTAGTCTTGTTTTAGTCTAAAGTCAAGTAAGTCATAGTTTAGGAAGTTACTTACTGAGGACAAAGAGCCAAAAAGTGAAAGAATATGGAATATGCAGCTAGTGCCAGTACTTTTTACTGATTTCTTTATGGGAATAAAAATACAAGTTCCACTAGTGAAAACAATCCATCAGTCTTTTGCAAGCCTACTGCCTTTGCAGCCATTTAGTGCTACCATTTAGAAACCAGACTTTAAGGCATATGCTCTTCTTTTGAATTAATACAACCTGACCAGTCTTTGTTTGATTATCATTAAGCTGAAACTGAGCAATTATTCTTTACCTGTATTTATCTTGACATTTTACTGCTTCCGTTTCAGACCAGAAAGACTATTTTTGTTTAATGTTTGTCTATTTTCTTCCCACAACAGCAGCTCTTAGGCTAGTACATAATTGCTGCTTCTTATCAATCTTGCTGGGCTTTATTAGTAAATTATTTGATTTAGAAATATAAGATTATTCCAAAATCGAATTAAAAAATTGTTTTTGAAGTATTGTTTGGAAATAATATGCTTAGGTTTAATGTTCTCATTATTTTATTTGAACTAGAGAAAATGGATTTGCTATAAAGCAAATCTTGCCTACCAAAGAAGCATTAGTTTTCAGTGAAAAGAGCACCATCCCCAAAATTTGAACATTAAGACCTACTTCATTGCCCTGAGGAAAGGTGCTTTTCTCTGGATTGCTGTGCTATGCTTTGTTTTTTTCAGTGTGTATGAAAGGCATGAACAGATGGGTTGGACTATTTTTTAATTCAGGGGCTTAGCTGAACTGAAGTCTGGATATATTTGAGTATATTTTGAACCATTAGAAACCTTCTCTGCTTGCAAGTCAATGAAACAATGAATAAGTTCTGAGTGCTATGTCTTCCTGCAGATTTAACATCTATAATTTATCAATACAGCTTTTAGCTTTGAGCAAACCACTTTTCAGTTTAAGAAGTTATTTGTCTCACACTGCCTGGCACTGTTTGAAGCTGGTGGTTTTCATGTCACCTTGCAATGCTCAGATGAGGCACAGGCAGCAGAAGCTCATTCTCTCTGGAAGGAAGGGAGATGCAAAAAGTATGATGTGTTTGAAATCACTGGTCAGCAGAAAGAAAAACAGTATTTGAAAGAATGATGAGAGGAATGAGTTTACTGTGAGTATGTTTATGGAACAGTACACATGTAAATTACAAGCTAGCTTAATTTCCTTGATCTGTTTATGTACTTTTCCTGGAGCTCAACTCTACTTTGTTCTAGCTGAAGGCAGTGTGACAGACACCTCCCAGAATTACCCATCTTGGGCAGGATTTCACTTCAGCTGTGGCTTTACAAAATTGGAAGATAATAGTAATTTCTAAATTATGTTATTATCAAACCTTGCAGCCCACAGTATTAAGGCTTTTGTTAGCAGTGATATTTGCAAATATTTTTGAAAGTGACCAGAACAACTTGGAGCCAGAATAGCCTTTGAACATGGATCAGGTCATCTTGGTTTTAATTAGCTTGTCTTACATAACCTGTAGTTTTAACATTTACTTTTGTACTATAAAGCCCTGCATTTTATCCTGTCTTTTTGAACCACAGAATATCCTGAATTGGAAGATATTCACAGAGATCATTAAGTCCAACTTCTTGCCCTGCTCAGCATGTCCCCCAGAGTCACACCATGTGCCTGAGAACAATGCTTCTTGAACTCTGTCAAGTTGGTGCTGTGACCACTTCCCTGGGGAGCCTGTTACAGTGCCCAGCCACCCTCATTTTTCCTAATGTCAACCTTTTTCTAATGTCCAACCTGAACCTCCCATGAAACAACTTCAGGCCATTCCCTCAGGTACTATCACTCATTACCAGAGAGAAGAGATCAATAGTCTATTGATCCTTTTCTAACAAAAATTTCATCATGGAAAATGTCAAAATGTGCAAACAACTTCCATTTCCTTTCTCATTTTATCTTTATATTTCTGTAGGATAGCAAGACACTTATGCTCCCCATGCAACCAAGGGTCAAGGAGTAAGAGACTTGTCCAAAGTCACCCATTACGGTTTTAGGTAGTCAACCTGCACCTTCCAAAGCTATTGCCTTTACTGCTGCTTTTTACTGTTAACAGTAACTCAGCTCTGTTAGAATTGGCTATTTTTGGCTTGTGATATAATCGAGAGAATAACTACTCCTTTTAATTCTCTGAACCAGTCCCTTTAATCCTTTAAACATATTCAAACTAGGCTTAATGCACAAAGTGCTAGGAACAGTTCTGGGAGTCAGAAATATGCCTATGGGAATATGGGGACCCTCTGTACAACATTGAAATTGAAAATGGTCACTATGAACTCTGGATTAAGATTCTTCCCTTCTTATCCCCTGCCTTGATGCTTGTATTTACATTCTCAGAGTAGAAGCCAGATATTAAGTGCTGTCATTTGTCCTGCCTGTGTGTATTAGGTTAAATCTTGATTTTATAGAATAAAGTTGACTGTGACTTCATTCTATTATTTATTTGTCTTGGTTTTGGCTGGGATGGGATTAGCTTCCTTCCTATTAGCTAGTTTAGAATTAGCTAGTTTAGAATCTAGGTTTAGATTTAGTGTGAGAATAATGTTGATAACACACTGATGTTTTAGTTGTTGCTGAGCAGGGCTTACACTAAATCAAAGACTGTCCATCTTTTCATGTCCTGCCAGAGAGGAAGCTGGAGGTGCACAAGAAGTTGGAGGGGAGGGAGCCAGGACAGCTAACCCAGATTAGCCAAAGAGATGTTTCACACCATGTGGCATCATGCTGAACAATAAAACTGGGAGAGTAGGGTAGTAAGTGGGAACCTACTTCTCAGGGACGGGCTGGGCACTTCAGCAGGTGGTGAGTAGTTGCACTGTGCTTCGCTTGTTCTGCATATTCTTTTTCTAATTATTATATTTCCTTCCTTACCTATTAAACTGTCTTTATCTCAACCCAAGAGTTTTACCTTTTTCCTCTCCCCTGTCCCACTGTGAGCAAATGAGAGTGAGGATATGACTGCGTGGTGTTCAGCTGCCTACTAAATTAAACCACAACACATTATGTTACAGGTTGTATTTTACAGTGAGTAGTCAGGATACTTCTTGGTCTTTTCAAACATCTCATTACCTGAGTAGCATATATCTCAGAAAGCTCTTGCCCCCAATGGCAAATGAAGAGGTAGCACAGAATGCAGAAGTGTAGAGAGGATCTTCTTTTATGAGACCATTTGGATTTTCAGCAGTATATTTTCAGAATGTTGGAGTACAGTTCTATGGTACTGCTGAATGTAATTAGACTTCAACTAAATGCTGGCAGGCATATATATCCTCTAACTGCAAATAAATACAGCTCCTTTTTTTAAAAACATCGAACTATCAGGCTATGCCATAGTTAGAAAAATTTAGTCAAGATGATGACTTTACTTTGAAAACTGAAATTGCAAAGTCTGGGTCTAGGAAGAGCTTTTCCAAGGCTGCCAGCTGTAGTCTTACTGAAGAAAATGCAGAAATTATACTGATAGGACTTTGTCCAGATTACAGGAGACAACAGTATTTTGAATTATGCCAGTCATGCCAAGTAGAAGCAGCAAGCTTCTATGCTAACATTTGGCATTCCATAAAATGTTAGGTTATTTCCCATATTTTTCCTGACATGTTTTCACAGAGGTTACATGTTTACCCAACTAAATATATTGAAAGAGAAAAGCATAAAACTCTCTTGGACAGGGGAGTTAAAGTGGAGGAAAGTGTTATTTTAAAGCTTAGGGAATATCTTAAAATTTGGTGGTGTGGATGTGATATAGAACTTTGAACTCTTCTATATACATGAAGGCTCTCCTTCATAAAGCTGTAGAATAAGGCTGCTGGAGAGATGGACTTCTATGTACTTTCAAACCAGGCATAAATTTCTTTCAGATACTGCCATGATACTGTCCCCTGAATTCCTGGAGAAGATCCCACATTTCTTAGCAGTCTATAGGGCATTAGTAGTAGACTACTGATGGCACATAATGCTTGGCTGGTTTAGTGGTTGGCATTTGGATGAGCAAATTCTGATTAAAAAACTGGCTGTAACATCTACTCTGATTGAGGTCACTGGTGCTGCACACTTCATATTCAATGTGAATCTTCTCTAGTTAACAAAACTACAATGACTGAGAGCCTACAATTTGTGAGAGGGATTTTTTAAGAATTCTGGCTCTGGAGATCCTGAGTTCTTGCTAGTTTGTAAGACAATATTGACTTCTTGTTGCAGAGAATGGGGCCCTGCTCACTATCAGCTCAGACATTTGAATGATCCAGTTACTAGTTTGCCTGTGTATTGTGAAAGCCCTCATTAAAATCTCATCTGAGGGTGTCTTCTTTAATAAGCTAAGTCTGCTCAGACGTCTAGACCAAGATTATTTCCATAGGATGACATGACTTTGCTCTTTGATCAGTATTTATAGTGTCACTTCTTTTCAATATGGCAGAGTTAAACCGTATTTCTATTGCATCAGCGTACCACAAAGTGTTTGTTTTGCATTCCTCCCCACTGTCTGTGTTTATATGTGTCATACCACAATCCTTTGAAAAAGACAGCCCAATTTCCAGAAGGATTTGTGTTGTGTGCACACTACTAACCCTCTCTTTGTAACACCTCATCATCCATGACCATGATGCTGCTCTCTGAAGTGCCATTCTCCCACTCCAGTACCTTCCCAGTTCCTCTCACACTGTTCCACTTGAGTATAGGTGTACATTGCTATCACCTGAAAGATGGGTATGTGCAGATCAGTTGGACAGCAATGGTGTACTTACAGCCAATCCAGATGAAGCCTCTCTGGTTTGATAAGGAAAAGGTGGTTTTAACTCACCCTTCAAAAGGTAATTTTAGATTTAATCTTCTACGCAAACATGAATTTTCATAGCATTTATTGGAGATTTTTATTTCTGAGCCTTCAACCATATTTGACAGGCAGGTAAAATATGGACACAATTTTTGAAGAAACTGTTATAGGTAAAGGAGAGAGACAGACATATTGACAATTTAAGGGTTTGAATATATCTCAGTTTCCCAAAAAACAGGAGAGTGAAGAAGCCAAGAGATAGATAGTTGCATGCGCTCCTTGAACTATTTGTTACTGCAGGCCCCATTCAAGTTGCATGATGGGAGTGGGATGGGCCAGTGAAGTGTGACTTCCTACTACATCAAGCACTGTTCAAACAAGGAGTGCTTTATGGTCTTGCCCGAGGATTTGGAAATCAAAGGGTGCTCCTCTCTGAGCCCACAAGTAGTGGATGCTGGCAGAAAGAGAGGTGGTGGAATGTCTCAAATAGTTCTTGGCTACTTTCTCTGATTTGTGTCTTTTGTGTTGTTGGAGAAACTTGAGAACTGTATTTTTTCTCAGGTGAAATTTAAGAAACGTGGCTTTAGATATAGTGCTGGGAATACACTGTTTTCTTCTCTGTGGTGACCAGTGACAGGATGCAAGGCAATGTCATGAAATCGTATCAGGGGAGGCTTAAGTTGGATATCAGGAAAATTTTTTTCACACAGAGGATAGTTAGGCACCAGAACAGATTCCTCAGAGAAGTGGTCACAACACCAGCCTGGCAGAGTTCAAGGAGCATTTGGACAATGCCCTCAGGGACATGGTGTGACCCTTAGAGTGTCAGAGCCAGGAGCTGGACCTGATGATGCTTCCTTGTGGCTTCCTTCCAGTTCACAATATTCTATGATTTTTAAAATTCGTTAAATTTTTTATTTGGCATCCCTGCCATCCCACCCTCACCCTCCCAAGCTGCATTGACAGCATAAGTAGTGGTTCAGTCTGCTCATTTAGTTTCCTGAAAGGATGCAACCTGAATGCCTGCATTCTAGGAACTCCATGGAAATAAACATATTGCCTACCTTTAGGCTGTACTAAAATCTTGGCCTAATTTTGTAATAAAATATCATTCTGCAAAAACTCTCTGTCAGGCTGCTGTTGAAGTACCTTTGAAACGCCTCCTGAGAGAAGCACTGGTCTTTACCTTGGTTTGTGTTTAAATGCAAGAAAAATGTCAGATACCTTTGCAAGGAGCACTTGTATTCTTTAAGACAGTGACTTGTCAGTAAAAGGATGTAACATCTGATATTAATACAGGTCTCAGCACTGCTTAGCATATCAGTGGCATTCTCACTATGGCTAATGAAATTTCAAACTCATGACATAAAATCTTTATTTTATAATATTTTTATATTATATATATATAATATATATATATATATAATTAGAATGTAGAAAATTAGAAAGTAATTTTCTTCTCTTGAAATAAAGATATATACAAAATCCTGAATTTATTGTAGCCTGTAAGATTTAAAGCCTTTCACTTTGGAAATGCTGAAATTTCCCAAGGCTTTCTCTAAAGAAGATATTTACTTTTTTCTCTCAAAAAAACAAACAAACAAAACAACCCCCCCAAAAAAAAACAAAAAAAAACCCAAAAAAACCCTCAAAACCCCCTAAAATGCTGAATGTCTCCCTAAAAAGCATAACTTGTGCGAACAGTTGGAGTTTTAAACAATGTGACTTATAGCACAATGAATTAAATTTTGTAATTGATCTTTCAACACCTATATGAGTGTTAGATTAATAAACATTATTCCCATTGGTGTAGTGCCTGTCTAGATCCAACAAGACCTAGTACAAAACCCTCACTATGTATCTCTTTTTTCCCCTGCCATAAAAGGACCATCTTGTTAGCCTAGAAGACAGAGAGAGTTGATATGAAGTTGATATTGTATGACCATTTACCTGAATTAGGTGAAGACACACCTTAGATTCTAAAGATAACAGTGTAACCTTAGATGGTAAAAAAAAACCAGACTCAGGGTTTTTTTAATTGCCAACTTTGTCTCAACAGAGAGAGCTTATGTGAATTTCAGGGAAGCATCATACTCTCTAGCTATAATCAATGCCCAGAGCAGCAAAGAATTGCACCACACAGCTAAAAAAAAGTAATGTGGCCTCTACAAAAACACGTGTTCCATGTTTACATTGTTCCATGGGAACCACAGGCTGTTACAGGCAAAACTGATGTCACAATTGAGAGTCATCTCTGAAAAACACCGTGCTGTCTTTATGTACCAGCAGCAGCCAGGACAGAGCTAAGCTTTACAGCAGTACTCTTTACAAAGTGTACGTGTAGTAGGTTTGCATGGCAAGGTTTTGGTTACAGGAGTGGCTTCTCTGAGAAGCTGCCAGGAGCTCTCCCTGTCTCCAACAGAGCCAGAGCCAGCTGGCTCCAAGACCAACCCACTGCTGCCCAAGGTCAAGCCTCAGTGACTATGGCAACACCTCTGGGATAAAGTATTTAAGAAGTGGGGGAAATTTATTGGCCAGAAGTAAATTAGAGCTAGAGAAGAGAGGGATGAGAATATGTGAGAAAAACAGCTCTGCACACCCCAAGGTCAGTGCAGAAGGAGATGGAGGAGGGGCTCCGGGTGCTGGAGCAGAGATTCCCCTGCAGCCCCTGATGAATGCTGTGATGGGACTTCTGTGCCCCTATGGCCCATGGAGAATGATGAAGGAGCCAATATCCACCTACAGATCATTGAGAACCCCATACCAGAGCATGTGGATGTGTCAAAATGAGGTTGTGACCCCATGGATAGCCCACACTGGAGCATGGTTCTGGCAGGACCTGTGGCCCCATGGAGAGAGGAGCTCACACTGGAGAGAAAGTTTGCTAGCCTGACTTGTGACCCATTGGGACGGCTGGAGCATTGCATTCCTGAAGGACTGTGCTCCATGGAAGGGGCCCATGCTGGAGCAGTTTATGGAGAACTTCAGCCTCTGGGAAGGACTGACTCTGGGGAAGTTCTTGGAGGACTGTCTGCTATGGGATCATGCTGAGGAATCCCATACTGAAGTAGGGAAAGTGTGGCAGGCATCCCCAATTGGGGGAATAAAGAGCCTTGATTCCATGACTTCAGAAGGCTGAACAAATGTTTTATTGAGCTATCCTATATATACTACATACTACACTAATACAATCCTACTACTATACTAAAACCCAACTATACTAAAAAACCCAATGCCCTTGCCAGACAGTACAATACACACGTGGCTCCAACTGGTCAAAATGAATCAAAACACCATCACCAGTGTCCAATTAACAAGTCCCTTTTGGGTAAACAATCTCCATAACACATTCCACATGTGCCAAACAACAGATGTAGCAAGTAGAGATGAGAATTGTTTTTCTTCTTCTCTGAGCTTTCTCACTGCCTTCCCCAGGAAAAATCCTGGGGAAGTTGTGCCTGCTGCTTGCTGTGAAGAGAGCTGCAGCCCCAGGGAAAGGACTCCTCCACCTCCTCCTGAGGAGGAAGGAGCAGCAGAAATGTGTGATGGAAAATCCCCATTTCTCATTCCCCTTCAGTGCTATGGGGAAGGAGGTAGAGAAACTGGAATAAAGTCAAACTCATGAAGGAGGGAGTGCTGGCAGTTTTTGAGACTTAGTTTTACTTCTCAATATCCTATTTTGGTTGAATTAGCAAAAAAATTAATTACTTTCTTCAAGCTGAGTTATTTTTTTGTTCATGATGGTTAATTGCTGAGTGTAACTCCCTGTCTTACCTCAACCAATCAGTTTTTTGTGACATTATCTCTCCCCTGTTCAGCTGAGGAGGGGAGTGACAGAGCAGCATTGGTGGGGCATCTGTCATTCAGATGATCAAACAACCACAATCTTTTTGATGTCTAACGTGACATATGAGGAATTTGAGATAAGGATGGTAGTGGAGAGCAGTACTGGGCAAAACATGGACTGAACAATGGGTGAGAGTGGAGTGATTGTAAAGAATGTCTGTTATAATTGTGATAAAGGAACAGGAGGTTAATTGTGTGTAAATTGTCTACTTTCATTCAGTGTCATGATAAAGTTTTTTGTGTGTTTTGTTTGGGTTTTTTTTTGGAGTTCACTGTTGATATGTCTCTTGGTTTGAAAAGACAGGTGTTTGCTAAGGAAAGCAGGAGCCTTCCTTGAAATGGAAAATGTAAACCCCCTCCCTCTGAATTATTATAGTTTTGAAATTAAGGGGCTCCTAGGCAGAGATATGGGAGTAGGAATAATAGTTCTTTATTAGGAAAAAATAAAAATAAAAATGCAGTAATACATAACAAGACTGACAGAGTCAGAACACAGTCTGACACTCTGTGGGTCGGGGTGGTGGTAGCACTCCCATTCAATGGTGGCTGCAGTCCTCCTGCAGTGACAGATGTGGTTCTCTTGAAACAGTGATCCTACAGAAGGGTGGAGTTTTCCTCCGAAGGTCCAGTGGTGGTGTAGATGGGTTTGGTCTTCCTCTAGGAATGCAGTGGAAAAGAAAACTGCCCCTCTGGGAATGCAGTGGGAAAAAGCTGCTCTGGTCTTCCAAGTATCAGATTACATCCATGTAGGAATGGTTGGCTCCTCCCCATGGGCGGAGCACCTCACAATGGGATGATGTAATTTTATCAGCAATGCAGTGACACTCAATGGCCCAGATGTGTCCCAGAGGGAGGATTGGTTTCGGAAGAGATAAAGAAAAACTGCCCCACCTGGTTTTAACAGGTGGCCCAATTAACAGAAGACAACTGCCCCACGTCTAACAGATGGCAACAGAATGCACACCCCTGGCCGCATCCCCCATTCACAGCCTATGACAACATGAGTGAAGATTGTGTGATCAATGTGGATTTTCATGATAATTTTAAACTTGTGATTCACAGGAGGAGGGGTGGAAGGAGTAGTGCTTAGCTAGATATACTTTGCTTGCTGTGACCTGGACAAAGACTGTTGGTGGGGGAGGCTACCAAAAGCCCAGCAGGGTGTCAGCCTGGTATGCTGATGAGCTGCTGAGGATGGAGAACAGGACTGGGGAAATGCTGTGAGATAAATACTTCAGAGAAGCTGAAAGCCCTTCATTAATATATTCACTCATTCACATTTCTATGGCTCCTATTCCCATAAGGCAACAGACTGTGCCACACACTTCTCTGAAGTTATTGAAACGTAAGACCTTTTAAATACTAATATTTCTAGGGATCTCTGGGTAGGTTCACCATCTGTTACCTCATATAGCAGCTGTCTAAAGCAATTTTAGTCACTTTTTCTATTTTAAAACCTTTTGCTGAACTCCTTGTCACAGATTGATAAGGCTACAAAGGATTGAAAACTTCAGCTTTCCCTTTGCAAGTGTTGTGAGCCCTAGGCTATACCAGTAGAAATACTTCATATGTCCTCTATACAGCCCTAACCAGGACAGTTAAGCACAATGCATCTGCACAAGGCAATGGGTTCTCAACCTATGTTGCAGTGGCACACCTAATCTTGTTCTTTCTATCTGCTTTCAAGACACTCAGGTCTCTCACAGTAAGTTTCTTTTTTTCACAATGGCAAGGTAGTCTGGCAGCTCCCAAATTACAGAGAAGCTGGACACTAGCTTCTAACAAAGGGCAACCAGTGACTGAGTGTCTTGTATAAGTCTGTATAGTTCAATTCTGTGAGGATTTGTCCCCTTGCAGAGGCTTCCTTTGAGTAATCCCCTGTTATAAAACAATCCCATGTGGGCATAATTTCCAAACCATTTCGTTAGAAATGAAATACAATCAATACAATCCTTCATATAATCAAGTCAAACACAAGCTGTTGCAGTAAACAGCTACATGACCCTGATATGTTCTTTTAGGTGTACCTGGAAGAAATTTCTTTAAGATATAATTTCAGCCTAGCTTTGGTACTGGTTCCGCGATAAACCTAAAATTTGGAAAATAGACTTTCAATTCTAGATTTCCTCTGAGAAATGCTGTCCAGATATTTTAACTGTTGTTTCCCATACACACCTCAGCTTAATCATTGTTAGGCTGTTAGTGGTGAGAACTGTAAGTGCCATTCACTGGGACTAAACCTGTAGAATGAGCTAAATAACACTGTTCAAAATGCAGAGGCATTTTGGAAGTCTGTTGCTTCCTCTGTATTTCTCAGCATATGAAATTATTTACTGTTGGACACATAGTTCTCAGTTTGAAATGGCATCCTTGCTTCTCAAAATGTTACCATGAGGAGAGAGATTTTTCTTGGACATAAGCTTTTGTCTTGCTGAAGATCCTATAAGAAGAGCAGAGCATTAACGAGAAGTCCATAGACTTTTGCTCTTAAAAAAGATTAGGTAGATGCATGTTATAAAAAATAGTTCTAGAAATTGTGTGTGTGCAGCACAGCATGGCTTTGAAATACTGAGGACGGTCTGAAGAGGCTCTCACAAATGCCTAACTTTCTTTCCATTTCACAGTGACTTATGGACAGCATTAAATGTGAGTTTCTAGTTAAAGACAGGCTTTGGTTCATACTGAAAGGTAAAAGTGCAAAACAGCTTATGGAAAGACCAATAAAAAGGACAAATAACTACACTAACATCACTGTGCTCTATGAATGTCAGAAAACCCTGTGAAAGTGAATGTCAATGGAGCCTTTCAGAACACTATGTGAAATCACAGACAAGTCTTTCTAAAGCATCACAGATGGTTCTTCCCCAGAAACCTCAGAAGTCCTCGCCTCTAGCACACTTTACTCCCTTCAGGGAAAAAAACAAGCTGGCACACCTAATGCCACAGTGCATTAACACCTTTTGATAAAATACCTGCCAAAACTCTATGCAATATGGGGATTTAACACAATTAGTCAGAAGTATTTATTCATCATTCTGAATGCTGTCTCTGACTTTTTTGGGTAAGTGGTTTTACTGCGGCCTCAAGATGAGGTCCCAGTTTAGTAAGTTGGGGTTATTGGGTGAGAATTCATAAATGAATTCTCATTGCTTTCTTTCATAACATTTCACTGCTCTTTCTTTGTAGTAACTGTGCAGGTGTGTACCTGGCAGTATAAAGCATTATTTGTTTGGTGGGTATTGTTGGGTTTTTCTTTTTTTTTTCTTCTATACAGTCTCTATGCTTTGAGTTTATAAAAACAAATTAAAATAAAAATGTTGCTTTCAATTTACAGTTTTCAGCTCAAATGAAAGTGGCAGGGAAGAGAAGAAATTTAAGTTTCATAGTATTCTTGCAATGTCAGTTTAAGAATAACAAAATTACCCCCAAAATCTGAAATGTTTTGTAATATAGTGTCAGTCAGAGTTTAATGATAGAGCAGGAATGCTGATATATTTGGATTCAGATTCAACTCTTGATTGCAGGGGTATGTTCAGAGACTTAAGTCTTAGCTATGATCTTGTGTTTTGTATGCATAACATAGAAACACAAACCTTTTATTCCTTTAGAAATTGTTTCGAGAGTTTTTTGCTTTACAATACATTTTTTGTTATGCCATATAATGATAGAAGAGTTTGTGTGGGAAGAGACCTTTAAACATGGTACAGTCCAGTTTTCCTGCAATGAGCAGTGACATCTTCAGCTAGGTCAGGTTGCTCGAATTCCTGTCCCACTTGACCCTGAATGTTTCCAGGGATGGGGCACATGCCATCTCTCTGGGCAACCTGTCCCAGTGTTTCACCAACCCCACTTAATAATTTACCACCCTCATATCTTTTGCCATCAGAAGAAAAAAAATGTGTTCTTGGACAGCCAGTTACATGGAGAAGATGATCTATCTAACTATAATTTGCTTGGATGTCTTCCAGGCACACTAAAATCTCTGTTCTTTCTGTTACTTTTGACCTTCTGAGACAGTAGCACATGTTTGTAACCAAATGAGTCTAAGAACACCAGGGATAGCTACACAAGACAAAAGCAATTCATTCATTTTTCATGTTCACAGGCAGTTTTTCCTCAGAAGTTCCTCAGGCACTGATCTGTTCTCCAAAATTCTGAATAAGACCTGTATTTTAAGACTAAAGTAAGATATACAGTGAACAGTGGCAGAGTAGTAAACTGATGCTGTATAATTGACACCTAGGCTGGATTAACTGATACCTGTTTTCACTGCCAATTATCTAAGTGTATAGTATTCATGTAAAGGTTAACTCTGCCAGAATGCTGAAGACACCATCCACTCTATGTTGAATTTAGGTGACATTTTCTCTTTAGTGGTTAATGCAGGTGATATAGCTAACAAGTCTCCGTGCCTTAGCGTTTTAAAATATTGAATGGTGGATGTAGGTGACTGAGAAGGATGCATTTACTTTCCTGTGGCCTTGAATTAAGGTAAAGAGGCAAATTGAAAAGGTGTCAGAAAGTTTAACAAGGAGAAACCCTATACAATTCTAATAGTGTTCATAATAAAGCATCATGGAAAGAATTCTCCTAATATTGTCTAATTCAAGAGATTTTTTTTTTAATAAAGAGTCTACTCTTCTTATGAGGTGTCAAATAACATCACTCCTTATGAAAAATATCCTTAATCCTACTGCTTATGAGGATAGTACTTCAAAGATTGTTTTTGTCAGTTTGTTTCATCTATACAAATAAAAAATCTATTTAAGCAGAACAGTTATAGGGAATATTATATGTATTTTCTTTGCATAATTGAGTCATATTTTCATGCCTAGATATTAACAGTATTCAATGTCAAACAGCAGCAAAGCTATTAAAAAATCAGCGGTAGGATTTTTCCTGCTGCATCTCAGCAAAGCATCAACTGATCACCTAATCTGAGATGGCAGGAATTCAACAGCAGGATTAATAGTATTACTGACAGAAATTTTCACACTTCCGCCTTTTATTAGATTTATTTTTGTTGGGGAAAAAACCTTCACTGTGAAAGGGAAGTAAACTGGAAACTGAGACTTGCAAAACTGAGGACTTTTAAACCTTTTTCCATGACTCGCTGGAGTAATTGATGCTTTCTGCAAAACAGAAAATTCAGATAAAGTCGAAATGGAACAAAGGTATACAGTGAACTTCTGCTGTGTTATACAATGTGAGTGGTGTTCTGGGGTTCTATGTAGACATGAGAGGATGAGATTATTTCCTGGTTCCTGGTCACATTTTTATGCTAGGGTTTTTTTCCCCAACACGATATGTGAGTGAAGCCCAGTATGCATCAGGATACATCATCATTCATCAGGGTGCAGGCTTCAGACACAGCACACATCAGCATGCAGGCTCATCCCACTCCTCCTGCCCTGGGGCTGCCGTAGGAGCATCTGGAGTGCTTCAGGCTGGAGTCTGACATGCTCTGAAAGGGGACCCTCTCTGGACAGCCAAGGAAGCAGGGTGCCTGCCACAATGTGCTGTGGTGTCTGGGCAGAGAGTGCAGGTGCAGGCAGGGTCTCTAAGATGGAAGGCAGAGTGTGGTTCCCTCTTCACAGGACTGGAAGAGACCACCACTGCAATTGCTCATGGAGCACAATGGGGAGGGCGCGGGTATCAGAGGCTGCTGATTTTGCAATTATATTTATGCAGAAGGACCAGAATAAGCAGACTCAGAATGAAAATTAGAAGGCATTATCCTGCTTTGTTGCAAGAGAGAATATTGAAAATATTTTCAGAGGATGATTAATGTGGAGGGGAAAAAAGGCAATGACAGGAATAAGTGTAGGTTAAGCTGTAGATACAGCAAAGCAGGCTGCTACCACCAGATTATTAACAGCCCACAGTGATGCTGAGGACACTTTAATGAACCCATTCAGGGAGGATTACTGCTATTAGGGATAATGATCAGTGGCAGCACTATGTTTTATATGAATAATGGGGCTATATCCTCCAGCAACAATCTCTGCTAGAGCTATTTTATGTCTGCTGATACATATGACATTTTTCTTTGATCATAGCAAAGTGGGTAGTTTGATGCTTATATTTTCATCATTATAAAAAATCCAAAACCAACCAATGAAATTATCAGAGCTCTGCAAATTATTGTTACAGACAGAATGGACAAACATCCAAAGTCAGAAAACATTTGGAATGTGGTAGAATCTGCAAAGTTAGAGTTCTAAAAAAGCTCATTTTTTTTTCCATTGACCTGCCTCTGTCTGCTCAGAATCATAGCCAAGAATTTCTGCACCAAATCTTTCCTGCTTTCCTAAGAGGCATGATACATGAAAATTAGCTGAATTGCACATCTCTTTGCAGTCTCTCTGCAGGCACACTCTCAATTTGCTGCCTGAGGTCTATTGCAAAGTGACCTGAGACCTGGGATTGTCCTAATGTCATGCAGAACTGCTTCAAATGATGGAGTAGATTCCTTCTGTAAATGATAATTTGCAGTTGGTTCTCTTCTTGAGATGAATGTTTCTATATAAGAAGAAACTTCTCTACAGGTTTAAGGTAGATGTGACTAGGGCACAGTTATGCTCTAGAGTTTGGGAGTTTTTTTGCTGCTAATCCAGTAAAGGGAAAGTCCTTTCTTCCCTATCAAAAGATATTAACTCCGAATCTAAAAGTGTGTTTGACTGGCAGCTTAATCTGGGGCCACTGAAGTTTGTAAAAAAAGAACATATAAACAATTTTTGCAGAGTAGGTTCATATGTTAAGAAAAATTCTCAGGAAAAACCCCAAACATTAGCATAAATGAAATAGAAAGTGAATGAAGATATGGGACAAAGGACAGGAAAAAATAAGGAACAATTCTCACCTCTCCTTCTTGTGGTGTGTCAGTTCTGAGAGGTATCATGTTCCAGCAGTTAAGACTTTGGCTATCAAAACTTTCACAGAGAAGAAATTTCCAGGCAAGATGTGACGAGTGAACAAAATGGCTTTAGATTTCATTTATATTCATTTGTATTTCACAGGTCTTTCTGCAGGATTACTTTTTCAATAAACCTACAAAAAGCCAGCTAACTATAAATAGTAATAAGTAATTGGCCTCTGGTATTTTGCATTAATAGTGAGGATCTGACTGTTGCTCAAAGAAAATATGCAAACCTGTCAATGCAAAACAGTGACAAAAGCTAAGCAGGCACTCTTCTGTGTCCAAAGGAGTGTCATGCACTTACAGACATTAGTAATTTTCATTTTCACTGAATCTCACTGACATAACTCTGCTGCCACTGGGAATTATGCTTACTGATTTCAAAACCAGCCAAGTTAAGCCAGTGGTCTGGAAATCCCATTTCTGTCTCTGATAGAAATCTAGTCCCTGCTTGCATGGAGAGAATGTTTCCTTTTTAAACCCTGTCAGAAGATAAGA
The DNA here is from genome assembly GCF_023055355.1 of Agelaius tricolor. Taxonomy (NCBI): domain Eukaryota; kingdom Metazoa; phylum Chordata; class Aves; order Passeriformes; family Icteridae; genus Agelaius; species Agelaius tricolor. The sequence goes on along the minus strand of NW_027269264.1, from coordinate 33,704,336 downwards.
GCCCTGCCACAACATCCAGTGGCACCCTGACTACCACGGACCTCAGAGTGGCAGCTGCTGCTACCCTCTGAAAGAAGTATTATGGGTTTGAACCAGATATCTGAAAGGCTTTACAGTGCAGTCACTATACTGAGGTCCTAACAGAACTGTTCCTGCCTCAAATCCACTTTTGTCTTTACCAGACATGCCATATCTGTAAAGCTGGAACCTAATCATCTGTGTGGGAAAATGGGAGTATGTGCTGGGACTACACTAGGACACAGGCATGTCAATGAAGAAACTATGGGAACTAGATATCACATCAAGTTGCTGCTTGTTGGAAATGCAGCTTCTCATCACTGACAGTCTCTTTTCAACATTTTTTTGTGCTGTAGGGACGTGCTGTGATGTCTCCCAACTTGCCTTTGTCCTGCAAGTAAACATGCAACCCAGCTTCCAGAAATGAAATGTCATGAGCACTGAGATACATTAGCTACCACAAGATCTGGTGTCTGTGCCTTGTAAGTATTCTAGTATTCTAGTTCCATGAGCACTTGGGATTTGTTCAGAAATGTTGATATAAATGTAGTTTATTTTGCCTGATGATCATATTTTTCCATGTCTATCACCACATGCTGTTGTTATGACCCCTGAGCCACTCATATTTTGCTGTTCTTTGCACACAATCTCTTACCACACCACCAGGGATATGGCTGTGTATGGAGCTAATTTTAGGTACTTTGGTGGAGACACACACCTGAAATAACAGCAGGCAGATTGCCATGTCATCAAATAAACATAGTAAAGAAGCTTCTTTTTAAACAGAAGCTTATTTTGTTTTAGAAATTATCTGGTCTGCTGATAGATTCCTTCTGCCATGTTTTCTGTGTTATCTGACAAGATATTGTGTAACTATTAACTCTACTTACTGTTTCACATTCAAAAATGTTCTTAAATGGAAAATAATCCAGAGTTATAACCAATCAAAGCTCACTATAATCTTGTTTTTTAGTTCCTTGAGCAAGAAAATAGAAAATTTGATAAAGTGTAGCATTCTGGGTCATAACAGTGTCCCTCTTGTAACAGAAAATGAATGCCATTAGTCATGAGAAAAGATTATGACACAACTTTCTTTGGCATGCTCAATGAATCCTCTATTCAATGCTTACTAACGTTGCTTATGAGGGGTGCATTGGAATGGGTTATTTGGATGGAAGCATGCAAAACATGTCTGAGTAACTGGAGTCCATGGCTTGTTACCATTGAAAGGCCCTTAGGAAACATTGTACGCAGCAATCTCATATGAAAAGCCAGAAGTCACTTGGATAATTTATTCAATAGCTTCTTACCTCTTCTGTCTCTGTCTGAAAAGATACTGTTGATGATTTGGCAAAAGCTGGTATCTCAATTTCTCTGGTATTTTTTTCTGGGGTTATGGCAGTAAGGCCCTGACAGAGCAACACCCTAAGTCACAGGATACATGGGACTGTCATTGCCAGGTTGGTGTGCTGGAAGCTTAGCCTGTCACGGGAATTTCAGCGTTACATGAAGTCACAGGCTACTGCCAAAAACTGCTAATGCTTGTCTGCCTAAGAGTCACTGTATGCTGAATGAATGTCTGTGTCTGGTACCAAAGAGGACTTAAAGGAAACTGCTTGAAAAAATGTGAGAGAAAAACACAGCACTTTGTGACTCAGGGCAAAACCAATCAAAAAAATCATGTGCGTTACGCCCTCCTTGCCCAGTGAGGATGGTTAGCTGATCTGACGTGACAACCAGCCCCCCACAGCTGCTGATGTGCCTTCAGCTTCACCGAAGGGGGTGTGGTGCCTGTCTCGCTGCCACCCCGGTGCCACAGTGTCCATTAAAATACACATCATGCTGAGTTGCTTCATGTACTGAAGCTACTGTAGGACACGGTTCAATTAGAAAAGATGGAGAGAGGTTTAGTCCCACAGTGAAATGTCCTGCCCATGCATGTTAAATGAAGAGCCTGCTGGCTTTCACTGTACCACACACTGACAAATCTTACCCTTGATGAAATGAATGGGACGTTTGGTGTCCACATCAAAGGACATAGGCAGAAAATGCATTGCAGTAAGGAGAAAGGAAAAGGAAAAGGAAAAGGAAAAGGAAAAGGAAAAGGAAAAGGAAAAGGAAAAGGAGAAAGGGAAAGGAGAAAGGGAAAAGCAAAAAGAAAAATTAAAAGAAAAAAGGAAAAAGGAAAAAGAAAAATGAAAAAGAAAAAAAAGAAAAAGAAAAAGAAAAAGAAAAAGAAAAAGAAAAAGAAAAAGAAAAAGAAAAAAAGAAAATCATCTTGGGACAGAGTACCTATCTTTGGCCACAATAGAAATGATGGTTGTAAATCACACTTGATCTCTGTTGCTGCTGGCCAGGGACAGATAAATCCTTGAAATAAATAAAATCCAAGGCAGTTCTTGGATTTATCCCAGCTGTTTATGGCATCAACCAGAGACCACTCAGTGTCCAAGTCTTTTCACTAGACTCAGAATACCATAAGTTTCCATGGAGCCAGGATACCTTATTTTGTCCCTGTCTTTGGAGGAGTAAAACTCTTTTGTAGTGGTATTGACTGGGTTTTTTGAGGGAGCAGGCTAAGATCTGAGACAGGGAATGAAGTTGAAGGGACTGTTACTGAAGAGGAGTAATGAAGAGGAATTAGTGGGGGCTTTTGAGGGGATGGTGACATCTCCTGTGTTTCTCTAACCAAACCTTCCTTTATTTGAGCTAATCCTATAACGTGCAACTTTCAGACTCTTTCCACTCTTCTCTCCAACTTCTTTCTACTTTTCCCTTCACTTGCTGCAACTGAAACCTGCAAACTCTTCTGGGATCTGCAGATGAATGTAGTGAGATGGGTCTAGGACACAAAGACAGACTCACCGTTTTTTCTATAATGCATGCACAAGGAAATCAAGTGCCCTCAGGAACATCCCACTTTTTTTGCCTGCGATTCTGCAGTGGTGGTCTCCAGCTCCCACCTTCCACCCTCAGCATATCTGACTGTCCATAGTCCTGGCAGAGACAGAATACTCAGCAGGATTCCTTCTGTCAGTGACTAGGATGCCTTGATTGCTCTGGTCCTTGTGTGTCCACTTCAAGTAGCTCTTACACAGTTTTCTTTCTTTGCCTGTGTGCTATGTGTGTGTGTGTGTGTGTGTGTGTGCGCACAGAAACACATGTACACATTATCACTGAGAGTGGAGCACAGCCAAGGGGTAAACATGTAAATGAAAGTTTTGATGGATGTGCTGCACCATTTTCATGGCTCTTTAGTTTTGCCACTGATATAATGTAGATAACAATGCAGGTCAGACAGAGAATCTCACTGTCTGTGGCATTCACATTCTCTGATAAAATCCCTTTCCCCAGGATTTTTCTCCTGGGAAGCTGAGAAGCCTCAGAGAAAAGGGAAACAATTCTTATCTCATTTGCTTCTCCGGTGTTTTGCTCATCTGAAATGTGTTTGGAGATTGTTTACCCACAGGTGATTGTTTAAGTGGATTCTGGTGTGAGTTGTTTTGACTCTTGTCCAATCAGGGCCAAGCTGTGTCGAGACTCTGAAAGAGTCACGAGTTTTTATTATTATATTTTTAGCATTTAGTAATTATCCTTTCTGTATTCTTTAGTCCATATAGTATGGTATTCTCTAATATAATAAACATAATATCATTTCATATCATATCAGATAGTAATAAATTAGCCTTCTGGGAAGATGGAGTCAGATCCATCATTCCTGCCTTTGTCACGGCATTTCCCAGCAAATACAGTAACTGTCCTTACTCTAGCAGAGATGAGAAGGAATTTTTCTCCAGCTGTTAGACAGACTTGTAGTATTCACAAAATGGATTTCCTGAGGGAGCTTGAAAACCTCAAATGAAAATATATGGGGGACTTGTGGAAGACCTTTGACCTCAAAACTCTGAATCTGAACTTGCCATATCTGCTGAGGATGGCGTATGCAGTATGGAAATTCCCCTGTGGAAGAAGGTGGTGTTTTGTTTCATGCAGGTACCCAGGTTGTCCTGAGGCAGAGGCATGTTTTCTTATAAAGACTGTGAACATAAACCAGTTAAAGAAACACAGGTAAGGTGTACAACTCAGAACAGTACCTGTAGAAAGTGTGTTCAGGGATGGGTTTTATTGCATATTTAATATTGAAAAGAGCACCAGCATTGTAGTTACAGACATGCAGACATGCAAAATTGCCTTTTTTTTTCTTCACTTTTCTTCACTTTCTACTAAGTATGCAAAGGGAAGGATTATGTGTTATATTAACTTCATGATGTTTCGGTCAATAAGCATGAATATACTAGGGTCATCCTTTGGAGAAACTTCCTCTTACACTTCATATTACTCAATTTTTTTTTGCAGAGACATTTTAGAAAGCTAGCATTTATTTGCTTTCAAAGACAGTATACTGAGTTTGGAGTTAACCTGGTAGAGAAACACAGAGTCCCTTTCTTGCTAAACTTATGCTGATGAATTACCAGAGCCAACAGTAACCTCAAAAAACTTTCTTTTCACAGAACTGAAAATGTATTGAAAGCTTATAAAATGTGTGAAACAGCTTAAAGCACACATGAGCAAGGCTGGCCTGGACCCAGTGTTAGCATCTCATTATCAGAACCAATGCTGGCTTTTAGTGTATGTGACAAAGTGGGAAGGAAAAGAAAGGAAAGACTGAACAGTGAAAACATAAAAAGAGAACAAAGTGCAAAGGAGGATTGAATGTGCTGTGTATGCCTGGTGACACTGTTTTGTAGTCCCAAAGAGAGAGGAGAGACCTGATCTTGCAGACCTCTACTGCTGCTGCTGAGGAGGCATCAGCAGCAAACCAAGCCAGTAACACCAGGCACATGCTCACATCCGTGCAGGCCAGCCTGTGACAGTGATGTCGTGGTGTCCTGCAGGTGGCTGGGAGAAAGGATGAAGGAACAAAGCAGTGATTCATTCCTTGCCCTCTAGAGGTATTCTCACAGTCTCATCCAAGTGGATGAATCAGAAGGACAAATACACACTGTATTTTCTGTCTGGAAATTCAGACAGAAGGTGTCTGTAAAACACTTCTCCACCACTCTGGAGAGTTACAATGGTGTCTATCAACCATTTGCTAAATTCTGGTAGAATTACAGTTTCCTGTGTGACTTCAAGGGAGGTAGGTGCAGGGTGGGAAAGCTGTGCTATAAAGAATGGAAAGCAAATTCTGTGTCTAGGGCCTGATTTGCTTTTGATCTCCTTCCTGCCATACCACTCTTGTGTCCTGACATAAAAAAATCACAGATGGCCCTGGTTTTAAAACAGCTAGGAGCAAGTCTGAAATACCAACATTATCCACACTTTGAAAAAGCTTTTGAAAACCTGGTCAGGCTTCTATGTCCTTATTTACCTACCTTGCTTCCTCAATAAATAGATGTCAGATAGAAAGAAATATAGTGGGAGTAAGTAATTCACAGTATTTAGGAAACTTTCATTGCTCATAAGAATTAATATTTCTATGAAGAGGGGTGGATTCAGTTAATGAGATGCTCTGAAATGAAACTACATTACGGGTGTTTCTTCTGTCCTTAAATAAAATTTTTTAAGTTCAAATACATGTTTTTTTCCTCTTTACACTGCAGAATAAACACATAAAGATTGGACCAGGACACATGCAGCTAAGGAAATTATTTCCTATACCAAATGCTTCCATACAATGATAGTGTCCATAAATTAATAATTTGCTTCGTTGAAAAAAAGGATTCTATAAAGTAGTCTAGCATGTAAGTAGAGGTACACTTCTGTTTAGAAATAGGGTAGAACATATTTTGACCAATCAAAATATGGTGACTTAAGTTCTTGCACATGTAACTCCAAATTCTGCAACTGTCTTTCACTCTATTTTGCACTTATTGCTGGAACTGACCTAGTGCTTAATCTCATCCATATCCTCTGATTTTTTTTAACCAAGAGAAAAAATTCCAGCTTTTGAATAAACAAAATATATGTTGGACCAAGATATATATGTATAATTCCAGAACATTATTTCAAGTTACTTGACTATTTTCTTCGTTTTTGCACTACTCTCACTTTCTTGTTGCTTTTTTTCTTCATTATCTTCCAAGTGAAATCTCTACTTTGCTCACTTGCTCTACTTGAAGGTCTCTTCTGTCTGTACATGTCTTCAAATCTCTTGAAAGTCACTGAGTTGGGCTTACTCCTGGTGGTGAGAACAAGGTAGACATGAGGAGTTGTTATGAGCAATCAGATTCCAGAGAAAGTCACTGAAGGGTTAGAAGGAGGATATGGAGTTGTGTCCTCTGGGTTGTGTCCTTTAGTTGGCTAACTTCAGATTGTATGAAAATAACCTACTCTAAATTACTGCTTTTTAGTTGGCTGTTTTCTTTATTACCTTAAAGTGTTTTAAGAGTATCTGAAGTTAGATGGTGTTTTTTACTAAAGAGCAAGGCTGTGACAGAAGCCTAGTTTCTGACAATGATGCTGTTGAAAATATATGCAGTTTTGAGCAAATGATTGAAAGAGTACTTCCACATTTTTAGTTTCTTAGGGGTGTAATTTCTGCAAGGAAAATCATAACTAGGTTAAATTTCTCACTTTGTAAAAAGGGGATAAAGGACCTGATATGAATCCATTGCCAAGTACATTTCTTGGCTGTAGGCCCAAACTCTGAAATTTGAGGACTTTGACTTTTGAAGTATTATAGAGCAGATGTCATGGTATTTATCACTACTGTCCTTGACTGCAGAAGACAGTTTTTATAAATCAGTCGTGTTAATCTTGAATAATACTTTAAAAATAGATTTTTACAGTTTCTTCTGTGGCTTCCAAACCCCTTGTGTATCTAGAAGGCCAGCCACACTCTTCTGTTTTGAATGTCAATAGCTGTGTGGCACTGCACATTTGTCGAAAAACAGTGCTGGGGTAAAAGCATCAGGATACATAACATGACAGTCTATAGGAGTGCTCATAGTTTCCGACAGCTCCATTTTCTTCTGCCATCTGTGTCCTCAGTCCTTCTGGAAATTATGGTGCATCAGCAGTTTTGTTTTATTACCCAAAGCTAAATCAATTTAGAAGTACATTTGATATGGCAGCAATTTCTTGAGTTGCCATAGAAAAACTGGGATATTTAACACTCAAATAAAAGAAGTTGTACATTGTGGACTTATAATTACTAGTATGTGCATATTTAGTATCAGAAAATAATTTCCATATTTCTGAGCCATCAGATCTTTTCCCCAAATTACTCTGACCATTTAGAATGGCTTTTAGGCAAAAAAAAAGTCCCCAAAAACTAAAACAAAACAAAAAACCAAACCAACCAAAAACCCTACACTCACATTTTATCTGTTTTATCTTCACAGGATAAAAAAGCATAGAAACATGTGTAAACCTTCCAATGTCCTGAAAAAATCCTCAGAATTCCTTGCAAAATCCTGGGGGAGCAACCTTGACCCTGCTGTTTCCTGCTGGGTTGTGCCAACAGCACCTCCTGCTTAGGCACAGGTTTATCCCATCATTTGGCACCATGGATTTTCTACATGACTCATGAGAAAATCTGCCTTGGTGGGTAGGTCAGAAATAAATACAGCAGTATCTGTGGACAGTGCACTTTTACTGGGATATGCAGACCATTGTTTATTCAATATGCAAGCATTTGCAGTGTAGGGAACTTGAAACGCCTTTCATGGCTAAGTCCTATGTATAATAATGCAAGTTCTTGTGTATCTTGTGCAGGGATTAAGTTTGGAGCAGGTCAGGATTTGTATGCATCAGAGGGAGATTCTGTCACTGGTTTTAGTGGGGTCACTTTGAGCAAGCTGTAAACTGGAATTTACAATGCTGTTTTAAAGACTCCTAATCTCTCTTCTAAAGGATATCTGTATTTTTTTCATCTTGGTGGTTTTATAATATTCGCATTTACATCTTTCATTCTTCTCAAGTGATGATGTTTTTTCCAGTCATGGAGCTGAAAGGTGGAAAACTTGTCTCCTATTTCTGTTCATTTAATTAAAACCAATATAAATTACAGAGAAATACTTCATGAGCATTCCTCCCTTTGTTTCTGTTTACTGAATACTTTTGTTTCATCTGTCAGTGTCAGGATCTTGAAAACATTCTGAAATGCAGCATTGGTGGTGGACTCCACCACTTAAAAAAAAGGGGAGAACAGATCCTTGGCCCTTATAAGTCAACAGTACTCCACTGACTTTCACTACCAGAAGAAATGAGTCAGGAATGCAAAGTTAACATTCAGAGATTTGAGTTGTTTGGAGGGGGTTTTGTTTTGTTGTGGTTTTTTTGTTTTTTTGTTTGTTTTTTTTTTGTTTTGTTTTTGTTTTGTTTGTTTGTTTTTGGTTTTGGTGGGTTTTTTGGAGGTTATTTGGTTTTTGGTTTTTTTTGTTTGGTTGGTTTTGTTTTGTTTGTTATGGTGGGGTTTTTTGTTGTTTTCCCCCCAGTTTATGACATATAGTGAAACATAAATAAAAGAAATGCTCATTTGTAGCTCATTTCCCCACCTGAATGATTTTTATCTCTTTACTCTATGATTTTCATACAACTCTTAATCATAATCTGTATTTAACTTATTTCTAGGTACTGTAAATTTTTGTTAGACCTACCCACCAAAGCTGTTTTAAAACTCATTGTATCGACATGAAATGAGAATAAAATCCTTTCACTTATTTACAAATTTTACATTTGCTTTCAAATACAGCTAATAACACATCCTTACGATAGAAGTGAGATGTAGTGGCACATATGTACCATCAGCCTAGCTCTGCTGATGGAATATGTACCACGTGCTGGAACATTTGCTGATATACTGACATACATATGATATGCTGGTATACATCTGTTTCTGTGGGTGATTTGGCTATCCAGAAGATGTCTGCTTTCTTAGCCCAGTGACACAGAGCTAGGTGTCAGAAAGCAAAGGTTAGAAGCTCTTCCTTAGATGAAAACTGGCCTGAGGGAGTTTGGGAAGATCCTACAGATTTTATGAGGCCAAGTGGAAATTCAGTCCTTGAAGATGAAATTCAGATTTCAAAGCATTATAACTTTTTATGATATCCATGGGAGGTCTGGTGGCCTATGCAGTGGTACAGATGTGGATTCTTTTCCAGCTGGCACTCCTTGTTTCTTCTAACTTTTCCCATGTCCTCTTCTGGGATCTGTAATCAGCCTCACAGTTGCAAAGGGATTATCTTACAACACATTTCACAAAGAGGGACATCTCTTTTCACTTGCTGCAGTTCTCTGATCTGGCTTATTGGTTATCTTTGTTGCTTTCTCATTGCTGAGGAGATGGTACAGTCCTCTAGAAACTCCAGCAGTATTTGCCAGTAGCACATTATACACCTTCATGTTGGTTGGAAGAAGTTCCCTAGTCCTTACTGCTCAAACAGTATGCTTTTGCTGGCTGCCTGTGGGGTCATGTTAAGGTTGTTCTCACAGTAGATGGAAGATTGTTCTCTTTGGAGTTGACTGACTCCTTCAAGGAAATTTTGATGCTCCTTGACCTCATTCGACTCTTGGATTTTATAAAATTGAGGAAAGTCAGGTTGATCAATTAGGGCACACTGCTTTGAATCAGAATCCTCCTTAAAAACTTTGGGAACTATATAAAATGCTATAAATGCTACAAAAAATTTCTACTGGTCAGAAGTAATAAGGGACAAAGCATATTTTATAACCAATGGAGTAGCCAACTAATTTTTTTTTTTCTTCAAGACAGGAAAATCAGGGAGAGGGCTGACTCTGCAGTAAAGGCAGCTAAGTGCATATTGATGATTTTATAACAAATTGTTATTATCATGTTTTAAAGGATGCAACATTTTGATATGACTCTGGAGAGTGATCTCAAAGACTGATGTCATGATATTGAAATATAAACTGACACATAACATTCAGTATGTTAAGTACAAAAGATGTGTGTAGGACACATGGAGGAAGAGGGCTTAATTTATGTACTAATATATATTTTATACATATACACCTCCATGATAAGAAGCCCTGAAAATGTCAACCCAATAATTGGATGTGGCCAAAGGAGCATAAAAAAGCATTTGTAAGGAACAGGCCAGAAAATTATTATTATTATAAAATTATAATCACTAATATGTGATTATTACTAATCACTTATTAGTATGTGACATAAATCTCCAGCAAATCCATTTTTGGAAACCATGGGCATTTCTGATCACTTTGCCCTTAGAAGAACTGGTATGACAAAGAATATCCTAAGGAATGGAAGCAACACCAAGAAAATGGTCTCAAATACACTGAAATGCTGAAAAGAAACCTGTACTTTGTAGGAAAATGTCCTGAAAAAATTTAAATAGAAACATAAAATATATGAGGAATTATTAATTCATTTTTTCAGCTCAGAAAGCTGTTGTGGTTGCAAACAAGGAGTGAGGGGTACCCACGCCATTCTGCCCACAAAGCAGTGGACACACATTTTAAAAGTCAAAATCTATTTGGTTTTGATTTTTTACCATATTTTCACTTTTGGAACATTCTGGATTTTTGGGAAACCTCTTGTTTTCTTTCAACACTTTTCTTTCAGTGCTAAAGAAATATATAATTTTTCATTACATAATCTCCACTTTCCCATGTCCATGCCCTACTTTCTGGACTGGTGAACTTTGTCTCAATACCTGAGAATGGAGTTTGAAGCCTTCTTGGTTATAATTTTGACAGGATATTTTGGAATAGCTTTGTTCACTCTAGTGAGCCTGGTGAGTTCTAATCTTATGAAGATATGTACGAAGCTATGAAGCTTTTCAGCAGTCATTTAACAGTAATTTGATGCAAGTCTTGAGTAAATTAAAGTATTCCCCATAGTAAAGGCTACATCCTAGTGCTGGCAAACAGTTCTATACATGCTTGGTTTTGTTCCCCCTTTAACACCCAAATACAACATCACCCATCAAAGAACAAGGGATGTACACCCTACTCATAGGACAAAGTCCTGAGATTGTATTTTTCAGGGCATTGACTCTGACAGGCTCAAGGGTTGTGGCGGATATTCAACAGAGCATGAATTTAGAGTGTGAGAGTGTATGGAAGGGAGCTGGTTCATTGAATGTGTGATCAGAATTACAACCAGTAGGAAGAGGGGATCAATAGACCTTGTCTATGGCATTAGTTAGGGTATTTGGAAAGTGTTCTGTCTAATCTTTTAAAAAACTAACTGAACGAATGAAGAGAAAACCTAACCATCTCCTGTGGCCTGTGAGCACTGCTCACTTGGTCCATGGATCATTGTCAGACTCACTGTCCTCCATCATCCACATGCAGGCAGACAAGTTTAGCTGCTGCAGCATCCTTGTTCTTCTACCCCTTGGATGGGGGCAGAAAGTGGCATCTCCAGCCCAGGAGCAGATTGTGAGGGCTCAGTAAAACCAGTACACTCAGGGGTCACTCTGCATTGCTGACCATATCTCCCTTGCATTCAGCAAGGTTGGGCAGTACAGCCAGCAGTTGCCTGTGCAACTTGCTGCTACAGTGACACTGAGCCCACAAGATCAAGACAGTATTTGTGATTGCAGAGGACTTTAATTTAGCAATAAGAGAGGCTCAGGCAAGATTAGACATAACTATAATTATCCAGTAAACAATGCACTTAGGGGTGTTGTGGATTTGGTATTTCATGTTTTCAAATCAAGGCTGGATATCTTTTGAGACAACAATACTCCAACCCAAGTAGGAGACACTTTAACAAAACAGCCCTTTAATGACATTCTACAGTCTGTGTTGTTGCACAAAGTGGGGCAGGATGCTTAGAGTAGTTCTGAAAAACTGAGACTCTTACAAGCTGCTTTGTCTTCACAGCCAATTATTTTAATTTTTCACACACTAGAAGAAAATTAGATATCTTTGAGACACTACATAGGATATTGTATCCTTCAATTGCTAATTTTGATATGCAGTGTACCAAATTTCACCTATGTCTTTCAATGTGTGTTCTAAGGCCCTGCCAATAGCAACGGCCAAAAGTAACGGCTTGCCTTCTGTCAGGACTTGTTGCAGGTTGATTCTCAGCAGGAACACTAACTTATTTATTCAAAGAAATACTTAATTTTCATGCCTAATTGAATTCCCCTTCCACTAGAGTACATTTTTTGAAGCCCTCTACTGCTTTCAGCAGCATTACCCTGGTCCAAAATGGGCATCCACATTGACATATTGCACCTTGTATTTTAAAATTATTTTTACACTCAGCTAAATATACTCCTTTTCTGTAATTCCAGAAGAAAGCTGGCAGAAGGATAACGTATAGTTCAAGGGCTATTGCTTTGATGGAATGATTTGTTTTGCAAAATTACTTATCCTCACACTCATCATTTTGTAGAGAGAAATCTAAGCAGGTTTACTTACAGAAGAGCCATTTGGGGCCCAGGGTCTGAATTAACTGTACTTGAGTGCAAATGTTTTGTCACTGACATCTGCTCTGAATGATAACCAGTTCAGACTTATCTAGAGACAGAAGCCAAAGTGCCTCAGAGACACAGCAAAAGAAAAGGATGTTTAGGCATTGTAATGGCTCCTCTTTAATAATTTCCTGCCTAAACTGAAAATGGAAACTCCTTATCCTTTCATGCACTATTCTTCTGTTTTGTCCCTACCCCCATTTTTTGGTCTCAGCTACCCTCACTTTCCAGATCATTATTCCTAAATGTCTGAAGGCTGATCCTTCTTTTTTCAATTTTGTAACAATATTCCTTTCCTTCTCTGTTATCTTGATCTTGACATTACTGATGTCATGTTGACATCATAGTCAATGTGTATAGAAAAGTATTGAGCACTGCTCTGCAGAGTGAGAAACTGTGGAAGCAATTCATGCCCCATCAGGACTGACATGTGTAAGCACCTGGTACTTGACCAAGATCTTCTTTCTTTATGCTCATCTGAGGGGTGAAGTACAGGAAATAATTCTGTTAGGAAGTAGAAATGAGATTTAAGACCAGAGACTTTTTAAAATTCTCCGGAAAAACTTCTAAATAAACCAATTAAAGTCAGCCAGAAATCTCCTAAGAACAACTTTCAAACTTTTAGAATATGTGAGTAGGTATACTCTGATCTACTGGAGATTTTTTTTGAAACCTTCTGATACATTTGAAATTCAGTGTGTTTCAAACTAGTTTTGACTCCACAGTATTTTTAAAAATTTATTTATTTGAGAATTTTTTGGTTCGTCAGTTTGGGTTTTTTTATTGATTTTGTAGACACAATTCACAGACTCACAGAGAATTCTGGGTTGGAAGGGACCCACAAGGATCATCAAGTCCAGCTGTTAAGTGAATGGCCTGTGCAGGGATTAAACCCATGACCTTGGTGTTTTTAGCAACATGGTGTGACCAACTGAGCTAATCTCAGTGTCATTAACTGAGAATATTATCTTACATAATTTTAAAACAAATTTTTTTTTTTCATATATAATGTTTTTTACCATTGGTATAAATTATCATGGTTTCATTGAAATACTGCTTAAAATTTCTGAAGTGTTCCAACAAAACCAAAGGAATAACTGTAGAGTGTTATGTGATATGAGCCAAACATTTTATTTCATTCTTTTTTTGAATGTCTTCTTGAACATCCTGCTGCATGACAGTGGTTAGAGTTTTGCTTTGGATGATCACACCAGGTTATTGTGTTGATTTGTGTGAAAAGTCTTTCATGGACTAGTGAAAAGAGGACACAGATGCCCTTCCTGTTCTCGTCATTACAATTTCAGGCTGCTTCTGTCCTTAACTAGATCTGGACAGTGAGATCATACTTTGAAAACAGAGAAGAGAATTACAGCTCTCTCCTTTTACAAGAAAATTTCCATGGGAATATAACACCAGTCATTGTTTAACAAATTTGACATGGAAAATTTAGTGTTTATAACACTTGTTTTGTAGAAGCTTGTACAAAGCATTTTAACTTAGGTTTTTTCACCTCTCCTTGACCTAACAAATCCCTCTATTGGGAAAATTTTGAAACAGCTGGATTGCTCATTAATCAATGGTAAATTAAGAAAACCTAGGACTGGTTATCAGCTGGATTTTCAGTATGTTGAAAAAGTTACATCAGCCTCCAGACACTGTAACATAAGGTAGTTTAACACAGACATCCCCAATTAGAGATCTCCTGGGGCAAAGAATGGAATGGAGAAGAGAGATTGATGACACCATGATTTGCTGAATGTCATCTGTGAGGGGTCTTTGAACACTGCAGAAGTTCTATTTATGGCTATATAGCTGTGAAGTTAATTCCCATGCTAGTACCTGAGTAGCTGTACCACACTGACCTTGTAGTCTTGTGCTGGTGGGAAGAATCACACATTGTTCACTAGAGTAATTAGAACCCAAGCCCACAAAACACTGTGAGATGATGTGTCTCTTATCAGTTTTCAAAACATGTAAGCGCACAGTTCTCTCCATTAAATCCACAATGACTTCTTTCCTGCTGATTCAAAATACCTGGAAGAGGTGGAACAGCAAACCTTTCCTAGGAATTCCTACAGTGGTGCCTCTATTAGAATTGCACTAAATAAAGTAAAATACCTTTGGTTTATCATTTTTCCTTTAAGCTTCAACTGTGGATTGCATTTCTTCCAAGACCTGTATTTTTTCTTAGTAACTGTAATGCTTGTATATTAATTTACAATTTTAGCTGCTCTCCCAAGGAACTGAGGTTTCTGTGATAACAGTCAGTCTCTCCAGTTGTGTATCAGTTCCCTCTGCCCTGGTATCTTTGCTACCTGCTAGCCAATTCAAACTGAGTTTGAAGGAGATTATAGAAATCTTAACATGAAATATGTCCCAGTGGTTTTTTGTTTGGTTTTTTTTTGTTGTTTGTTTGTTTTGGTTTTTTTTAATATCAATAACTGGAGAGAAGAAAGATATCTGAATTACTGCCACAGAGAAAAAGGCAGGCATAAGTCAGTTGTATGGCAGTCTGTTTGGTAGCAGTCAGCCAGTCTTCATGCATGAATACAACTGGCCATAGCATATTGACAACATGAAAGAATAGAGTAACTGAGGTTACTACACTGGGGAGGCAGAAGGGGCTATAAATATGTAAGAAACCCAAACAGTTTTTCTGCTCACTAAAGAATGTGGTGGTTTTACTTGCTGTTGTGCACCTCTACCTGCCATACTATAACTGCTTGTGGAACTTAACTTGGCCCCACACAGGAAATTTTTGCAATTTTCAAATTTGAATTGATAATAGTTATTATAATTAATTAATAATGATACAATAATTAATTTATAATAGTTATCAGCACTAGATTTTGTGCTTGGAAATTTTTCTCCTTTTGTCATCCTAAGTCTTGCTTTTCTTTAGAAAAACAACAAAGAAAAATGTAAAATGACTTATTTGTATGGCTTACTAATGGATTGCGGAGTTCTTGATCACTTCATGTCTTGGGCTGGAGATCTGCCTGACTTTTTAAGGGATATAGACTTTGGGTTTCTGACTTTCAATCTGTTTTTGATCTGAAAATCCCTGAATTTCTGATAGATGTAGTGAGGAATTTATGCTTACTGATGATGGGTTTGTTTTTATCACTTGACTTAAATGCTGTTAGAACCAGCCCATGGATCTCCAGAAGTCTGTGCACAAAATTCTGCAAATCTGTGCTTACATCAGCAGCTGGTATTAGGGAACCACAGATCACCTTACTGAGTAAGATGGCAGGGGCAGTGTTACCTGTGAGCTCTGAGCAGGACTGCTGTAGTCCTTAATATTGTTTGCCTTTATTTTTGTTCTTTATCTCTAAATTCCTAGCTGTATTCCTTGAATAGCTCATCCCTTCTTGTTGATCTATTGATATCCAAAAAGTGTTTGAAGAAATGTCAGAAATTTCAACAACAGACAAGGCTCTGGCGTAGGAGAAATTGCTGGAGCAAAACAGCAAGAAGAACTGGGTCTCAAGGAAAAAAACAACATAGTCAGGCTCCTTGTTGTAGTTAAATGGCTGATGAGGCATTTGCTGCTCACGGAAGGCAAAGTGTTTGGAAGAGGTTTGTTCCAGTGGGGCTCTGGCAGCTGTAGCTAGCAGAACTGCGTGGAAGTAACCGGCAGGGCAGCAGAGCCTGTGAGCCTGTGGTGGACAGAACATTGGGCAGTGTGGCTGCAGGGCAGTGCAGGCAGGGGAAGCTCTGTCATGGGGCAGACAGCAGCTGAAATTGTCTCCACAAAATCTGCCAGCAGCAGTGCTATTTTGGCTGCTGTCAGTCCACAGCCTGTTGTCAGGTGTTGAGAAGGCCGAGGGCTGGTGCTGTGGTTGGCGGGTGAGCATACCTGGAGAAAAAGTGCAAAGGACACAAATATTCCTCCTGCATGTCCTTGGGGAAACTGGAGTGCAACCTGCAAGCCAGCATCCTCCGATTTGACCTCAATAGAGTGCACAAGTTTGAATAAGTAAATCCCGTTCCCTGAGGAAATGCTCAAGTCTTTGTGTGAAGCTTTGTGTCAGCAGAGAAAGCTATTGGAAGGAAAAGTAATGCTGCATAATTTCCTTGTTCCTCCAAGTTCAATAAACTCCTTTGTGTACAGTTATTGCCTTTATTCAAAATAAACATCTCTGACAATGAAACACGTTACTGGATACTAATCTACTTTCTTCAGTGGTTCCTTAGCAACCACAGTTGTGAATTAGTTGCCAAGCAGCCTGGTTCAATGCTTTGCAATGAAGCAAGCAGAGGGAAAAAACATAATAAAAAGGTGCAAGACTAAATTGTGAAGTTCAGTGAAGACTAATAAGCAAATATTTGTGGCTTGTTTTTAAGGTCATCAGCCATTAGTTTTTCTATTTTTTTTCCAAAACATACACATATTTGTGATTGAAATCTTCAGTGTGGTCTCCTGGCAGTGAGGTGCAGGGACATGCTGGCTAGCATGGTGGTGATGCTGGGCTGTGAGCTTCCCCTGTACAGTCTGGGCTGGCAACCTGAACAGAGAGTTGGGATTCAGAGCACCCTCTGAGATGTTAAATGAGGCATGCTGAAGGTGCCACCAGAGGTTGTTGATGTTTTCTCTGTACTGGTGAAGGGCAGCATCTGTATGATAATCAATGACAAATATAGGCTGGAAACAAAAGTCCTACCTTTATCTACAGTGAAAAGGTCTCTTCTACATCAATCTCTCCTCCTGACTGGAACAGAGGTTGTATTTCACACACGTAAAGG
The DNA here is from genome assembly GCF_023055355.1 of Agelaius tricolor. Lineage (NCBI taxonomy): Eukaryota > Metazoa > Chordata > Aves > Passeriformes > Icteridae > Agelaius > Agelaius tricolor. The sequence goes on along the minus strand of NW_027269264.1, from coordinate 33,687,150 downwards.
GAAGAGAGGCAGATGGGGATCAAAATCTGGGGAGGAGTAGACAGGAGAATAACCAGGGCTGAGAATCTATGGGGTTAAACTGGGAGGCTTCACAAAAAGAAAGAAGGTGTAAAAGGGTTGCTGGCCACTGATATGATTTTGATACCTCTGCTTAGATCACTCCTGCTGAGCAGAAGCAGTGCCATGAGAAAACTCTGTGTGGCTTCAGGATGGGCAATCAGGGCTTTTCCCGCTGGTGAGGGGCCTTGGCCGGAGCCTTGAGGCAGGGTGGGCAGTATCTCTGACCACACTGGTCCCAGGGGATCACACAGACATGCCTGGTACAGCCAAGAACCAGGACCACCAAGAACTGGGAAAGCTGTTGGGGAGCTGACAATCCATCCTCATCTGTGGGGGCCAGCCGTATGGCACAATAATATCATATGTCTGAGGTCTGGGTCTTAACATAAATTGGTTTATGTCAATGTCTTCCTCAGGGCATTAGGCTCCACAGTCCAGATGGCAGAGTGCCCTTGGTACAGAAACCATATGGTAGTATATAGGAGAGGTTCAGGAGGAGAGAAGAAATACATTGTGCTGTACATTTCTCATAACAATAGGGTAAATTACATTCATGTTATCATTAGTTGATGGCACAAATTACACTAAAATCATGTGTGGGTCTAATTAATGATGACAAAACATAGGTACATCACACAAAGACTGCAAAAATTAGGGTGCCTCACAAGATTTAAATTAGATATGAATTTTAATAATTTAAAATCCAAAGGCTTTAACAAGTCAAAGATTTTTAAAGTTTTTGTGGCAGGGCACAGTACCAGAAACCCAGGAGTGAGCAGTATATTGCAATGTGCAGCACTTTGAGAATTGTCAAGTATTGGAGACCTGAAGTATTAGACCTGAGCAGCATTGGGAACAGCAAAGTCTCTGTGGTTGCTCGGAGGCAGGAGGAGTGTGGATCTGTCTGCTGGGAATGAGGGGCCACAGGAAGCAGGGGAGGAATGGCCTCAGAATCTGTCAGATCAGTACTGTATTTTTCTTTTCCTGTCCTAAACTCCCAGACATTGAATACAGTGTTTAAAACTCACTCTGCAAAATGTGTTTTTATTTTACAATGCCCCCCCCCCCCCCCCAATTCCCCATCCCCCCAAAAAAGAGGCATATTTGTTATCTGACCTCACCAGAGCTGCATCCTTTCACTGCTGCTGCTGCTTTTTAATGATCATTTAAAAATGATTAACAATGCCTGGAGCCATGACAGCCTGATTTCCTGTGCTGAACTGCATGTCTGGATTTGCGGGAGGGAATTCCTGACAAGAGAGTTTCCTATAAAACAAGGACACTTGGGTCATTGTTGAGGAAAAATGACTGCATGCAAGAGGTATAAGTCGCAGGCTTGTACAGATGCTCTGGCAGAGATATTTTTTGCTTGTTTATGGTTTCTTTTTTTAGCACCGGAAACACATTTGTTTGCAATTCCTAAAGGCATTGGACCAACAGAATGACTGGCTGTTACTGGCTGCATGAATCTAATCTTCAGTTCTATCTTCTTTAAAAAAAAAAGCTAAGCTATGGGAAAGTCTTCTTTAGGATCAGGTGGGATTACTGAAAAATTTCACACAGGGAGAAGCATGACAGAAGTTCATTTACACCATGGGGAAGTGGAGACTCTGCAGGGTTTAGTTTCTGAAATGATGTCCTCAGTATGTGGTTATCTACTGTCTCAAAAACAAAAACTCCAGTGTTTGCTCTCTGATCCTACAAGTAGAGACCCAGTTTCGACTGATTGCAGGACTCCTGCACTGTCTGCCTCTTTGTGGTCCCTGCTTATGTCACGGGTCCTTAAAGCTGATTTCAAGGACTATGTTAAGGTTTGGTCATCTAGGTTTGATTCTAAATGAATTTATACAAAGTGAAAAGGAATTTTATTTTGTATGAAAAAAAATTCATATGTATAGAAGGGAAAGAGGAGGAAATGGAGTTGCTGCACATTTTTGGACACTTTTAACTCTCCTCCCTAGCTGACAGTTTCTTTCCTCTGCTGGGGTACTAGACAATGGAGAACTTAATACTCACCTGCCTGCAGGAACACATGTGCAATTGTATCAGGCACTATCTATTGGGTGTACCAGGATGATAAAGGAAGTTATTTCTGAGCAGGAAAGTTATTTATGTAAAATCCTATTTTTTTCTGGATGGCAGAGCAGATGGAAGGAAGAAGACCTCCCTTCTTGGTTCCAAGGAAATAAGCTCATGAAGACAGCTCAGATCTGGCAGTAGAAGTGGTACTGCCATGCTGGGGTTCAGTCATCCACATGTTATGTGGCCGGAGCCTCTGGAGACACAAGAGGAGGAGCACATCTGGCTAGATTGTACCACTTGGTAAGTCCATGGATCCCCTTAAAGTTTCTTCTTCATCTCCACCAATATCATAAAATCAGAATAATTTAGAAAAGAGCCATTGAGTCCAACCATAAATCTAATACTGACAAGTTTACCACTAAGTCATGTATCTATATGCCATGTTTACAGATCTTTAAAATTCCTTCAGGTATTTAATCACAGATTCACAGAGTCTTAGAATGGTTAAAGTTGGAAGGGATCACTGCAAATCTGTCTTGTCACTGGAGGTGATCTAGTCCAACCTCCCTGTTCAGGCAGGATCCCCTGGTACTCAGGATTGTATCCAAATGGTTCTTGAGTATCTTGAGGGAAGGCGACTCCACACCTTCTCTGGGCAATCTGTTTCAGCACTTGGTGACCCACACAGTAAAGAAGTTCTTCCTCCAATTCAGGGGGAAGTTCTTGTACATCAGTTTCTACCCATTGCCTCTTGTCCTATTCCTTGGCACCACTGAGAAGAGCCTTGATACCCTCCCTTGAGGTACTTACATAGATTGATACAATCCCCTCTCAGTCATCTCTTCTTGAGGCTAAAAGAGGTCCTGCTCTCTCAGCCTTCACTAGTAAGAGTGATGTTCCAACCCATTAATCCTTTTGGTTACCCTCTGCTGAACTCCCTCCAGGAGCTCCATGTCTCTCTCGTCCTGAGGAGCCCAGAACTGTAAACAGCACTTCAGGTGAGGCCTCAGCAGGGCTAAGGAAAGGGTCAGGATCACCTCTCTCAAACCATTTCCCCAGGCAGTGTGGTGGTTTGGCCCTGGCTGGATGCCAGGTACCCACAAAAGCCACTTTGTCATCAGCTGGACAGGGGAGAGAGATTATAGTGAAAGACTCATGAACTGAGATAAGGACAGGTAGAGGTCACTCACAGATTACTGTCATGGGCAAAACTTGGGAAAATTAATAGAATTTATTACCAGTCAAAATCAGAGTAGGATAAGGAGAAATAAAACAAATATAAAAAACATCTTTCCCCCACTTCTCCCTCCTTTCCAGGCTTAGCTTTATTCACTATTCTCTACCTCCTCCCACAAAGTGGTCCAGAGAGATGGGACCCTGTTTTTCCATGGTTTGCTGTCCTTCAGGAACAGTCTTCTCCAGCTTCAGTTGCCCACAGGGTCACAAGTCTGTTCAGGAAATCTGGTCTAGTGTGGGCTCCTCTCTCCACAGGGCCACAGGTCTTGCCAGGGCCTGCTCTTGTGTGGGCTTTCCACAGCATCACAGCCTCCTCTGAGCATCCACCTGCTCTGGTGTGGGGTTCTGCACAGGCTGCAGGTGGATCTCTGCTCCACCATGGAGCCCAGTGAGGCACAGCTGCTTCACCAGGGTCTGCACCATGGGCTGCAGGGGAACCTCAGCTCTGGTACCTCCTGTCCCTCCTTCTCCACTGACTTCAGTGTGCAGAGCTGCTTCACTCACATGTTCTCACTCCTTTCTTCTCTGGCTGTAATTGCTTCTGCCCAATAATTTTTCCCCACTTTTTAAACATATTATCCTAGAGGTGTTACTGCCATCACTGATGGGCTCAACCCTGCCCAGTGGCATCTCCATCCTGGAGCTGGCTGAGATTGGCTCTGTCAGATATGACAGAAACTTCTGTCAGATTCTCACAGAAATCACCCCTGCAGCCATTGCTGCCTCACAACCAACACCTTGTCACACAAACTCAATGCATTCCATCCCTCACCTCTGTGATTCACGTGTTCAAGAAATAGCATTAAAATCTGCATACATCACACAAACTTTGATCACATCAACAAAGAAAAAGAATTTGCACTCATGAAAATCAAAACAATATTGTCACTGCACCATGGAGAACATCTTCAATCTGAATTAAAACAGAGGAGAAATGGTGTGGAAGGCTTGCTGGGACAACATGCTGCGTGTATAAAAACAAGTGTTTAATGCTTCAGTAAGACAGAACAGAAGTCAGGCTTGCTGAAGCTCTTATTGACAGAAATTCTTATTGAATTCACCTAAAGCAACAAAACAGGCAAAGAGATTATGGAATGGATGATCCAGAATTGAAACATGCAACATAAAAAATGTTTGTATTAATTTTATTTAATATCATTGTTAGTCTGGAGTAGACGAAAATTACTGGGTTTAAAATAAAACTGGTAGCATCTGTCAAAATGCACAATGGTCACCAATATATTTGGAGCAACAAGTATCTGCAGTAAACTGGGAATTATGTTTTGGAAACCATTACACATCATTCATATGTAATGAATGCAAAGGCGTTTTACATGAGAAAGGCAACTTTCTTATGTAAAATCAGTTTGTTGGTGACAAAACTTTAAAAAAACCTACTACTAAAGCTGGCAATGGAAAACAGCCAATTTGACAGAAACAGATCTCCCAACAGGTTTCAGTGGAATATTTTTACCGTTTAGACTGAACATACCAGTATAAACTATGAATCAGTCACAATTTCCCTAACTTTAATTTTGAACTGAAGCTCCATCATAAACATCTTTCAACTGCATATTTAAGTTGCTGCTGGATTTAAGCTCACCTACAAGATTAGAAAAGCCAACAGTCTTCTTCATTATTTAATTGCACTATTTATTTTTTATCAATAAATGGACAAAATATGTGTATTATTATACAAAAAAAAGTTTTTGTCACCAGACAAGGAAGTGTCACCGTGATAAATATAATAGCCACTGCAAAACTGCCCTTCCAGAGAGAATATTGTAGATAAACAAAGTTTATGAATATAAGAGTCTTGAAAACATCATTGCATTTTCCCTTCTGATACCAGCAGCTGAAACTTCTGACTTTGGCTCACTGATGATACAGATGTCATTCTATATCTTCCTCTCTTTTTCTGAAGTATTTCATAGCTTAGATAACAGCAACTGAAGCTCACCTGTGTGGCCTGCAGCCAGCACAAGTAAGGGGAGCTGGCCAAAAAGGAAATGTTCCCAGTTCTTGTATGCACCTGGTAAATGAATTCCCAGGAGATAAATATTAGAAATTGAGCTGTTTTGGAATTTCCCTATAAAAGTTTTTATTTTTTAGATCAAACAACCTTTTTTGAGACTGAAACTTAGTGTGAAGTTACATTCCCCTGCTGACAGGCAAGATATCTGTAAGAGAAATGCATTTTTCTTACATGCATGTAGCACATGAACCTTCTTCTCCCACAGCCCATTTGTGGCTTGATTACAAGGCTATAATGTATTTGGTATTGACATTCCTGCTGTAGTGCCTGCCAGAGATGTTCCATTTTGAAAAAATACAATTCTTCTGGATGGAGGACTTGATCTTTCTCAATCTGTATGACTGCCGTTGAAAAATTTTCCCCATTCCAGTGAACACCATGTCTGTTTAAAAAAAATATTTAAATCACAACCTGTTTCCAATGGTCTTGGCTTCTTTCCAAAAGCAGCAGAGAAATTGGACTTGCTCACAGGCTTCATTCGCTGACTTTCAGCCACAGGACATGGGAACCATTTCACAAGCATTCAAAATTTAACTGCAGAGCATTAAGCTGATGGCTGAGATAGCCAGATGACAATGCCTTTCAGCAGTTTGTAGCAGCAACCCACAGCATGCATGTAGCGTTTCTCTGAAAAGTTAATGAGGTACCATCTATTCTTTCTTTTAAGAGTCACCTGTGCCCTCTTTGTGGTATGTTTTATCCTACTAGCTAGACAGAGTAAGTGCTAGGCCATATGGTAAACACAAAGAGACATGAAGTTAGTCCTGATGAGATACAAAGGCTGTCTGAGTTCAGGGAGTGAGGTCCAAGGAGAAGAGGATTAGAGTGAAGGCCCATTACTTCCAGGCAGATGGCCTGGGACTACCATGGCCCAGGAGATGGGGGGCTGGGAGGAGAAAGTGTACAGCAGGGAGCAGGTCACAGATTTTGTGTGGAACTGATCCTCACCTGCTTTTAAGAGAAATTCCATTCCAGTGGCAAAGGTATCATACTCCAGTGGGCACTGGTAATCCTTTGGTCCTGCAGCCCGGACACTGACAAACTTGGATACCTGCATCCTCTTCTTGGTAATTTATATTCTGAATGCATGTCTGAGATCAATAAATTTTACCTCCTTTGTCTGTGAATTTTTCCCGAGCAGATTTTTCTCACATTTTTTCAACTTTTCTCTGATTGATCCATATTGGAGATGTTTCTCCTGAGAGAATCAGAAAATGCAGAAAGATGTGAAATATGAGGAGTTAGCAGAAAATGCCAAACCCTTTCCACTTCACAGACTGACAATTTCTGTGGATTTGTATTGCATATTAACATTTGCTTTCAGTGTTTTACCAAAGTCAGTTAAGAGAAGAAATCAATAATGCTTTTGATAAAAAATGTCATTTTGCTTCTGGACAGAACAGCTGTCACACATACTTTCAGAGCAGGGCAAATGGATTACATTTATAGGAGGATATGCGTGCAGTATAGCATATTGTCCTTATTCAACAAATGAAGGTTTTCCCATGAGATATGTAACTGATTCTCAGTGACACTATCACTTCTGCTTATACATCTGTTCTGCTTTCAACTGCAGTATAACTCAATCATTCTGGACAGATCCTCCTTTCAGATATATATTTCCTCTAAACCTATCAAGTCACAGGCACGACACCATCTGAACCTGTGCCAAGGTCTATAATTAATTGGAGACCCACTCCTCCCTCCCTAATCAGAGCCTTGGCCACTGAAGGTCCGTCATCATCTTCCCACGGCAGGGCTGAGCTTCGCTGGCTGCTCCACCCTGCTGTCACTGGCAGGAACCTGTCAGACAGCGAAGGGATTTTTGCCCTCTTAATCAGGGATTTTCACTGGAGGCCTTCAAACTTGCACCAGACAAGCCACTGTTTTCAAAGCTGAGTTTTTAAGAACGCCTTAATCTTATGCTTGTTCAGTTAGCATTTAGTGCTCTGGAAAGACGTGCACTGCAAAATGATGATCTCCCCAATTGTTCATTGTGAAATTTTCTTAAGTACAAAACTAATACCTGTCAACTGAGTCTTAGCTTTGCTACTTTTAGATGGCTACAGCATAGATGTCTTCATCTGGGTGCCCTTTACAGTCAGCAGAATGCAATGAATGTCTGTCCTAGGATAGCAAGAAGCCTTCTTGCCTCTCACCATTAAAGATTGTGTCATCAAAACCCTGAGAGCTGCCGGAGAACTGGCATGATCCTCCAAGTGTTGGCTGTATCACGACAAGATAAAAGGCATGTCTGCATGCATGCGGGCAGGCAATCACATGTCCTCATTCCAGCTGCAGGCAGGGTTGGATGGCCCTCAGCTCCCCGATGTGGGTGGCAGAGAGCACTCACAGCTGCTTACCTGCGTGCAGACATCCCTCACCGTCTGGCACAGCAGTCGCAGCTGCCTCAGCGCCGCTTGCACAGTGCTGTGACTGGGAAACAACACAAGTACGGCCTTAAGTAAGGGACACTAGATGTCAGGGATGTTTTCAGAGAAATAAAACTTACAGGTTTTTTTAAAATTATTAAAGTTGCAGTATTATAAATACCATCAGAAATCTAGGCAGTTCTGTTCAGAAAAACAATCTCCCTTCACTTTGTGTGATGAACAAGCAATCTCAAGGTACAGAGTACTCCATAAAAAAGATGTGGGGCAACCTGATCACTAAGATGAAGCAAAGAACTACCAAATTCTATGAAACAAATGTGTATCCTTCCTGTATGACAATTAAAAATTGCAAGAAAGAATAATTAATTCTCCATCTTTAATCTTTAGAACACTGCCCTAACATTTTTGTTTAGACTGCTTTTTTATAATGGGCAGTAATAAACATTTTAGAAAACACCAGTTATTTTTACATACTGGCAATATATATGATTTTTGAAGTGAAGAATTTGGAGCAATCAATAATAACTCTTTCCAGCATGAATGAGTAATAAAGCTCAGCAATTGATGTACAGCTCTACATATACTCACTGATATAAATTCTACTAACCTTTCTATAATGCTCTTTGCATGCAGTATTGTACAGTCTTATTTCAAATATTTATTTCTGGCTTAATATTTTGGCAAATTAATATTCAAATACTGCAAGTCTGAAGGAGCAATATTGTGACCTACCGAGGTCTGTGGAAATTTTGTCATTAGTTTCTGTGGATGCAGAATTTCATGTTAGTAGAAACCTTATTGTACTGGTTTAATGGGCTTAGGCTAAAATTAAGAGGGTTCTAGCTAGGAAAATTGAGACAGCCTTTAACAGTATTTCAAGTGACCTGTCAAAGGTTTATAAAGAACCTTAGATATTTTTAAGGTAGAAACTAAGTTTAAAAGTAAAATTTGAAATGGTTATGTATGTTACCAATTCCAAGACGAAACAATTTTTCTGAGTCTCCAGTACCATTCAGCAAGCTGAAGGAAAATCAAGGAAAAGCACCAAGCATTTGAAATTTCTGTGATTTGTATTATAGGAGCTGCTGCTGAGACAGACTCCTTGGTGAAGTTAAATTTCCTCCTTCAGTCAGTTCATCCTTTTGAAAAGCACTATTCTTTCTCTCACTTAGATTACCCAGACTGCTTATGCTCAGGGCTTATCTGTAATGAGCTAATACATTTTGTCAAAAACTGCTAAGAGACATGTTAACAAGATGTTGCCTTCAGCATGGACCGGAATGCTTGTACTTAAACATGTTATCTGGACAGCCTTGATCCCTCAGTCTTTTGGAATTTTACATCTGTAATGTACTGATGGTTATGTATGTCTTCAAGGAGAAAATGTTTTCAGGTGCACAGAGGAAAATCAGTTTATTAATAAGAGACACATTCTGTGTTCGCTGCTTTCTTTGTGTCTGCCTGATAGTCTGAGGCTGAAAATTGTTGATACCAGGATAGAAATGAGGACTGTGTACCTCTTTCTTTTCTTAGCATTCCTAGAGACATTTTTAATTGAAAGAAGCATTTATTCTGCCAGGTGTGTGAACATGGGAGTAGCATTGCCACATGCTGAGACAGCCTCCTGAGGGCTGTTAGAGGCTTAGTATGACACGCTGGAATGTGTCTTTAAACTGAGTTACTGAGTTAGTGCTTTTATGAATACAGCTAGCTGAAACATGCAATCTTTAAAACTCAGGCCCTGCCAAAGCTTGGAGTTGCTAGGAGCACATTGTTCAGACTCATTTCTTGAAGGTACTGAGTTCTAAGCTGAACCCAACCTGCACTGCTCTAATCGGAGGGCACGGCTGTTAGGCTCAGGCCTTGAGATTTTTGCATGCTATGCTCTGGCAAAGGGAGCTTGTCCAAGAATGGCCCTAAGGGTTACAGCATGTTTGTGGGGTGCTGAGATGGCAGCTGCAGGAAAAATGGTTTATTGCAAAGGTTTGTAGGTGTCCTTTGTCCTTACCTGCACACCTCAATGAGAGCAGCCCAAGAGTGGTAGGTCTGTGTGTGTGCGTGTGTTACAGAAAAAAAACCTTCCTCTTTTGCAGCAGTTGTGCAGAGCACCGTCTTAGGAAAGACTCAAACAAGATTGCCAGTGATGGTGCCTGCTTGTTGTTGCATGGAGATGGGTCTCTAAGGCCTGCAGCGGATCATTCTGTACAGAGAATCCTTGCTCCTAGTAGCACGCACAGCAAAACCCTTTCTGTGTGAGGTGAATGAGATGAGCAGGTGGTAATGGTTATGAGTCTGATACTGTGTGTATGCAGATACTGCTTTCTAGTGATTGTGATGCACCACCTACCAGGCCAGGTTTTCGCGTCTTTTGAGGCAGCTGAATAGTGCTGGTAACACGATCTGCAGAGATACAGCCCTTGTGAAAGCGCGGGGTAAGCACATGCTGCATGAGCAGGTTTTCAAAGGAGTATTGATGAAGCTGCTTTGAGTCCCTAAGGGATGTAAGGGAGGTAAAGTGAAAACGTCTCTCTTTTATTAGACCAGGGTGTAGCTTGGAAAAAAAAGGGACATGGTCTTACCCCAGGGAGAAGGAGTCCTTAAAAACTTTCAGCCATCAGAGCAGTGGAAGGGGTATTTAATAAGACAAAAGAGAAAGTTATTTTCAGCATTCTTTAGTCTTGCTTAGAAACTAATTGAATTAATAAAATCCAAAACTTTTAGTGTCCTAGTTCCTTGTACACAAACATTAATTGTTTACAAATTTGTCCAACAACCAGCTCACAAGCTTCAGGATAAAAATTCTTCAAATTACTTTCCCATCCACCTGAATTATATTCATAAGCAGTTTGTAATGAAGTTCAAATCCCACCCTTTAGATCACTACAGAAGCCTAAAGTGGAAGAGCTGAGATAAAATTATTCAAATCTGGCATGATTATCTTCTGATTATTCTTCCCCAGAACAGCTCACCCACTGACTTAATGAGTTTTTGATTTTAAAAGGAGCAATGAATTGTAGAAATAATTAATTTGTTAACAAGGACTAGCTTATCTGATATTCTAATTTGCAGCTTAGTATTCTGTTAGCATTCTTCAAAGTGAACAAAACCATTCTGATCTTTTGAACATCTATATGAATCAATAATGAAACATCATATTTTTAAAAGCAGCATAACCTGTGTAATGATTTGATGCTATCTGCAAAGCTGGAATGATTTAGTGAGAAAACAAGTGTGCACTGTTTTGTTTTGGGGTTTTTGAGTTTTGGGCTTTTGTTTGGTATCTTTCAAGATGCCAGACCTCCATTATTATGTTAGTGAGCTGGACTTCCTTTTTGTATGTTGGACTTCCTTGCAGACTCTTTCTCAGTCATGCTGGAAATCACTGATTCATGCGCAGGTCTATATCATAAATAATAAGAATTAAAATATTAAGTAACTATGAATTTGCTATTTTTTTAAAAATATGATACAAACTTATGTAGTATATCTGTAACAGCAATAATGTACTTCCATAAATAATTTCCTCCTTCCTTGTTTTCATCCCTCTACAGAATTTAAGCTGTGAATTTAACACTGGGGCTCAGAACTTGGGACAAAAGGGATTCTGCTTCTACATCATCAGAATTGGCTAATCTTACATTTGCTTTCAATATGTGGTCTTAGGCAGAAAAAAGTGATTTTCAAGGATTGTCTCCATTGACTGGGAGCAGACAATCCCTAAGAAAGTTAGTGTAGCTCTATCCAAAGGCATGAATGAGTGCTGGAAGAAAAGCAGAAATCTTTTCTTACTTCTGCTAGCTTGAATAATCAGAAAGAGCTATCAGTTTTAATGGGAAAAAAATTAACCAATCACTTTGACTTTTAAGTAGAGAGATGGTGGTGAAAGAGGTAGTGGAAGTCAAAAATTCACCTGAAATTATGTTTGCGAAATATGGTAATATAAATTGTTTTGCCCTCTTCATAATAAAAAATGACGTGTCAACAAGATGTGCAAGTCTCACCAGAAATTACTGTTGTGAATTGTCATACCTGCTAGGAATAAAACGTTTTTTTAAATGGTTTTGCTTCTTAAGCAGGAAATGCAGGTGAGGGAGAAACATTTCTCTCATCCCCATTCATTTCCTGTAAAATGCTAGGGCAGAAGACAGTAACAACCAGAAGAGATAAGCAATCTGTTTCAGAGCAAAACAATGTCTTATTGTAGATTACAAATAAAATATTTCAGTTTGAGTTTGAAGTGAAAGACTTCTCAGTAATTCCAAATAGCCCAACAGCATTCTAGACGTGGGTAATTCTCAATTGTATTCTCCATGTAAGACCCAAAATATTTAAAGTTTTGTAGGGATACAAAAGTCATCAAGTTCTTTATGCCCTTGACAGTAAGTGAGAATTAAATGCTGGCAGTTCTACCTTTGAAATCTCCAGTTCATTACTTTTGACCATAGAATAGAGATTTTGGTTATAAAGAATTGGCTTTGGTTTTGTTTTGAAGACAGTAATTAAAACAATCTTTATAAAATTGTTGGAATAAATCACTTCAAAAGCTTTTAGCCAGGCCAGATGTCCAAGGCTGTTGTTAGATAGAATTCCTTATCACTATTTTGTAAGCAATAAAAAATGGGCATTTTCACACAACAAGCAAACTTTAGATGAACTGTTGCTGGAATTTTGTGCGCATGTAAAAGTGTGTAGGGTGGAAACACTTTGATTTAATCAAAGGCTCTTTAGGATGTGAGCCTAGGCCTATAAAAAGCATGGCTTGGTTTCTATAAATGTATTCTTCCTTCACTCAAACTTTTTCACTGAGGGGATTGGGTGCAGAGGGAGTCAGAGATTTCTGACTTTTTATTCTGGAAATCAAAACTGGATCAACACAATTCTGAAAACTCAGGATAAATAAGCTCTTCCAAAGCACAGAACTATATCTGAGTCACACAAATAGACTCAGGTCTGGGCTCTAGCATGGAGCCCTTATATGACCTTGGCAAATGACCTAATCACCGTGCTGTGGTGACTTAGTCTCAGTGTTTAGGTTCAGTGTTTGTAAAATGAAAATAACAGTACTGTCTTTGTCTTGTCTGTTCATATTGAAAATTCTTTGGTGAAGGAATCATCTCAGTGTGTTTAGTGAGGCTCCTGGCATTCAGCTCTAGGTGCTATTTTAATAACAGTACATAATTGCTCCTAGTTTTATCCCTAACCTTTTTGGAACAGAGTTTGATTTAGAAAATCCTTTCTTTTAACTCTGTCCTCACCTTGGGAGATTCAAGAACTAAAGGAGACCTCAGTCTAAGTTATGCTTGCTTCACAATACAAGACAAATAACTTGCCTTTGGTAACCCTGCATGAGCTGGCATTCAGCTCCCTTACAGTCTGAAATCCACCAAATGATCCTGCTTAGTTTGATCCTGCCAGCTTTGAAGCCAGCATATTGCATTGGCTTATCTTCCAGAGACTGGATTTATAGAGTTTGGAGCTAACAATAAATTTTATTAACAGCCTCCATGGAGAAAGCCAAAATATCTCTGCAGTAATAAAGATGGAACAGAATTACAGAGCATGGGAAGCACTGAAGACACTTCTGCATCCTGAAAGACAGCATTAGAAAGAAGAAGGAGGACTTCCCAGGGATAGCCTATTTTACATATTATTGGAGTTCACTACAAATGCCATTAAACATGAGTGAATAGAGATGTTGTCTTTTTAGAGGAAGGGGGAAAATGAGAACTACTTGTCCCTAGTGAGGCCACATCTGGACTGCTGTGTTCAGCTCTGGTCTCCTCAGGACAAGAGGAGACTTGAACAACTGAAGGGGATTGATTCAGCAGAGGTGACCAAGATTATGAGTCTGAAGCATTTCTTTTATGAGAAGAGACTGAAAGAGCTGGGTCTGTTCAGTCCAGAGAACAGAAGACTGAGAGGGACTCTCATTAATGCTCATAAATATCTCAAAGGCAGGTATCAAGAGGATGGTGCCAGGCTCTTTACAGTGGTGTCCAGTGGCAGGACAAGGAGCAATGGCCATAAACTAAAAACACAAGTTTCACCTCAGCATGAGGAAGAACTTGACATTGCAGGGTAGCAGAGCACTGGAACAGGCTGCCCAGGGAGGCTATGGAGCCATTCAAAATCTATTTGGATATGCTCCTGTGTCACCTGCTCTGGGTGACCCTGCCTTGGCAGGAGGCTTGGACTGGATGATCTCCAGAGGTCCTTTCCACCCCCAATGGTTCTGTGATTCTGTGAGAGCAAGTGCTAAACTGACCACAGGATTTTAATATACATGGGTCTTGTTAAAAATGTGACATATCAAAGACATATGACACATCATGTTTTGCTGTAAGGAGGCATGAAATATTTTCAATTCTTAAATGAGAAGACCAAATGCTTAACACTCTGCAGCATCTATTTTTGCAGCTGACCTGGGATATTGGCTCTGTTGAAGGCCATGTCAAAATTCCCAGTTACTATACCAAGCAGTTGAGCTAGCTTTCCTAGCTAGCACTAGGTAGCAGCTAAGATGACTAACAGCCAGCAAGGAAAGCAGTGGAATTCCATGACATGTCCTGATGAATCCTATCCCTCTGCACTCTCTGCAAAGCAAATGTGCAGCTGCATTTTGCAGTGGCTGCAAAAGTAGTTTGCTGATAGCTGATTATTAGACGGTTGCAAGAACAAGACTCTGTATTAATAAGGAGGAAGGAAAGAAATGTTGCCAGAGGAGAGGTACATGTCTTGCACATTTTATCAATGCAAACCAAAAAAAAGTATCAGGACTGTGATTCAGTTTTCCTACTGCATCATGTCTGTTAAATTTTGGTTCCTGGAGCCACTGTAAATTGTTGCACTTATTTGGACAAGCCTAAATATTTACTCAAATTATTTTGTTCAAGTACGAAACCCAGAATTTTTCCCTTTTCACATAAAGTCCTCTTTGTGGTTGTGATCCCCAAAATGCACAGAGAAAACAAAGTTTTAAAAGGGGGTTTTTGAATTAACTGTTATTCATTTTTCTTACCAACTGTTCCTTCTGTAATTGTCCTCCTGATAGAATGAGCTGCTAGAATGAGCAAAACAGGGGTGGAAATCAGCCATTTTGAAGGAATTTTCTGTTTGACACTAACTAGATGGAGACTCAGTAAACATGCACTAGTGCACTCTAAAGAAGTTTATTTCTGAATCTAATCCAATTTGCACGGTGCTTATACATGCCATAACATTAAATATCAAAAGCCCTTAATAGCACATGATGTTCATTGTAACCATCTTCCTGGTTAAAACCTCTTTTTCTAAGATTGAAGTAACCTAGTGAAATAAAACACTGTGAAATTACAATGGAAGAAATGTCCATGCATGCAGGGATGTGGTGGGTTGGATGGGACTGAATAAGTATGATGCTTCCTGAGGCTAAATGCCAAGACCCTGCTTAGCCCTTCCTGAAATAAAACCCTGGGAGGTTACACAGAAAGAAATGTCCATTCATTCTTGGCAGCTTCTCAGATTTCTCTTTTAAACAAAATTTAATTTTGACACTGTCTGGAGGTTTAGCCAATAAACCTCCTGGCTCAGCACAGACATTGTTAGTGAGTTGAGGATTCCATATGTGGGGCTGATGCTCTTGTTCTCAGCTTCCACCTGTGAAAGATCTCTGACAAATTACAGGGGCCATGTAATTTTCCCCATGAAGGAAAAACCTGGTGATAGGCACCGTGTTCGATCTCTGCCTGATTTCAACACACCCATACAAATAAAGTGTGGCCCAACAAAACCTGTCCTTTTCTTCTCTGCTACATTCAGTCTGTCGTCCTTTCTTGCTAGTTATCTCTGAGTCTGGGAGCATCTACAGGTGAAATGAGCAAAATGGGGGTGGAAGTAAGCATTTTGAAGACATTTTCCATTTTAAACTGACTAGATGGAGGCCTAATTAAGCATGCAATAGTCCACTCTAAGGAAAACTGGTGATGATCCTCCTCTTAGTTCACTGTATTTCCTATACATCCAGTTGCAACCTAGTCTACAAAACAGCCTGTGAGCCAACTCATCTTCCTGAAGTAAAGCCCTTTGAGAACACTGTATCTAGTTTAAGTTAATCACTGTCTTTAAAGACCGGTTTAAACTCCCATCAAATGCCTGGATCATAGTAACACCAGAGGGTTCCCAAGTGCCACTTCCTAAAGGTAACTGCCCTCCTCCAACTGTGTTCTTTACCTTGTTTTACTAGTTCTTGGTTTCAAAAACTATGCCAAGGGCTTGGCAAATATTTTAAATTCCTCTTATAATGAGGGAGAAAGCCAGGAGATTATATATGAACTTGGGGAATTTCCATGCTAGCACAAAAGTGCACTGCAACAAATCAGCCTCTACTCAGCTTTGTAAAGGCTGGGTGATGAGCAGCAGAGAGAGAAAGGTTAATTGAAGTAGTCTCCCCTTCCACAGTGAGATCACACATGTGTTTATGTAGCAGGTGGCGTGTGCCTATCAGTGCATTTGCTATGCCAGTGCAGCACCCTGCACCTTGTTTCCTGTGAGCTGCTGCTCCCCAGCCTGCACATGGGGCTGCACCACCATTTGCTCTGTTCAGTCCCACAGGAGGTGTGGTGAGGCTTCACTGATGGCAGACCTGAGGTTGACGTTTGCATTATCAGTACAAAGTGTTCCCTGTGAAAACCACTGCAAATTGAGCCTGCTTTTGTTTCACATAGACAATATGGGCAGGTGAACGAGGTTGTGTTTCATTGTGAGCTCCTTGGAACTGGCAGTACCTCAGAACTGGCAGTACCTCAGAACTGACTGTTGCAGCAGCATTTTCTTGCTGTTAATTGTGAAGAGCTTTCTTACATTTGTAACCATAACACTTGCAAGAAAGAAAATTCCCAGTCATGTTCTTCCCTAAGGAAGGTTGTTTTATCTGTTTCCTCTGGGTTCTCTTATCTCCAGACATCTGGACAAGTTCTTTCAGAAACAGGTTGGAGGGCAGAGCTAGCTTTGGTCTTTTCTTCCACTTGGGCTACCAATGGTGCCTTGTCCTTTTTTAAGGATGGGCTTCAGAAGATGGTCATTTACAACTGGAGAGCTGTATCCATTCATCTCAGTGTCTGCCTGTAATGGGGTGTAATTAGACTGGCCACCCTTCCTGGCTGGCTGGAGGTTTGTACTGGACTGTGCTTCAGGTAGAGCATGTCCAGGGAGGCTTTGTTTACTGGTTAAATATTCTGCATGACGAGGACCATACCTCACCTTCCTAACTAATGTCTGCAGGTTGTTCCATGGTTGAGAATGCCCTCCCTTCACCTGATATCCCTTAAACTTGTCTTTTTAGACCTCCCATTCCCCATATCTTGTTTCCACTGCATATTCTAGTTCCACCACGAAGTTAGTAAGTCCAGCCAATGTGTTTCACTTTGACCACTCCAGTGCTGGTATATAATTGTGTAGTACACTCAAGAAATTATTTTAGCTTACCCTTAATGCTCTTTCTCTCTGTCTTGATGCAGTCAGGGCTATGCTTGTATCTGTCCAAAGGAGACTGTATTTTGTAACTTCTATGGCTTTGGTAGCCACTGTTGTATGTCAGGAGAGATAACAAAGCTAGGTATCAGGTGTATTGCAGCTACTGCCTGTTCATGAGAACTCTGTGTTTCTCTTTTCTTGGGCTTCTCCTGGCAGTCATACCTTGTTATCTCTCAAGAGATGGTGTTAAGTGTGGTCACTTTTCACTGAGATCAGTTCTTAGGAATTACTCGTTCCAGAATGCTTTCACTTTTCTTTTCCCAAGATAAGTGGGTACCTGCTAGGGGAAAAATGGGTTTTAATTAATTCCCTAAATTACATTAATCCAAATTCCTATCTGGATAATAAAATGTTAATAGTACAGAGAAAATAATTCAAACAGTTCAGAAACCAAAACATAATTGCTTATGAACATGGAGTGTTTATTGCTGTCAAAAGTAATCATTTTTCAACTTCCAGCTGTTAAAATCCTTCTGGCAGATCTCCAAGCAATTCTCCTTCAGTTACTTTTCCGTCAGTTAAATATTAGTGGTGTTCTCAGGTTCTAGTTACATTAGCAGTGATTTCAAATTGCACTTCTCTGTTCTTTTAACCATAAACTGTCAGAAACTATTCTGCTGCAAGATTTTTTCTCATCTCAGATTTTACTTGATTTTTATACCAATGAAGGAGGAGCGTTAACTTCATGTGAGCCTAGGCCTTAGTGGCAAAGTTTAGATGCAGACTAGCCAGAAATTACCTTAGGGGCTGGATGCTGCAGGTAGTTGAGGTAAATGGAAACTGAGTGCACTTGGCATTCACCAAAACCTTTAGTACTTCAGCAGAAGAGGATGCTCAGAGCTGCAATGGACATAGAGGATTTCCCTGGATGCACCTCAGTCTCACAGATAATACCAAAGACATAATAGCTAAAATGTAGGCACTGTCAGTTGCATTACAGGTAGATTGTTTGGAATCTCCATACAAAAGCTACAGTACAGAAATTATTGGATCTGGGATTGATATGTGAGCTGTAGTTTGGTTTTATGTACTGGCATCTATCTGTAGGCACTCTGGGACAGTAGGGATGCAGATAACTTGTTTGGGAATATAGGGCAGGAGAAAAGCCATGTCAGAGTCCTGGTGGTGTGTATTCAGACAGAGTCCAAGCAGTCAAGATTTTTCCTGTGTGAAAATAGAGTATTTCTTCATCTGTGTTTCTGTACTTAGAGTTGGGGATCTGTGGCAGAGTGATTTTTCACGTCTGAGCCTTGAGTGCATATGTAAGGCCAGTCAGTAGTCTACCAGACTTGAAAACATTATTGAAATACAGTGAAAAAGAACAATGCAAGTATGAACAATACCGTTTACTTGGCTTACCACCCAGCAACATTTTTTTTTCAAGCGCAATTTTGGAGTGTATATTTAAAGGGGAATATACTTCACGGTACAAACAAAGAAAAGCGGCTCTTGTAAAATCTGCTTCTGGCTCTGCAAACATGTGTCCATACCTCAAAAAGCAGCCATAGTTTTGTCTGAAACAAGCATTCTCATTTAAAAAAAATTTATGTATTAATTTAGTCTCTTTTTGAGAAGCAGAAAAGCATGATGTTATTTTAACAAATAAAAGCATCTATGTTTTGCATAGTGCATATTTGTGTGGCATCCCAATTCAGGCAAGCCAAATGATTACACAGGATACCAAAATATGGCTTCACTGCACAGCTGGAAGGTTTCATTAAATATCTGATTCTGAGTGGAGTGGCACAAACTAAGAGTGTCAGGATCCAGATCCACCTGAACAGTTACAGTGACCTGCATGTGTCCAGCCAAGTTTATGCTATATACAGCTTCAAAATTTCCTGGGAGCAATATTTTTTAATGCCAACAAGAGGGTTTTTCTTTTTTTTCATCTGTTGTTCCTTCATCAGTCCTTTTGTTAACACATTGCTGCATCTGGGGTGTACCTCCTATGCCAGTGATTGCATTTGTGTGTGATGTCAGGTGTGTCAGGAGAAATTACAGATGTAAAGTGGATGAAAGTCATGGGCTGAGCAGTCCATGTGCATATTTTTGATTGCTAGCTGTGCCTTTTCCTTTCTAGACCATTGCCTTCAATTTGTGCTTCCCTCTTACCTTTTCTTGACTGCCTCTTTCCCAAAAGAGCAGCAGCAGGGAAGTGAAAAAATGAGAGTGGAAGCAAAGAGAGTTGAAACAAACTGCAACCCTGGGCCAGCCATACCATGTGATAAGTACACCACTTATTTTCATGAAACTTACAACACTCAACACTTGTGAGAGCTCTGCTGTTGTTTTGAAACTGCTTCAAGGCATTTGTGAGCTATTCATTTTGGAGAGCATATATAGGCAATGTAACAGCACAAGCCTTTCACCCTTAGGAAAACAAACTATTGCTTCATCTCTAAACTCAGCAAAGGGCAATGCAAAGCTGTCTTGAAGATGGTGGGAGGAAGCAGCCTGAATATAATGAGAAGTTTCAAAACATTACCTTAACAATAGTATCAGATATAATATCATCTCAGAATCTCAGAAACACCATATTTTCCTGCAGAAATAACCTTTGGTAGAGGAATTAATCACCACAAAAACTAACTGACCTTCCAGGGTAAGAAATCTCTGTGTGGGCAGTGCAGGAATTTAAGTGCTTATTTCCAGGCTTAAGCAACTGTATATGCACATGCAATTGTGAACAAATATAATCCCATCAGGTGCTTAGGTATATGTATTTGTATATAAAAATTTTTCAATGGCTGGATGCATTCAGTTGTAATTAAAAAAAAGAGAGAAGCAGAAACAATTTACTTTGAACTGATAAAATTTCTGGCACCATAATTTCTTTTTAAATTTGCTTTATTGATTTAATGCAAGGTAATAAGTAGTGGATTTAAACTTAGCAAAAAATAATTAATCCTAGACTGAAATAAGAATATGCTCATTTGTCTGAACATGATAGCTTTGTGCCTGCTTTTTCTTAAAAATAACCCTGAAACAAAACAACTACTGATTTTCCTAGCAACAATTTTGTGTCACACTTCATTACAAAAAGTAGAAAAAAAAAGCTTATTTGTGCTGATTTGATTTGATTTGATTTGATTTGATTTGATTTGCAGCTGTAGTGTAGACAGTTCCTGTAAGACCTGAGGTTTCAAAAAGAAAATCCTCTTGTTGCAGACATAGAAGTGGAGCATCATTTGCTAGATGGAACAACAGAAGACTTCAAAAAGCAAAATTTTGCTGATACAGCATGCTAAATTGCAGTTTGTTGACATGTGTAACATAGGCAGCCATACGGCGGTAAAGAGGACCAGAAAGACATCGATGACATGCAAGAACTTCACAGTGTGTGACTAAATGTTGCAGGAAAGAGGGCTCTAAAATATGCCACACAGTGTGAGGTGGGAGTTCTTACTTCCTTGTCTTCTGTTATTCTTGATTTCCAATGGGGAAGGATGAGAAGTGTGCTCTAACTACTTTTCTCCCACCTTCCTCTTTGCCATGGAGTTTGCCTGGTGCATAATAAACTTGCTGTCAGCGAGGGTAAAAAACCAAGCAGGTCTGTACCGACTACAAAATATTTTTGTCTGCAGACCAAAGGGTTTTGTGAGGTGAGAAATTGCTGCAATGCTACCAGCTGCCTCCTCAAGCATTCTGGCTCAGTGCTGCTCTTTCAGGGTGCTGGGACAGTAGGGTGACACCAGACACAATCGTGTCAGATTGATGGTGAACATAATTGCTGTGTGGGGAAGCTGCAGGAAAAGGAGATGCTAAGGAGGTTTCTGGAAAATGCCAGATATTTCATAAAAGCATGAAGAAATCCTTGGACCTTGTGCTCATATATTGTTCTCCCTCCCTCCCTACTGCTTTTGGGAAAGAAGAGTGTTTTCTCTAAGGTAAGGAGATTGCTCCTGCAGCTGCACTGTGCTTATTTTCAGTTAGACTCCTGCATGACCAAAAGAGCTATCTGCATGCCATGAAGGTGCCACTGAAGTGCTTTCCACAAGCAGCCCAGGCACCACACAAGAATCAATGGGCAGTCCTAGACCTGCTTCACAAGGCTGTGGCAGCAAAGTGCTCTTCAGGACCTTTCCATCATGGAGAATGTCTCCCCAGGCCTGCCAGGGCAGGGGTCTTTCCCTCTGTTCTTCATAATCACAGTCCACAGGAGGATGTACACAATCTGCTGCTCTTATAGAATACCTTAGAGGTATACTAGGAAAAGAAAGTAAAAATGACAGGAGATAAAGAGGGTACATGGAGCCAGGAGAGCACAAGGAGAGGATGGATTAGGAAGTAAACTGTCATGCAGCATATAGTGGAAATAGGAAAGTACATAAAGTAGGAGAAGTATTAGTGAAAAGAGGCATCTAATCCCCCCATGCCATTAAAGTGCTTAAAAATGGCATGTTTCAACTCCCAAGACTGCTAATAAATAGCCATCATTACAGCACTACACATGTGCCTCTGCTTTAGCAACTTGCACTCATGTCTGGCCATAAAAATTTAGTGTTGCTTGGCAGAAAATTGTCCCCATGAATGTTAGATCAGCACACGGGCAGAGCTAATGTTTTTGGAAAGACAAGGATAGCTGTAGTGCTATTAGTGTCTCAAAAATTAATCTCAGATGTAATGAAGGAAACATAGTTGCACTTTATTCTTGATTTACGTTGTGGGAAGAATTTGGTGGCATTTGTGATTTAGGCCACAGAGAAAAAGAGGTTGATTCCCATTACAGCCGATCAGAGCCTGTGTCACTGGAGTTGGATCTTGCCCTGCCTATTTATGTCACTTGAAATTCCTTAAATTGCTTTCTTACCATCTCTAGTAAACAGCCGTTTCAGCACAGGGCAAATCACACGGGTATTCCTGGCCTCTGGGTTTCCTGAGCAAACAAAACAATTATTCTTTTTGCTGCATTCCTCCTAGCAACAAATGCACCAATGTGCTGGGGGGGAAGCCTATTGACCACCTGGGTACAATAAAGGCCCAGGGTTAAGGTTGGCATGCATTTGATTATTTTCTCTCATTAACTTCTCTATGGATTTTCTCCTCTTCCTTTTTCCTCTTAAGGTTAATGCAGAGGATTAACCAGATGCACCTCTACTTGAAGTCTGTGGAAGTGCATCTGAGAAATTCAGACATTGCCAGGACATGACAGGTATTTGGCCAGGATCTCCTTCTCAGTGACCTGCTCTTGTGTATCCCAGACATGTCTCAGCATCCTATTGTCTCCACTTTTCTGCCCCAGCTATTGCAGTAAGTGTGAATGCTGCTGGCGGTGTTGCAATGACAGCAAGTATTGCATTGTGCTGTGGCTGTTCCACTCAACCTTTCCATGTCCCTGCAGCCAGATCACCTGTGACAACACTGCAAAGTCCCTTCAGACTCCACTGATGTATGTGTTGAAGCAACAGACATGATTTTTTCCAACTTAAAGACATTCTTGTTTTGCGTTACTGCAGCGTCTGTGTTTTTATGGAAATAGGCATGTCATTAAGTGGAAGCCTGCTTAGGCCACAGATGCATGTACGAGTTTGGCAAGTCAGTCTTCAAACACATGATGACGCTGCTTTGGAAAGTCATTTAGTCCCAACACTGCCAACTAACACCACCATCAATAGGAACAACATTTCCCACGCTTTCAGGCATCTCCCTTTTGATGCTTGGCTTGCTGGCGCTTTGCACATTCAAGTGTACTCTCTGCCCATTTGTAAACACAAGCTGAAATGTACTTTTCTCCTGTTTTATCTTTTGGGAGATGTCAGCTGGCAGCTCTGGAGTCCAGCCTGGGGGTACCTTGTGTGTATGGTACCATAGTCTAACACAACCTGCTGATTCTAGTTGAAACCAAAATTTCTTTAAAGTGATCCTGATTCTGAAAACTAAGCATATTCTTCAATTGCTTTTAAGAGAATTTATACCTCAGTATGATCCAACTTTACCAAATGCAGGCTGTTTTATGGACAGACAACAGGCAATGGATACTCTTCCCACTTGGAGTGAGTGTACCTATAGGATGCCCATATTATGGCACCTAGGCAGCAAGCTCAGGGTGGATACTCCCATTGCACAGGAAATAATTTGTGCTCCTTTATAGTCACCAACTTTGTGTGAAGAGCAAACTGAGAGATATTGCTGTGTGGGCTGTAGTGAATATATGTGTCCCTTGATAGACCTTCTGCCTCACTCAGAGGATCTTTTCTGAGACAAAGGTGGCAGGTCCTTAAAGTCCACTGTAAGGCTAACCCTTCCTAGGAGACACAACCTTTTTGTTAACTGCAGACTGTACTGTAAACAGGATGAAATTACTTCAGTGTAACTGAAAAGGGCTGATGCAGGCCTTTTTCCAGAGTCCTGGCTTGGGACTGAGATAGGAAAAAATCTCATGATACAAAAATCCAGAACAAAATAGCATGTAAGAAATGCTTTTGACAGGAGACAAGATATTCTCAGTAGTCCTGGCCCCTTAGAGCCAAAAAAGGAATGCTGTGTCACCTTCAGCTGATGTAACACTGTTGAATTGTTGCTTTACTGAGATTATTTATGTCTGGGGTTATGAGAGACTAGCATACACTTACCCAAGGTAGAACTTCATTGTGTGCTAAGCTTTTTTGCAGGAAGGACCTTAGGAATCTGACTGACCAAACATGAAAGTGACAGATGAAGTCCCATTCTGCACACATGAGATATTGCCAAAGAGAAAAATAACAAGTGGTTTACAGCAAGCGGAATAAGTACTTTTTCACACTGTGCCTTATTACATGATGGGATTGGTTATTACATGGATTACAAGCACTGGATACTGAGGTTATCCTGGTTTACATGGAACTTAATGTGAATACTCACTAAGCCTCATTCCTGCTCATGTTCCAGGAAATGGCGCCTAGTGCCAGAGGCAGCATACAAAGTTATAGGAAGATGTCCCAGAACCAGACTTATGATTTAATAAGGTCACAAATCAATCAGTAAATTCTCTGTAGCTTAGAGATGAGATGGAGCTCTACTGTAGGGTCTTGCCTCATATGCGATCTGGAACA
This sequence comes from Agelaius tricolor, assembly GCF_023055355.1. NCBI lineage: Eukaryota > Metazoa > Chordata > Aves > Passeriformes > Icteridae > Agelaius > Agelaius tricolor. The sequence continues at coordinate 33,662,860 of NW_027269264.1, read as the reverse complement.
TCCCTTCTACTTCACTATACTCAGGGAGATTTTATTCCAAATCTTGTTATATTAGCCCACTGTCTGAACCTCCTCTGAATTTGAATATAGTCCTAAAAGGTAAACAAAATCATGAGGACCCAATTTTTCAAGAAATTCAGCTGACATCTATCTATCAAGTGCTGTCCACACTGTAAAAACAGTTAGTAGGTACTAATCCTTCGACTAATAAAGGTATTTACTGTGGAAAGGAATTTTTGCATACCTCCTAACTTTATTTTTGTCAAGTAAGGAAAAATTATGTTTAATAAGCTTATTTGTTAGCCTTTAATGTGCCACTCCTGACAAATACCATGTCACCATTTATTTAGTGACTTCTATGTTGAAGACTGTCCCAAAATGAGATTCACTAGGCAACGTGCTGTAGTTATATTCTCAAAAAAAAGATAATTTGTATAACTGTATAATTCCAGTCTGATAGTCCAATCCTCAGAGGTGATCAAGTATTTACCATTGAACTAGAGAGTCAGTGAAGGTTAGACAGAAGAGTAGAAGGGTAAATCTTCCCACTGTACAACCCTGGAGATTCCATCAGGAGAGAATGGAGAAACAGCATGGCTCCAAGAGCATGTCAATCTCAGTTGTAAAATCTCTTTAGTAGATGGAAAGCCTAATTTTCAAGTGAGACTAATCAGTTTTGTGCCAGTGCAAATCTCTTGGTTTCATGGGAAACTCTTTTTATGGATTCAAGTTAAATTTTTCAGGCCGAACAATTTTTGTTGGTTTCTTTTGCCCCCTGCTCTCTGCATTCAAGTAGGGGAGGCATTGATCGCCCTTTCTTTTCAACAGATAGCAGTCAACATGCTTGTCTATGATGCAGGAACCTGGAATTCAAATCTCTCTGTTGCCCTCATTTCAGAGGGTGCCCTCAGTCCTGAAGCTGTAGGATCTTTCTTCAGGCTTCTCCTGTTTCACTCCCAGTCTCCTCTGTGCATGCTTTTCCACTCTGCAGAACATGTTTCTCAAAGTTAAGATAGAATTCCATATACTACTTCTAAAAGGAGCACCCAGTTTATAATGAGATTATAGTAAATATATTTCCATTTGTTTTCTGAGTGTTTAAGTATTTTATAGCAAAATGGAACATCAGTAGGATAAATTCAGAGCAATTCTGTAGATGCAACATGTCACCTTCCCTTCTGAATACCATATAAAATAATATTCAGGGAACATACAGAAGTTAACTCCCTGCCCTCTGCGTGAGTGATTAATTAGAGAAACTTCTTCTACCTCATTGATTTAGTAGATGGGGCCTAAGACTCTCATTTGATTTTCATTTTTATTGCCTTTTGCTAAATGTGTGGAGTAGGACCTGTTTTGTTGTTACACTTTTTATTTGTCAAACTAAACCTTAAATATTTAAATTCCACTGGGACTGATCTGAAACTTCTTTTGGATTTAACTACCACCCTAAATCTCAATGATTTATTTAAACCTGTAAGAAATTCTGACATGTGTTATTCTCCCACTCACTAATGCTTTGGTTTAGATACTGTAAAATGATAACCCACATCACCAGCAAGGCTCTTTATTCATATAGTTTCCCATAAAAATTGGCATTGTAACTTTTTGACAAAGTTTAGCATTTATGTTTCATGATGTATAGATTTTCATTCTGTTTCAGGTAGTAGGCAGAACTTCTAATGGTTCCTTTTAGTTCAGTAAAGTAAATGGGACCTCTGCATAACACTACTCAGTTCAGCATTATTTCATATTTTTCAGTAGAAAACTTTTTCTGAACCAAAATCTACATGCATGTTAGTGCTTTTTGTCTGCTACATGTCAGCTGCATTCCTTGTTTTCCCCCAGAGAGGTGAAGTTAATGTGTTTGCTCCCATCCAAGCAGCCATAAATGCATATTCTCACAGGTCTTTTTATGATATGGTTCTCACTCCACTGCATGTTGCCAATTGCCAGAACAGGATCTTGCTGCACCCACAGCTGCTACCAGACTCTCATTCAATGCATGCACCCAACCCAAAGGCTACAACCATTACTCTCAAGAGCAGCGCTCCTGTATTTTTTCATGGTCTCATCACTTTGAAAGTAGCAGTAGTATTGCTGCCTCCCCTAGGGAAGCTCACTGAGCAGCTGTGGCTCTGACACAATTCTCTGCCAGGCTCCTGAGTGGCATCAGCTACTGTGTGCATCTCATACCTTAATCCAGGTTTCTGTATTGGCTTCTTTATTGCTTTCCAGAGCATCTTGTTGTTGCAGGGGAACTTTTTAATCAGACTGGCTTAGCTGAGTACAGATGAAATCAGTGTTTCTGCTGTTCTTGTGGCCATTGCTGTTGCAACTGTTTTATTCCACATGTTCTAGAACTGCTGGTTCAACCCATATTTCAAAAGATTAATTTTCAGGTAAAAGCATCAAAATCTCTATCTGTGAAGAAAATGTGCCTGCAATAGTAACCACCATTTAAACTTTGGTTAAACTACAGGGTGATAAGATGCTCAAATCACTGAGGTACTACTGTTAGAGACAGGGATCTTTTTCTCATATTGGATATTTTCACCCTGTTTATCTCCAAATCTAAATTCTTGTGAATTGATGGCAGGATGTTCTTAGAGAAAAGTCCCACTTTTGCCGTGTGTTTTTCTCAGGAGGTCGTTGTGCCCTAGAGCTCAGATTTGTATCAAGTTCATTCCCATTTTAAGACCATGACAAGCTATTGGAATAACAGGGACTACAGAAATTAAATACTTGCAGAAGAATGGCTTCAAGACACAGTCACTAACAGCAGTGTCTGTCATTGCAGGGTGCTGCAGTTGTTAAGTGTGTTAAGAGTTCAGATTCACACCAGAAAGTCACAACACAATGGATATGGCATTGGAGTCACAAGCACAAAGGGGTGCTGTCCCTGGCAAGCTACACTGCCGGCAACCTGGTCACATGAAGATAAGCCTGGCACTCATCACCACAGCGAAGCCAAGCAAAATAAAGCCTGGCTTTGACAAATCAGGATTTCATACATACAAACCAACTTTGACTTCTACTTTAGCAGGCAAAATATACATTAATTCTACCAGTAATTGCAAATCACTCTGTTCGCATATTTCAGAAGCTGTACTAGGTCAAGCACTGAGTTAGGCACCCTGGTTCGGTTTTCCCTCTCTTCATATTTCTTGACCCCACCCGAAGAACAACAGCCTCACTGATTCAGCAGATTCCCTGGGAGTAATGTCATATGCCTGTTGTTAAATGGGCTGACATCTACATAAAAGCATCTTGTTTTAATAAGGGGAAAAGATTTCCATTATTGCTGGAAATCCAGCCTAAAGTGCCATTTAAGAAACAGTTTGGGTTTTAGCCTCTGTATGTTTTCTGCACAGCTCCATCACTCCTGTTCTGGCCTGCTTTCATCTCACTAGTGGCTTTCCCTCCTGACATTAGGAGTATCCAACTCAAGAGAAATAGGGTCCTTGAGCTTTTCAGACTGCCCACTCCTAGCAGAAGCATGTGCTGGCAATGACTCAAACACAGCAGACTGAGCCAGCCTCAGTGAATACTGGTATTGTTATTTTTGACAAAATTTTCATAGCTTTCTGAAAGAAAAGAAAAGATAAAGTTGAAATGTTGATTTCAACTTTATCAAGTTAAGTTAATTTCAACTTTAATTGTTTTCAACAAAAGCTGCTAAGGAGAGTGTCTTGGCTCAGCACTTGGGAGCATATACAAGGCTTTGACAGTGCATGTTCTTTTGCAATCTCTTGGTCTTTTTGCTGTTTTTCTTTTCCCCCTCAGATATTGCTTGACAAAAAACAGACATCACAAAATAAAGAGGTACAGTCAGAGGACACAGTGAGAGCCAGGAACTTTCTGCCCATACTCTGGCACTAATCCCCTCTCTGGTGTTGGCTCACCCCTTTGATTCAATATAAGGAACTCCTGTAATAGGGCTGCACAATGGGAATAAATAGGCTTGGATAGTGGAGGTGGTGTTCCTGCTTGCAGAACCAGAGTGCAGGCACCAGAGTGAGTGTGGCCATGAGGAAGGCTGCACTTGCAAATGCCTAGGGCAGGGTGGGTAGCACCTCCTCACCATGTGCTGTGGGGTATGGTCCCCAAAGCTCACTTTTGGTTTTAGTGGATTGCTGGGGCTTTGCAGAAAACGTATAGATCAGTTTGTGCGTAGGATGTGCCATGCAGGAAATACCAGTCCTTGTAATCCCTTGTAATCCAGACTTACTCCATCTGCCATCCATGAAGAACTTTCTTCTCTGGAGGGAATGTGTGGCTCAGTTTGAATGTGTGACATACAAGTCCTCAACTATAAATGTATGATGGCATCCTCATGGCAGCCTTTAGCTAGTGTATTGAAGCTTGAATGGTCAAAGAACAGAACTCTGAGCTTCTCAAAATAGATTGGGGAAGACATTCATAGCAAGAGAAGTGAGGCAAGGTAGGTTGGCAAAGTGCTATGGGAAATGAGAATTGCTATTACAGTTGCCCTTTAAGGCAATGACTATTTTACACCTGCCTCCCCTGTGACCTTCTGTTAAGTTTTAGTACAATATTTATGTTCTGAAACTATTAAAATTCGGACTAATCTTCATTAAGAGATGCTTTATGTTGTTTCTCTCATAGGATTTTACTTTCCCATAAGCATCACATGAATTTTGCGTGAAATCTGAAAAGAAAGTGAATGGTTCTGCCTTCTTTTGAAACTGGAGGAGTAGAGGCCAAATCCTTTTATTCCTCTTGGCAAGTCAAAATATAAAACCTATGGCAGGAAGCTCACTTGGCCTAGTTTTCAATCCTCTGATGAAATACACACTACAATTACATAATTCATCTAACTCCCCTCACCTGATTTTTGGTCCTCATCACCTCTTCTCAAAGGAAAGCAAGCACTGAAGAAGTAAAGATTAATAATAGTAAAAACATGGCTCAGGATAGATAACATGCTTGACAGATTACATCAGTTCTAGCTGGAGAAGCAAAATTTGATGGCTTGACACACAGCTTCCATAAAACCCCTTGTAGCTACCTCCATAGTAATGACCATTTTTATTAGCATGCAGGGATGTTTCTTCTTGTATCCTCTGTGTCATCCCATTCTCAGCCAGCTGTTGAAGCAAGTGCTTCTATCAAAAAAATAGCAATGAGGACTGCTCATGGCCTTTAAATTAAACACACATGTAAGCTATTGCACAACTTTCAGTGCATACTACCTTGCAAGATCCATCCTCTAGCTGCTCTGTTTTTCTTCACATTACTGGTCTTGTGTGGGCAGCTGGAAAACTAAACAGCTCTGCATATGATTCACTGACAGTGTGATTTGCCTGAGTGTCTGATTAAAAATAATAAACCTTTTCCTTTCAAACATCACCCTTGTCTTTTCAATGCAACAAGAAACTAAGCTGACATCCTTGACTTTACCTCATACTGAGGTTTTAATAAGGCTGGAGATGTGTGAGTATCAGATTACTTCCTGGTGAGAACCAAATAGCTATTTCCTGAGGGCACTTGACCTACTTCCAACCAGAGAAAGTAATGTGGTTTTCAGATGACAAAACTAAGTCTTATCCTTTATGTATTAACAGTTCTGTTAGAGACAGGTCTCATCCTCTTTTACCCAGTTACACTAATTACTTCATATTCAAAGAACTTCTTGGAATGGCTGTGATAGTTATTGACAAAGATGTTTTCATTTAGAAATCAGTTTTCTTTGAAGCCACGGAGCCTTTTTTTTTTTTGGAATGAAAATATTTGCAGCATAGAACAAACAGCTTTAGTTGGAACTTCTTTATTTATTAAGGTCAGCGCATTATTCTAACTGCTCTGAAACTATTTTACACCTAGGAGCCAATTTTCCTTAGGCTATTGACCAGTTCAGTATTAACATCACATAGATGTATATGACTCAATGTGAGGAAGGCAGAAGTTATCTCCAGAGAGATTGCTGCCTCCCAGCTCGCACCCCAGCTCTGCCACACACCACATCTGATGCCGGGAAATTACAAGAAACTAAAAGTATCTAATATCAGCTGTGCTCCCAGTGATCTTGCTGCACTAGTTTGTCTTGCTCTGTGGCATGCAAGTCTCACATGGTATTCAGCAGACAGAGTAACAGAGTCCATGAATAAACAAAAGTTCTTACTGATGGTGAATCCCTGTGGTAAGCCCTCAAAAAGTGTCTCAGTTTATCTGGGATTCTGTTATGTTTCAATCAGCAGCTGCATTCTGCTTGACTCTGTGGGATTTGCACAGGTGTTTAACTGCACAGCCTTGGCATGTCTAGAGAGCCTTCTTCCCCATGCAGGGAATCAACAGAGTAACAATGCACTTACTGTGATACTTGGTGTCCCTCTTTTCACAGCACCTGCTTGGGTGGAAGTGGTAGACCATCTCCTTCCTTCATGTCAGGGACAGTATCCACTTCACTCCACACTGGCTATTGAGGGACTCCTCCAATGAAGTGCTGAAGCTCTGACAGCCTTGTGTAGACTGTGTATCAGGTTTCACATTATTAATTTTACATGATGTATTGTTGGGGGGAACAATATGCTGCAGTTTTTTGATTGTTGCTACAAGTTCCTCCAGTCAGTAAATTTCACTTGGCTGTGGAAGGCATTTTAAGAGATTGGTTATGCAATGAGGACTATGCTAGTTTTGCACAGACTGGTTTTCAGTAGCAGGGGGGGATGGAGAGGTGGCTTCTGTGAGAAGCTGCCAGAAGCTTCCACCATGTCTGGCAGAACCAGTCCCTGGTGACTCGGTGGCTCTGAGGATGGACATGCTGCTGGCCACACCTGGGCCAATTAGAGATGTTGTTAATGCCCCTGTTTATGACATATTTAAGAAGAAAATCAAAACAAAGTGCACACAGGTTTTTTCTACCAAGAGAAGAGGAGGAGGTGAGACTGTGTGAGGGAAACAACAGGGAGACTCCAAGGTCGGTGGAGAAGGAGGGGCAGGAGGTGCTCCAGGCACTGGAGCTGAGATTCCTCTGCAGGCCATGGTGCAGACCATGGTGAAGCAGCTGGGCCCCTGCAGCCCATGGGGATCCATGGGGGATGCAGAGATTCACAGCTGCCCATGCTGGAGCAGGTGGATGACTGGAGGAGGCTGTGGTCCTGTGGGAGACTCCATGGAGAGAGAGGGCCCTGCTTCCAGGCTGGAGCAGCCTTGTCCTTGGAGGACTGCACCCCGTGGAAGAGTGACCATCCCACAGCGGTTTTGGGAGGACTGCCTGCCCGTGGGAGGGACTCTCAGCAGTTTGGGAGGACTGCTGCTCATGAGATTGGAACCATGCTGGGAAAGTTCAGAGAGCTGTGTCCTGTGGGAGGGACCCCATGGCCTCACAGGGGAAGGATTCCTCTCCCTGGACAGTGGAGGAAAATCTCAGTGATGAACTGACCAAAAAACCCCCACGCCCTGTCTCCCTATGCTGTTGGTTGGAAGGAAGGAGGGATTGAGGAAACAAAAGGTGTATTAAGGGCTTATTTTACTTCTCATTATCGTCCTCTGATTTTGTTAGTAATAAATTCTCTTTGTGCATTTAAGTTGAGCCTGTTTTGCCCTTGCAGTGTTTCCTTCTGGTCATTATCTCAACTCATGACCCCTTCGTTAGTAGTTTTCTCTCTCCTCTGCCTGGCTGTGGCAGGGGAGGTTGAGCAGCAGCTTTTGTGGGTGTCTGGCATTAAACCAATGTCAAACTGTGACAGGAACAAAGTTTTGGGTTGTGTGTCTATGAAATTTATTAGTAAAAATGTTAGTTCAAGTGGTTTCCTCCAGGTTTCTTTTTTCATGATGTAGCCTGAGATTTTGTGCTAGTTTCCTTTTCCAGACAACAATTTCTCAAGGCATTACCTCTTCCATTTGTTGTTTGGTCCAGCATCCTTTTAAGCAATGCACTACTTGTTCCTGGTTAGTGATTAGACTTGTTTATAAATGGAGAAATTCACCCTAGGAAGTAGGAAGATTCATCATCTGCAGGGACAGTTAGCACTAGACCATTCATCTTGGCATAACACTGGCAACTGAAGACAAGGTTTTGCTTCAGTTTTGTCATTTTCATGCATGACTTCAGTAGTGGGACTGATGTAGCTGATCATGTTGTGTGGCTAAATGCTTGCAGTCTTAATTCTTCCATAGCACTTCACAAGATGTACACTCCAAGCATAGGGATTTGCTTGGCTTTGACCAGCTTTGACATCAGTGATTTCTATGAAAACTATTTGTATGTTGGGAAAAATGCAAGGAAACCTATTTGTGGTGTAAGATCTACTACTCCCACTCCAGCTCGGCTTCCAGCTCCCCCCTGACAGAGACCAACTTTTCACACCTGGGAAGCTCCCAGCATGGGCAGCACCTCTGGTGCCACAGGCCTGGTCTTACATCTTGTATTAGCTCATTTGCTCAGGATTATGGGGAGACTCAGTAGGCAACAACTGTCCATCAGCAGAATTGTGGTGTCCTTATATCCTGCTTTCTGCTGAGGAATGAATTAACACTAGTGTGTGCTTCTTTTTTCTGTGAACTGATCTAACACTTCCTTATAAGAAATACTGTGCCTTGAGAAAAGACATAGGAGCAAAGGAAAGAGCCTGTGAAGGTGCTGGCTGTGCTAGTTGAAGCAAGGTAGGGAATATTTGTCCTTCTCTCTGAGGACAGTAGCTCTTCTGGCCTTGCTTCTGCTTTTAGTTTCGAGCTAAGATTAATACTTGATTGCAGAAGCTTTTGTTCCTGCCCCCAGCAAAGTTTTACATTATCATTTAAATCAGTTTTCCCCACTGTAAGATCCTCTTGGGAGTGGAGGAAGACAGCAGTTTGCTTGGAGGGCTTTGCATTCAACACTGCAGAAGCAATTTAGCACCCCAGAAGATCAAATTTCACTGTAGAAAATTCAAAAGTAAATTAAGCTCTGGCTTGAATTTCTACAGACTAAGTGGATAGATAATGAAGGCAGTATTTCCAGCAAATAGTCTGGGCATGGGCACATAATAGGATGTATCTGAGATCTGTTGTACCACCCTTTGCCTCTGTACCTGGTCGCCCACATGCTTTCATCCACCCATAGTGGCCTAAACAGTTCTTACTCCCTTGAATTTTGCCCATTTTTCTGCTTGCAAAGTAACTATATAGAGGTTTAAAAACATTTAATACTTACAGTAAGTGTTTGGTACAGGTTCATTTTAGGTGTCCATAGGCAATTGGCCAAGGCTGTTTGGTGCATTACTTGTTCACTGTCACTGTGGGATGACGGGCGCTGAAGAAACATGGTACCACTTTTGACAATGAACTGTCTGCCTCTAAAACCAGCACTTAGCGGTGGAAGTGCAAACATTTATAACCTGAGCTAACTCAGAAACCTTCCTGGAAATATTCTCGTGAACTAGATCTTGTTTGTCCAAACAGTGCAGAAAGCAAGCAGAGATTATAAAAACCATTAAAGAAAGCTTGTGATAACACAGTCAATTTGGATGCATGCTAATGAAAATGACCGTTTTAATTACAATTTTAACTCTAATTCACACTTTAGCCACATTCAACAGAAGAGTAGTTATACAGGTCTGTCAAACAAACATCTTTAAAACTTCCTTAATTTAGTTAAATATACACTTTTGATACTTAGCCATATGGTTTGTTGCTGTTGGCTAAATTCTTTGTGTACCCAAATCAATTTATTCTGTAAGTTTGTGGAAATATTCTGGCACATGCTGTGTATTTCACTGGAAAGTTACAGTTTTTCTACAGCAGTTGTAAGAAAATGAAGACATATTTCTGATGGACAAGGATGTTTGGAGTTTTGAGAGTATTTTTGTTAGTCTGTGGCTTTTGCCACTGGTGTGGCTCACAAAAAATCATATAAGACTGAAATCTCATTTTGTGCAATGAAATTTGTAATAAGAGTTTTGCTGGGAAGTCAAAGTAGTAGCTGGAATTTGTTTGGGTTTTGTTATTGTTGCTGGGTTTTGTTTGTTTGTTTTGTTGTGTTTTTTGTGTTTTTTGTTTGGTTTTGGTTTAGTTTGGTTTTTGTAAGCTGATGGCTCCTAGTCTGAAACAGTCATTGTACAAAGATTTGAAAATAGATGCTGATCTTTCAGTTTTTACATTTTTGTCATTGCATGAATGAATCTGAATAATGATGGAAACATTGAAATAAAACTTGAAAAAAAAATAGGTTGCCAACAGTGAAGTGATTATGAAGGCCTTATCTACACCCAAGAAATTAAAATCCATCACAATCATGTGTCAAGAGCTCTGAAGTTAGTGTTGGTTTTTAGTGGGTAAAAGTTGTAGCAGGATTAGTGCTTTCTTTGGGTCTAATTCCAAGTTTATTATTCAAGAGGATGGAAAATAATGATTTAGTTCTGAAAGTGATTCAGATGTGTTTTCACTGTTTCTCAGAGGGGCTGGCTGATGAACTTTGATTAACTGCAGCTGAAAAGGTGTAGGCTTGCTCTGTTGCAAGTCCTAGAGTAAAGCTTGGTTTGATCAGACAGATCAGGGTGCAGGGAGAGAACTATCCATGCCTGAGCTGGGGTCATTGACCAGGGTGAGATAGGAGTTATTTCAGCTCTCTACTCTGGAATTATATGGGATGCCAGACTTGCTTGGGTGAGAACTACAGCTTGGTCTTACAAATAACTACAGCATCCACTGTATTTTGTGAGGGATGGGCAGGAAAAGTTTGTAATTTGGACATCTCATGTCAAAGTTTAATCTGGCTTCTAAATCAACTGTAGTAGCAGTCTGTTGCATGGAGAATCCATATGATCTGGCAGAGGGAAGCAGAATGCCTACTAAAGCTCAATGTTGACCAGGTAACCTCAATTGTGACCAATTTCACCAATTGTGAAAGCTGTGAAGCAAGTGAGAAGCTTCAGCTTTCTAGTGAAGATGGGGTACAAGTGTAAGTAGGTGAAAATCCAGCCAAAGGTGATAGACCAGCTGCAGGCATCCTGCAAACTATGGTCTGCTGAGGCTGTGAATTTCTGCTTAGAAAAATCCTTTTACATGGAGGCACGATTTCCCTTTTATAATCACTTTTCCCTGGGCATGACAAAGTACTTGGAAACTGTAAAGAAAGACACTTTAGGAAACTTTTCTGTTTCAAGAAAATTACAGGGTGTTTTTTAAGCCAAATGGCAAGCTACTCTTTCTGCACTCTGCACACACGTGTCTTGCAGGATGAATCATACCTATTGTTTTGCCGGCAAAATAAGCAGTGAGACTATAGTTTATTTAATGTCAAGGCCACCTTCTGCATGAATGGGAAGTAGAGTGTTGGCTGCTCACCCTTGTGAGAGGTAATCCATGAAGTGACTCCATGTGGATGACATCAAAGTCCACCATGTGCATCAAGCCAATGTCTTTTCCTAAAAGCTACCTGCCTATTGGGCCAGGTATTGGAGAGAGCATGTGTGCTTGGCTGTTTTACATGGGTTTCTCTTTCTGTTGATATTCTGTTCATTCCAAAGGTGAATGAAAATATGTTTTTTAGCTTCCAAGCACTGGGATAATGAGAATACTATATATATGGTGCACCCAGGCATGCTGTTGGGAAAATATCAGATGGTAGAACAGTGTCTAAGGTATCTGCAGCTGATGAGACATGGGATGAGAGCTGAGGGGTGGCTGATGGGAAATGGCACAGGAAGAGCAAAGGTGGCTTCACTAGAATGGTGGTGTCACCCAACAGAACCCAATTTGCAGATGTATCTGTTGAGTTTCCACTGTTCTCATAGCAGTGTTTCCCCAAGGAGAGAGCTCCACCTTTTTGGGGAATGCCTGGGTTCAGGCAATCTGCATTCAATTGACAGTGAGCAGTACATTCACACTGTCTGCTGGTCTTGCTCCTACCTGCTGCTCATGAGTTGCACTAATTTAGGTTGCTAGTTGTTACTCAGGAAAGTTTCTGCCCGGACACTTAGAAACTGGGTGTCTGATGGTCTGTTTGTGGGTGTAGCAGGGAGGATAAAATGCCCAGTAGCACCAGGAGAATGCACTGAGCTCAGATGTCTTGAAATATTTAAGTCCACTGTGTATGGAAATGTGTGTTTCACCTGTCTGCTAGATACTTGCATTAAACCAGGTAAAAAGTTCTGCAACAGTTATTTAGACATTAAAAACAGCAATGGACACAATTGAGATAGAGAAAAATAGAGAAAACACAATAGAGAAAAAAAAATAGAGAAAAAACTCTACATTGCCCTCTTCAATGGAAATGGAAATGCTTTTATGGTGAGAGAGGTAGTGACAAATCTATGGGGTAACATCCACCTCTCCCATTCCCAACACTGAGAGTAAGTGTTGAGCTGTCTTACATCTTCAACTTTTCCTTCTCGGCCTTCTGTGCTGCAAGCAGGGGTGTGACCTTTTCCTTCACACAGTTCATTGATTTCTGTGCTTGATAATGCAGGTCTTTCCTCTCCCCTTAGACACCAAATTGAACTTTAATTCTAGTTAAGGTGGAAGGACTGCTAAGTGAGGGTTCTGCTGAACTCTCAGTGAGATCTTCTGGGACTTAATTATGCCTCAGGTCTTTTGTCCTTTCATCTCATTAAATCCCATTCCCTTCCCTGCCCTGACATTTCCTTCGAAAGGCAGCTCCCTTTTCCCAAGTGGCTTCTGTCTTTCCTAGGAAATAACTGCAGCTTGCCTGCTTCTTTTGCTTTTTATACAGGGAATGCCTTTTGCTGACAGCAGCTTGATTTGCACGCTGTCAGAAAACCTTATCAGCATTGCCATGGATTACAGTAAAACAAACTGGTCGATTAGTCATGTACACCTCATTTTGATTCCTTTGATTAGTTATTAACACAAGTAAACAGAAATTCACTTCAAACTTAGTACTTTGGGAAGGCAAAATGAACATTCTGAAACTACTTTGGGGCAGATAAGGAGATCAATGGAAGGCATGCAATTCATCACAGTAATTAAATGAGTTTAAATACTGTACTAATCCCAAGACTTTTCAGGAAGTTCTTCTGGGTTTTTTTAATATCACAGGGTAAAAAAGCAGTCAGTGAGAGAGAGTCCTGCCATCTCCAGAAAGTGAAACTGAAAGTGTTTCATCAGCTCATTTTCTCCACAGTGTTTTTATTACTTGCTCTCGTCTCACCCCACTCACCTACCCGCTGAAGCACTCTGTGCTAGGAACAAAATTACTCTAGGTCAGCATCTTCTGACTGCACTGCTCAAGTGAACACTGCCTGAAGGGCCCTTGCTCTTACAAGCAGAGGACAATGATTCTTGCTCTATTTCCAGCCTTGTTAAATCTCAAGTGATCTTTCTGACCTACATCAGCCACTTTGATGCTAACACAGAGCTCCTAAATATTGGAGGTGAGCCTGCATTTATTGATTCCTTTCTGGATTTCTGGACCTCCCATTAGGCTTTGGTGCTCACAGCTTGGGGAGTTTGTTTCCTCATGCTCTTGAGATGGAAGAACTCCAGCAGTACTTTTCCAAAATAACTTTTGTTCAACTGTATTCTCTGTATGGTATTGCTGATCACAGGTATCATACAACCACAAGTCAGGCTTTGAAAAGTCATGAGACTCACTTGAAAATCTTGGCATTCCTTCTCATTTTAAAATATTTTAGGTCTTTATTTGTCTTCTAGAAAATCAGTCATCTTTCATGGTAACATTTACCAGAGTGTTTTTCTGCAACATTTTGTTGTAAACAAAACCTGAAATTCTCCCCAAATCTCTTCAGGAACTTCTAAACAAGGTCATACCCATGAGGAACAGCTTGGTGAGGAGGAAATAGAATGCAGTGCTTTATAGGTAATCCTCTTATGAAGTCATTGCAAACCTGCATTTAAAGCTATAATATGTCATCCATTTTAAAGATACTAAAGAGTATCCATTTTAAAGATACTAAATGGTATCTAAAGATACCATTCCAAGCTTAGCCCTTTTTACTAAACAAATGGGATCCATCTTCTTTCAGCTTTTAATAGTACTGAACAGCCCCATACCCCAAACCTGCTAGGTGCTCTGTAGCAGCTCTCCAGATGCTGCCACTTCACACGTGTCGTTGAATACTCTGGGTAGTAAGTGATGTTGGGAGTTCTCCAGTCTCCCTGCTGAAGTCACAGCAGACTGCAATGTTATATGAAGCTGCTCAGGATGTCTTCCTGTCAAATTTGAAAACACCCAGGGATGGAGAATGGAGGTCTCACGATGTCTCTGGACAGCCTGTCACAGTCCTTAATCACTGTCACAGAGAAAGTTTTCCTTATGACCAGTTCAAACTTTGTTTCCTGTGATCAGTGATCACTATCCATTGTCCTTTGACTGCCCATTTCTCACAAGAGGCAAGATTTGTGTTCTTTAAAACTGTCTTCTCTATATTCTTGACTAGATGGCTGAAGAGAGTTATTAGAATTTTTTTATTTTCTCCCCACTTCCCTTATCCTCTCAAAGGTCATGTGCTGCAGCTCCTCACATCTTACTGACCTCCCTCCAGACTCACTCCCAGAACTGAAGACTATGCCAGATGCAGCCTTGCAAGTGCCAAGTAGAAGTGAATCATTTCCTCTGACCTACTTTCGATACTTTTGCATTGCTACAAGAGCTTATTGCTGATTCAAGTTGACTTTCTTACTAGGGCCCCAAGATCCTTTTCTGCAGAGTCTCCAGCCTGCACCAACACATGGAGTTCACTTTCATGTGTAGCATTTTGCATTTCTTAGATCTAAGTCCATAGTAAGCCTTTTGGCCAATTCATACATTTTGAAAGGTGGTAGACCTTGCTCCTCCTGCATTTTGGCTCCTCATACAGTTTTCTCAGATTTGCTGAAAATGGAAAATGCTGGTAGCAATCCTATTATTTCCTGCAAAGATACCAAATATTTTGTGCCCTATTGTTGCCTTATTGCAATGTTTGCATCCCCAGACCTGCTACCACTGCCCTCCTCTGTAAAGCACAACAGCTGAGGAAAGAGATGATATCCAGAGCACACTGTTGTACAAAGAAGCAACATCTTTCTCTTGGTCTCTTAGCATATTTTGTGATACCACCTTCCCTTCTCAAAAGTAGCTTGCCATAGCCCCTCTGTGCTGTTGAAGTGGCAAAGATTGAGCTTTAATGCCTGGCTTTATGTACATGCTGAAGGCACACATTGTCAACTCAGAAAGCATTCAAACAGCAGGCAGTGATTTCACATTAAAGGATAGGCAGAGGAGGACCACCTGCACACCTCTTTAGCAGCTGTAACAAAAATAATTTGTTTAGGTTAAGTATCTTTTTTCATTGAAATGTTAGTGCAGAATCAAATGATCTTTCCTATGATTTTCTGTCACTGAAAAATGTTCATTACAGATAGCTGTGAGGACTGCTAAAACTGCAAAACCAAAAAAGCCCTATACTTTTCATTAAGAGTCCACTGCTGACTCACATAGCATCTGCTTTGTTCTGCAGGTGGTAATAAGGTGTTGAAGAGCAGGTTCCTGGGAGGAGTGGACAAAAGAACTGATGTTTCTAACAGATATAGTTACCTTTTTGCCGTAATTTATCTCTGGAGCTGAATCTGTGCTACTGTGCCTTAGGCTGAAATTCTGTAGACCCCTCTGGTCAGGGGAAGTTTAGCATCATTCTAGCTTCGTGTTCATATGGGTGGCTCCTCTCACTTCAAACAGGGGTGCAGTCCAAATCAAAATTAAGCCTCAGAAAGGAGCAGCTTCAAATTATAGAGATGTTACATTTTGCATCATAATTATATAATAATCCCAGATAAGAAGACAGGTAACAATCGATCAGTAGCTCCTTTTCTTTTCCCTTGACTGGCAAAGTCAGCTGGTGAGGGAGAAGATACCTTTCAGAAGCAGATACCTTTCTACACTGAGATTTTTTAACTCAATTTTCAGCCTTTAGCTTTAAAGCCCAGGGGAATCTACCATGCATGGGAAGCTATATCACAGTAAGGAGAGGAGTCATCCTAGAAAAACAAATTAATTTTTTTATCCCTTGTTTTTTCCTCATTGACACTTGACTATTTCTTGCCCTTTACCCTATAGCTAGGAAGAAAGACAAGAAGTTGCTTGATTAACTGTTAGAATATTGCTCCTTGGCAACCCAGAGAGAGTTGATCATGCATGAGAATTGCTCTCACCATCCAGGGTGTGATCAAAGGCAAACTGATTTAGTCCCTGGCATCCGCAGTCCATCACTGTTTGCATTCATCTTCCACAAACACCATCACACAGCAGCAGCTGCAAGAAAACCATTAGAAGAGCTTAACTGAAAAAATTATATAAAAAGTATGTTAGATATCCCTCTTTTCAATAAAGATTAGATTCCTTTTGGTTTCACTAATAACTAAGCAGGACCATCTGTGACTGTGGCTATACAAATGATCATGCTCTGCATTCTGACCATCTCTATGGTCCCATAGCGGAAGAAGTAGAGATAGGCTTGAAGACCATCTGTTCTGAACTCTAGTTACCCTAGTAGCAGCAAAGCTTCAGCTGGGGTAGTGCCTGCAAGAGATGTAGCAGGATAAGCAAGAACTGCTTGTTTCACACCAGTACAGTTGAGCGATGGGAATAGTAGGATGGTAGAGAACAACTCTACTGTTCCATGAAATATTCATCATGCAGTTCAGGAGCAGCATTAGGGGGACAATAAACTCTGGATCTCCTGTGGGCTGGCACTGGGCAGAACTTGGCTTTCCTGTACCCTCCAAGTCTCACCAGAGCTGAGATGGGGGAAGAAAGCCTGTTTCTCCATAATATGGTCAGGCATGTCTCTGACTAACAGATGGACAAGCATTCAAGAAAGGAATGAAAGCACTACAAGAAGGGATGCAGGAAGGCAGACGGCTTATCTGCACAGTACAGTGCTCATAAAGCAGGATTACTGTGAAATAGGAGTATCCAAATGAGTCATCAAGCAGCCTGATAAAACATCAAGGCTAGCCCAGGTTCATAAAGTTCCTTGCAGTGTTCTTTGATTCTCTGTTAATCCTTAGTATCTGGTCAGGAATAAAAAACAAAACCGAAAAAAGAAGCTGAATAAAAAACAAAACCAAAAAAAGAAGCTGAAGCTGAGCACATGGTCCCAAGAGCTACACAAATTATTCAAATAAGCCACAGTCCAAAGTGTTGTGCACAGCAGGAGCCTGGGGATCTAGGTCTTTCTGTGCTGAGAATGTGGAGGAAGCTCTCAAGGCACTTTCAACTAACTTTCTTGTTCAGCCCGTGAGTTTTGAGGTGAGGAGTTACCTTGGGCTCCTTGCCATGGACTGACATGCTGCTTTTTTCCCTCTGTAGTCTGCCAGGGTGGCTGTACAAGCATTACAACATCAGTGCTGAAACAGAACCTGAGCAGAGTGAGGTGGTAGAGAGAGAAAGCAAAGAGGAGAGGAAAGGGATTTGGAAAGAAATAGAGAAGATGGAGGAATGAAAGAAGGTACAGAAAGGATATTTGAAATTGAGAGATTGAGAATCTTGAAAAACATAGAGACCTGAAAGAAGCAGGAAAAGGATAAGATAAGTCATAATTATAGAAATGAGAAAAAGGAGAATCTGGGGTACCTGTGGAAAGAAAAGAAGACAATAGGAGAAACAAGGTCAAAATAAGAGAAAAGAAAACGGAAGCCAACTGGCATACAGTGGGGGAAAATAGTTGGAGTGGAAAAGTATGGGAAGATGCAGAGAAAAGCACTGGTAGGAGAGTAAACTCTGCAGTTCGGTTGTGGCTGGAGATATTTGAGGGAAGAATGAAAAGAAAGAAGGTGGCACAGCAAAAATGCTAGACACTGGATCTGGAGAGGACAAAAAATTACCCAGATGGCAAGAGAGCTGAAGAGAACATTGTGCAGGAAGGCATGAGGAAAGGGATAATAGGGGAAGAGACAGTAAAAAAAACCCATGAGAGATGAAATTAAAGAGTGAGAAGAGAGACTGGGAAGAGAAAAAACACCAGTTATGAGGTAAACACTTATCAGCTTTTGTCTTGTTTCCACTGTCCTTGTAGTCTGTCATTAGGCAGAGCTCTAAGAATAGGATTCATATATTTTAGATCTTTAATGGTCTTTTCCAACACTCTTTTCTTTTACTCTCTGGTATATTATGATGAGAACATACTGTGCCTCTGGTTGCTTCTGGGCTTATCTCTAAACTTTGTTTAAAAGAAGTCTAGATTTTTCAAGTCACAGAGGAATCTGTTCAATTAAGAAACCTAAATATATTTTCAACAAGAATGCAGTCATTAGTACTTATTATTTAATTGCATTACTTAGGGTGTAGGAAATGCTGAATGTACTATCTCCACTCATGAGTGGTAATAAAATCTGCATGTGACTTAGGAAAACAATACAAATATTGGCTTTCTAATTTGTTCAGGGATTAAATCTAACACATTAAGCATAAAAGGCTGAGGTTGGAATGTAATTTACTTGTATAAATACATCACTTGAAATGTACTTTTCTATTGTACTGACAAAAGCCTAGGTGGAAATGGAGCTACTTTTTAGTTTCTGACAAGTTTATACTGGAAAAGACTAGTCTGATCGAATTTGACACTCTTACAAAAAAGGAATTTAATTTAAAACAAATAGTAAAATTGAAACTCAGCAGGGCTCCAGACAACAATTAGCCAAGCGCTTAAGTCCAGGTTGTGATAATCAATCTTCCTGAGAAATGCCCACTTCTAAGATGAAAGTTGCAAGTCCGTGGTAAAGTTCAAAGCAGAGCTATCAATTGTGCCACTACACCTGGTAGTAAATCCAGACACACTTGAGAAGACAGCCTGGCTGAGAAAGCATGCAGGGTAGAATCCAGTGAGATACACAACAAGATGAATCTGCAGAGAAAAGGCCTCAAGTAATCCAGTCATTTGTGATTTCAAAAGAGTGTTTAAAACATTTTAGTTCCTAATACCTGATGGAGTCTATCCTTGTATTTTTTTTGGATGAAAACAGTGTGCAACATCCATAGACTTTATCCCATGTGCTTTCCAGGTAAAGATGGCTGCTAGTTCAAGAACCTGCTCTGTCCTACTCTTGCTTAGACTAGGTGCCCTAAAATTGACTGCCTTAGGGAAATGCATCCCTGTGAATACCTCATATTTAGTAAGATGATGTTATGACTGTAACTAATCATCTTCAAGTCAATGTTAAGAAGGCTTTTTAAATCACATGATAAATGAGATAGCAGTTCTCCCAAGATGGGTGAAGGTTTGATAAATACCATGAAAAAGATTTAGGGTACTAATTCTTTCTAAAAATACTTTAATAATTCTCTGATTCAGCTATGATTAGTTTCTATCTTCTTTGCATGCTAGGAAACTAGTGAGTCAGCTATTTAATATCAAATCAGACCAAATTCTGCTCAGAATTAATAGCTGGAGCCTTTTGGCAGCTTGCCCTCTGTATCTGATTGACGCTTTCCTTTTGCAAATGTATTTTCAGACCTGCTATTGATGACAAGTGTATTGAATTATAAATCAAAGCCATGCTTCTGTAATGTCAGTAATCTAATCAAAGAGACAAAATGAGCAATAAAGATGACTTTTGATGAGTGAAGATACTGATTTTGAAATTTGCTCTGGTGGTATTTCAGATTACTTTTAACTGAAATATTTCCTGCTTTCTTAGTGGCTTGTTATCCTTGTACTTTCCTTGTGGCTCAATGTGCTTTCAGATTTCTACATCCAGACATTTCCCTGGAAGCATGGGGAAGAGACTTCCAGTTCTTCTTGCTGTCTGAAGCTGTCTCATCTTGTGAGAGCTTTATCTTTGACCAGTGTTTGAGCTACCACAGAATGGGAGATCAGTAAACCTCCGCAACAAAACAGAGTGCTGGGAAGATTCAGACCCACTTCTGTGAAAGTCAGTGTCAAAACCTCTGTTCATCAATGGCCCATCCAGCAAATGATGCTGGCTCATCAATTGTGTGCACACACAGTTGATCACGTAATCAGCTAGAACTGTATAAACAAGAGAGCTGATTGCAAGGGATGAGTAAATACCATCTACAAATTCTTAATCCTTTTGTTAGTTAATTACTATATAAAATCAGGAGTGGTTAACTTAGTAGTGGTCAGTTGTTCAATGTCCACATCGGTGACGAGTGGTGTTCCTCAGGGGTCTGTGGTGGGACTCATCTTCAATGTCTTCACCAGTGACACAGGCAGTGGTGCACTCTCAGCAAGTTTGCAAATAGACACCAAGCTATGATAGGGTCGGCACCCCTGAGAAACAGGAGTCACCTGGAAGGCCCTGGACAAGCTCAAGGATGGGACTTAGGGAGATCTCATGGGATTCAGCAAGGCTAAGTGCCAACTTCACCTGGGTTGAAGTGACTCCAGGTGGGATGAAAGCTGGGGGATGAAAGCTACAGAAAGTAGCCCTGCCAGGAAATACTTGGATGTACACCAAGTAGTAAATGAAAAGATAGGCATGACCCAGCAATGTACCCTTGCGGCCTAGAAAACAGCTGCACCCTGGGCTGCATCTGAAAACACGTGGTTAGTAGGGCAAGGGAGGTGGTTCTGCACCTGTACTCTGCACTGGTCTGACCATCTAGAGTGCTGCATCCAGCTCTGGAGTCCTCAGTACAGAAACGCATGGACCTGTTTGAACAGGTCCAAGGAGGGCTGCAAAAATGATCAAAGGGTTTCAACACCTCTTCTTTGAGGGCAGACTGAGAGATCTGGGCTTCTTTTGCCTGTAGTGATGGAATAAGGATAATAGTTTTAAACCAAAGAGGGTAGATTCAGACTAGGTACAAGAAAAGAAGTTTTTTATATTGATGGTGGTGAAACACTGGGACAAGTTACCCAGGGAGGTGATATGTTCCCATCCCTCGAAACATTCAAGGTCAGATTGGACAAGGCTCAGAGAAACTAGGTATAGATGAAAATGTTCCTGCTCATTGCAGGGGCTTAGACTAGATGGCCTTTACTGGTCTCTTCCACCCAAGCTGTTCTGTGATTTTGTAAACTTTCTGATCTGTGAATATCTTTGCAGGTGTGCTCTTACTGCATCCTGCACAGAGATCCGTATGGATCCTGATAGATGCTTTGTGTGACAGTAATGAGCAGTTTTGGTGATTGGAAAATATTTCCTATGGACATGCATACATCAAAGTTCCTAAGGTGTGAGAGTTTAAAAAGGCTATGTGGAGATGTTCCAGTCCCATATCCCCAGTGTAATTACACTTGTAATAAAAGAGACACATTTTGTTCTCCTATTCTTACAGTGGTGGAGCCTGGAGGAGAGCACAAAAGTCCTTCAGTTGCTTCACTCCATTATGTAGATGCTCTTCTTTCAGCCATTTCTTCACCTGAGCTCACCCACTCAGAGAGACAATCCCCTGTTCTGGGTTTGTACTTGAGCACAGTTCAGTGGAAGGTAATGTCACTTCCTTCATCCTTGGATGATCCAATGGCATTACCTGTGACATTGTCTGGTTTTGTCCTTGCAGGGATTCCCAGAGGTTCAGCAAAGTAGCTGTGAAAGAATTTGGCTTTCAGTCCCTCCCTCCAAACAGAAATGTTCTCTGCCTGCCCTCCAGGAGATCACACATAAACTTGCTTGTTTGTGAGTCCTTTAGGTACTGCAAAACCATGTCAACAATTTCAAACTGTGGCATTTATTAAGATTTCCAGTGTGTGCTGGGTTGTTCTCAAGCCTGGATTCCACACTTTGTCCATGTCGATAGAGATGTTACAATCTTAGGCCTGACCACAACCAAATGCATATAGAGAAGTCTAGTGCTCAGTTTACAGAGATCTCTGCCAGTGAATTCAATGCTGACTTCCATGAATTTATGAATAGTCATTTAGGCAGACTTCTGTCCAACAGTGACATTTGTCCCATGTAACAATGTTGCGTGTACTCAGTAACATTTTCTAGAATAGACCAAGATGCAGAAGCAGTGATAGTAAAGACAAAGCTCTTGATGGAGGTGCAGAGAACAGAAGACCAAACTGGCTGAGGCAAGGCCAACTGCTGTATCTGAGTTACTAATTCTATAAAGGAAACAATCTGATTGATGTTTCTTGGTGAGAAAAGCTTCTTGAAGAAACAAATTGTGTCCCAAGGAGCTTTGAGTTGCATTTTTAGTAAAATGAGAAATAAAACTTCAAAGACATGCAAGTGGCAATGATGTTTTCACTCCTGTGTTGCAAAGTAACACTAGATCCTCTTCTTTGCTCCTCTCTGAGTGCTGTCTTCTCCAACAGTAAGGATAACTGTGCTGTATAGAATGCACTATTCTGGCCTTCACCAGATTCAAGAAACCTTCCTACAGACTCTGATAGTTGTTGTTTACACCAGGACCACAGCTGAGAAAAATAATAGGCATTTTCAATTCTTAGAATTAGAAAAAGGGATTAATTTACATACATTTGGCCTATGCTGTCCAAATACTCTTTGGACTAAAAAGACTACCGTCTTTATCCCTAAATGTTATTTTATCAACAGATTCATTTGCAATTCTTTTCTTTTCCCAAAACAGAGCCTCTTGATATTGCTCACTTGGACAAGCAAATGAGGTTTAAGGTTTGGTCAGTTTCAAAACTGTAGCAATACAAAGGGATGTCGGCAGGATGGCTGGGTTTGCCTGGAATTAGAATCTGAGCCTCAGACAGTTAAAAATCACCAAATAAGAATGAATCCAAGTCAGATTGTGGTTATTCACTGTTCCTATCACCTTGGTGTCACTCTCCCACATAACAGCCAATTATTCAGTGAATATTGAAGTTGAAACACTTTTCAGCCCTTGGAGAGAATAATCCTGTCAGGTCAAGAAGATGTGCAGGGTTTAATATCTAGCTTCATGACCTGGACATTAATACTATTTATCACAAGTCATGGCTCACATTCTTCATATATGTTTCTCCCTTTTTTTTTTTTTGGGGTGGGGGGTATGGTGCTACTTTACTGGTAAGAAAAGCAGTATATTTTAGCAAAATCATAACCAAAGGAAGATAAAAGTGAAAAAGTTCAGTTTTTATCTTTCAAACATAAAACAAATATTTTCATCAAAGAACAGGTGTTTGTGGCATTTCAGATGTCCTGTTATATCTATAACTGATTTCACAATGTGACCCTTATGGTTAGTCATCTTAGAAGCATGTTTATAACCTAATCTAATTATTTTTCTTTTTCAAATAGGCCAAATATAATTCCACTGTCAAAGAAAAAATTGTGTCTAAATTTAGCCCTGTAGGTGTGTTTTGACTTTTCTCATCAGAACTTTTTTAATAAGTATTAATTAGGAGTGTCAAAAGAAATAGGACACTCAAGAATCCCATGGCCACATTGTATGCATAAACACAAAGTACCTGCATGTCTTCAAATTATGTGTAATAGCATCCTGCACTGGAACAACAGCCACCTTTCCTGTTTTCCTGGCAAACCTCCAGACTGCACCTTGTCAGCTAGCACTGAGCAAATGCTATGTCAAAGTGCCAGTTTTAGCAGTTACTGGCTTTGATGATTTGGCACTGCCCACTGTTAGGAGTGCTGCTACTCTATTCTCTCCATGGAAGAGGTGTACTTGTACCTGTTCCTTCTGAAGCTTGACACTTGATAGTGCCAGTCTTTGGGCCGACCCTGTCCCTCCTGGTGAGACTCTCACTGCTCTTTACTGGCATGGACAGTTTCATTGGCATTCCCTGGCTTTGAGTAACTAATATAGTCTGAGATCATAAGATTCCCAGAGTTCACAAGTTTGTCAAGACTTGATTGGGCAAAATGTTATGATACAATTGCAAACCACCTTAGAATAAGAGAGTGTTTGAAAAGCAGAATTTCTATCTATTTGATTTTCTCAATGTCACTGGATGCCTCTGCTGGCAAGCTGGGGATGTGACTGAGCACCACTGGCCTCCTGAATGCCTCCTCTCAGAGCTGATTTTCAGCTTCATCATGGGAGCTGTGTCCACCACCTGCACTGAGGAGCCTTCTGGTAATACATCTTTATTTTTTCTTCTTTCCTCAAGGACTGACAAAGGGTTTGCCTTTTTTTATTCCTGTTCTGATTCAAAATTCTCTCTGTTTACTTTATTCAATGAAAACATAGATTGGAGCTTGCACAGGGGTTTTCTACCACAGAGTTTCAAAAATTAAACATTTGTCCTTTAAAAAAATGTATTACTTTTGTGTTGAAAAAGCCATCTGCTGGTCCAGTCCTTGAAAACCGTGATTATGTATTTGGTAACATATATCTTAAGAAAATAACTTTAAGACATAAGACAATGTGTATCATTAAAAATTCTAACTGGATGTGAATCATATCAAAGTGATGTCTGTAATTCACTTTCAACTTTCTGTAGAAGTCACAAAAAATGTTAACAATTGCTTTAGAAACCAGAGTGATATTTTCTCTGCACCAGCTTTTTCAATTCTGTCACATGAGTTCATCTTGTGAACTCCCTCCCTTTTTCCTGCTAATGTAATAATCTTTCTCATTCACTTTATGTCAGAAGTAGTTTTTCTTTGCAGAACCCAGTCAGTTAAAGAGTAAGCAATAAGGATGCTAGAGAAAAAGACTAGCATCTTGTAAGTCGAACTGCAAGTCTTATTCTTTCTACAGAAGGTGACAAAAGATTAAATAGGGAATCATCTACTGCAGTGACTCCTCACTAGGTATCACAGCATGTAGTTTAGCATTTCCTTGAGACAGCCGGGAACTACATATTTGATATGTGAATAAAAGCATGAGGCACTTATAATATTCCATTGCAAAGGTATCAGAAAATAATGGAAAACTTTCACAGAAGGGTTATTGCTGTTTTCCCTGAGAATCCCTTTCTCCAGAGCGTAGACTGATAATGTGAGTTTTCAAGCAGCCCTTTGGTTTTGAGGAAAGCAGAAAGATGACAACTTTGTTTTAGTATTGCACACACACTGAAATCAGTGCTATGGTTCTCAAAGAGTTTTGAAATGAGGCTTGCAGAGTTGACCTTGTGTCTGTTTACGGTGACCATCTCAGTTGTGCACCTAGTGTCCCTTATGTTACACAATTAGACACGCAAAGGTGTAATTTGCAGAGAACTACAAAGGATGGCTCCACCTAGAATAAAGATCTTGAACCCACACCCATCTAAGCCTCTTTATGGTGTTAATTTTCAACTGTTTGACCAAGCAACCAAACCACATGCCAAGTAAACTTCCATGGTGGCAG
Organism: Agelaius tricolor; assembly: GCF_023055355.1. Lineage (NCBI taxonomy): Eukaryota > Metazoa > Chordata > Aves > Passeriformes > Icteridae > Agelaius > Agelaius tricolor. Next base: position 33,637,722 of record NW_027269264.1, on the reverse strand, counting down.
GCTATAGAACTTTGTGAAGGAAGCGTGTCAGAAATGTGGATGTACCAATTTTTGTTTGTACTGGCATAGCACATTCACTTCAGGTTGCAATCACTGCTCAATAATTTCAAGCATGTACAAACGATGTCATCTTCTTGACTTCTTGGAACTTGGCAGGCTCAGCTTTTGTTTGTGTCATATTATCTGTTTAATTATAGCACTTAGGAATTTCTTAAGCACATCCAAAATGGAAAAAAAAGAATTTCATATGACAACAAAGCTGTGGGCAGGAAAGGGAGAAGGGGGCTCATTCTCATAACGCTCATGAGAGCCATTTGGAATGAATGATTGACAAAGTGAATTAATCTAATGGTAGGTGCAATTGCTCTCCAGCTGGTTTTTATAAGAAATAATACTTAACAAAGCTGTCTTGGGCACTTTCAGAACACAAACATTTGGAAATACGCTCTGCTGAAAGATCTTGTTTCTCAGACCTGCTGCAATATTGATAAGAGGATTTTTGAGAACTAGGGGTGTTTCACTGCTCATTTGTAGAGGATGTAAAATTGAAAGGTAACCCTTTAGTCAAATGACAGTCATTAGGCAATCACATTGTTGGATCATGCCCAGAAAGCTTTTCTTTTCACTTAGAATGCAACAAACCAAATCCCAAAGCTGCAAAGCCAATGCAAAATAAAACTGATGACTTCTGATCGTCCCTCTGGGAGTTTCTAGACCCTTACTGCTGAAGCAAGTCTAAAGAACATTTCTCTGAAAAATAAACTTAGTTTTCTCAGTTGCTTTGACTTGCATTGTTCAATGATTTTAAAGGCCTTGGGTTAGAGATAAAATAAATTTGCATCTTTTCTTATTTATTTTGTCTGACATCTGTTTGTAAACTATTGTGTTCAGTTAATATTTAATATTAACTGAATATTTCAATAGGAACACACTATTAGGCTCAGTACTGAGGTTGTAGAATGTCACAGTAACTTTTGAAACCTGTTATGATCAGTTTGTGGCTCTAGCTCAGTGACATCGTTCTGCTCCTGATTTACCTGGGTCTGAGAGAGAATATGAACAAGTTGTGAAAAATCATTTTTTAAAGTGAAATAAGAAAATATTTGGAAGATGGAGCTCAGAAATTCTAAATGTTGTTCCTCTTTAACTATCTAGAAAACAGATGAATAACAAAGGTAAAACAACAGTGAGAAAAGTTAGTCCTGGTATTTCCTGAAGCACCAGCACTGTTTACCTGCCATCTGCTCTGTCCTACATTTCTGTAGCTAGAAATGTAGGCTTGTATCCTTGATTTTAGTGGTCCTCACATCTGTGTCCTTTCTTACCTGCAAAGCTGTACCAGCTAAAGCAAAAAAAATATGTTTGGCAAATTGTCCTACACCTGGAAGTAGGAAACATCCAATGCTTAGGAAAAAAAACAAGACATGGAGCAGACACTGATGAATGCAGCCCTTTTTGCATTTATCCAAATTTAGTACAATCTGTGGTTTAGGGACTTCCTGAGTCATAGGGTCACCACATGGTAGGTGTATGCTAGCTTCTGATTGATTTTTTGCATAAAAATATCTGATTACTTTTTGAAGACATTTTTCATTTTTGTCTCCTGTGGCAATAAGACCCACAGCTCATTAATGACTGGAGTATTGCATCCAGCTCTGGAGTCCTCAGTTTGGGAAAACCAGTTCTGATAGAGCAGGTCCAGAGGAGGAATGATGAAAGGGCTGGACACCTGTCCTATTGATGCTGTAAATTTATCTTTTGTATTTTTTAGATTCTGTACTGCCTTAGTGTGTGACTCTGAACTTCATATAAAGTGTTAGCAAGTTCTCTTCACAGGGCAGTTAGACAAACATTCCTTTTCCAGCCTGAGAACCAAGAACACTGTTGCAGCTTCAGGCCCAAAAAGGTATAAACAACAGGAAATTGGGGAGAGCAGCCTGGGAGGATGGGACTTCCTAACCTGGAGCTGTAATTGGACAATTAACCCCAATATGTTAATTGACCAAAACTTCTAAAAGTGTGAAAACTAATGACCAGTTGTCCATCTTAGGTCTGTCTTGGGCAGAGCCCCAGCTGGGCTCTTGTGCTGCCCAAGGTGTATCCCTTGAAGGCTTTTTAATAAATACCTACTTTATTCCTGTAACTCTGCCTAGCCTCTGTTCCAGGTCAGCCTCTTAAGGCACCACTATAAAGAAAGGCTGAGAGAGTTGAGGTTGTTCAGTCTGGAGAAGGCTCCAGAGAGATCCTCCTGTTGAGGCCTTTCAGTACTTAAAGGAGGCCTTTCAGGGCCTTTCAGTACTTAAATATTTCAGTACTTAATTGATTTCATGTAAGAGATGGGGACAGACTTTTTAGTAGGGCTTCTTGCAACAGGACAAGGGGTAATGGTTTTAAGCTAAATCAGGGTGGATTCAGACTAAATATAAGGAAGAAATATTTTATGATGAGACTGATGAAACAATGGAACAGGTTGCCCAGAGAGGTGGTAGGTCCTCCAAACTGTTCTATCATTCAGCAGCAGTTCCCAAACTTGCAGCTGGCTGTAGACTGAGAGAATGGGATTGGGTGGACTAGATTACTAATTTGGAGTCATGCTGTAGATGAAAGATTAGCATATTGACAGATTTCTGAATTACATCCATCTGGTTATTTAAGTCAGTAATTGTGTGGGTATGAGAACAGGTCCAGACTGGCTGCTTGTGGATGTGAGGTGAAGAGGGCAAGTTTCTGTTGTTCTCAAAGTGGGCCAGGGCCCCAGCACAGTATATCTAAGGGAGTCTGAGGCTCTGTTGGTGAGTATTATAGGAAGATATCAAATTCCCTTTTTACTTCAAAGGTATAAGTTGAGACCACTGGGGATTAAGTATTTTGACAAATGTTGTTTGGAATGAGTTTTGTTTGTGTAGATAAAGTGTGGTAATTTATAAATATATTATCAGATCAGTTCACTTTATTTTGCAATCCTGGTGACAAGCTTTCTTCTCTTTGTGTTAATTTCCATGGTAAAACAACTTTGGTTCTCATTGCAAGACTGCTATTTGACCAACAATGGTAAGGTCAAGTATTGTTCAGGAAACAGCTTCTGAGTTAGTTTCCCTTCCGGTGTCTGTCAGTCATAGTAATTCTTTACTATGAATTAATGCCTAATAATCTCTTTAAATTAAGAGCCTCTTCTTTAAATGAACAGTGACTGAATCTACGCCACGCCCCTTACCCTCTGGGAAAAAGAGGGAGAGAAGAAGCACTGGCAGAGTAGATAACAGAGCTCTATGTACTGTAAAGAAGTTATTGCCCTTCTTTATTACCAGAGCATTATCTAATTGAAGTACCCTTTGCAAAACAGTTTATTCAACTGTGTCACATAAAGCATTTGTTTAGCTAAAATGTCATATCTTCTCTATTGCCACTTTTGCACTAATGCAATAGGGAGGCTCATCCAATGACCTTGAGCCACTCTCTTCCTGTTTCTTCACATAAAATATTTATACTCTGTAAATATAGTGATTCCTAACTGATCTTTCAGCATATATTATTATAATTTACTGTAACCATTATCCCTTATTTATTTATTCCATATATTATATAGTGCAAATATTTTTATCACCCATAATTCAATAATTAAAAAGTATATTACACTTACACTTGGGCTTTATTTTTCATTTTTATTGATTTGATACACCTAAAGTTTTCACAAAAACCTGTGATGAAAAATTATGGTGTTTGAAATTTGAGTAGTTGTTCATCTTGGGATTGAAAAATGTCCTAATTTCATGAAAACAGATAAAGGATTTCAACATTCTCTGAAAACATGTTCTAAGATTTATCTAAATTTGTTCTCTTCCACATGCCAGTGCCTTGGTGTGAACCTAGTTCTTAGTGGGTGGAAGGACATGAATGGAAAGGTTCCATTAAGTAAGTTTTTCCCCCAAAATTATTCACATCTTATTAATTTTTGTATAAACTTCATCCTGGTACATTGGCTTCCTTACCTTTATACAGCTGATCCTGATTAGAAAATGTTTCTGTCTCTTGGTAGATCCAAATTTCACACTGTGTGGATGATTATATACTGTGTTTTATTTAACAGTGATATATGAAATCTGAAGTCAGACTTGGTTCTGAATATGAGAAAGAGCCTCTAAAAGAGACATATTCAAGGTAATTCAGATTCATAATTTTTTCAGATTTTTTTGGTTTAGCCCCAGCTGTTTCCTGATCCCCATACAGCCATTTGCTCACTCCCCAGTAGTGGGATGGGGAAGAGAATTGGAACAGTAAAAGTGAAAAAACTTGTGGGTTGAGATAGAGACAGTGTAATAGGGAAAGCAAAAGCCATGCACATAAGCCAAGCAAAACAAGAAATTCATTCAGTGCCTCCCATGGGCAGGCAGGTGTTCAGCCATCTCCAGGAGAGCAGGGCCCCATCATACACAGCAATTACCGGGAAAAACAAAGGCCATCACTTAAAGCATTCCCTTTTTCCTTCTCCTTCCCCCAGCTTTAAATGCTGAGAAATGTGCTATGCAATATGAAATATTCCTGTGGCCTGCTGGGGTCAGCTGTTCCTGTTCCAGCTATGTCCCCTCACAACTGCTTGAGCATCTACAGCTTCCTATTGCTAGGCTGGGGCAAGGAGCAGAAAAGGTCCAAGTGTTGTTCATCAATAACATGAGTATTGCTGTGTTAACAACATTACTTTCAATGCAAATCCAAATACAGCCATGTGCTAGCTATCGTGAAGAAAATAAAGTCAGTGAAAAGCAGCACGCAGATCTATCTTGTAACCTAGGGACATTGTCTTTGATTGGGATGGAACAACATTCCTCTACTACTATAACTCATTACATCCTTTTCTAAATTCACTTGCCTTATAACTGATTCCCTGTAGTCCTTTTAAACATGTTTGTAGGACCAATCTTATCTTTAGTGGATCATGTTTTTCCAGCTGCTCTGGGAAGTAATCTATAGAAAACAGTTACACATTTCAAATTATGGGGCTTTTATCAAAGCATAATCTTTATGCACAGGCCTTTGCATTTTAAAAACAAATCACTTACTGTGATGTCAGCATGTTTATCATTTCAGTCCTGGGAACATTTTCTTGGCATCTGGGTTTGATCTGCTAGGTGTGTCTAATTCTTCTAAAGCCACAGCTGTGTGAATTGATTTCTTAGGAAAGTCTGCCATATCTCAGGATTGCAATGTAATACAACTTCTGTCTCATTTCTCACCTTTGATTTGCTTTGAAGCCCAGAGCATTTTTATAATTGAATTATAAGTTTCACACAACAACGTAAAGCAACACTTTCTACAAACTCAAAGACCAAAATTTTTCTTTTTGGATTCTAGTAGAACAAAGACAGTTAAAAATTTGCCTCATTCTTTAAGCCCTCAAACATGTTTATAGATTACATAAAAGAAAAAAACAAAACAAACAAACAAACAAACATACTAACAAACAAAACCAAAACCAAAACCAAAACCAAACCAAAACTGAAATCAAACCAAACCAAACCAAACCAATAAAAAACCCAAAGCAACAAAAAGCCCCAACAACAACAAAAACCCCCTAAACCCTGTTCTTTTCCTGTTTTGTATATAAAGTGCTAGTTTTACTTTAGATACTTAGATGTGAGTGTTAAAATGAAAGACAGCACTACAAACTCAATGTTTTGTTGTCATTTTGGGTTTCACTTAGGTTTTATTTGGGTGTGGAGTACCTGTCATAGAGCAATCTGCTTTTCTGGGAAACTGCTATTTCCAGCTGGATTTTTAATATCTCAGGCCTCGATCTCAGTTTGATAATAAGGTGCCATTTTGAGATTACAACAATGTGCATACAGCCACTCCTGTTTTATATAAAAGAAATACCTGTCTGCATTGCATAAATATTGAGTCTTTGAAGCTTTTTTATTTTTTTTAAGGTTTCAGTGTGTAACATCCAATATTATTTTAATTTCTGGAACAAAAGCTAGGTAGTTTCACTTAGACCAGTAGGCCTTCCATTACGAGGAGCAGTGTGAGGACCCTTTGTGTAAATGACTTGGAGTCATCCTGAGATACAACAGCCTGCAACAATGCAATCAAAAAGGCAGAGCTTTTTCCTATCCATGGTGACAGAAGGAGATTGGCCATAGAAATTCTTCCACTAAACTTTTCCGCCCAGATTAAAGCGTATTGGGCTGGCATGAGATGGACTGAGGATCAGAGGATATGGGGGTGGATCTTTTTCTGGGATGCTTTTCTACAGAATTAATATGTTCCTCTCTACTGTAGCCAAATCTACCTGTATAATTTTGACTCTTTCTGTTCAGAGATTCTCCCAGCAGTCATGAGAGAAGTGGTCTCACTAAGCTCTTGGATTTTTGCTGGTGTCTTTTTGTCCATATAAGCCAGAAACATCACCTATTTGGGTAGTTAGATCCAGCTAAGTAGCTTCTGCCATGGAGGTGTCTAGTCAGAGGTAATTAGTGACATGTTGGAAAGTCCAGAACCTCAATTTAGGGCCAGTGACCACTCATGCAGACCTTGTCTCCTCATGAGGTACCTTTCCTCTCAGACAGTCTGCTATTTGAGCTTTCCTACCATCAAGGTGTGACAAGAACATTTTAATTTGCATTATTGTGGCTTGTCGGAGGGCAAGACAGCAGAAATAAATCTTCTGTTAATGATCAAGTTTAATGTAGCAGAATTTCTTAATCTATGAAGTGGTAGAGTTGAGTTTTGTTCCACATCCTCTGTAGGATGTGGAACAAAAAAATCAGCTTCTGCTCTCTGATTTAGACCTCTGAGGAGCTGAAGTTTCTCACTGTATCCCATAGGAGCATTTTCAAATTTCCTTTCAGTTTTTCTTCTGCACACGTACACCCATAAACTGTTCTGGGAATCTTTCAGCAGGAGATTATGCTATATGACAGCAGTGGGCTGTGTGAATCCTTTCATGTAGCCAAGCTCTTCATCAAGTGGGGCAGACTGTCATCTGCCTAGGAGCTAGGAAAGTGAGGAAGTGGTGTTTAACCTGGTGGAAGGAGCACTGTGCTGGGGTGGCCATGGATTTCTTGTGGGCTGTGGTGGTGCCCTTCCTTTTACAAGGACAGAGCTGTCTGAGCCTAGACAACTTGGGAAGTGAGCGTCTGGGAAGTGAGCGTCAAGTCTTAGATGCTTACCCAGCCTAGTCCTGCACTGCAACGGGAAATGTTATTTGTTGTCTGTGATTCATCCCTGAAGGGCCCACAGTCCTCTTCCAGTTCTCTCAATCAGACAGCCTGTCCCTTGAGCCTCTGAGCCATTTTGAGTTTTATGACATACAGACCAGCCAGTGAGATCATTAGTAGGCACATCACTCACACCAAAGCTGAGAAGGATTCTATTACAGACTGCTCCGAGTGCTGCTCAGCCAATAGCTTTCTTTGTCTATGGCTGAGGCATCATTGTAAGGAGCAGCTTGTACCTCTTTTGTGACTTTGTGTCATGGCCCACAGTTGCAAATGCATCTGAATACAATGAGGCTTCTGTACAAGGCATGTTCTGGCTGGAGAAGGCGTTGCATTATCCTCCTGTTTCTGTTTGTCCTTGAATGGAGAGGAAGCCATCCATCCAGCTGCACTGGCTTGTCACACAAAGTGTTTTCCAGGGAAGTGCATTCAGAGTACATAACTACATTTTAGTCTTCAAAGACTGTGTTTCATTCTTATTACAGGGACTGTAAAAACTATAAGTCATCTGGTTATGTAGAGATGAAACTCACTCCACTCCAGTAAAAATGCATCAATTTCAGCAGAACTGTGAAGTTTTACATTGGGAAAAAGGGTTAAAATCGCATCAGCTGGGCTGCCATTGATACCCAACAGGATGCTGACCTCATGTTTGTGCTTGTACTGCTGCTGCTGGCCTGTGTTATTCACCAACCCACAGCTCCCAATTAAAAAGCCCTCTGAGCATCAAACCAGTGGCATAGAAAATTCATGAGTTATTCTAAAGCTTGCCAAAAAGTTGAAGAAGAGACCTGCTGTGCCCAGGATATAACCCATTGGTCAGTTAAGATGGCCTGTTCTTGAATCCCAGCTGTGCTGGTTCTGTGGCTTCTCAGATCAGTGGACCTGCAGCACAGATGAACCCACCCTGCCATTTCTTGTGTGCTATCCCCACTACCATTTGAAAGCTCCAGAAGAAAAAAAAACAAAACAAAACAAACACAAACTGTAATTTACATGCTGGCAACTCAACTGGAGACTAACTTACTTAAACTGTGACAGGAAGAACACCTAATATAGGAAGTTTAATGAGGTTAGATGGAAAAGGGAAAAGAACATTAGAGATACTGACTTTTGAGATACTTTGCAAGCTTTCTAGCCTCTTCATTTTCTTTGATTATAGCAGGAGTCATGCAACTAAATCTTTATAAGTTATTCTACAGGATTTAAACTGAGCCTTCCACGGCTTTTCTGACATTAGTTGGCACTTGTCCTAAAATTTTTATGCTAAAGCAAGCTTCCATCAGTTTCTTCTGGGTGTTTCTTTCCTATATCTGTGTGGGGTTTTTTTTGCATTTTTGGTTTGATACTGTGGTGATTAATATCTTGGTAAAAGCCTTCCTTGACTGACTTCTTCTAATATTGTTGCCTATTGTGGGCTCTTTAAGCTGTTCAGTTCATGTCCTGCAAATCCAAAAGAGATTTCCAGCTTCACTTTGTCTTATTATAGAAGGCAGATTAGTATTAGATTATAGACCTGTTGTTAGAGCACGTCAGGATTCACTTCAGAACAACACAAAGGAGCAGGAAAGGAAACCAGGCTGTGTTATTTAGACATACATTGGATGAGGCTAGAAGCAGAAGAAGGTACCATTTAATGGAAAATACATATTGTACATATTTCTGGAGCAGAGGATCCTGCAGTTCTGGTCAGAGTCATGAGAAATTCTGCAATCTCTTTAACTAGGGTATTAACAAGCTAAGAGATGGAGGGGAGGCAGGTATGAGTAGATTTCTAGACGTTTCAAGTTTTTTCTTTCTTATTTTCCTAATTACCACAGGAGTTAGGATCTGTAGTTATTGCTTATATCTCATACTGATGTAAATAATCCATTTAAAAATTAGGAGTCTTCTGCTCTCTGTCTGAATGGTAACTGCATTTAAGTCCCATGAGTTTGTCAAAATAGCTCCCAGGATAGCTTAGTTATCTAAATAGATAAAGCCATCCTTTAGTAGGTATAAATGCCAGGGTTCACATGCCCGGATTAGCACTTGCTAGTGACATGGACACCACAGTAATCATCCTAGAAATAACCTGACATCTCTGGAATAATTGGTAAACTCTTAGCTACACTTAATATATTTTGACTTAGAGGTAACCGGTTGGAGACAGAACTGAAAACACATTGTTTAAAATTGCTTGATGGTGATCAGAGCTTCTTGATGCTCCTCTGAAGCAAAATAAATTTTAAAAATTAGGGCAAAGAAGACATCCATTTCATTTTATATAAAATGAAGTATATGTTACACTGAGGGCAAGAGTTAGAGAAGTTCTCAAGCACAGGGAGAGCTATTATGAGACCTTAGATGATGGCTATCTCCTGGTCAAGTGTGATGAAATAAAGATATCTTCAGTACATCCCAACAAAGACAAATAATTCTGCACAAGTTGAGTGTCTTGTTTTCTGCATTACCATATTCAAACTTGCATTTATGTATCTAAATCTCTAGTAACTCTTAGTTTAGGGTCCTAAAAAGAGGTAGACACCTGCCAAGTTTCAGATCTGGGCTCACTGTGATCTCGTCACACTCAATATCAATATTTACCTGAAAGAGAAAATGGATGTGTAAAAGGGAAGGTACATATATTGTACATACATGTGATCAGCCCATTTTAACTCATTTGAGGAATTTTTCCATCTCTTTGTTTTAGCACCTAAGCTTTTATTCACAGGGCCAAATTTCACAGCACCACTAAATAGTTTTAGAGAGGCAGGTAAAAAGGTGAGGGAGGACACAGGAAGCCATCAAAAAAGAGAAGAGGATCTGGCAGTTAATCTCATTGCAATGGCAGGCTCAGGAAGATATGTCTAACCACAGAGCAAAGCTCAAGCCAGCTGCCTTGCTCTTGACTGGCTGTTACAATGGAGGAAGACCCAACAATAAATGATGCCTTCATAAATTTTTTCTTCAGAATAGTTTCAAGCAGATTTGCAGGAAAATACTGAAAAAGAGAATGGCAGGTGCATTTGTGGAAGTAAATAAATGATTTTTATTTTGCTAGATTATTTTCCCTTACAGTAATTCCATTTTTGCTTGGCACAGCAGTGTAAATGTTGATATATTGGGCTTGAACAAAGACCTGTCTTACCCAGCATCCCATCTCTGCTGACAGTGGTCAGTATATGCTCAGTGTCTGCAAAAGGCACATACAGGGTAAACCTTCCCCTGATGAAATATTACAGCTTCCAGCAGCCAAGGGCTCAGATTCTTTCTCAACATTCTTGGCCTCCACAGCCATTTGATTGACTGTTTGCAGTGCTTTGGTCCAGTATTTGTCTCCTTTGAGGGGAACATTTGGGACCCCCTTTGTTCCAATAGACATTTCTTTTGTTTCACAATAAGAGAGGAAAAAAACCTGGGGTCTAAGCTTCTGCCCAGGTGTCTTGCCAGTTGAAATCTCAGTTTGCTTGTCATTTTCAGTTGTGCAGGTGATTTGATGATGGATGTATGGGGAAGTCCAATCTTGGTTTTTTAAGTGTCATAAATAAATGGAATATATTCCACATGGACTAAGTCATTATCACTTATTATAGCTATTGGTAAATTGAAATAATAACTGGTTAAAACTTGCACTGTGTTTAGCCTTCTGATCAACTTTTGACAGGTCATTTTGAAGCTGAATATCATGAGTGGACTTCTTGAATAAATGAAGATAAATTATACATGTATCTGAATGTATTTGTATACATGCATGTATATGCATATATGTAAAGAGGCAGAGAATGTGCTCTTCTAGATTGGAATTTTTAGTATTTTAATATTCAGGAGCAGCGTAAAAATTAACATGACCTAGTTTAGGGTTTGAGATTTTAACCTAATTGAAGTACTGTCCTTTTCATTTTTAAAAATCGTGGGTGTGTGACATGCAATAAAGTAGCAGCTAAGTTTGGCTGGTTAGAAATCATTAGCTATGCTACTTCAATAATTATTGATGTGAAAAACCATACAGAAACTATATTATTTACCCTTCAGTATAACATTGGTTTCCTCAAGAAAAATTATGGTATTATTTTACTTAAAATAAAGTACCAGTCTTCCCTTTTTGTTTGTGATTACTGTATAACAGTCCCTATCAGTTTGAGACAAGTGGGATGGCATCTGTACAAACTGAAACAGGAGTACATCCTTTGCCATAATTTGTCTCCCTAGAACTGGCCTTCATTCAGTGGGCTCAGTATACTATGATTTAATGTGAAAGCTGCACAAGTTGGCCAGATCCTGAAGCCTTGTTGGTTTCTCAGGCATTATTAATAGCTTTCTTTGTAGGTTCTTATTCACATGACTTGCTTTTAATGAACTTCAGATACTCATTCTGCTCATGTCAGCCTCCCAGGCTAAAGAAATACTAGAGTTTCAGCTACAGAGAGTCTTCCAGAAAAAAAAAGGAATGAAACCAAATGAGATTATTTAAAAACACTCTTAAGAGAGTAGGTTGGTGAATTTGGCATTGGGGAACTAAAAGAGGACCTTGAAATATTACTGTTACACATTAGCTCTAGAGATATGTTCTAGGGTCTGCAAAGCTTAAAGATGCAGACATTCATTTCAGCACTCCTTACTATGGTGAGAGTTCACTAAATGGTCAAAAAAACTGAGGAAAAATTAGTTGCTTTATTGGATGATTTTGGAAATTCTCGAAAAGCTCTATCATCTCCCTGCCATAGTTGAGGGGTATGAAGTTTAGGGGGAGCTAAAGAAGTCCCCATATACAGACAGACAGAGGGCAAGAGCTCCTGTGGGAGCAGGAAGAGTCTCTGTGCCTCATCTTTCCCACATTTTCATGGTTTTGATGTTGATTCCTTCTCGATCAATATCCAGCTCCTGCTAGTTCTGTATTGGGACATGTAAAGCTGAGAGCAGCCTTGCCTGGATGAGCTGCCATGGCCTGTGACACTGTGCTGGACCATGTGCAAATACTGGGCTGGAAAACTCCAGGCTAATCTGATCTATAGCAGCATGGACCCTCTCTTGACATATCTGTCTGTCTCCCTCCATCTCACTGGTCAAGTGTTTATCCATAATTTCTGCTGCTTCTCCCCTCTCATAATGCATTTTCCTCTTCTGCAGAGGATCTCAAGTTGTGTTCTTTTTTACTCCAGTAAAAATGCAATTGCTAAAATAATTTTCTTTGAATGTGACTTTCAGTTAGTCATTACCCTTTGAATTGGCATCTTCTTGTCTTCAGGTCAGACTCCTCACTTCCAAGGTCTCTGCCTAGTCACAGCTTTCATTACCCCATCTGTTTTCTACTCCACTGTTCTGACTCTTTCTATCTAGCTTTTGGTCATGCCTTCCCCCATGAAGTCCTGCACTGTCAGGAATTAAAGGCAATGAAGCCATGTGTTCCCTGCCATTCACTGAGTCTGAAGATCTGGCATTTGATCTGCCAAGAGTTTGCTGTAACCCAGATAGGTGAGAGAAAGAAATCTGCTTTTGCTGGTCCTTGCAGGCAATGGCAGAAGTGACAGGCCACTACACACAACTCCTTTCAGGAGTTAACATGTTTGATCACTCCCTTGTGGCTACCATCCAGAGTAAAACTGATAGATTCTTTGGAAAGCACAGAGCAGAAAGTCTGGCTATGGTTTGACCAATTTAATCCAAAGCCCTGGGGCTATGATGGGACTGCAACTTTACTAAAAAGAAAGGAAAATTACTGCAACATGTGATAAGGTTTTTAGAGTGGGAGAAAATGTGGGAGGAAGCATGGTAATAGGCCAGTAATTTACATATCCTTATTTCCCATGGGAGATGAGATATAGAAAATTGTTTAAAATAATCTCTAATTTTTTACTTCTCTGACTTCTTATGCATCTCTCTTTCTTCTATTTTGAACAGCAGGTTTCAGGGTTTAATCTCTGCTGGGCTGCAATCTAGGATGTCTCAAATTATTGCTCTGTTAACTCATGACTACAAGCAGTGCAGGAATACCTCGGAAAGGTCCATACCAAGGGGTAATGGTATTGTACAGCAAGTGGAAAAACATAGGGTTATCTTCTTCAAAAAATACACCTCTGCCATGAAAATATGCATAAAATTAATGATAGCCTTCTCTTGCTACTTCTGTTGTCCTGCAGAAGAAAAGCATTGTTCAAAACTAATAATAAACAGCCTGCAAAAGAAGTACTTTTGCATGCATATGTGTGCATATATGCATGCCTCTGTGTCCAAATATACCTTTGTCAATAAGCTGCTCATTGTGTTCACCATGAAAGAGCCTGAGCTCATTATTTAATTAAAATACCTTTTTCTTCCTCCATCAAAACCACATGGATCTTATTTGCATGAGGCTTTAAACTTCCCACCCTGGATTTTTTTGTAATAGTAGCTGTGGAAAAGAATTGCTGTCATTTTGTATTGATGACTAAAGGGTTAGCAGTAGGGGAAGAAAGAGGGGGGAATTATCTTGGTAGGCTTGCACTAGTAATTGATGCAACAGCTACTTGGGTGGTATAAGGTTTCTGGGATGTATATGACCCTTTAATGCTTTCTCTTGCCAAAACATCTGGAATCAAAAATGCAATTTTTAGACAGTCACATGTGTTAACAAAACAACCAGACAGAGAAAAGAGGCCGAAGGAAAAAAAAACTATGATAAGGCATCGTTGTTACTACTACGGAATTAGACATTTAAGGTTGAACTTCAAAGCAAGTATTTTTATTATGGCATACTTGAATGGTTTGATTTATTGTGCATCTGAGCAAGACTGTAGCAGATCCCCCTGCCTAACAGGGGAAAATACATTCATTGTCCAAGAAAGCTGTGAGTGATTTCAAAAGCAGTGTGCAGATAAGAAGAGAATCTTGTTCCTCCCTGCAGCACCTCTCATTACACACACAAAGCACTGGGAGAAGCTGCTTCTAGGACTGCAAAGTATGATTTCTGCTAATACTATAACATTTTGGACTTGAAAGGAAGTAAAAGATATCATGGTTTTCATGGCAGGGCTATAAAAATGAGTGCAAAAGATAATGCCTCTGGCATACAGAAGTTAATTTTACCCAAGAGTTAAGCAGAAAAAATGGCTTTCTCTCTCATTGGTACTGACCCATATTGTATGTAGATGGATAATCACAGCGGCAGCCTTCACCATATCATAACAGACTGGCTTTTTCAGGACCCCAATACGTGCTCTTTAAATCCAGTCAGCACTAACACCCTTAAAATGACTGGCAGACTCAGCAACTGTGCTTGACACAGAGCTTCCATCTCCAAACCTTTGCTGAAATGAGGGAAAATGCAAAGAATGGGCTTTGAGGAGATGGAGCTCTAGAATCTTGCCTTCACTGCTTTCAAAATCTCATCTCTTGGAAACTTTAATGCATTAAGTATAATCTTAAAAAATGTTTGGAAAATGTTCTAAAACATGTTTCTGAATCCCTTTGTATAGTGAAAACATTTTAATAAGATTAAATGTGGGGAAAGCTGGCACAAAAACTGTTTGAACAAGTGTGCTTGAGATTTCTTTTCCTAAGGTAAGTACATGTAAGATTAGGAGTCTTAACAACTGTGCTGGTGAATTCTGGGTGTTGTTTGTTTGAGAATATGAGTGTGCTGCTTGCAAAGCCAGAAACTTTGGAAGACAGAAGAACAGGGTTCTGAGATAAAATGAACTGAGAGAAATTAAAAAACATAAGTGTTGCCAAAGAGGAACCTGAGGCAGAGCATGCTTTCTGAATGCTAGGACAGGAGAGCTGAGATACTCTGCTTCATTCTCTGCTTCCGCTCTGACACCATCTGACCTTTGGATGAATCAATTAGCTTCTCTCTACTTCACTTAACATATTTTTAAAGATGTCTTCCTGCTTCACAGCAGGGACAAAGAGAAAAGGAGGTGGAAAATGAGCTTTAATTGTTTTTGAAAGAAACAAAATCAGATCCTTAGAGAAAAGTATCTTTGTTTTAGAAGTATTATTATAATACCAGGGAAAATTAAAGATATCTTAGAATATTAATTTTTATCCCAAATCAGAATAGAGAGAAAGAGCCCCTTGCTCCAAACCCTGCCTAGAAAACCTTCCCTCTGCACATGCTTCTGTCTCTGCAGAGAGGGTGAGAGAGGAAATAGCTCATGAGAGTTTAACCTGTCTGGTGCCCATGGTGCTCAGGGACTCAGACACTACTTCAACAGCTCTAGTGTGAGAGAGCCTGTCCAGGAAGAAAGAAAAGAACTTCACAATTCAAAACACACAGAGCTGGCAGGACAAAGACAAGTACTGTTTTTCTGAAAGTTAGAAATTTCTTCAACTTCCACATTGTCAGAAGTATCAAAAGGTCACTAGCATATCTCATGTTACTGGGGAGGGGTAGATGGGGACTGATCAGCTTTGGGGTGGTATGTTTATAAAATCTGACCTTCAGTTTCAAAAATCAAAGGCATTCCTCTCAGTCCATGCATCAGAGAGAGATTTCCTTGGAGTCAAAAGTTTCATCGTATGCCAAGAGGACCTGTGAGGGACTGTTTTATTGCCAGGAGGACAGGGAGAAAAAGCAGGTGATTTATTTAAGTTTCAGGCAGTCAGTCTCCCAGAAGAGAGAGAGCCTATCCTAGCCTCCACATTCACAGCTAATGAATGAGCCTGGGAAACTGGAGAAAGATCAAAGTTTCTTTACGACAAAATTGCTGACATTCCTGAAATAGCTGAGAGTTCCTCTATTCACACTGAGTATGAATCAAGTTCACTGACACACAAAGCACCTACAATGGGACCGTCAGCTGCATTGTTACCTTGACTCTCGGCTTATCGCCCTGCCTGACCTCTGCCTAAAGCAGTTAAGAAATTACTGCTTCTTCACCCATTGTTCACTTCCACATGAAGATGTCAAAGTTCAAGATGTGTAGCCACAAAAAAGGGGGAAACCTTCAGAATGCCAACGTAAGAATATGGGGTACCGTGTTTAGGTTGCTGTAGCATGACAGGGTAAATGATCTTAAAGGAAAAAAATAGCCACGGAGGACTTCCAAATCTAATGTTTACTCCAACATGTCAGCAAAGTGAGCTTAATTTCTGAAAGGGATTGATATTAAGTCCATTCATGTAAGAAGCTTCAAGGTGATACATGACCCACTTTGAAAGGAAGCTGCTCCAGGTCCCAGTCAGATCAATGGTCCTATAGCCTGACATTCTAGTAGAATTCAGCCTAAGATCTAGGTGAGTGGATACAAGATCACACTTAGGCTCTAAAACATATCTCACATGTAAAAGAGTAAAAGAGGTATTGCCAACTATAGGATATTTGAATAATTATTTCTATTGCTTTTTGAAAATAATTCTGAACAACATATCCTTTTTAAAAGTGATTAAAGTATAACTTTGATTGTTGATAATAAATATTTGAATTTCCTCATGTTAAGGGATTATAAACATTTTACGAAACGGAAATAGAGAAAAATTGCACCTGAAGGGCTAAAGGGCTTTCCAGTGTGCTAATAGTCTGGGAACATGATTCTGAGCTAGTCTGTCCCTGGACAGCAAGGCTTGCTGGATAGCAGCACACTTGGTTGATACTAGGACTTTATCCAACAATGACACATGCCCTAATGATTCAGAAAATTAGCAATTAATTTTAATAGGTCTCTTGAGAATGGTAGCAGCAACACTACTGTCCCAATTCTCTTATGGATCTCAGAGGCTGTATGTATGAGCAGGACACACCTTTCCAGCTGCTGAAGAACTTCCTCCCCAGCACACATGATTCTTTCTCAGCAGGGAACAAAACTTTGCAAATTCAATCTGAGTAAATTTACATCCAGCTTGCAGCTGACTTATTATCTACATGTAAAAAGGACTATTCTAATTAAACAGGTGCTAAAGTGCTTAGTATTTCCAAGAGATATGTTCTCATTAAAAAAAAAAAATTCTATACTACAAATCTGCTTCAGGAACGAACTTGTGAATTTGGACCTCAGAAGCTGGGATTAGTCTCACAAGTGCTCTCTCAGTCCTCCTGCCATTTATCTTTCTCTTTAAGCTTGTCACACAAGGAAAGTTAAACTGTATTAAAAGCATCTTGCCATGTCGCTTTGTCAGTCCAAATCCAGCTGAACAAAGAGGTGACTTTCCTTTTATTCCCGGGCATTGCTCACAGACAATTTCTTCCAAGACCTTTGCCGAGCATTGTGGATGGGAGGCCTATCTTACACTTTAGTCACCATCCATGCAGTGTGCAACTATTTCAAAAGCTCTGTTGAGTGTGTAACTCATTAAACCTCCAGAGGTTAATGGAGCAGCTTTCAGTGTGTGGTGCTGTGTGTTTGTACAGGCATAAATAACAGCCTTATCACTAACACCCTGTACTTGCCTCAGATTTCATTGTTAGGAAGTATTACTTATCTGCTGCACTCCAAGGTCTGGTAAATGTAACCCACATTGTTTGTTCCACATCGTGGCAGGTTTCTTAATGCTGAGACAGAGTGCTGTGCAAAATCTGTTGTGTTACAGTTTTTGCCTGTGTTCCTATAATAGCACTTTGTGGCATGAGTAATATAGATAATGATGGTGCTAGCTTTCATCCTTTTGTCATTGTCCTATGATGACTTTAGGTATGTTCTATTGCCATAGACAGCAAGGCATATCCCAGGACAGCTGAAAAAATTAGTACCTGAAGGACTTGAAGATGGCTGTGAGGTTTGAAAGAAAGTTACCTGCTTTGTGCCATGCAGCATCAGCATGAGCCATGGGTAAGGTCCTGAGCCCTGCCTGGCAGGTACAGGTGCTGGCAGGGCAGATCATGCACTAGGTGAATTACTTGCTTCTACACAGAATACTCACGAGCAATGGTGCAGAGGTGCTGGCCTCCTTGTTGACTGTGAACCTGCAGTATCAGCCTCCTGAGATTTATCTTTTTAGAGGAAATGCCTGAGTCTTGGCACTGACAGGGGGGAGTGAAGTGACAGGCAGTTACTTCTCACTGATCTGTTGTCATAGCAGTGAAGCTCATATAATGCTAATTTTTTTCTCTTCTCCTTCCACTTTTGATCAGTAATCTGTGTAGCCTAGGAGATTTTAGGGATGATAAATCCCTTCCTGCCATGTGCCTTGCCACACTAACGCATGGAAACAGGGATGCATGGGATGCATGAGATGCATAGTAGGGATGCACAGTAGTCAGTGGTGTCAGCATTTGTTGTGTCACATTAAATTTCTCAGTTTGGAAAGTGTTTTGGTCCTCAGCTGCCTTTAACAGCTGATATGATAAGGAAACTGAGGTTTGTTGATGGTAGGGTCCTACAGAAGGCATCAGAAATACAAACTCTGAAAAGATTTGCAGTGTCTCTTGTGTGAGTGCCCTCTTAAGGAATAGGATCTCATACATTTCTCTCTACAGTAGCCAACCCAAAATGTCCTAATCATGTCTGAGACCTCTGTGTATGCCTGTCCTACAAACATAAGAGCAAAAGCATAGGAGTTTGGGAAATATGAGGAAGGTGGCATTTGTAAATCATGCATGCTGGTTTCTAGGTAGGTGCCAACATTTTTACATGCCCAGAGTGTTACAACAATGATTTCATAAGTCATTATCTTGAAAACCTGATGCATGAATAGTAAAAAGAAATTTGTTATCTGAGCAGCAAGACTTACAAAATATTTGGTGCTAGAAGAAAATTCCCAGCCTGTGAAATCTGAGCAGGATAGGCAGCAATTTCCATTTTAGAGAGTTGGATTACACTAATTTTTCCAACAAAAAAATCATTTTCTTTCCAGCTATTGATACAAGTTAGAAAGATGTATTCTGTGGCATGTGTGGTATGTTACTCCATTATCACAGGAATTTCCTACAGTGAAATATGTAGTGGTGGAATGCAGCAGGTCTATCTGGGAATAGTCTTTATGAGAAGACTTGCATTCAGATCCCAATCCAAACAGCCCCAATGCCTGGGAGAGCCTCTCAGTCCACTGCTGAATGACACCTTGCAGAACAGAGGGTGTAAGCAGAGCAAAGGCTTTGTGTACTTTAGCTAGGCATATTTGTTGGAGAAGAGTAATCTGTGATTCATAAGATGTTGTGTGTGAGGTGTCATGCTGATCCTACATATAATGGCCTTCATGACTTTTGTGAGAGACTCCTTACAAGTGTCTTTCCTTATAATGGAAGCATATGCTTTTGAAATGACAGCTATTTCCATAGAGTGACCCTCTAGTGAGTCCTTCCCAAAGCCTCCCCAGCTGTGCAGAGCAAACACAGGCGTTCAGCTGCATTGATGGCCCCTGATGCCCCACTAGGCCTCCAAGTGAAGCATACTGTGATCGCTCTCCCATGGCAAGATACAGCATGGGACTTCAAGGGCTCCTCTGTGGAAGAAAGCATTTTTCAAGCATTGAAAGACACTTGAGACCATATGCAAAACAATCCTAGCACTGTCTTGAAATTTATATCCCACTGCATTGCATCAGCCTTTCAAAGAATGGTATCAGTTTTACTTTTTCAGGTTGAAATAAATCAATGGTCTGATTCAGAGTCTGGGCTAAAGCTCATTGAGGTGAAGATTGTTACTTTTTTATAATCTCAGTAGGCTTTTCACTCCTACTCAGATGCTATTTTCTCCATGTAGTATCTCTGTATTTGTCTTAGTGCCAACTCACCTTCACAGCTCTTTGCATCAATCCATCTTCTGTCACAAACATGGCCTTGCACTGGAAAAATAGCATTACCTGAATATTCTGATTCCATTTTTTAACTTCTGTTTCAATCCCACTATTAGCTTTATGTAGGCAGACTTAAGCATCACTAATTCTATTGATGAAAAAAGGGATTTGCATGCTAGGAAAACTATCAACGCTTTTCCTACACTTTCTATACTTAGCTGGATCAAGCAGTGTGGACTTTGATACTGCAAACAATTTTGCATGTGAATAATTCCACATATATCAAAAGTTTAACTGATTTTAATGATGCAACTGCTAGGTAAAGCAAAGCCATCCTACAAATATTCTTCATGGTCAGAAGAATATGGATCTTAATGTGTGCTATGGAAAATGATGAGAGCCTTCCATTAGGGACAATTATGCAGGACTACAGCTTTTTTGTGCTCTTGTGTCTGCAGAGACTAGGGCCTTGCTGTAACATAATTTTTGTGTTTTTTTAATGAGCATTAGCATGCTGATGTCCAGAGCAGAAATTTAGTAAATGTAATTTAGACGTAAATGTGAACATTTTACATGTGAACATCAGGGATAAACAGCTGCTTGCTCAGTGCTATTGAGCATTCAGAGATGCAAGGAGAGGGAGCAGCCAAGGCTGGAGCCCAGCCTGCCAGGAAGAGAGTGGTACTCCCTACCTGGGTTTGTACTGGAGTCACTAGTAGTGTCTCACTGGTGCTCAGGGAACATCCAAGCATTGGATTATTGAGAAGAAGATGGTATTACTTTTGTATGGAACAGAAGGCTGTGTCAAATCCAGTAACTTCATTTCAGAACAGCACTGGAAATCTAGGAGTGGACCATAAAAGAACAAGATGCTATAAGGTCTGGCAGGCTTCCCTTGTAGAGAAAAACGTAGGAAGGTCTACTTAGTATGTCAAGCAGAGTGAGAAAATTAAGAGTGACTTCTTGCAGTTGATGCAAACCTGTGCAAAAAAACAACTTTCAGATTGGAGAGAGAGAGAGAGAATGACTTAACAAATCTAGTAGACAATGGCATAACAAAATTTGATGGCAAGTGGCTGCTGCTGGACAAATTCACAGATACCTATTTGAGCAGTTGACTACTGGTCTTGTTTATCTGGGAACATAAGCTACTTCAAAGCTGTTAATTGAAGAACATGTTGCGTTGCAGAAATTATGTTTTATTTCAGCCACAAGATATGGACTTGATAGAGGAATTATTATTGAAAAGGAAGGGTTCTTGGACTATACTGCACAGACCAAGTAGGATAGTCTTGTCTTTTCCTGGCCTGAAATCCTCTAGATTTATGAAAATGGATAAGGAGTATAATAAAGGCATTTCTCCCTTTCCATTTGACAGATCCTCCAATGTGATACAGAGTACCAGATTCCCTTGTGCTGGATGGCAAATATTTTCTATTCTACCATCTTCAGTAAAGACTTATTGAAACAAAACACAGCCCCGTGATCATGAAAACTGCTGACATTTCCTATTAGCTCACCTTATGGAACTAGCACGACATTCTGCCTGTGGCTTTTTCCCACTTTGCCCACTTATTAGAAAGAGACGCTGACACTTCCTACAGCCTTTCTCTCAATTATCATTTTGCTTGAGGCAAAGCTTGTTCTCTGTTCTCCTGTAGGACAGATGCAAAACTGGGAACTATGGTACAAGTTATTTTTAGACACTGTATAATACCTCTGCACAAAGAGGGCAGAAAATCCACAAATTAAAAATGCCTTTAGGTTAGTTCTGAACTAATTACGACTGAGAGGTGATCTAAGTATTGAGGCAAGAATTTTCATGATAGTTATATTGTATTTGTTACTTCAGTGTTGATCATGTCTGAGTCTGCTAAAATGCTTCAAAGGGACATCTGCTGCTGCCTGTTATGGCTGCTTGGGTCATCTCAGTTAACTTGCTCTGTAGGTAAAGGACGTGCCTGTGATCTAGATCAATTAAATTTTTCTATTTCATTGGGGGAAAAATAAGAATTTTCATGCTGCTTTTTATGAGGTATAGATGTAGGAAATCAATTGTGGGGAAAGATCTGTGTGATTTATGATTTTTGAAGGCCTACCCACTGATCCATCTTTCCTTCTGCACTTCTGTTGCTATGCAGAAATGACAGGAAAATATATATTGCTTAGGACACTGTTAGGGAAGGAGAAAGGGAAACTAAATTTGTGTAGCTCTGTCCTGGCAGACTGTAAAACTGGTAAAGCAGAGTGAGGCTGAGCAAGGACTTAAACTGGTGTGTCTGAAATAGTATTTCACAGCATGTGTATTCAGCTGTGAGACACCTGCCTCTGTAGGAGTGTCAGTAAATGTGGCATTTTTGTCTGGCTCAGTACACAGTAAGAGAATACACACTTTAATTTGCAGAGAAATTGCATGTTTTTCTCTTGTCACCTTTACTATCTATCTCTAGGACGAATTATTGAGACAGTTATGACAGTGTTTTAAGTGTTGTAATTAATGGGGGGAGGTTGGGAAATATTGTTACTGAAACAAGAAATAAGCCTTGGCAAATACATAGCAGGCTTTGTCCACAAGTACAGAAATATGCAATATATTGGGTGTGAGGTCACGATGATTTTCTTGCACGCAGATTGCTCACTACAGTACAGTGGAGGAAAAACATTGTCCTCTAGAATTAGTTTACTTCCCGATGCACCTCTAAAGTTAAACATTTTCATGTTGAGTGGCCATGTATGGTGATGGGAAAGCTTCTCTGGAGTGCTGAGGTATGTGCAACCTCCTCTTACCATGGAATTCAGATAACCATTTTCAAAATAAGACACTGAGTGGGGAGGGACAGAGGTGTCTCAGCAGAAGTCTCTGCTGTCTGATTCCAGTTAAGAAGAACATGATTAAAGTAAGTATGGGAGACCTGGGTTTCCTCAGCTGTGGGGAAACTGTGAACAAACCGTGTTGCCAGAATAAACAAAGGAAATCCCCTGAATAGAGAACAATGCTCTTAACAAACAGAGCACACTTCCTGGAAGCTTTGAGGCAAGCTGAATAGGGCTGCTTTACTCTGGGTTTGTAAAAAAGACAACAGAAAGACAAATCTATAGCATAAGGAAATATCAGGCCTAGGTGTCATAAAGAAAATATACTTGCTGAACAGTAGGGATCAAAACACCAGAGGAAGAATATGAGGGTATTTTCAGAGTGATATTTTATGATTCATACACTAGCAACTCTCATTCTCAAGCAAAGCTGGAAACTCTGATTATTGTTTTGATTTGCATAGTATTTTCAGTATTATACTCCATAACTGGGGATATGTTTTTGAAAAATGTGACACCTTTTTAGCAAGTGTTTTGCCAAGTGATGACAACCTCTGTAGATTTACAGAAAATAAAGACTGGAAGTAATTGTGCTAATTATTTCCATTTTTATGAGCTCTGAAATATAGCAAGAAATTTACAAGAAATTTTAAGATAGAGCCAAAATATTTCGTATGTCTGAATGGGCCTGTTTTTCGCAAGCCTACTTTTCCTTACTTTTCCCTGAAAAAATAATATGAAAACACACTGTGAAGATTATCTGAGAGGAATTCTTCACATTCTTTGAGTTGCTCAAAATGTCCTTATATCTCTTTTGCTTCCATTTGCAATGCCCCTTGCAGCCAATAAAAGTAGTTTCAAAACTACTTGTGAGTAGAGCAAAATTTAAACAAGCATTGTACACTTAAATTATGAAGTAGAAATCCAATTTCAGATTATGAGTATCTGCAGAAGAAAGCTAATTGGAAAAGTTCTATTTATCTTTTCAGAGTACAGAAACAAAAAATGTGACTTAGGAAACTGGGTCCATAATATATTCAGTGATCATGTCAAACAGCTTGCTTACCCTATAGGGTGAAATGTGTCTTACAGAATTGTTCTGAAAATATTTTCAAGCAGTGTCTAAATTCTAAAACTCCATGATTAAAAGATACTTTAAAAATCACAACATTATTATTTTTTTTAATTTTAATTTTTATTTTTATTATTTACTTGTCCAGCTCTGGAAATAACAAGATCCCTGATAATGATTAATGCAGAGTGGATATCCAAGGTTCCTTGTTGTTTCAATTGGCTCTATAACACTCAGGTTTAAAGAAATAGCATCTATAATCTTCCATGACATCTGTCCTGGGATCATGAATTTCTAATCTTAGAAATCTCATCACTGAGATGATTCCCTCTTCTGAGTCTCTGGGAATATGTCCTAGTATTCACATTGTAAGATCTACAAACTTTGTTAGAACTACTAATTGTAAGCAAAGGTAACCACCTATTAGTGTTTTGGAAGGAAAGCCATTTTAACATAATTAAGTTGTCTGCTTGGAAATGAGGGAAAAATGTTTCTCTAGGCTATTCAAAAGGAAGAAATCTGTGCAAATCCAGAGGAGGAACAGATTTGTTATTGGTAGAGGCAGCATTAAGCATTGGCTATGTGTGTGGTCATCTGGAATATTACACAACAGCAGTATATCAGTATTAGGAAGCATGTGTTTACTCAGTAAGGGCCCTGACAAGTCACTGTTCTTTGCTCTTAAAGCTACCCACTTTTATTTCACTATGCAGTGTAATAGAAATTTGAAAAATCTGTCCAAAAGAGGAAATGGAATAGAGAGGGAACTGAATAGATGGCTGAGCAAAGTCTGAGGCAAGGCATTATTAATTAGGATTTTAAGTAACCCCTTAAATTCATTCCACACATGGATGATTTCTAAATCAAAAGACCAAAGCCCTCATATGTCTTGAATTCATTTAATTTCTCTGGGATAGAGGTCTTTTTGTGGGCAACCCAGCTATATCTTGCTCTACCAATTGCCAGCTTCTTTTTCCATGCATTTCTATGCCAATATGAAACCCCCCTATTGTGAAGTTTGTAAAGAAACCCTCTATTGCTCCCAGGGACTGCTTCTTTCAGCTTGAGTATCCCTTAAGCACTTACAGGTCTGGTCTCTCAGGACCAGTAGAGCCAGTGCCCCAGGCATTGCTGCAAACTGATTACAATTTGCTCTAAACAAACTCTTTCAGGGCTGGATCAAAATAACAAAATGCTTATAAACAAGGCAGTTAGTTATGAGGGTTAGTGCCTTTTTGGTCACAGAAAACAGATAAGCTTGGAGGCACGTTAACCTTTCCTCATAGTTACCTTCTGGCACCACCTATTTCCACGTTGAGACCTCGGTAGGTGAGGGATACCTGAGGCCAGCCCATAAAGCCTATTTTGTTTCTCACAGTCTCATGCTTCCCAGCTGTTGACAGCTCTTCTTTCTTTCTCTTTCCATAAACACATGCACAAGATCCATGTCTCATTAAACCTTTTGAATGAGGCAACACCAGACCCTGTGAGCCTTGCCAGAGGGTGAAACTTCAAAAAGGTTGTTATTTGCTTCATTTCGTCATTAAGAAACTGAAATTAAATGCCTTCAGTTCCTAGGGGAAGCTTTATTATGTACCAGGAATAAAAGCGAGAACAAACTTATATTGATAAATAGAACAATACTGTTGTCTTGGATTATTCTCATGATTATTTAGTTGCATTGGTTCAACTTTACCATAGAAAGTGCGAATAAATTAAACAAAATAATAAACACTGAGAAGAGAATGTAAAATAACCCAGGAATGACACAATGTGGTTTCAATAGCAGGCATAGGGTAGGTTTTAACTACAGAGTTGCAGACCTGGAGATGCAAGCTGGAGCTGTGAGAAACTGCATCAGCATGGTCTTGGCTGCCCCACACTCTTATGAGCCCTTTCTAGAAATCACAATGCTGTTTTGTCAGGGGATGTCCAAAGCCAGCATCATACGCACCCAGTAAGGGACTTAGCAGATAGACCTGTAAAAACCTGCTGTTTGTGATTTGATAGTCCTAAGCATTTTCAATGTTTTCCCACTCTCCTATTTTGTTCTGGCTGGTTGCTACGCAGTGGGGCAGAGACAGCTGTACTTTCATGGCCCTTACATCTGTACTTTATGCCCAGCTTTGAGTTGCATGTTGAGGGGGGGCAGGCTATAAAAATGGAAACATCTATTGCTAATAGCAGCAGCAGCAGCAAAGCGTTACATGCCCAGATGTGTTACTATTGGTTACATTTCTTCTTTATTCACTACCAGGGACTTCATAAACTCTTGAGGTGTTTTAGTAGTTACTGTTACACCTAACACAGCAAATATAGGCTATAGCCAGTACAGTGCAAAGCCTGAATGTCCCTCACTGTCTCAGAGAGAGGTGGATTATAGGCAACTGGAGAAAAACAGTCTGTACATAATTATGAAGTGCTATGAAGCAAATCCAATAATTATAGCATTGCACAGATTGATTAGCATTCCCAAGCCAGACCTGGAGTCAGACAAAACCAAGTATGTCTTGTTATTGTGCAGGTGTGTGCAGGTTCATGAACATAAATTTTGCTGTTGAAATGGATCCTATTTTTCATCCTGTAACTGAATATCTGTTAATAACTTTGAATAACAATTTCACTTGTCTGAGCTTCTAGGTAGGAATGGTAGCCAATGCACAAAGATTCTGTTTCTCATACTTCAGCTGGTCCTCTGGGACACCTGCACAAAAAGAACTTTTGGAGCAAACCCCAAGATAATAAAGACGTTCTGGATCCGCTTCTTAACATCTGCAAGGTCAAGAAGTAAAGTGACTGGAAAGTGAACCAAGTGTTTTTAAAAAAGACTGGGTAGTTTCAAAGATGAGCTATAAAGAAGCTGAAAAGCATTTCAGAAAGGTTTTCTTTCTTTGAATTTTCTGCTGGAACCAAGCTGGAATTTGAGAAATTATATTTGTGTGAGAAGAGGAGCACAACCAGTCACACTTAGCCTTTTTTCCATATTACCCTGCAGTGCAAATGAGAGAACATCTGGATGCATTAACAGGCACTGGGAGCCCAGCATTTGTTTTTCTTCTCAGTAAATAAGAGATTATGTTTAGCTTTTCAAGACAAGATGGAAAATTATTATGTGGGATGGGTGAGGAAAGAAACATGTACTGAGGCTGAGTGTACTCTGGGTTGACTGATGATTTAAGAACAACATTTACACAAACCCACTCCTATGGTGTACAGCAGAACTTAAAAGAGGTTTTTATATACAGCAATCCCCACAGCATTCTCCCGGAGAAACTGCCTGCTTACAACTTGGATGGGTGTGCTCTTCTCTGGACAAAAAATGGATGGCTGGGTCCAGAGAGTGGTGGTGAATTGAGTTACTTCCAGGTGGCCATCAGTAAAAAGTGTTGTTCCCCAGGACTCAGTACAAAGACCAGTCCTGTTTATTGTCTTTGTCAGTAATATGAATGAGGGGATGGAGAGTCCCCTCAGTCACTTAACAGATAACACCAAGCTGGGTGGGAGTGCTGATCTGCTGGAGGGCAGGAAGGCTCTGCAGAGGGATCTGGACAGGCTGGACCATGGGCCAAGGCCAGTGGTGTGAGGTTCAACAAGGCCCAGTGCTGGGTCCTGCCATTGGGTCACAGCAAGCCCAGGCAGTGCCACAGGCTGGGGCAGAGTGGCTGCAAAGCTGCCACAGGAAAAGGCCCTGGGGGTGCTGGTGACAGCAGCTGAACAGGAGCCAGCAGTGCCCAGGTGGCCAAGAAGGCCAATGGCATCCTGGCCTGTGCCAGCAATAGTGTGGCCAGCAGGAGCAGGGCAGGGATTGTCCCCCTGTACTGGGCACTGGGGAGGCCACACCTCAAATCCTGTGTTCAGTTTTGGGCCACTCACTACAGGAAAAACATTGAAGTGCTGGAGCAAATCCAGGGAAGGACAGTGGAGCTGGGGAAGTCAAGCTGATCACAAGTCCCATGAACAGCAGCTGATGCTTTATTCACTTTTAACCTGGAGAAAAGGAAGCTCAGAGGGGACCTTACCACTCTACAACTGCCCGAAAGGAGGCTTCACTCTTCTTCTCCTGAGTAATAAGTAACAGGACAAGAGGAAATAGACTGAAGTTGCTCCAGGGGAGGGTTAGTTTTGATATTAAAAGAAGGTTGATCACTAAAAAGGTCGGTAAGCATTGGAACAGGGTGCCCAGGGTAGAGGTTGAGTCACCATCCTTGAAGGGATTTAGAGAACCAGGAGATGAGCCTCTTACAGATGTGCTTTATCAGTGAGCTTGGCAGTGCTGGGTTAATGGATTTAATGATCCTAAGGATGTTTTCCACCTAACCTATTCTATGTTTCTGTAAACCTGCTGTCTCATGAGAGGAAGGGCTAGAGTTTTGTCATAAATGAGTGTTTTAAGATTACTGAAAGAAGCATCGGCAAAACCATCAGTAAAACCAGGTTTCATTGCAATGAACTCAACAAAGTTCATTGGCAAGATTCACTCTACTACCTACAGATGGTTAAGGCCCACTGAGGAAAAGCAAAAATGCCCAAAAGTATGTCAATCAATCCAAACCAAAATAAACCCCAAATTAAATGCAAAATTATCTATGTGGAGGTGGAAGCAGCAGGGGAGGGTGTGGGATCATGCTGTTTATAGGGCCATATATGAGAGAAGAATTTTGTCACAACAGTGTTTCATCCTGGCTGCATTTTGGGTCAGAAACTTCTTTGAAAGTTTGAGAACAAAAGTATTATCCACCTGGTTTGTTATTCACACAAAGAAGTGTCCAAGTGTATTTGTTAAAAAAATAAAAAAGAACCAGGAGCTCATTAGCTAGCACACGTCCTGGGATCAGGCAGTATTTCTCATAAACTCAGGAGAAGCTCAGCCATGGGATGTGTCCTGACCAGCATTATTCAGATCACAGTGCAACCTGGAAGATGGGGAAATGCACCACCACCACTTTGCTTTGGGCAACATTCATTTTCTTAAGACCATTGATGATGCCACCCCTCCTAACCCTCTGGGTGCATTCTGCCCTTATTCCCCAGGTGACATTTGCTGGGGGACAGAGGCTTAAACACTGCTCTTCCTGACTGATCAGGATTATGGGGATGAGCAGTACTCCACTCACTATCTTGGTATCCATCTCTACAAGCAGAGAGTCTTGTCAAAGGTGGAAACACTTTTCCCCCACCTTCTTTGTTGGAATAAAAAGGAGGGGTTTTTTTTTCTTGAACTGTGACATATCTGTGAAAGTTACAAGCTAAAGCAAGAAATAAGCATATTTGTGTAAGAAACAGAAGATCACAATGTGCAATCATCTGGTTGTGCAAATGTTTGGTGAACCTGATCATATGCTTTTCTTTCTGTTTTCTTCTTTCTCCAGCCTTTTATTTTTCTTTAACACGATGTGGTTTTCCTTTTTTTCTTTGGTTACACAGTTAAGTAACTTGGCACTTTAAATGAAGCTGCTAATCTGAGGTTCATGACATGATCTGCAGTAACTGAGTTCCAACAGAGCGTCCACTCATGCTTTCTATTACAGTCTTCCCACACCTCTGAAGTCTTTCTCCGGAGTACAGCTTCTGTGCATGCCTCTATTATGTGAAAAAATAACCTGAATTATAACCAATTGTATCCTACATGTTTCCAATTCTTCCCACAAAAGTCACACTTAAGTTCTTGCAAATAAACATATAAATGATCACTAACTTTTTGCCTTTTTGCAAACATACTCTTAGGAGGTTATAATTGAGACCAAAATAATTTAAGACATTTCCGAGACTATGTTGAACCTTACAGTCACTAGAACTACTGCATCAATGAATAAATGCCTTTTGCAATCCCCATTAAATTTGATTGTTCATATTGGTACAGTGCATTAAGTTGTCTATGTTTTGTCAAGAAATAATGAATGTGATGCTGTCCATAGAGCAGCAGCACAAAGAGCTCCAGGGTCTGTCTGTGACTGGGACTCCTGTGAATCTCTCCAAAGCAGCATCCACAGTAAATCACTGTTTTCAGCCTAGCTTCAGTGAAGGCTGAGCTGACACTTCAAAATGGTTCATTGGCACAGAAATGTGTGTTAGGGTCTGGATATGCAGGAGAAAATACGTGATGAATGGGTTTTCTCTAATAGAATTTAGTCTGGGGAAGTCTGTGAAGATGACAATTGAAACTGATATTCCTGGTATAAAAGTGTGCCAAGAAGAAACGATTTTGTCATGTAGGCAAGGTGAAGAGGGAATATACAGGCTGAATTAAATAAGAATATGATGCTAAATAATGTTAAGATGGTGGTCTCTGTTAATAAAAAACAGATGGGAGGACTTCAGATTGATATTCTAGTGTGAATTTACTTTCCTTCTCAGTTACTGTCATTACCTCATGCTGTATTTTTATAAAATACTTCATTATGATGGCAGGTGAGGACATATAGAAGAGAAAAAAATAGCACATTGTAAGGGCTGTTTTCTCTTGAGAAAATATTTAGAGTCTTCCTTAGAAAGTTTACCAACTCTGTGCCAAATTACCTGAGCATAAATCTTCAGTAACACTCTTGAAATCAGTGTAATTATAATGGATTTATAGGTGTATAATCTGCCCGTTGCAGATTATTTACCTGATAAATACTAACGACTCCTTGGAGGTGAAAGTGGAGGGTATTTGGGATTCTACCCAAGGAATACAAAATGGGACTGTAGTGAATAAATATGTCTTAACTTTGGAACTGTTGCCAGAAAATAACTTCTTCTCAAGAAAATACTAGCAAAAATCTTTAGTGAGTTTTATGTGTTAACAGTATGAGTGAAGGAAAGCTTTATAATGTTCTCAAGTTGCACAAAAGACAACTTCGGCCCACACTGACCACAAAAAAAAGTTGCATCTCCTTTTAATATTTTCTCATTTTTTCATGACATTCATGAGAAGCGTTTGAGGCACATGAATATAAACGCTGCCTGCTCACCACACTGCTGCAATGCCTTGTGGCATTCCCCTGACTCAGCTCAGGGCTGAAGCAGTCTCAAGCCCTCTGCAAACCTCTCATGTGCAAGAGTTGTTAAATTTCATTTTATCATCGTTTCCTGCGGATGGCCAGAAATCCATTTGCCTAAACTATCACTATGAGACCCGCGAGACTTGTAAGATTATAACAAGGCTTGCTCCATTTTGCCGACACTTTTGTGTGATAGTCTATGCATTAAGGAATGGCAGCTTATTTCAGGTCAAAAGTCTTTACCTATGAGTGAACTAAGTGTAGAAGAGCAAAAAGAGTAATGACAGTACATCCACTCTCTCCATTCCTTTCTAGAAAATTCAGAAATTACTCTTACCAGATCAGCTGCATCATACAAAACAGAATTCTGTGTAAATCAATCTGTGTAATGAATCCATATTGTGGGCGTTTTAATGGATTACCTCTAAAAAATACTTCAGGAAAAAAAGGACATTGTTATTAAAGAAGAGGTATCTTGACAAATACAGAGGAAATAATAAAACTTCAGGGAAAGGAAATACAACAAATGGAGTCTGTTTTATCTTCTGTAGGCTCAAAGCATCAAGCACTTACATAAATAAAAAATATTTTAAGCTTAACTTTCAGTATGAAATAAATCTTGTCTAAACATTTTGCTGCCTCATGATAACAAAACAAGTAGGTAACTTTGTATCTTAAACACTTCCTTTCCTTCACAGTCAGAAATAAAACAAGAAAGGGAGAGTATCCAGCCCTCTCTGAAGACATATTCACCCACTGTTTATTCAAGAGGCAGCTTTTTTCAAGAACTCCCTCTGTGTATGATGGCATCTTTATCAGGAATAGTGACCTACTGATAGCCTCTGTTGGAGGCCAGGACACCCGCAGGGTGAAAGGAAGGTGTGCTCAGCCACCTGCCAAACCAGCCCTGAGTCTGCAGGTCTCCCTGTGCAACCACTGACGCAATCGCTGATTGGGGGTGAGAGGCTGACTCCACGCCTCGCACTCACAATAGGGCGTATGGGATCAGGCTTCAAATGAACCCTGCAATGTTCCACTGATGCTCACAGGGAATTTTCATCTTATTTCCGTAAATTTGGAAATCTGAAATGCCAGGTTTGTACTTCAAGGAAAAGAATAAAAATTTAAAAAAGAAGAACCAAGGTCCTTTGCCATGGCCAAGAGGTTAAAGAGGTGGTGTGCATGTTCCTTACATTTGCCATTGGATCTAATATCTTCTAATATTTTTCTTTGGTGAGGATTCCTAGTCCGTTTTAAATGTGAAAGCATTTAAATGTTTGAGTAATGACAGGACTTTAGGAGCAACAATGGTGAAAATTGTTATGTTTCTTAGCCCTCAATTGACTGACATCTTCAGAAAGTACCCCTTAAGGGCTGTCTTCACTGGGCATGGTTCCTGATATAGAAATCATCAGCAAGTTTTTAAATGTTTTTTCCATGTCAGCAAATACTCCTGTGTAGATGCAACTAAAGCTGTCATAATATATTCTTATGGTTTTCTGTAGGATGCTTGTATTTGTTGTTCAGCAATGCCACCAGTACTGTGCATATGCCTGTAACAATATAGAAATTTCCTACGTGGCAAGGATTTAGGGACCACTGATGAACAGGGAGTTTGGAACTCTGTCTGTCACTGCTCTGAGTGTGAACCACCAGCCCAGTGCAGCAACAGCCTCTCTGTAACAGAGCATTGTCCAGCTTGCCTTCACAAGAGTCTGGGTTCCCCCCAGATCCAGCACTGGCACTGAGGGGGGATCAGTCTCACTGCTCCAATTTTTTGTTTTACAGACATCACTGTGTTCTTCTGACACTTTTCCATTAGCTTTGAAAGTCTGAAAGTGTTAGAGGTGATAAGCCTACACCTGTATTTCCATGAAAACTGCTTTCAATTATACCTACTGCACTGTGGACTGTCATCAGATATTATTGTACTTGCTATATCATCTCTAGTTAATATGGACTATATGGCTGCCTGTTTGACTGCAGGAACTTTTAGAAAATTGGGGAAGTAATTCTAAAAATAGAAACAACTAGAACAACAATAACAATAATAGTGTGCTTTATTTATTATTAATGGAATAAGTAAAAATCACAAAAATATCTACTCATGCTTCTTTTCCTTTGTCATCTTCCTGGGTTCTTTTGAAGGGAGTTGTCCTGGATTGCTGGCATAAACAAAATATTGTTTTACTATAACAGTTGCTTTCTCAACAGTGCTTCATCTCTCTTTAAAAATGGTTTTCAAATGCTTCTTTTTAATAGATTCAGTATTCCCCATTCAGGTTCTTTTCAAAATCCACATGTACTGTTCAGGCCTCACTGCCACGGTGCAGTAAGGGGTTACAAATATGGCACTAAGCTTTGCAACAAAGCCTGCATTGCCTATCCCATTATGTGAAACTTGTTAGTGATGCAGGCAGTCATGGTCTACATTTTGCCTGCAAGTGGAGAGGGTTGTTTGGGCTTTTTTAGGAGGCCTGGCACATTCACAATCAATATCTGGAAGTTCTGTAAAATGATTGTGAATTTGTCTGCAACCACCAAATCTCACCCAGGCTTACTGAATTTCTAAAAAATACATTTGTAACTGAAAAAACAATCTCTCTTCTCTCCAGGATATTTATCAGGCCTATCTTGGCAATAGCAGTACATGGTTTATGGTCAGTTTCAGCTAACAGTGGTGTCCCATAAATAAAGGAATTTTTTTTACAGTCATGGCTTAAGGCCAAAGTCGCCTTCATTCTTTCAGCATATTTACATTCAGTTTTTGTTAGTGGCTGTGATGCATTAGCCACTTGTCTCCAGCTTCAACTGTGTTATTGAAAGAGTATTGTGCCAGTATTCTCCTGAGATGCACTCATGAACAAGTTACTTTTGTCCTTATTGTCATAATATTTCAGGACCAGGGCCTCTTTAATTAAATCCTTCAGTTTCTCAAGCTCTCTCTTAAGGATTGCATCTGTTCTTTGAGTGTTTTCAAGCAGTCATGCTCTATGACCTGCTGGTTTGGACAACCATGTTAGTCATAAACCTCCTATGAAAATCACAGTTCCAAGAAATCTTCAGACCCCTTCCTTCTTTGTTCAAGCAATCACTCAGTGATGTCCATAGCATTGTGATGTTCGCTCCCATCCTTTATTGCACAACAGACTCTTATCATCTGCATTCATTTAGTCTTTCCAAAGCTGCCCAGTGCCTGTGATCACGGTCTTCTGTTGTGCTCAGCTTCTGGGACTGTGCTTGATTCGTTGCTCATGTGGAGCCTGGCAGAGGGATCCTTCATTCAAAATGAGATTTCAGTACTGAGACATTGGTCTCTGCAGAACAGAAATCTGGGTAACTAGCTCTTCTAGGAAGGTATCAGGGATACATGTTGTAGAAGAATTTAGCTACATGGCTTCACTGTGCAGCTGCCTCATCCTAACATAAACCCATCCTAGGACTTTAATAATGTACATAATAGTGGTTCATTTGTTGAGAGCAGGACCTTCATGAAAGTCAAATGCATGTATGTTAGCTTACATGCAGACCTTATGTCCTGTATCCCTATTTTTCTTTTCTGAGCATTTTAAAATCTGAACTGAACTACGCTCCCAATATAGTGAAATACAAACAAAATTTGAAAAACTGCTTTTACCTGAAAAAACTGTTCTTTAAATAAAAACATTAGTGGAAAATGCTTGTTCTATTAGACCAGAACACTCTAGGTCTGGGAGGTTTTCGAATTATTTTTTTTTAGCTAATGGCAAAGGAACCTCACTCTGTATAAATAGTAAGCCTTTTATGTGAAGTCCTAGAAACTTTGATCAAAGTTTTAACCTCAGTAGCTGAATTATGCACTGTAATTACTTGTATAATACCATCTACAAAAAGGTTCAGTTCAGTGCCATGAATGCAGGCAGGCAGTCCAAGACACCTCAAGATATAGTCTTTCAGGATTCAGATTCTTTTTCTGGGTCTTAAGTCAGGGAAATTTCTCACTGATTTCACAGCATACTTTCCAGCATGAAATCATCACATTTTGGTTTATTTTGTGTGGTAATTGTTCTTTCTCAAACACCTCTAAAGGCAAACGATATAAAAAGCTAAAGAAACAAATTCTTCAAGTATACTTGAAAATGTAGTTTATGGATCAGAGTTAGGGAATTTTCCAGTGCATTATGCAGTGTCATCTAGCTCCTGGTCCATGATTCAGTCTTGGCACTGGAGCAAAGGAGCCAGGGAAGCCAAGCAGTCCTATCTTGCCTTCTCAGGGTCTCAAAATGTGCTATGGCAAAAGTCTGCTGTAGCAAAGGTTCCCAGCAGTAGCTCCCTCCTGCCCACCTGTCTCCTCATCTTCCTAGACAGCAAAGAATAATGTTGCCAAAGGAGTAATTCAGTGGGTTTGCTGAAACAGGAAAAGCTGCCAACCTCTGCCCTTCCTTTCTATGCCATAGCAGCCCTCGCCACTGGACATTGTTATCACCATGACAAGCCAAAAGGATCTGTCCACACGCCCCTCAGACTTCTCACCCATGAGCCAAAAAGGATTACTTTTTACTTTCCAGTGAAGTATCCATTTTCCCATGGCCAACAGGATGCTGAGAGAATTTTAACCAATCTTTCCACTACGCTGAACAAGTGTCCTGATGTTGGCACCCAATCCCCAGCATCAGAAAGACTGAAGCTCCAGCTAGGAGTTTGATTTTTAGGAGTTGAGGGAGTTGATTGTGAAACACTGAACAACTGGAAGCCATTAACTTCCCTTTGAACAAATAAACCCAAGCTTTGTTGTGTCTATGTGCCTTCAACTTCTCATTCTAAACAGTGTTCATATTCTTAAGACTTGTTGCAGAAAATAGTTTATCCCAAGTAAATACAGGAAATTCCTTTTTGGTGTTCCAATATGTCTTGGAAAAACCCACTGCTGCTGTGGGTTGACACATGTGTGCTCAGATCAGTGATCTAATAACCTCCCCTCATTAAAGAATAACCAAATACACTTGTTTTGTTTCTGAAACCAGATGAGTGAAGCAACAACAGGGTTGTACTGAGAGCCCAAATAACTGTCTCTGCTCAAAATGAGGGAACCCACAACACATGTGTGGGAATTGTGGCTTTTCTAGGTATTTTAGTGAAAGATAGGGTTAGACAGTCTGCTCATCATTGTGAGTGCATCAGAAGAAACAGCTGGAGTGGGCCTGAACTGCTTCCAGTTGGTCCATTATGTTGTTGGACCAAAAATCAAATTTAAGAAGACTTTTCCACATACTGGAAACTCAGGTTGCTGTCAGACACCAGAAGGGTTGAGAGGGTGAAGTTGGTCCATGACACTGAGCACAATCATTTCCGGCTGCTCTGACTCCTGGCTATGACCATAAAACTGCCCAGTGAAGGATCAAAAGGGGAGTCAAGACAAGTGGTTTTCTGCTGTACACAAAAGTTTAGTTGCATTGAAATGTATTTCTTTGGGGTCAAAGTTTGATTGTTTATGTCTGCCCTACTACATTTTGGCTGGATGTTTTCAGCTTTTCCAGCCCAAATCTTATTTTGAATTGTTAGAAACTGGAAGCAGTAGCCTAGAAGTTAATGAAGCTGCATAAACATATCCCAACAGAAAAAAGAATCAGGCTTTTCAAGAAATAGACTTTATGCTAGGGACCTTACCATGAACTCAGATGGTGAAATACTTGCATGTTGATCTGTTCAAAAGTTGAAAGATCTATTTGTAAATCCTCTATTATATATGGGGGCTTTATTATGTACCAACATGTATTTAAATTTTGTCTTTGGAATGGTTTGCATTAGTACTCCTCAGTGCACATCCAATTTAGATTTAATAAGATAGCACTTGTACATTAATAAAATAACAATAATGAAAAACATATTTCTTGCCATTCAAATTTTATGCAATCAATATATTTTCTTTACCTCTTAAAATCTGTTTTTAATGATCAGTTGGAATTACTTTTATGCAAGAAAACTGTTTTTAATAAATGAAAATTAGCAATACTTTTGCAAACATTTTAAGGGAAAAGGGACTAAACAAACTCTGCAAAGTTTAGGAATAAGTAACAAAGTACAAGTAGATAAAAAAAATTCAAACGCTAGATGTGAAAAATAATTTATTGGCAGAGTTAAAAATGGTCCTTTTAAAATACCCCTGTTTTCATCTATTTCAGTGTGTGAGATCAGTTATTTCTCTTTTACGTCATCCAGTTAGGGTTCTAAAAGGAAGGGATTTCTACTGATTTCAATGGCCCTTGTATTTCCATCCCACAAAAATGAGACTGAAACTCTTGGTTGTAGCCTCAGGGACCCATTTTGCCTGTGTGTCAGGGACCCACAAAGCCCAGTATGGGATGTTCCCCTCTTTGGCAATTCATCATATATCCCTGCTGGAGTTTGGAAAGGATCTGTGGGTTGCTGTCTCAATCTGCTGACTTTCTTCACGGGGTGTAATACCCCAGCACAGGTGTCAGGCCAGGCCAAAAATGGAGCAGGGGAGTTTGGAGGCAGAGGTGTCAATGTGATGTACCTCCTGTTTCTTCTGTCTGAGAGGCCAGTTGGAGAACTGGTGGCACAAAATTTTTAAGTTACCCAGCAGAAATGTCCAGGGCTGCCCTGAAGAAGTTTAATTTTTACAGCCTTTGACAGAGAAGCGCATTAGAATCTCAGTCGGGATACTTAATATTTGGAAGTAATTCCAACTTTGTCTAGCCATGAACCTGTCCTGAAAGGTACAGGATCTAGCTACAAGCCCAGTTTATCAGGGGCCAGGGAGACAAAAATCATTGAAAGAAATAATGTATGGCCTCTTCCCTCCCTATTGCAGTAAAGCCTTTTCTCTGTTCCCAGCAGAGTGTACCCATAAACTGATGAACAAGACATTATCTTGCAGATATTTTGAAACTAATAAGAAATTATGACTATGTCAAACAAAGAACTTGGAAGGAGGTTTTGTCGTGGGGGGATCAAAGGACAGATAAAAGAGGCTTTTATTTATAAACCACTTCTATTCTGTAACCCACTGGGAGCTGCCATAATATAAAAAGACAACCCTTTCTTTGACCTTTCTGTGCAGCTTTATAAAAAAATAAGCATGAGACAAGTTTATGAAAGCATTACTTGAATTCTAGAAATAAAACAGTCATTGTACTCATACCCATAAAGCTACAAGCGCGATTAGCATCATGTGCAAAATGCAAAAATAACTTGCCAATTAGTTTATCTTAAAACTATTAAGAAGTTCACTATATTGTAATCTGCTCACAGAAAGAGTATAAAATATGTAAAAAATTTTATCTCTTTTGCCCAGCCTACATTTTAATGCAAGCTAATTTCTTTTTTCGGTATCAAGTTCCCAAGTTTTTTCTGACTGTCCAAAATGCCCATATTTGTGCTTCTACTATAGTTCTCACTTGACAAGACATCCTTTTTTAATTGCTGCTGTAAAACACATGCTTTGCATTTTTACTAATACCTACAGTAGCATCACCAGTATATTTAAAATATAATTCAAAAAATATTTGCAGTCCATTAACATTTCTTTGATTATGCACAGTTTCTAAATCCTCCTCTGAACTGAAAGCACCTTTCTTCTAATGTAGGTCTGATATGCAGATTTAAATTAATCTCATTCTAAGCACCAGTAGCTACATTCACAAAGACTGACACTTTAATTGTCTGTGTCCAAAATTTTGATCCTTCAACCTCCTGTTCAGCTGCTGCCTAACTTGAAAGGAAGCCAGATTTCCTCTGCTCTTTAATTCCCTTCAGCGAAACCTCCTGGGCACTTACATGTTTGCCACACACTGAGTATATGTGCAATCAGCCAGCTCTGCCCAGGAGCCCACAACACATCCTACACTTGTGCTGAGTGCCAGGCATCCTCTCTGCCTTGATCAGTGTCTCTGTCACTAGACTCTGTTGTGTACAAAATAACCAGGCCACTCTGCTCACATTGGATGAGTCAATCTGCAGGGGTCCTTCCAATCTAAATGATTCTTCAGTTCATTATGTGTCCCTTTACCTAACTGAACAAAGTCTCCTTATTGATGGTTGTGCATCTGAAGGAGATTGGTTTTAGTTTGGATTCTGAGGAAACTGCGCATGTGGGAGAAGGCTGTTTCTTACAACCACTGGGTCCAGATCTGACCTGGGGATAACTAGAATCCAGCACTGACTCTCAAGCAAGCAGGCGTATCTTAATCTATTGATTTATCTTAGTTGGAAAAACAAAACAAATATGAATGGTTTATTTGAGTCTAGTTATATAGTCAGAGATGTATACAGAATTCAGTTTGTGGTTAATCTTGCAAACTTCATACCTCTGCTGGAAAGCGCACTATTCCCTCAGCTGGGCTATCTCCTGGCATTGTGGCATAAATAACC
This sequence comes from Agelaius tricolor, assembly GCF_023055355.1. Classification (NCBI taxonomy): domain Eukaryota; kingdom Metazoa; phylum Chordata; class Aves; order Passeriformes; family Icteridae; genus Agelaius; species Agelaius tricolor. The sequence goes on along the minus strand of NW_027269264.1, from coordinate 33,598,639 downwards.
AGGTTTCTTGATGATTTCCAAACAAATTTTAATCCTGTTTAGATACAAGACTTACATCCAACAAGTGCCTGGATGTTGCATTAATTTTTCATGGTAGACCCAAGTAGTTCTCTCCATCTCATGATGGAACCAAATAGAAATAGAATTAGAAAACACAGTTCTGGCAGTTGTACTTGATATTCCTGCCTACAAGTCTGAGAGAGAGGGAGAAAGAGAAGAAAGTTGCCTTTACTGTGTAGCTCAGGGTCTCACTGTGACCATAACACATCTCTCCTGCCATGCTGCCCCTGATACAGACACTGCCAGATGGATTAGATAATTTCCAGGTAAATCCTCAGTTAAATCCAGCAAAGATTATCAAAGACTCTATGTTCGTGAGATAATTTAACAGAGCTT